>NC_083290.1:23243028-23848028 GCF_963506605.1 Zootoca vivipara
CACGGGAGGTCAGGGGATTGCAACATGAGAAGGGCCTTTTCAGTGGTGGCTCCCTGCTTGTGAAATGTTCTTCTGGGCAGGCTCAACTGGTGTCATCTTTACCTATATTTATGTGCCAGGCAAAAGCTTTCCTCGGGCACTTGGCCCTTAATTTGAAGCAGCTTGTGGCCTCTTTTAGTGGGCAGGATCTCTTAAGACCTGTCTTTCATTTGCACAGGCCCTGTTTCTTAGGTCTTTATTGGTTGCGTTTGTTGAAATTGGTTTTGGTATTTTCTATTGTAAGTCGCTTTGGGTGACTTTCGTGAGGGAAGTGACTAGTAAATAGAAATCGTAATAGCTAAGCAACTTTGTGAGGAGTAGCCACAGTTTTGTGACAGGGCACTCAAGTTTGTTATGCATGTAAGTTCTTCAAAGGCGGGAAACTCTGAGGTTTCAAAGGAAGACTTTGTCCCTCCTTTCCCACAGAGGCCACAGTTCACTTCCTCCCTTGGTTCAGAGCATACCTACTTAGACACAGCTCCTCGCCTCTCTCTCTCTCTCCATTTCTCAGGCTTTAAAGTTATTTTCTCCCCTCCCTCTTTCTTCCAGCTTGGCCCCAATTCACCAGCATCAAATACAAAAAGCAAAAGCCAGCCTATCTCCTCAGCCTCCTCTTTCCCTCAGAGCTTATCTTTTTCCTGCCCTTTCCCCCCTTAATGCCTCTTGGCAAAAACAGTGAGGAAAACATCAAGGCACCGATTTCATCGGGGGCGCGGGATGCCAAAGGGAATTATTTTTGCTGTTGAGGGGAAGATTCACTCTCCTCACTGGCAAAGAGACTGATAATTCTATTGCTGAATTCTAATTTCTCCCCTCTTGTGTAGAAATCAAGAGGTGTGCAGAACAAGTTGTGTGTATGTGTGTGTTTGTGTAGAATATTTTTTAATCCTAGGGCTAGAATTCAGTGCTTAAGCCTGGCAAATTTGCTCTGAATAAGTGTTACCATTCCTTCTTCTTACAAACAATTCTGTTTTCTCCCCTCCATAATTTCCTTGTACATGCATAGGTACATGTCCTTCCTAAGGGATGTATCATTAGTTTTAATATTTATGAACTGCCTCTCCGCCCAAAGGACTTAAAGGCAAGGTGCATCTCTAATAATAAAAAATGTTACATTTTCCTCAAAGGTTGCCAACCAATTTAAAAACACTGCAGGCAAAGACAGAATTTACAAAAAAAAGGGGGGGGGGGACAACTGCAGTGAACAGCATCAAAAGTGACAAAAAAGTGGTGCCACTGATATTTTTTTTAATAAATAGTAACTTGGATAAAAAAAACCAGGGTGAGAATTAGTTGCAGTATTTTGTAGTCTACTGTGTTACTGACATACTTCCCTCCTCATAATATTTTTAGAACGAGGTGCAGGGAATTTGTATTCAAAAAGAGAGGAAGAGAGAATCAGAGTTATTTTATATAATTGTGAAACTTCTATCCTACAAAGGAGAAGAGAGCCTAAAGCCAAAGGAGAAAAATTAGTGTATGCCACTGAAGATTACCCCACAAGTGCAGAATAATTCTCCAGTAGCCTTTAACAAAACAAAAAACAAAACAAAATAAAGAATGTGTCAAACCAAAATGCCAGAGAATAATCAGGTCATTATCAATTCCTACCAAGGATTATTGCTTGCATAAAATGAAAGAAGAAAAAAAGAGCTCACTAGTGCAGTTTGCTTCATCAGAACCAGTCTCGGCAATCGTTATCCCCATCACACTTCCATGACAGGCGAACACACATCCCCGAGTTGCAGCTGAATTCATCCTCGCGGCACTGGTGGGTTTCTGCAAACACAGGGGCAGAAAAAAAAAGACCCAGGGAAGGGAGTGTGAGAATTCAAATACAAAGTACTGAGTTACAGTGAAAGAATGGATTTCTTATCCAAGTTATACCATTTCCCTACTGATGGGGCAGCTGCTTGCAGGGACCAGGTAACAAAGCATCCTGACTGACTCCCAGTACATTTCTGAGCACAATTCAAAGTGTTGGTGCTGGCCTTTAAAGTCCTAAATGGCCTCAGCCCAGTATACCTGAAGGAGCGTCTCCACCCCCATCATTCAGCCTGGGCACTGAAGTCCTCCTCCGAATGACCTCTGCTGGTTCCCTCACTGCGAGAAGTGAAGTTACAGGGAACCAGGCAGAGGGCCTTCTTGGTAGTGGCGCCCGCCCTGTGGAATGCCCTACCATCAGATGTTAAGGAGATAAAGAACTACACAACTTTTAGAAGACACCTAAAGGCAGCCCTGTATTGGGAACTTTTTAATGTTTGATGTTTTGCTCAAGGCCGTCTTAAGCATGTCAGGCACCCTGGCGCCGTGGTGCGGAGATCGCTCTGGCGCCCCCGCCCCCGTTTCTTGCCGCAGCTGGTGGGCGGGCGCAGCGCGGCGCCCTGCGCCACCCAGACTTCCCCTAGAGCCGGCCCTGGTTTTGCTATGTTTTTATATATGCTGTAAGCCACTCAGAGTGGCTGGGGAAACCCAGTCAAATGGGCAAAATAGAAATATAAAAATAAGTAATAAATGAACAACAACTCAGAAGCAGGGCAGCGGGGTGTGTTTGTGTGTGTGTTTGTGTCTGTGTGTGTGTGTGTGTGTGTGTGTGTAATGCCTGTGCCATTTTGCCTCCTTTTTCTGCTCCTTTAAGATGCAACAGCCACACCTTCAGGGCAGCCATTTTGTGACTGGCACCCACAGTGCGCTTTCCCAAAATTTGAAATTTTTCCGCTGGCCCCAAAAGGGTTGGCGGTGTGAGCATTTTCACCCCTCCCATTCTGAAAATCTGGTGATATCTGCTGTTGGGAGGGAACAGTTAGGAATTGTTACTTTGTTGTTTTTCATTCCTGACTCTGCTCTCTGCCGTGTGCTGTGTGCGTTTAATATCTTCTGTAGACAAGATGGCTAAGTGAGAGGCTGTAACACTCACAAAGCCAGATCTGTAAATATGCAGTAGTTAATAGAAATAAATGAGGAATGTTTTGAAACCTCTACAACTGCTTCTGCTGTTTACTGCTGATTTGGTGCTCATAAAGCCCAGTTATGAGTCCATGATTCCCGGGTGTATGCTGAAGGTGTTCCAGACGTCCTGCCCAGGCATAGGGGCCTAAGAAGACCTGGACAGATCCTGGCATTTACCCACAGGCGGACCCTGGGTTACACACTGCCTCAGCAGCAAATCCATCATATGTGCAAAGAGCCCCTGAGATGCATGGTGCTGGCACACTTACTGCAGTTGCTCTCGTCACTGTTGTCTCCGCAATCATCCTCCAGGTCACACTTGTAGGACAGCGGGACGCAGGTCCCCGACTCGTGGCACCGGAACTGAGTGTCAACATCACACACAGTTGTTGCTATTGGGAGGGGAAGAAAGAGCAATATTTGGAGAGCCTAAATGAGTCACCACGAGAGGCCAGCAGCCTTATTAAAATAAACCCAGGCAGTAGGAGCGTGTTTCTCCTTAGCCTGGCAGATAGTGGGGAGCCATTCCATGAAACCATCCTTAAAATTTCCCTGTCTGAACTGTGCCTTGGACATGCCATGATCTACAATGACCCTGTCCCCTATCTTGGCAGAGAGCCGGAGCAAAGTTGTAGCTCTGGGACCAGAAATTCAGTTACCATCGTCTGCAGGTCAAGGATTTCATTTGACCGGGCTCACAAAGACCTCAAATGGAACCCTGGAGAGCTGCTGCCTACCAGAGCTGGAAGACACAAACACCCCAAGCTACATCAGCGGTTCAACTTTTGCAGTCTGCAAATTCCAAATTGAGACAAATTCCAAATTGAAGCAGGCTTACCGCTGCTTCAAAAAGAAATATCTCATTCTCTTTAAAAGTGCTCCTGAAGTAAAAAAGAGACTACCCCATGTGACCTAAGTCAGCCACGTGTTCGGAGGCTGCAGCATGTCTGACTGGAAACTTTAAAAGGTGACAGCACCCAAGTCCCCCTCTTGAAGACACTCCTTGTGTGCTGTGGATGAGATCTATAATGACAGGCCAGGAAGAGATGCAGCAGCAACAACACCAACTATAAATATGCTCAGCGGAAATCTAACCAGTCCTGAAGCAACATCTAATATTGCCTGTGCTGCTTGTCTGTGAGTTCCCGCCATAACCTGAACTTTGAGACTCACTGAACAGCTCCTGGTAAGGCATCAAGGATATCGAGCCACACAACAGTGCTGGAAGAATTAGGAAACTTAGTGCATAGAACTGCACCTGTACATATTATAGGTCTTTCCTGGTCCTCTCACACCTCCCTTTCCTCTTGCCAAAAATCGAAAAAGCTTCTCGAGAAAGGGAACTGTTTGGTGCACGCTCCCGTGCAAATCAACTTGAGGGAACGAGAGCGGCGGCGTTGACTTACGGCAATTCTTCTCGTCGCTCATATCCCCGCAGTCGTTGTCGTTGTCGCACTGCCAAATGCTGTTGATGCAATTCCCGTTCGAACATCTGTACTGGTTGGAGAGACAGGTGTTTTCTGGTAGGCGGCGGCAGAGAGGGGCAGGTGAGGAAACCAGCGCAGACAAACAAAAAATTAAAAGGAAAGTACAGCCAGGCTTCAATGAACAAGGCAGCCTTAAGAAGGCAGATTCCCAGCACAGCATTAGCATGTCACATCTGAACCATACAGTTAAGAGTGCTGTCATGCCACTTTAACAGACATAGCTTCCCCCAAAGGATTTTGGGGGCTGTGGTTTGTTAAGTATGCCAAGAGCTGCTAGGAGACCCCTATTCCCCTCACAGAGCTACAATTCTCATAGTAGTTTGAGACTTTGGCCCCTCACCGTAGACAAGGGGCGGGTTTTAGCCCTGTAAGAGAAATAGCACAACAGCTTGCGACCAGTTTACCTTAGCCCAAATATGCCTACTTGACTGCTCTGATCTGCCGAACTAGCATGGTTATAGGTGCTGCATTCTGCTCATTTCACATTTTAAACTGTTTTTTGTTTTAATTGTTTCTGAAAGTTTTTTTATTTATTTATTTTTCTTGTGATAAATTGATCGTTTTATTCTTTTCATAAACCTGTTAAAGGTTTGCTTGTTTTCTTCACCATCAAGAGGTATATACATTTTATGAAACAAATGAGTATGTATAGCACACATTTATATCAGTTTCTGTACCACTGTAACTATTACGGGCACTCTCCTGGCAAACTTTAGGAATTGTAGTTTGACAGGCTTCCACAAAGCCTTACCTCAGTGTTTTCTAAACTTGGGTCTCCAGCTGTTTTTTCTGGACTGCAACTCCCATCATTCCAGTGGCCAGGGATGGTGGGAATTGTAGCCCAACAAAAATCTGGAGTTTGGGAAACACTGCCCTAGCTCTTCCTAACAGCTAACAGAACTACACTTCCCAGTTTCCCATAAGAGAGAGTTACTGTTAATCCTTCAGTGCAGACAGTCCCCATGCACAAACAGAAGAGATGCAAGCATCACAGCGGAGTGTAGAGGTGTGCTTCTTACCTTCCTTTACACAGGTGCTGTTCTTCAAGAGATACCCAGGCGGGCAATCACATCTCACTTCCCCAGATGGGAGCACGTGGCTGGCAACTCCCTCGGGGCATTTACAGCTTCGGCTGTTGTTTGATCTTGGGAGGCACAAAAGGCTGCAAGGCTTGGAGATGCAAGCATTCTGCCCTGTCCAGAGGAAGGAGAGAGAGACCTTGTAAAAACCTGTAGCTTCCAGAGATCTTCCTTCAGGATAAGCCACTAAGTCATGGTTTTATTTCCATCAAAGGGGGGGAGCATTTGCAGCCCAAGGGCCACATTCCCTTCAGGGCAATCTTCCAGGGGCCACACGGGCAGCAAAAGTGGGCAGGACAATATGATTACATTTTACCATTGTGCAATAGGCTAGGTTCTATACACACAACCCTCTCTATCTTCCACACAGGCATGCAAGATGCATTTTCGTAGTTCAAGGGCGCATTCCAGGAAGGTAAAAACACTCAAGGAGGCTGTTAAGCAGGGGTTTGGCAGAGGGAGAGTTGCAAGAGCCAGACTGAGAAATATGGAGGGCCACATTTGTCCCCCCCCCCTGGCCTGCAATTCCCCGCCCCTGATTTAAATCAACAACAGGCTTTCCATTTCAAGCTTCCATAGCAATGCATAATTTTTTTAAAAAATTATTAACATCTCATCTGTAATGGGTGTGCATGCGCGCGCACACACACACACACACACACACACACACTCTAAAACAATTACATAAAACTGTGTGGAACCAAAACAGTCCAATGGGGATTGTGCATCCTCAGCACCAACTGAATTCTGACTGTGGGGAGGAGGAAGAAACCCTGGAGAAGGAGGAGGAAGGGAGAACAACCCAAAGAGGAGGACTTTACCCTACAACTTTTTGTTGCCGGCCCCACCTGTGTGCGCCAAGGTTTTATTTCTTTTATCAAGGGAGATCATGAAATAGAATAAACAGAACCATCCTCATCAGAGGTCAAGAAATACCTGCTGTCTTTCCCCGGTAGAAGATCTTCATATCCATCACACCATTGAGATGGTCAACCAACGTCTCCATTTTGGACCCGCTGTGTTTAGAGGCTCTGAAAATGCTCAGCTGCGACCAATCGTTCCAATAGATTTCATTCTGAAAAGCAAACCTCTTATCTTTTAAGCAATAACGTTTGATGAGAATCGCAACTGCGGATAAGCTAAAACACACATACACACACACACACAAATAAAACCAAGCAAAGCAAGTACCATTTAGATATATGAACGAAACAATAATACTTAACATTTATATTATTAATTTCATGTGTCGTGTACATTATCTCAGTTATCTTTAAAGCAGCTCTGCAATGTAAATGAGTGTTATTATCGCCATATTATAGATCGGGGACTGAGGTTTGGCTGAGGCTACCTTCCAAATTTGTGGATGAGGTGCGATTTGAGCCAAAGTCACCCCAGATCACCACTGCCTGTACACCGAACCACTACAACGTGCCATTTCATCCCATTGCACTACTCTTGAGACTGTAAGATGATCTGCTTTGCATGCAGAAGGTCCCAGGTTCAATTCAAAAGGAAGATGGAGCAAATTTGTCTTCTCCTGCTCCAGAGGGCAAGACCCAAAACATAGGCTTCAAGCTACAAGAAAGGAGATTCTGGCTAAGCAGTAGGAAGGACTTTATGATGGTCAGAGCTGTTTGACAATGGAACAGACTACCTTGGAAGGTGATGGACTCTCCTTCTTTGGAAGTTTTTAGGCAGAAGCTGAATAGCCTCATCTGCCATGGATGCTTTAGTTGAGATTCCTGCATTGTAGGAGGTTGGACTAGATGAGGGGTCCCTTCCAACTTGATGATTCTATGTCCCGGGTCCAATCCCTGGCATTTCCAGGTAGGCCTGAGTGAGAATCCTGTTTCAAACCCTGCAGAGATCTGCTGCAAGTCAGCCTGGACAACACTGAGCTAGAGGAACCAATAGTCAGATTCGGTGTAAGGCAGCTTCCTATGTCCCTGTGGGATTCTTCCCTTTTCATAACAATGAAGCAAGTTGTCAAGTTAGCTGCTCCAGAACCAGTCAGGGCCATGGCAGCCCCCAATCCAAAGCAATTGTTTCAAACCCTGCAGAGATCTGCTGCAAGTCAGCCTGGACACCACTGAGCTAGAGGAACCAATAGTCAGATTCGGTGTAAGGCAGCTTCCTATGTCCCTGTGGGATTCTTCCCTTTTCATAACAATGAAGCAAGTTGTCAAGCTAGCTGCTCCAGAACCAGTCAGGGCCATGGCAGCCCCCAATCCAAAGCAATCAATTACTGTTCCATTATCCCCTCCCCGACTCCATCCAATACGGCATTCGCAAATGTGACGCCCTCCAGATGTTAACTAATCCAAGGAATCACAGAATCTTTCAATGGGAACAGAGCTTGGAGGTCAGCTACCGTGTTTCTCACATTATAAGTCATGTCTTATATTAATTTTTTCCTGAAAAAAACACAGCATGGCTTATTTTCAAGGGATGTCTTAATTAAAAAATAAGTACCGGTACCGGTATCTGTGCAGACGACAGACCTGCTCCCACCGGGTCTTCGCGCGCGGCAGGCAGAGGCTGCAGCCGGGTCCTGGGGCTGCGCGCGCGGCAGGCAGAGGCTGCAGCCGGGTCCTGGGGCTGCGCGCGCGGCAGGCAGAGGCTGCAGCCGGGTCCTGGGGCTGCGCGCGCGGCAGGCAGAGGCTGCAGCCGGGTCCTGGGGCTGCGCGCGCGGCAGGCAGAGGCTGCAGCCGGGTCCTGGGGCTGCGCGCGCGGCAGGCAGAGGCTGCAGCCGGGTCCTGGGGCTGCGCGCGCGGCAGGCAGAGGCTGCAGCCGGGTCCTGGGGCTGCGCGCGCGGCAGGCAGAGGCTGCAGCCGGGTCCTGGGGCTGCACGCGCGGCAGGCAGAGGCTGCAGCCGGGTACTGGGGCTGCGCGCGCTGCGCGCTGAGGCTGCAGCCGGGTCCCGGGTGTCCGTGCGCAAAGGCTACAGCCGGGTTCTGGGGCTGCACGCGCTGCGCGCTGAGGCTGCAGCCAGGTCTCGGGGGTTAACGCGGCAGCAGCAACCCTTCTTTGCCACAGACCTTCTTCCACCACCCGGTACGGCTTATTTTCGAGGTATGCCTTATATTTTTCCACCTCAGGAAAATCCTGCCATGCCTTATTTTGTAGGGATGCCTTAAAATATGAGAAACACGGTAGTCTACAAACACAAATACAGTGGTACCTCGGGTTAAGAACCTCCGGAGGTCCATTCTTAACCTGAAGCTGTTCTTAACCTGAGGTACCACTTTAGCTAATGGGGCTTCCCGCTGTCGCCACGCGATTTCTGTTCTCATCCTGAAGCAAAGTTCTTAACCTGAGGTACTATTTCTGGGTTAGCGGGGTCTGTAACCTGAAGTGTCTGTAACCCAAGCTATCACTGGACACTAACGCAAGCATGGCCAAACTTAGCTCTCCAGCTGTTTTGGGACCACAACTCCCATCATCCCTAGCTAACAGGACCAGTGGTCAGGGATGATGGGAACTGTAGTCCCAAAACAGCTGGAGGGCCAAGTTTGGCCATGCTGCACTAATGCAAGCCCTGCAATGCAGGAAAAAAGAGAGTTAAGGGTGTCTCAACCACACTGCTTTGTTTTTGTTTTTTTATTTCAACATTTGCACGCTACCTCTTGGGGCAAGTCAGCTCATAAAGCAGCTCAAAACAGACTTACATCACAGCATTAACGCAAAGGAAGAAAGTGCGAGATATTTACAATGCAGTCGAACCAACGATGCATGTGATGCTTCCCTTTTAAGCTGCAAAGGGATGGCGCTCTGCTGAACTCACAAATGTGGGGAAGGAAGGATAAAATCTAATAAATATATCATCTCCAAGAATCTATACGCATCCCTACAAAAAAGCCTCGTGTCAGCGATGCAAGCATGTGCCTTGTGAGTGGAAGGGCCCCTGGATCTGCCCGTGGCATCTCCAGTTAAAAAGAATCCAGATATGGCTGGTGGAAGAGACTCTCCAGGAACCCTGGAGAGCTGTTGCCAATCACAATCAAGCAGGAAACAGCGGGCAAGATGAGGTGGTATAAGACAGTTTTTCCATATGCAAACAGAGAAGGAATTTCGCCACCAAAGCTTCCTGTTGATATGGAGCAGGCAGGACCAAAACTGAGGAGGAAGAAGGGAAGCTATTCCCACGTAGGCAAAACGGTACCTACTTTGAAATCAGGATTGTGATGCTTTAACTAGACAAGTTCTGCATGATGATGATAATAATAATAATAATAATAATAATAATAATAATAATAATAATAATCCCACAAGAATTCTTGTTTCACAAGCAAGATTTGTAATTGCCATATATTACTCAGTTCTCGCTGTGCTTGCAAGGACATCCTGTACAGAAGGACATCTTTTCCTTATCAGGTTGCCAGATCTGGACAAGGGTACTTGGAAACTGGCTGACTGGAAGAGAACTTTTAGGGCTTGTACACAAACATTAAACGGTTTCTGCATCTACCCTGGGATCAATTAAAAAGGTAAAGGTAAAGGACCCCTGACAACTAAGTCCAGTCGCAAATGACTCTGGGGTTGCGACACTCATCTCACCTTACAGGCCAAGGGAGCCGGCGTTTGTCTGCAGACAGTTTTCCAGGTCATGTGGCCAGCATGACAAAGTTGCTTATGGCGTAACACCGAAACCAAAGCAGTGCACGAAAACACCGTTTACCTTCCCGCTGGAGTGGTACCTATTTATCTACTTGCACTTTTTGGTGTGCTTTCGAACTGCTAGGTTGGCAAGAGCTGGGACCGAACAACAGGAGCTCACCCCGTTGCAGGGATTCGAACCGCCGACCTTCTGATCAGCAAGCCCAAGAGGCTCAGTGGTTTAGACCACAGCGCCCACCCACGTCTTGGTATCAATTAGCCCACCCTAATTTATTTTAGCAATAGCTTTAAGCAGGCATCCCCAAACTGCGGCCCTCCAGATGTTTTGGCCTACAACTCCCATGATCCCTAGCTAACAGGACCAGTGGTTGGGGAAGATGGGAATTATAGTCCAAAACATCTGGAGGGCCAAAGTTTGGGGGTGCCTACCTTTAACGTTGTTAGATATACCAACAGAGTGACGTGGGTTTCACTGTGAGTGTCATGTCAATGAACCTTCCTTCCTACCAGGGCCAGCCTGGAACCAGAAGTGGGTGGATCTCTTCAGAGGTGGGTGAGAGGGACCCCATCATGGGGCGGGCAGGAGTCAACCAACAATTCCACCTCTTCACCCTGGATAATCTGCAGAACTGGCACGTATCCACATTTTTTTCCTGCATTTGTAAGAAATGGATATTTTCGTGTGAAAGCACCCACACTTTGGAACTCCCTGCCTACTGACATCAACCAGGAATCTTCACTGTATTCTTCTATGCACCTGAAAACAACATTATTATTATTATTTGCTCAGGCAAGAGCTCTCCAGATCTCTATAAGATCGGCATGTGTTTTAACCTGCTTTTAAGCTCAACTGTTGGTCTTGATTATATTTTGATTTTTAAAAGGATCTGGGTTTTTTTAACCAGCACTTCTATAGGGCACTTTATTTTCATTTCTTTAGAAAACTGCTTGGATGTTTTGCTTACAATCAAGTTTACTTACAATACGTTTCAAAGGATAGATAGATTGAAAAATACAGTAGAAAGATGATAGATAATGCTGCATCATTGGATGAATCTGCATAACTGGGGAGACCCAACCCCCCCCCAAAAAAGCTGGTCACACACCCAAAGCTCTGGAACTTCTGCCATCAATCCAAGGAGCAGAGCGCCAAACTAGGCAGGAGGCAAGTGGCTCTACATTTAAGTTGCAGGTTTGTTTGTTTTTAAATGCAAATACTATCAGCCAGGGAGGGCAGATAATTAATGGTCTCAGGGCATGCATTGGGAGGGTGGGATTTTAATCCTTTCCTCCTCTGCTGTGGGTCCAGAAGAAAATCTCTTATCTGAAGCTATTATATAGTCATGATGGCGACATTGCCACCAGTATCAGAGACAGAACGCCTCTGAATGCCAGTTGATTGGAAATATGCTAGCAGACTTCCTGTTGGCATCGGGTTGGCCACTGCTGAGAACAGGAAGCTCGGCTAGATGGCCCATTGGCCTGATCCAGCAGGTTCTTCTTACCTCCTTATGTATTGGGAGGGAAATTCACCATTGGTGCCATGTGTATTTCGATTCAAGAAACAGTGCCAAGTCTGAACTGACACCCAGAAGGCTCAGACTAGTAGCTGCCTTGCTCTGACCATTGGTCCATCTAGCATTGTCTCCACTGACTCATGGCAGCTCTCCAGGGTTTCAGAAAGGGAAGGGGGCATTTCCAGCTCTGCTCCGAGATGCGGAAGATTGAACCTGGGACTTTCTGCACGCAAGGTAGATTGCTGAGCTGGGCCCTTCCCCTAACTCCAGCTCCCATCAACCCCAGCCCAGCCCAGCCCAGCATGCTGGGAGCTGCAGTCCAACAACATCCAAAGGGCTACAGGATCCCCATCCTTTCTCCAGCCCAAAAGATTTTGGTCCAAGAGAGAAAAACATGTTCGAGGGATATAAAACGAAAGCTTTAAATGAAGGCGCCCAGTGAATACCTTAAAAACAGCAATGGCGTAAGGATGCGGGAGGCTGTCCAGGATTACCGATCTCTGCAAGCCATTGAAATCGATGCGCTCGATCCTGTCCATGTAGGCTTCCGTCCAGTAGATCCAATGATCGTCCACCGAAATGCCATTCGGCCACCTCACTCCCTCGGAGACAACGCAAGTCGGGGAAGAGCCGTCCATCTCACTGCGGTAAATGCCAGGCTTGGAGTCCCCCCAGTCTGTCCAAAACATCAGCCTGGGAAGGCAAATTATGGACATTACAAAAGAATTATTGCTCTTCAGAACATCTGGAGAGCAACCACAAGGAGCTGCCTTACACCGAGTCAGACCTTCAGTGCACAACAGGGACAGGGATCCTGTGACCTTCCAATGGCTGTTGGACTACAACTCCCATCATCCAAGATCATTGGCCATGTGGACCAGGAGTGATGGGAAATGGAGTCCACCAATGGCCTACACTGACTGGCAGCAGCATTCAGACAGGGGCCTTTCCTAACCCTGCCTGGAGAGTCCAGGGACTGCACATGTATTAAACACAAGTGCCCCATCACTGAACATCATCCCTCCCCTGAATTTAGGACAAGGTCTCTCCTCCTGGTCAACAGACAGGACTAACTTCCGACTTCACTAGAGGGAGGGGTTTTCCCTGCCTTCCCAAAGCCTGTCTCTTGGGCAATGAATCTGTTCAAGGGTCTGAGAGCTCCAGGCTTTCTCTCTGTGCTGAGACTGCCCTCTGAACATGGTGGAGAAAAACTGTACTCCCTGTTTCCAAAAGCATTACTTTACACTCTGCATAAATGAATTTCACTCTGCATAAATGAATTTCACTCCGCAGTTACACGATCAATCAATCAATCCAAATCTCTTTATTAAGGTCAATAAATGGCTGTTGTGGTTGGCGTCTGTCTCAAGGGACAATGGAGTGTGCCTCCGGGGGTGAAGTCAAACCACTGCATTAGCAGCACCTAAGTGACCTCTCTAAGGCGCCCCAGCCTGGGCAGTGTGTATGGAGGTCTTGGACTGCCCAGATGACAAGATCCCCTCCCCCATTCTCTGATGTAGTCCAAAGGAAAGCAGAGTAATAAGTTTGGCACCAGCCTGGCTGCAGGAGTTGCCAGCAGGAGGCGTACCATCAACCATCTTAGGGACCCCACTACAAATTTGTGTAGGGTTTACTCCTTAGCCTTTTCTTTTCCCAAAGATATCTCGCAAGGCAGTGGAGGGTTTAGGACCAGAGCTTTCCATCTTCTAGATGGGCTACCTTCCTAGGTTGACAAGCCCCATCTGCCCCCCACTGCCCTCTGGGCAGAAACCGCCTTCTTGACGGTTGGTCAAGAGACTATTGGTCTTGTCCACTCAATCTCCCAGAGCCTGTCTTCACATACAGGAGAAATCCCTAACTCCCTGAGGGTTTGAGACCCATTGGCTACCCTCATCTGGTTTAGCTGGCCAGCTGAAGCCATTTCCCGGGATGTGGCCGCTGTTGCATGTTGACAGCTTCTAGGAGCCACAGGTGAGAGCGAAGTGCAGAGTGGGCAAACTAACCCAGGAGCACAATGTGTCCCCCCACCAGAGGTACTCCTCCTCCCCTGACTCTCCATACAATGAACATTATTCAAAAAGAAACTGCACAAATATATAAAGTAATTCCAAACAAAGCAAAAGAACCATAACAATAACATCACTATTACAGAAAAGGAGGTGTAGAAAAAACAGCAGCAGTAAGTTTGCTAAAATTAGTCTCTGGCAAGATTTTACGTGCAGAAGCATAATAATTGACCACCCTGAAAGAGGACGCATTAATTTCAGTCCTGCCCCCGCATCATTCATCCTCCCAGCAACCCTGTGGAGCTGGCCACTATTCCGCCCAGGGTCTTACAAATCTGGCTGCTAGCATTTCCGACGTCTCACTTACCCCTCTTTGGGTACCAGAGTCAAGGCTCGCGGCCGTTCAAGCACAGAGGAATCCAACACTGTAAGTCGCAAGTCTCCATCTGGGTTGGCGACCTAGTGTGACACCACAAAGAGGAGAAACAAGGAGCATATCTCACTGTCATCATGGACAGCAGTATTCCTGTACAGATTGGTCAATGTTATATTCATTCCAAAGGCTTATAGCAAAGGACGTCGACAGTGGGCAGTATTCAATGCACGTGTTTCCTTAGCAAAGGATTTACGATTGCATGGCAGAACTCGCTCCAATCCTTCTTCCCCAAAACCTCAATCTGCTCCAGAAGGTTGCAGGGACCCCCCCCCCCCAAAAAAAACCAATTTAGGGAACACATCTGCAAATATGAATCCTTGCATTGACAGAATGAGGTTTGGCCCTGCAGGTCAGAAGTTGCCCACTCACTTCACCAGCTTCATAAAGGAGGAAGATGGAGCCTTTTGTTGTTGTTGTCGAACAACTGGGAGCCAGGATCCCTTGCCAATTTGCTGCCAACTACCCAGAGATCTACTGGTAGCTCTGAATCCCGTCTCTGCCCACCCCAGCCTTGTACTCCCAACCTGACCAAAGCAGGAAGCAGAAGGTTGTGATGCTGCCCTATGCCACTGGCTCTACTGAGATAGACAGATAGATAAACGCAAAGCAAAAGCCTGAATGCACTCTGTGAAAGCACAGCAAACGGCTTCCTGCCACTAACTTGGATTAATTTGTCTGTTGATTCAGCCTCCTGGTCACCTGTATACCAAACCTTATTGACGCAAATGGGTTGGTTACCAGGAAGCAGCTGGAGAGAAGTGGTGGGTGGGGACTATCAGCTCACAGATGTGCCAAGGCTAACAGATGGGATAATGGCAAACTCTTTCCAACATCCAGGCTGTAGGAAATGCTCCTTATGTGGCCAAAACGGCCCCACTCATGAGCTTTATAGGACAACAACAAGATACACTCAGATACATGGCTCACAGGAGGGAAAGGAGAACTTAAGAGTCAACCTATGCTCTCCCTAGTCTGCCTTCTCGGGCCTGGTGTCCTCCAGGTGTTTTGGACTACAACTCCCATCAGCCCTGCCAAGCATGGCCAATGGCCAGGCATGATAGGAAACAGAACCCTGTGGCTCTGTGCACAGATGCGCCAAGTGGCGAAGGCAGTGAAGGTTCTGCAGTGGCCCCGCCTTCTTGGCTGGCCGCTAGGTCTCTCCTTGACAGGAAGGGCTATAAAAGCTTCAGGGTGGGACTCTGCCTGGACAGTGATAGTCTTTACTGGCTCTTGGCTTAATTTATTATTTTGACCTCCTGGATTTGACCCTCCCGGCTTCCACTGAGCTCCAAGAGCAGGTGCTGCTTTGGGCAACAACACATCCAGGTTGCGCAGAGACACATACCTCGATTTTTGGTATGCCGGCATTCACCCAGTACAGCAGCTGGCTGATGGGTTCAAAGGCCAACGCTTCGACCGTCTCCAGACCGCTGCTGACGATGATCTCCTGTCCTGAGCTCCCATTAAGACACAGGCGCTGAAAATAAATAAAAACAAGGAATCCTAAGCATCAGTGAGCTCAATTCCTGTACAACCACAGAGCAAATCAAAGGGGGACTGGAGATATAGGTAAAAACCACATCCCTGGGCACCTTGAATCAAGCATGGGGGAAACTTTTTTTCCATCTGGAAAACTTTCTGGGGGGCACATGCCAGCAGCAGGCGAGCCAAATTTGAGCGCAGCAGTGAGTGTAAATTGCTCCTTTGTTATCGTAGCTTAGTTTCCACAAACACCCTTTTCTACTCGGGCAAGCAAGAAGCATCATCTGGCTCAGCTGTGAGCATTGCTAAGACTGACAGGGAACAAGGGCAGGGTCTTTTTGGTGTTGCCCCCTCTCCACCTTTAGAATTCTCTCCCCCAGGGAAAACCAGTCTTGCAATGGCTGGTTTTAATGTGCTGTGCTTGGTAAAGGTTTCAGCTGCTGCTGGTTTGTAAAAAAAATTACAGTGGTAACTCGCAAGACGAATGCCTTGCACAACGAAAAACTCGCAAGACGAAAGCGTTTTGCGATGTTTTTGGTGACTCACAAGACGAAGTTTTCTATGGCCGCACTTCGCAAGACAAAGTTTTTCGGCGATTTTTTTTAAAAAAAAAATTTTGCCGCAGCAAACCGCGCTTCGCAAGATGAAATTATCGCAAGACGAAGCGACTCGCGGAATGAATTACTTTCGTCTTGCGAGGCACCACTGTACTAGTGTTTTTATGGATTACAAAATGGGGGGGGGGGAATCTATAAACACACGTATTTTGAAAGTCAGGTAAAAAAACTATTTAAAGTCATTCATTAAAGTTTTGGCCTGGCTAGGATGTGTCCTTGAACTCCGATCTTGTCTCTTGCTTGCTTGGACGGAGGGACATGTGAAAGTGTCTATGAACTATCCTAGTGTGCAAAGGTGAAATTTATATCCATTGCCTCACCCACTTTTGCCTCTGGCCCTGCCCACCACTGGCATGTGGCCCCTGGAAGGCTGCCGAGAAGGGAATGTGGCCCTCAGAATGAAATAGGCTCCTTATGATATCTAACTCATTTTTAAGAGCGTTGGATAGCTCTGTTGGTTAGAGTGTGGTACTGACAATACCAAGGTTGCAGGTTCGATTCCCGTAAGGGACAGCTGCCTATTCCTGCATTGCAGGGGGTTGGACTAGATCAGGCATCCCCAAAATTCAGATGTTTTGGACTACAACTCCCATCTTCCCTGACCACTGGTCCTGTTAGCTAGGGATCATGGGAGTTGTAGGCCAAAACATCTGGAGGGCCGCAGTTTGGGGGTGCCTGGACTAGATGATCATCAGGGTCCCTTCCAACTCTACGATATCCCTGCATGTATATCTTTGCCCACCCTCTTTGATCCTTGACCAAAAGCGATAGTCTGTCCTAGGATGCCCTGTTCTCTAAAACAGCCCCCAACATTACACCCTTGCTCATCCATAGAGCTGCAACTCTCCCTAGAACTCCTAGATGACGCCACCTTTCTCCAAAAACTTTCACCAAAGAAGCTCAGAAGGCAAAACTCACCTGGATAATGTCTAGTGTCACATCGGCCCAGTACAAACAGTTGCGGTCATAATCAAAGTCAAGCGCCACCGCCCCTCGCAACCCCGTCAGCGGCAGCTCTTCGCTGACCCCAGAGGAGAGGTCGTATCGGTGGATGGAGTACCGCGTGGTGTAGAGAATGAATTCATTCTCCTCTGCAGATAAAGCAGACAACAGAACATTGGAGGCAGCCTTTGGTCTCCACCTCCTCTGGCTAGAACAGTTGCTCTGGTTGGTGGTTCTAGTGGGGGTCGGAATTGCCTCCTTCCCACTTACCTGCTAATGGACATGGAACAGATTCCCCTTCCAGCCGAGCCTCAACGTCCCCTCCTGAGCAAGTGTCTCCGGATATCTTGCGGTAACTAACACAGAAAAACAAAGGGTGTTAATGCTGCAGGCCGCCTGCTCTGCGTCCACTCTCAGAGGCAGCGCCACTCTGGGCGGCTCCCAACAGACTATTAAAAACACAATAAAACATCAAATATTAAAAACTTCCCTAAACAGGGCTGCTTTCAGATGTCTTCTAAAAGTCAGATACAGTAGTTGTTTATTTCCTTGACATCTGATGGAACGGCGTTCCACAGGGCGTTCCATTAGGGCAGTGGTGGCCAAACTTAGCCCTACAGCTGTTCTTGGACTACAACTCCCACCATCCCTGGCCAGTGGTAAGGGATGATGGGAATTGTAGTCCCAAAGTAGCTGGAGGACCATGTTTGGCCACCACTGCATTAGGGCATCTGGCTGCCCTGATTACGCAGGTTCTCCTTATGTTCTTATCTAAGCACACTGATGTGGTAGCCAGTTCCACTGAGACCTGTAGGATGAACAAAGCCATTCCCTCTTAAACCCGTTCCTTCTTCTCAATCCATGTGGACAGAATGGCATCATGAATACATGACCTATCACATATAACCTTTCACATATAACCAATTATTCTGCTTACACTGAAGAGGGCGACCTGTGGCCCTCCTGTGGCCTTTTGAGTGAGAGAAGTGTATAATGTTAATAAATAATAATAATAATAATAATAATAATAATAATAATAATAATAATAATAGATAAATGCATGCCACCAGGGCAGTCACCTACCCTCTGGTCTTCTTGTAAGTTGAACCAATGGGACATGGCACAGGGGGAGAAGATGGTTTGCCGGCAAATTCAGGGTCTGGTAAACAAACTTCTAATGACAAGTCTTCGCTCAGCTTGAAGCCAAAGTCACTGAGCCGGGAAAAAGCAGAGGCGAGGGGCAAAGAGAGGGGGAGAGAAGGAAATGTGCCCTTCAAGTGTAGGTTTATAGACATATGTATTTATTTAACTACTTTTTTACAATTAGGGGGGGAAAGCAAAAGCACCAAATGTTCTGGAAATGTAGCTATTTAAATGAAGGTTATTATTAGCAGAACTCAAATATCTCACAGTATGCCCTTTTTCACTGGAGGACCTGTGAACATGATAATGCATCCCAGGAGGGCTTGCCAGCTGGCAGCTATACAGCCCAAGAGCCAGATGCTGAAATAATTTATCTTTACGCCCCCTCCCACCTGTCCTTGCCAAAAATTAATTTCATTTGCTTCTCCATGATGGACTTTCTTTCTCTCTGATGCTAGCCCCACCGCATTTTAATCAGAGTGTAGTAAAAAATAAATTAACCTGCAATTACACCTGTAAGAAAGTCCGTCTTTCAATGTACACATACACAGAGTGAGAGCGTGCTCACAAGGACTCTGTAAGGTAAGTTAGGCCAGGGATGGGGAATCCACACCTGGCTCACCAGCTCTTCTCATCTGGCCCATTCTTGCCTGTTCAGCTGACACATGGGGACTTCAAACCATCTCAGTTCAGGTACACCAATTCGTTCTCACTGAGAGCTAGCCAGCAAAACTGAAACCCTACGCAAAGCAGAACTGAACCCCATCTGCTGGTGCACATGGAGCCCAATCCTGCTTTGTGCAGCATCTTCATCTCCTGGTGGGCCGATTTTGATGGCTGGACCACCCACCTGCCAATCACCTGGTTTTCAATATGACATCAGAAGATTGACAGTGGGTGATCTAATCCAGCAGTCTAAGTTGGCCCATGGGGTAGGAGAGATAACGTTCTGGCCCAACATTACCCAGAGAACTTCATTGCTGAAGGAGAACATCAACCCAAGTCTTGTCAAGCTTGGTCCAACACGCTTCCCATTGTTCCACACCAGCTTACCTCTGTACATGTGCTCTAGAACGGGCAATCCCTAACAGTTCAGCCACAGCGAATTTATTATAGAGGTTGGCCATGGCAGGATTGGCTTGTGTGGCAAAATACACATCCTGCCCACAGGCCACTGCCAGGGAAACAAAATGGCCCTGGGGAATGCCAAAGCTGTTCACCTCCAAATTATAGTAATACAGTAGTTATTTCCACAAGCTCCATTCACCTCAAGGGTTTTTCCTCTTCCAGCGAAGTTCTTCAAATATCAAAGTGGTTGTATGCTACCCAAGAGCTATTTGCATTCTGCAATATGGGTCCACTGAGGCCCAAACCACTGTCAAAATTTATCCAAGGTAACCGGTAGCTGTGCTAACGAATTCCAGCATTTTTACTTTTATCTTGTGGCTAAGCCTGCCTAGAATTATACTGAATAATTCATTGGATATAATAAATTCCTCTCCAAAAACACACACACCACCACACATGTACACTGAAATTTACTCTAGATCATCTTGACTTTTGTTTTATTGGCTAGACCTTGTACTTTTGAGGAAAGTTGTGTTGGTTGGTTTTTTAAAGTTGTTTTAAATATCATATTAAGGGACACTTCACAGCAATCCACCATTAGTTTCTGCCAAAGCGTCAATACCTCAAAATCCAGCCACTAGAATTCTGTTTTCTTTTGGCCCCTCGCCCCCAGACCTAAATTCCCGATATTTGAGGTTATCATTCCCCTGTGCTGATGAATATTCATATACCCACAGCCTAGTGAGTTCTCCCCTTAACACAGCAGATGACAATTAGTCAAGCCACTTCTTCTCGGCCTCTTCATCTGTAATATGGGCGGAATAATACTAATCTGCCTCACAGAGGATGCAGGGGACGCGAGTGGCGCTGTGGGTTAAACCACAGAGCCTAGGGCTTGCAGATCAGAAGGTCGGCAGTTCAAATCCCCATAACGGGGTGAGCTCCCGTTGTTCAGTCCCAGCTCCTGCCAACCTAGCAGTTCGAAAGCACCTCAAAGTGCAAGTAGATAAATACCGGTAGGTACCGCTACAGCGGGAAGGTAAACGGTGTTTCCATGCACTGCTCTGGTTCGCCAGAAGCATATTTGTCATGCTGGCCACATGACCTGGAAGCTGTACGCCAGCTCCCTCGGCCAATAACACGAGATGAGCGCCGCAACCCCAGAGTCGGTCACGACTGGACCTAATGGTCAGGGGTCCCTTTACCTTTACCTCACAGAGTATGTACCAAGGATGACAACATGACAATGTATGTGAGCCCCTCTACATATGCCAAAATGCTATATAAATGCTAAGGTATTAATAATCCCCTGTTCAGTTTGAGTGCTCAAGGCCAACTGATCAGTGGGAGTTATAGGCTCATAATTACACAAGGAACTGCAGCCAACATTCCCTCGGGAAGCTGCCTTCATTTGAAGGAAAAAGTGACAAGGCAATAATAACTGCTCGTCTCTATTTCTGGATGCTCCAACCATCTCAGCTAAAACCTCATTCGCAGTGGTGGGAATTTAGATTAGCCAGTCAAGTAAAAAAAATATCCAGCGCTCAGATAAGCACTGGGTCTGTTTAGTGAGCATTCATTCTGATTTGTTTGTGGGCAGATTATACGATGCTCCCTTCGCCAAGTCACAACCAAGCCCCCTTCCAAGATTATACAATAATTTGACAACTATACAATAATAATAATTTGGGGTGCACTGTAACGAAATGCACAGGTCTCCACGTGTTGCCTTTCAGCTATATCTACTATTTTCCGTGCACATAACGTGGGCATATAACATCAGCGTGATTTAAGTTCGGGTTTTCCTTGAAGTTCCAACGTATGCAACAGAACTTGCATGCCATTCTTCTGAAATGGTTCAGTATTTTCAGTGTTCCTAAATGTTTAGCCTTGGAGCTTAAGACGGCTAAAAAGCCCCCCTTTCATGCTGATTGGGTGGCTCTAGGAGGCTGAAGATAGGGACCCTTCAACAGGAATAATAAGGATTCTGCAAACCCAGGTCATTACCCCACTGCTGAGGCTGCGCCAAACAAGTGTTATCCATTGCTCTGTAGTGCATTTCCCAGTCAATTTCCATACAGCAAAATGTCTTGATTTTTTTTGGGGGGGGGGGCAAGGGGAGAAGTTTTGGAAGAGCTTCAAATCAACTTTAAATGTACACCCTATGTGATTGAATCCCACTCAAAAACAGAAGCAGCCATTCAGTGCTCTTCATTGCTGACATTTACCATACGTTTCTGTGTATTTCTTTAAACATTATTCTAAAAAGTGGGGGTCATCTTATACATGGATAGTGTATAGGGTGGGTTTGATTGGTTGCTGTCAGCGGCTATTGGGCATGTGATTGGTTGCTGCATCAATGGCTGGTGTTGACTGGCTGATGCTGCAACAATTGGGTGGGCGATTGGCAGTTTCTGTGCCATCTCCCCCCCCCCCATGTTCTTAAATTTGAGTCCCCCAAAATAGGGGGCATCTTATACATGGCGGCGTGTCATACATGGAAAAATACGGTAATCTGAGCTGCAGTCCATAGGGAACTTAACAAACTCACCACTCATAGTCTTCTCTGGTGCAAGAACAGTTGGAGACCATGACCGGACGATCAAAGTCTTCCCCATTGAAGCAAGTCGCATGGGGAGTTCGTCTTTTGAAGACCGTCTTGTGTCCCAGGAGACACTCATTGCCTCTCTCGTCAGAGGGGGACCACAGTTTGTAATCGTTTTCAGTGCAAGGCACCCCTATGCAACAAACAAGCAACATTAGATGGGGGGGGTAGCAAAGGGTTTGTGTGTCTAAACATAAAGTGGGTTCACCATGTCATGGACTCAACAAATCTGCTTTCAAAGGGGGGGGGGCTGCAAGATTTAAGGACAAATTTCTCTTAACAAGCATTTTTAATGTGGGTTTCACTATTTTTTTGAATTTTCCCCAATGCAATTTTTAATGTTTTGTTTTTTTACCAACCTTTGCATTTTTATGCACACTTTTTGCCCTAGTACATGCAATTTTTTTTATACATCGCTTGGCTGAAGAACTTCATTGCAAAATTAGGAAATGCAAAAGATTTCTAAGGATGGTTGTGTTTCTGCTAATGAAATATTTCACAAGGTGTGAATTAGGTAGGTCCATCCCTAAATGCGAGCTGGATCAAATTTCTCCTCCGTACCTACCTAAGATAGACAGCAACAAACCCATTCCACAGAGCACTCCTTGGAGTTAGTCACGTATCTGATTTATATTTCAAACCCATTTGGGCTGCCAAGAAGCTCCACTTAGAACACTTACAGTTTTAGAAGGCATCAGTTCTACATTTTAGTCAGGCTCGTTCTTCTGCCATGTTTAACTGCTTCTCCTGTTTCCAGATATGATTGCATGCCGGTATTTTGTTTTTGTTTAGTCGTTTAGCCGTGTCCAACTCTTCGTGACCCCATGGACCAGAGCACGCCAGGCACTCCTGTCTTCCACTGCCTCCCGCAGTTTGGTCAAACTCATGTTCGTAGCTTCCAGAACACTGTCCAACCATCTCGTCCTCTGTCGTCCCCTTCTCCTAGTGCCCTCCATCTTTCCCAACATCAAGGTCTTTTCCAAGGATTCTTCTCTTCTCATGAGGTGGCCAAAGTATTGGAGCCTCAGCTTCACGATCTGTCCTTCCAGTGAGCACTCAGGGCTGATTTCCTTAAGAATGGATAGGTTTGATCTTCTTGCAGTCCATGGGACTCTCAAGAGTCTCCTCCAGCACCATAATTCAAAAGCATCAATTCTTCGGCGATCAGCCTTCTTTATGGTCCAGCTCTCACTTCCATACATCACTACTGGGAAAACCATAGCTTTAACTATACGGACCTTTGTAGGCAAGGTGATGTCTCTGCTTTTTAAGATGTTGTTTAGGTTTGTCATTGCTTTTCTCCCAAGAAGCAGGCGTCTTTTAATTTCGTGACTGCTGTCACCATCTGCAGTGATCAAGGAGCCCAAGAAAGTAAAATCTCTCACTGCCTCCATTTCTTCCCCTTCTATTTGCCAGGATGGGACCAGTGGCCATGATCTTGGTTTTTTTGATGTTGAGCTTCAGACCATATTTTGCGCTCTCCTCTTTCACCCTCATTAAAAGGTTCTTTAATTCCTCCTCACTTTCTGCCATCAAGGTTGTATCATCTGCATATCTGAGGTTGTTGATATTTCTTCCGGCAATCTTAATTCCTGCTTGGGATTCATCTAGTCCAGCCTTTCGCATGATGAATTCTGCATATAAGTTAAATAAGCAGGGAGACAATATACAACCTTGTCGTACTCCTTTCTCAATTTTGAACCAATCAGTTGTTCCATATCCAGTTCTAACTGTAGCTTCTTGTCCCACATAGAGATTTCTCAGGAGACAGATGAGGTGATCAGGCACTCCCATTTCTTTAAGAACTTGCCATAGTTTGCTGTGGTTGACACAGTCAAAGGCTTTTGCATAGTCAATGAAGCAGAAGTAGACGTTTTTCTGGAACTCTCTAGCTTTCTCCATAAACACCCATAAAAGCAGGATTTCGGGACTGGAAATTTCTCCTGCCTCCCACTCCCCACAAATCAATGCCACCACATATGAAGCTGCCTTATACCATTGGCCCATCTAGCTCAGTACTGTCTACACTGACTGGCAGCAACCTGAAGATGCTGGGGATTGAACTTGTCACATACGGTAGAATCATAGAATTGGAACCCAAGGGTCATCTAGTCCAACCCCCTGCACTAACTTTCTGGTTAACAGCCAGATGCACTGACCAATTGTGCCACCTGAGGATCACCCTCAGTGAGAATGGCCAGTGGTCAGGCATGCTGGGATTTGTAGTCCAGCAGCCTCTGGAGGGCACCATGTTGGCTACCCCTCAATTAAGCAGTTTATAATTTTATTTACTTGCAAATTCATAATGTGCTTTCATAAAAAGCAGAGCAAGGCAAAGTACAATATATAATGATAAAAATGAATGAAAGATTTGAAAAAACATCAATAAATATCAATGAATACTGACTGACTGAAAGAAAATATTGTAGAGTCCTGTCTGAACAAAAGACTTCTGAAGGAAGGTGTAGTTCCTAAATATATGAGTATCCAGTAAAGGTTAAATTAAATTACCCAGGCTTTTGGATGACTAGCATCCAACACCTTTTAAAATGTGTTTATTGTGGGGGGGGGGTTCCTTCAGTTGTTCTTGTTTTTATTATGTATTTTGTGATTTTATGTTGTGATTTTATGTTGTGAACCACCCTGAGACCTGCAGGTATAGGGCAGTATAACAACAACAACAACAACAACAACAACAACAACAACAACAACAACAACAACAACTCAAACAGTCCTTTCCTCTCACCAAGGAACCATGGGAGTTACAATTCTATGTGGGAGGATACATAACAGAGATGTCTCAGTGCCAAAATGCAATTTCCAGAATACAGTCATACCTTGGAAGTTGGACAGAATCCGTTCTGGAAGTCTGTTCGACTTCCAAAACGTTCGGAAACCAAAGCACGGCTTCTGATTGGCTGTCGGAAGCTCCTGCAGCCAATCGGAAGCCCATCAGTAGCAACAGAAGCCTCATTGGTTGTTTGGGTTCCAAAGAACGTTTAAAAAACCAGAACAGTCACTTCCGGGTTTGCGGCATTCGGGAGCCAAAACGTCCAAGTACCAAGGCATTTGGGATCCAAGGTACGACTGTACTTCTACAGGATAATTCTACGACACTTAAAATGTGCAATACTCAGACTCCCTCTGCAGAACTTTGAGGGACACCAAACAGCAACTCCCTCACTCACCAAGCACATCCGTGGTATTGATCTGCAGAATGAGCCAGCTGTGTCTATTCTCCTTGTAAGAGCCAAAGATGGTGAAGATGGTGCTTTTCTCGCCGGGCTCTGTCAGGAGGCCGTAAACAAAAACCGGCTTCTCCGAAAAGGTGAACACCTTCCAGGTCTCGCCTTCATTTGTGCTGTACCTACACAGAAAGAAAGGCAGGTCAAGGCTGTTCAATGTTCACTTCTGCTCTACTCCCTTAATCAATACAAAGTAAAATCTAGACTGGGGTTTCCCAAACTTGGGCTTCCAGCTGCTTCTGGACTACAATTCCTATAATCCCTGTCTTGCTATCTAGGGGTGATGGGAGTTGTAGTCCGAAAACAAATTTGGGAAACACTGTTGATCTCTTGAGCACATGCGTGCCCAAAGGCTAAAAGAAGAAGCCCGGGGGTAGATCTCCACAGAGATGGCATTCCAGTCTCAGTCCCACCACTGAAAAGGCCCTGCCTCACATATATCCTTTTGCGCCCCTGTCAAAGTACCCCTGTTACAATCAAAATCAGAGCTCGGACCAGCTGCTTTCAGTTTTTTAAAAAGAGGTTAAAGGTAAAGGTAAAGGTACCCCTGACCATTAGGCCCAGTCGTGGACAACTCTGGGGTTGCGCACTCATCTCGCTCTATAGGCCGAGGGAGCCGGCGTTTGTCCGCAGACAGCTTCCAGGTCATGTGGCCAGCATGACTAAGCTGCTTCTGGCAAACCAGAGCAGCACACGGAAACACCGTTTACCTTCCCGCTGTAGCGGTACCTATTTATCTACTTGCACTTTTGGTGTGCTTTTGAACTGCTAGGTTGGCAGGAGCTGGGACCGAGCAACGGGAGCTCACCCCGTCGCGACAACCTTCTAATCTGCAAGCCCTAGGCTCTGTGGTTTAAACCACAGCGCCACCCGCGTCCCTGTAAAAAAGAGGTTAAAGAGGCCCAAATATAAAACTTCTGCTTTGGTCTTCAATTTCTTCCTGAAGCACAGCATGAGAAGTGTCAGTTTCCCACCTTAGTCCAATCCAATAGCTTTCTTCTTCCTGCCTCATTTCTCTTTCCTTTTGCATTGTGCCTACCAGACTGTCAGCCAACAGGCAGAAACTTATCTTTTAACATATGTAGATAACTAGGTGCTTTGTGATGCTAGGTTGCCTCCAGTGCTAGCCCAACTTAGAGCAGACCCACGGAAATCAAGGGACACAAGTCATTTGAGTCCATTGATTGCAATGGGTTTAACTCTTAAGTAGGACTAGCAGCCCGTTGTTCATAGCTACAAGAAAAGCAGCAATAGCTACAGGCATTGTGATGCAAATCTGAACGGCAATTTGGATGGCTTGTTTGTTCTCGAGAGCAATCTGCTGCAAATGTTTTTTGTACAAACTGTAGTAAAATTCTAAATTCTCTAGCTCACCTCTGCCACCTCTAAAAGCTCAGCGCCGGGTGGAATAGGGGGAGAGGAATCACACCATTTCTCAATTCTCCAAGCTCTCCATTGGTAAAGCTTCATTATAACAAATCTCAACAATCCTTCCCTATGTGGCCCAAAGGAAATCAAGTGGAGAGCTAATTATCGGCTACTGCACTGCTTTCTGTTAGCTCAGATTCAGCAGCCTATTTGCCCATGGAACTTACTTGAGCTGGTTTGTCTCTGTGCCCTGTGTTACCGCCATGAGGATCCCTCCGTGGTCACCCCATGAGTAATAATGGGGTCCGGACAGGACCTGAAGAAAGAAGCAAACAGGAGGTGCATGAGTGGAAGAAGGCTGGAGGCTAGGGCGGGGCGATATCAGCTTTTCAACATTGCAGTATATCATCAGCCAAACATTGTGGTTTGGTGATACACCACGAAGTAGAAAAAACAAGATGCTTTGGCCTCTGCCCGTGAGCTGAGGCAGTTTCACCCAGGCACTCTGCTAGCCATTCTTATTAGTGGATTGTTTAATTTTATTGTCTACCTATTAATACAAAATGCTTTGATATAGCGTGTTCCTATGCACACGCCTGTTTAAATTTTGTCATGCCTCACAACTGTCAGTGAATTGTTATACGCACTTTTCTGAGTCGGTGAGTAACTTTCCACTGAAAAGCAGCATAAAACTGAACTATGATGATAGTCTATTAGTCGCTCTCAAGCCATTTTTATATATCGTATATGCTATAAGGCCAGTGGCATAGAAAGTAAAATCCCCATTTGCTTTGATTGGGCTATTTATTTGACTACAGTTGTAACTTGGTTGACGAACGCCTTGCAACTTGAACGTTTTGGCTCCCAAATGCCGCAAACCTGGAATTAAGTGTTCCGGTTTGTGAACGTTCTTTGGAACCCGAACGGCTGACGTGGCTTCTGTGGCTTCCTGCAACCAATCGGAAGCCGTGCCTTGGTTTCCAAACGTTTTGAAAGTCAAACGGACTTCTGGAGCGGATCCCGTCCGACTTCCGAGGTACCACTGTATTTAGATTTTAATTACACCTTGTAATTCGTGATTTGTTAGTCAATTGTTAGGCAAACTTTTCTGAAGTAATGAGCCGCTTTGCCGTGGAAAAAGCAACATACAACTGAACTGAGATGATAGCGCATTTGTCACTCCCAAATAGTTTTCTCTATGATATACATTACAAGGCCAGAGGCAGAAAAAAAAAACCCTGCCTGCTGCTGTCCTCGCAGCCTTGGTGCTGCCAAACCAAACCCACACCACTCTCAGAAAGGAAAAGGAGGTGACTCCATTCACAGCATTTAAACACTTTGCAGATGTTAGAATGCAGCCTTAGACTAACATCCGCCTGGAGAGGCCTGCCACAAACCCCACTGCAGACCAGACCACCCAATCAGCCAAAAGCACTTGCAAAATTTGGGCCAGGCCCTCCCCTGATGGAAGGTGGCCAACACTCTTTGGCTGAGCACACAGACATACTCTCTCCACACGCACACACCCCTAAAAAAGAGAGAGAATCCCATTGACTATGTTTTCAAAGGCTAACAGCCAAACATAACACACGACAGTAAACCGGCCAGACTTCTTCTTTTTTTTCAAAAGCTGTGATTTTGAGAAGAAAAATACACACACACACACACACCCCAATTCGCTACCGATGCACAGCTCTTTTAAATTCAAAAAGAGCTGTGCTTAATTTGCAAACTGAGAGGTTCAGGGATCCAAGTCATGGGCTCTAACCGGATTATTTCCTCCTAATCTGAGAGACATGGGAGAGCTGCTTGAAGTTACTCCACAAGGAGAGGAAGGGCAGGAGGGCAAGGTATTGTGTTTTCCTTCTCGTCAGCAGTGGGGTACCTCAGGCCTGGGTTCAAGTGTGGCCCTCCAGACCTCTCCATCTGGCCCCTTGGGACTCTCCCGAGGCCACACCTCCTCTCCCCGGACCACACCCCTCTCCTTTGCCCTGCTTTGCAGCATCAGTATCCTTGCCTGGCTGGAACATGTCAAGGAATTACATATAAAGGGTACCACTGTCTGCAATTTTTGCTTAGCAAAACTGGGAAGGTGGGAAGAGAGAGAGAGACAGAGAGAGAAAAGGTTCCTATCCCCTGCTTGTCACAGTTTACAGAAGTGGCCACCCAACTGTGGTCTTTCATAGGCAGATGGAACCTAAACCAGCTTGACGTTCTCTAAATGTTTTGGACTACGACTCTCATCAGCAACAGCCTGCATGGCCACAGTAGCTGGCCTGATGGGAGCTATGGTCCAAAACAGCTGGAAGATTTAGGGCATCTATAAACAGGGCTTCCCAGATAAATGGACTGTTTTCTCCTGTAGTGCTTTTCCTTGCTACCCCAGGACCAGGGGACGACCCCATGCAGAGACTTGCAAAATCCTTACCTCTTTCCACCGGACCCCTGCGCTGCTTGAAATGTACACGTTCATTTTGTTTGCCATGTTCTTGCCCACGGATCCTACAAAAGCAAGTGTGTGAATCGTCAGGGTTTGGCTGCTTTTTAATTCATGATTCCCCACTGAGGTGTGACCATGGCTGCTAAACAGCGAACAGTGGGGGGGGGAGGTTAGCTTGGCTTACAGGGAACAGCTCTCTCTTTGAAGCACACCATCAATGTCCCAAGCCAGCTCAGGAACAATCACAGAGAAACATCATTAGTCATCTTTGGAGATTCTGGAGGTTCACCAAAGCCTGAACCTGTACACCTTCCATAAATTGGGCAATTCAAATTAGCTTTAGAGGGTGAGGCATGGGTAGGAAAACTAAGGCCTGGGGCCCGGATCCAGCCCAATTGCCTTCTAAATCCAGCCCACGGACGGTCCTGGAATCAGCATGTTTTTACATGAGTAGAATGTGTCCTTTTATTTAAAATGCATCTCTGGGTTATTTGTGGGGCCTGCCTTGTGTTTTTACATGAGTAGAATGTGTGCTTTTATTTAAAATCCATCTCTGGGTTATTTGTGGGGCATAGGAATTCGTTCATTATTATTATTTTCAAAATATAGTCCGGCCCCCCACAAGGTCTGAGGGACAGTGGACCGGCCACCTACTGAAAAAGAGTTTGCTGACCCCTGTGAGGGATAGAGAAACACATTGGCTTAGTCATTTTTACAGGTGTTCTACCTATAACAGAGTATTCCTGGACCTGCTGGAGTCAGGGAATATGGACTACAGATCAATACAAGCCAACAAAGCTTTACCTGTTGCGATGATCAGTCCCGGAGCTGATTCTTTGGAGAGGATGGGCATTCTGCGCAGTTGGAAGTTGAGGAGCTGGCTCAGCCGCTGGGCCAGGTGAAGAGAGCAGCCCTTGGAAAGCTAGCAGAGTCGAATCATACGAGTATTACTTGTTGTGCTTCCCCCGCAGTACAGGCAGCATGTGTGCCTGCCATTGTTCCAAACAAATGCAACGCTGGAGGTCTGAAGCTTACACACACACACACACACACACACACACACACACACACCACTGTACATATTCAAGCATGCTAAATGTGCACAGCTTCCGTTTCACGTTAAAAAGCCAAATCACATAATGCCGTTTGTTTCTTTTGCACAACCCTTTTGCCTATGTGGGAGGGAAATCCAGAGAAAGCAAACAAGAGCCCTTAAAGGCTAGGACTTTTTCTTCTTCTTCTGGAGGCACAGGTGTGTGGGCTAAAGGCCACTTATTTCTCACTTCATCTAGTTTCTTTTATGCATACCTCGTCTCTCCCAAAAAACCCTGTTTGATGCATCATACAAATTAAAAGATAGAAACAACCACAGCAGTAAATAATAAAAAAGCACAGAGTCAAGAACTACAGCCGTGCAAGAGAAGCGGATCAAAACAGTGCTGGTAAAATCTAGCTAGCCATTTTCTATTTTTTTTTTTTTAGAAGAAGAAGAAGAGTTTGGATTTGATATCCCGCTTTATCACTACCTGAAGGAGTCTCAAAGCGGCTAACATTCTCCTTTCCCTTCCTCCCCCACAACAAACACTCTGTGAGGTGAGTGGGGCTGAGAGACTTCAGAGAAGTGTGACTAGCCCAAGGTCACCCAGCAGCTGCATGTGGAGGAGCGGGGAAGCAAACCCGGTTCCCCAGATTACGAGTCTTCCGCTCTTAACCACTACACCACACTGGCTCAGTCCCCTGAAAAAATGACCAAGATGTTGAGTTGGTTGGTTCTTTTGCAGCAGCTGCATGTGGAGGAGCAGGGAAGCGAACCCGGTTCCCCAGATGACAAGTCTACCGCTCTTAACCACTACACCACACTGGTGTAAAATAGGAAACAGTCATAAAACAACAAAATGTTGGTTGAGTCCCTCTCCACACCACCCACCCCAAACCTGGAAGTTGTGTAGATTGCATAAACAGAAAGAAACATGGTAAAGGTTTTTCACACTGAGGGTCATAGATAGTGAGGTGAGGTGAGAATCTTCTCCGGAGAATATTCTCAAGAATGGGAATATTCTCTGCTAGAAAATTCTCCGGAGAATATTCTCCACAAACTGTAAATTTGAATGTAAGAACCAGTTTTACAACCCACACTTAAAAATCCTAGTAAATAATAAGTCAAGTTTTGATATTGCCGGTGTAAGTAATGAATAATGATTTTTTAAAAATCCAGTTACATTACTGGGCATTGTGTCATTCACCATTGGCAGTTCTGAAATGTGAGTTACAGAATGTGAGTTATTTATTATTTTAGTTTAAAAAAATGCTATTCATTTAATTTGATGAACATTTGAATTCACATGTATTTCAACTATATGCAATAGCCTTTTTTCTATTTTGATGTGACCTTATTCTTAGCAATTCTATACCCTTGGATCAGTGTGATATTTTTCTTTTACAGAAAGTAGCTTTAATGCTTTATACAGTTAAAAGTACCTAGGCCTATACAATTATGTGCAACAGTGTGTGAGGTGGCCTCTGAACAAGTTTACCCATGAATAAACACGTGTATTAAGTAATTGTATCATTTTCAATGCATTAAAATTATATCACTTTCAATGCATTAAAATTGTATCATTTTCAATGCATTAAAATGAATATTCTCCCATTTTAAATGAAAATTCTCTAATATTCTCATTAATCAAGAATATTCTCGAGAATATTCTCCAAAAGATTATTCTTGAGAATTTAACATCATTAGCCATAGATAATTTATCCTTTCTTCCCAGGTGTGTATACACCAAGGATGGGGAAGCTGTAGGTCCCGCTGCCTTGCCCTTATGGTAAGTTGCTGTGTAGCAGGGTGTTCAGCAGCCCCACCCACGCTGCCTTGCTGGCCACCACTGAGTGGGGAATAGCAAGGGAAGTCTAAGGTGGAAGCATTGCACTTCCCCAAGAGCCTGGAATAGCCCATGTATGCATCTACAAGCTTCAGCTGAGCCTAGACAGGGAACGAGAACATAACACTCAATCCAAAAAGCCCTCAAAGAGGCGGCGAGACGTCTTTTGCATCGCAGCATCATTACCTCACAATTTATCTTTTCGCCGTAGCGAGTATACTCTGGCGGCTGGAGAAATTCCCAAGTCCCACCTTTGTCGAAGGTGATGACAGACCGCATGTTCTCCTCGCTGAAGGAGCTGTTGATCAAGGTGGCGATGTAGACCCCCGGAACCCCCTCCACGCGGTGGAAGTCCGCAAAGGGCTCGTTTGCAAAGTACCTGCCGAAATTTGGGGGGGGGGGAGAGAGAACAAAAGTACTGAGCCACACATCTTCATTAGCCGCAATTCCCCATTGTGACCAGTGGCAAATTCGGAACTGCGGGGCCGCTTCACGATAGTCGCAGCAACAGCCTGTCACAGCCGTACCCCCTTCTAAGATTACACAACAGATCAGAATGGCAAAAAAAGATGTTGGACTTTATGGAACTCGCCGAAATGACTGGGAGACGACATGACCAGAAGGAAGAGATGGTGGAAGAAGATTGAAAAAAATTCAAAATATATTTGAAAAAACATTGCAGTATTTAGAAAAGTATTTCCTTTGTGGAGATATATAGGCTAGAAGCATTAAAATAAGATTCTGAAGTAGTGTTAGCAAATGTAGAAGTTAAATATTTGGTTAATAAATTATGGAATAGTTAAATAAAGATTTGGTTTTTAGATGATGGAGAATAAACTGCTAAACATGTGTTATAATGAAATTCAGAAAGAAGGGGACGAGGGAAATCATTTGAGATGTGAAAGAAATAAGAATTATATAAGAAATAATTTTATTTTTGTTTTTTGTTTTGTATTAGTTTGTTTGTTGGATTTTGTTCATTTAGTGTTTGTCAGAAATGCCATTTGTTTGTTGTTGTTTCTTATAAAATGAATAAATAAATGAATAAATAATATTTTTTTTAAAAAAAATATTACACAACAGATTAAATAATAAACGTGTAATTATACAATAATAAGAATTGGGGGGCATTGCGATGATCTCCATGTGTTGCCTTTGAGCTAGATTGACTGTTTTCTGCAGACATAAATGGGCAAACAATTTGCAACGCTCGTTCCACTGTATGTAACAGAACTCGCACGCCGTTCCCTAGAAACGGAAGCGTCTTGTGTTAACTGTGTTCCTAAATGCTTTGCTTTTGAGCGTACAGAACTCCTCTGTGTTCTTCTCATGCACCTTTTCCACAGTGACCCTAGGAGGCTGACTCACCTGCTTTCACTCTGGTTGGTTCCCATCAGCACAAAAGGTGAGAAGAATTATCCACAGTGACTTGAAAGCTCCCGGTTTCACACTCACTGGGCAGCTCTGGGGTGTTGGAGACAGGGACCCCGCTGCAGAAATACTAAAGGGTCTTTGATCACCCCCTGCAACTCTGGACTCTGATAGTGACTGGCTTATGAGGAGTGAGCAGTCCCAACCCACAGAGATGTATCTGGCACCTTCATGTCATAGCTTCTGACACATCTCTTTACCCTGGACTTTGCACCCAAGATATATCTAGCTATTGAGCCCAATGCTCAGGAATGGAATCAAATCAAATCAAATCTTTATTATGGTCATAAACCAGCATTTTGGGGGGGGGGTGATTTACAGTAATTTAAAATCTGAAAAATGATTAAAAAACCTAAAAGGAATTAAAAGTCTATAAAAATCTAAAGGAAAGCTAGGAAAGTCTAAAAGAAGGGTTAGGAACATTGGGCGGGAGTGGCAAAGCGTAAGAGGTTAGTATATCTAAGACTAGCTATCAGTCTACAGGCCACTCTGATATGAGTGCTCATTAAATCTACAGGTGAAACTCGGAAAATTAGAATATCGTCGAAAAGTGCATTTATTTCAGTAATGCAACTTAAAAGGTGAAACCAATATATGAGATAGATGCATGACATGTAAAGCAAGATATGTCAAGCCTTTATTTGTTGTAACTGTAATTATTTGTCTTTAGGCAGGTCAATTATAAATGGAATGTAATTAATGAAATGTAATAGCGATGTTTATTTTTGTATTATTGTAACTATTTGTTTTATCACTGTGGAATTTCCAAAAGAAAGCATTTGTAAAAATTAAAAGAAAAAGAAAAAATAATTAAGTTGCATTACTGAAATAAATGTACTTTTTGACGATATTCTAATTTTCCGAGTTTCACCTGTAGTTTGTGGCACGGGTCATCGTCCGACGAATTTTGAGCGCTGCTGTGCAGAATCTGGCGACATTGTATGTTGTAGCAGGGTTGGTATCTGAAAGCAGCAAAAAGGTACTGTATAGAATTAAAATGAGATCAAATCATTCCTGTTCAAACAATGATGGCAAAGCACAAAATTATTCCAGCCAGCCAAGGAACAAAAATTATTCCAAACAGCCAAGGAGTATCAGCTCCTTCCTTGCAGGTAGTGGAATATCTCTGCAATACACATGCTATAGAAGCACATGCTCTGTTGTTTCGACAACATCTGGAAGGCCACAGAATCCCCACCCCTGATGTAAAGCCTGCCGCCCCCGCCCCCCCAACTTCCCACTACCTGCAAGGAAGGAGCTGAAACTCTTATTAGATTTGTTCCTTGGCTGGCTGGAATAATTTTGTGCTTTGCCATCATTGTTTGAACAGGAATGATTTGATCTCATTTTAATGCACCTTCGCTTGTGTGGTACGGAGATTTCTTCAGGCCTTTGCTGACCTTTCCAAGCTAAGGGCAAAATCCACAAAAGTAGCACAGAGACATCTCTCTGCTTGAGTGGAGCACATCTATGTACTTACTTGACCAAAGTGTCACTCCCCATTCCTCCCGGGCTGTAGTACAGGACGTTCTCCAAAGTCAATGAAAACCTTAGGCCTTCCGCTTCGGAGATGTAGAGGTTGGTGCCGTTGTTACTGTGACTGACACACACAAACACCTGGTCTTCAGATGTGTCCGCAATATAGTATTCCTTCGAGAGAAAGTTGGGAGGGGAAAAATAAAATCGTTTGGTTCCCCTGAAGGCATGCGAATGTGAGTTGCAAGTCAGGAAACGGCCAGTTCAGCACTCACACTTCTGCCGCGAAATCACATGCCTTACGCAAACCATTCTCTCTCAGCCTCAGTTTCCCCCATCTGTAAAATGGGGGTAATAATTATACAGCACTGCCTTTCGGAGCTCTTCTGAGGATTACAGACAAACAAATGTATGAGTGTATGTTCGAATAGGAAGCCAAAGAAGATGGACGACTGTAAGCTGTACTTTCAACGATAGAAAGAAAGCTATCTTAGAAGAGGCCCCCACTGCATGCCTACCTAATTGTTCTGAGCCAGAGTAGGAGGTGCCTTTTCTAAGGCAACACAATGGCAACACATTAAGCATCATCTTAAAAACAAAAAACAAATAAATGTTCTCTTCCCCTATTGTTTCTCTGGCACGTATGTTTACGGTAAGTGAATTTTAAATTGGTTGAAACTCACACTATAAACATCAACTATAAAATGAAACAGACCTAAAAAGTGGCATGCAGCGTGCTCCTAATGCATGCCTACTAGGAAGCAAGCCCCACACCATTCAATGGGATCCATTCCCACATTAAAGGTGTGTGTCTGAAGGACCCTGTGTGAGAAAGATGGGGAAGGGGAGCTCTCTCAGGGCAAGAGGCTGGGAGAGGAGAGGGGCGTTCCCAGGTGAGAGCTGGGAGGATAAAATATGTTTGTGAGAGAGGACCTTTTATTCTTCTATCTCTTCTATATCTTTTCCTTTCCTTTCTTTTTTATTACCGTATTGGCCTGAATATAAGTCACATCCGATTATAAGCCGCACCTTTAAAATTCGGGGGGGGGGGGGAGACAATACCCAAACATAAGCAGCTCCCTTAAAATTCCGCAGGCACTCACACCCGTTCCGTTTTACCGTATGTCTGCTTTAGCAGAGATACCGTACTGTGGAAAGTGTTAATAAATTTTTTTTTAAAAAAAAAAAATGTGCATGGGAGTGCAGCCATTGTTATGAAAAGCAGCAAAGGGTTTGAAACATTTCTTCAAACCATCTCTTTGGATTGCAGCCATCCCTTACAGTGGGGATAAGGGATAATGTGGCCCATGACCTGATTTCATGCTGGGGGAAAGGGGTGAAACCGTGGGGAAAGAAGGCCAGGAGAAATGGAGGAAGGAGGCTGAAATGGAGGGAGGGAGCAATGGAAGAAATTTGGGGCAGGGGGATCCAGCAAGTTCAGACTTGTTGCAAGAGCATTCTGTCCTTCCCTGGGGCAGTTAAGAAGATTGAGAGAAAGAGAAAGGAAAGGAGTGACGCCCCCACCCTTTTGACTCTGCCCACAGCTGGTTTAAACCCCACCTACCAGCAACATGCGGCCCCCAGCAGATTAGTCGTGCGATAATGCGGCCCTTGACAGCAAAAGGATTTCCCTCCCACATGTCAATACCTTAATGGGGTGCCTCGTCACAAACTGGGCTGGTTGCATCGGCTTGCGGTTAAAGGATACCCAAAGCTGAACGGATGGCTGCTGCGTCCCTAAAAGATGCTGGGAGAAGGAAAGGGGTTGAGGGTTTGAGGGGGGGTGAAAGTAGTGAGTTTGTTTGTTATTGTTTACAGAAGAAGGCTTTAAGAGAGTGTTTCCCAAACTTGGGTCTCCAGCTGCTTTCGGACTACAATTCCCATCATCCCTGACCATCTTGCTAGCTAGGGATGATGGGAGTTGCAATCCAAAAACAGTTGGAGACCCAAGTTTGGGAAACACTGCTTTAAGATTTAAGAGCTTGTAGAAATAAACAAAGCCACACAACAAAGGCACAACTTCCCACATTGACCCGCTGCCCGTTCCCAAGTTGAAGGAAAGTAAATTTTGGTGACAGTTCCCAAGATGTAGTTAGATTTAGCAATGGAATAAAATGGCAAGGGAAGTCATAGGGTTTCTTTCCTGAATGCCATTACCCATTACCAACCCTTTACTTCTTGGAAAGTGCTACTTGCATGCTCACCTATGGCGAACTTTAAAAAAGTTGACTCGTATGACTAGACAGGGGAGCCATTATAAACTGGAAGAGAGCTGGCTCTTTTGAATCTTTCTCTTTCATGATTTCAATGTCACAAAGCAAAGGACGTATGAAAGCAATGACCTCCATCCCGACCCATGTTTCCATTCTGCTGCAGTTTGGCTTCCGGCAAAAACTACATTATTCACCTTGCTCTCCACTGTGGCGGAATTTAACCTATTTAATTACGTTGTTAAATCATATTATTAATTAAGATCCTGTTGCCTTACTCCACACCATTCATTTCAATGCAAAGGAAATGCAATGCAAATTAGCATTTGCAGACTTGAGACTCATGAGCAAACATTCACCATGTCTGCCACCACTGGGATTCTCCAATATCCCTAGCTACAAGTAACTAATGTAGGCACATCTGGATTGAAGTACCAGCAAAAAAACAAAACAAAAAGGAACCATGCTGGGTTGTATCTAGCCAAGTTATTTTTACAGGTATGCACACACCACAGTTTTCTGGGTTTTATTATTTTTTAAATTGTCCTCTTCCCTGGGAGTCTGCCAGGAACCACTTTTCCTCTCCAAACTCGCTGTGACCCAATCCCACAATGGGATGGATTACGTGAAGACGGTTCTGGGATTCCCACCTATGCCAACATTCACATCGTTGCTGGTTCAAGCCATTAAGTGGCGTTGAAATGTTTTAACTAGCCCTGCTCTTTTAACTGACTTAAGAGTGGGGTGGAAGTGGGGGGGGAGAGAGAGATTTTCATCATTTTGTACCATGACCCATATATGAAGTTGCCCTGTGTCAATTCAAACCATCCAGCTCAGTTTTGTGGCAGGGGTGGGGGGGAGCCTGTGACTCTCATTTTGATGTTGGACTCCAGCTCCCATCAGCCCATGCCAGCATGGCCAGTAAGGCAGGGATGATGGGAGTTGTAGTCCCACAAGGTTACCAATCCCTGCGAAGCAGAGAAGATCTTCTCGCATCAGCTATTATTAGGTTTTTTTTGTTTTTAACTGGAGATGTCAGGGATCAAAAGTGGGCTACCCTGCCTGCCGGAAAAATATTTCTAGGTCAGCAAGCAGAATCCCACATGTTAAAAGCTCTGAAAGAAAAAAAAAACCATAACATGTTAATGATAAGGAGTCCAGCAATGGGGGGGGGCAAGCTCTACCTCTGAGCTACGGCTACTCTCCCAGATGTCAGCATACAACATGCCTTCTGGGGGCCACGTGCAAAGGTGGGCAGGGCCAGGGGCAAAAGTGGGTGGAGCAACATATGAAAGCGTTGCCTGTATGCAGTAGGCTAGTTTCTACGCACGCTCAAACACTCCTCTCCGCCCTCTATCCAGACAATCAGCAGATATTATCAGGGCCTCGTTCTGCTTGACCAACATACTTTTCCTCGATAGTACTGCAAAAGCTCTTCTTCTCCCATGAAACCCTCCCCATCCATTCCCCTCTTCCATTCCCACCTACATAGGCCTATTACTTACAGGCATCTAAACTTCTTCCCAGAGCCTCCGTGTTTCACACTGACCTAGATCTGCCTAAAGTACTAAAATCAAATAGAAGCAGGCTGGCATTTTTTTTTTGCTCTGTTGTTGCATCTTGCATGCTCCTGAACCACAAACTCAGGCTTGTTCTGCTATTTCCGCTCGCTGTCCCTACAAAGAGGTCAAGGGAGTGAACACGCTCCCCGCTTTATCCTCACGACGGCCCTGTGAAGTAGGTTAGAAGCTCACCAAGCATGATTAGGGGCTGAGCTGTGGACTTGAAAAACAAGCCCCAGTCCAGCTTGCTAACCGGTATACCCTCATTGACTCTCACACAAGAGAATTGCAACGACATAATGTGCATTTTCTGGTCATAAAATGTGGCGGGCACAGGAGAGAGGCTTTTAATCCAAAAATTCTGGGTTCCCCGTTTAAAACAGTCATGAATGGTAACGTCTTACTGAGTTGAATTTTGCATTCGAACCAAGATGCTCGTTCATGGAGAAGTTGACGCCCTCCAGATATTGGACTCCAACTCCCATCAGCCCCAGCTAGCGTGGCCAGTCCTCCAGAATGATGGGAGTCGTAGTCTGACAACATCTGGAGGGCCAAAGATTCCCTATCTGTGGTCTATATTAACGTGCTTCCGAGTTATTTTAATCTTCCCTAAGCAGAAAAGCATTGCAGTACATGCAGGCTGCCTGCCAGACCCCCATGAAGGGATCATAAATTTGGATCACAAACACAAGTCAAAGGAGACTCTGAGACTCTGATGCTTTCCTTTGAGGCTCACAGCATGTTCCCCTCCTCTTCTTCTGTAGCTAATGCAGAAGTGTTTTCAGAGCATTTTTGGGGACAGTGCTGGATGCTCAAAAATCTGCCTCTGCTTCCTTGACATCTATGCACTGTGCTCCTTTATAAATTTGGGTTGTGCTTTTATTTTAAGCTGCTCCCTCTACAGCAGGGACAGGAAACTTATTTTCAGGCCTGAGGGCCACATTCCTTTCTGGGCAATCCTCTGAGGGCCACTTGCCAGCGGTGGGTGTGCCCAAAGGAAAAAGCGGGTGGAGCAACAACCCTTCTCTACCCTTCCTCCAAGGAAGAAAGAGGCATGATTTGGCCAAGCAGAAGCACTTGTGGGGTGAAACGAGAGCAGGGTTTGCATGGCCTGGGAAGAGTACCAGGGGCCAAACAGAGAGGCTTTGAGGGCCGTGTACAGAGTTCCAGGCCTGAGGTTCCCCACTCCTGCTCTATAGATCGTCAACTTGATGCTCCTTACCACAGATTTTGTTGCAAACAGATACTTTTCCCTGAGTTGGAAGTCTTCAACCTCCTCGAGCAGAATCTCTTTGTTTTCTCTGGTTTGAAAGAAATCGGTGCTGCGGAGGACGGTGGAGGCCCGGGTGGGCTCATGGCGCTCGATGTAAACTGCGTAGGGTTTGTCATAGGGTTCAACACCCCTTGTCAGAAAAAGAAAAGAAAGGAAACCATCTTTTCTATGTATACCATTATTGTTGCATTACCTTTATATCCCCACCTTTTTGTCTGTTCTAAATCTACTGCTCGTCATTTTCATTACTCTACCTCAGTGTTTCCCAACCAGTGTGCCTCCAGATGTTTTGGGACTACAACTCCCATCATCCCTAGCTAGCAAGACCAGTGGTCAGGAATGATGGGAGTTGTAGTCCCAAAACATCTGGAGGCACACTGGTTGGGAAACACTGCTCTACCTAATGGGCAATAGGTACCATCTTCTCCTAGACAGTTTGGTGCAACCTCCAGTGGCCTTTGAAAACCTCCGCTGCTCAAAATTTCATTGTTTATGTTTCTAATCTGCAGGCCCATGAAACACCAGACAGCATGCAGCACGACAGACCTGATAAGTAATCTGTTTGGGAGATAGACCCTAAATAAACACTTCTAAATACAGTGGTACTGTACCTCTGGTTACGAACGCTTCTGGTTACGAGCTCCACTAACCCGGAAGTAGCTGCTCCTGCTTGCAAACTTTGCCCCAGGATGCGAACTGAAATTGTGCACCGGAGGCGCGCGCGCAGCGGGAGGCCCCATTAGCGAAAGCGCACCTCAGGATAAGAACGGTTTCAGCTAAAGAACGGACCTCCGGAACGAATTAAGTTCGTAACCAGAGCTACCACTGTACAGTTTCTAGCCCTCACTGATGCAGAAAATAATGAAAAACACACATTCCCTTGGTTTCAGATTTCAAAAATGCTAAGAACCACAATGGCTGCACCTCCAAGGTGAAAGCCAAGCATCGCAGCTCATTGACTTTTCTCCTGTAGTCAAGGCTTAGTGCATAAGAACAGCACAGCTGCATCAGAACAAAAGGCACAACTATCCCATTATTGTGTTTCCAACAGTGGTCAGCTAGGAAATTCATTTTTTTAAAAAAAATAATATTTTATTAATTTTCGCATAATAAAAAGAACATACAAAAGCAAACATAACATGACAAATTTTCCACCTACTTCTGTCCACCCTCCAAGAGCCCTCTCCTCCCACAAGAGGATCCCCCGAAAAACGGGCAGCCGACAGTGGTTCATTTTTATGATTGAATTTCTCCCCACTCCTCCCTCCCACCCCCAGAACCCCCCCCTGCCACCAAGAGGCTCCAGGTTAGCAGGAGAGATGCAAGTGGGTATCCTTCCAACCATCTATCTAGTCTTAATACTCACTCATAAAAAAAGAAAAACAAAAAAGAAAAAGAGGAACAAAAAAGTAAAAAGAAAAAAGACAAAAAAAAGAAAAAAAAATTATTATTAGCTAATCATTTTTCATAAACATTATTTTTATGTGGGCTTCCCCGATCTCCCCTCTATCTGATTTTCATTTTGAATCATATTTAACAGTTATCTTATCATATTCCTCGATCTATTTTTAATCTTTCAAATCTTATATTAATCTACTATCCATATTCTTTAATAATTCTCTTTTATCCCCCTTTCTCACCCCCTTCCTCCCCCGCCCCCCAGAACCCCTCCTGCCACGAAGAGTCCCAGAGGGCGGAAAAAGGAAGGGAAGTGAGTCTTTTTCCAAATTGGATCCCTCCACCACCACCCCGTCCCCCCCACCCCAGAAGCCCCCCCTGCCACCAGGGGCCCCCAGCCTGGGGACGACCGACAAGGGGGGAAAGCACCCAACCGTCCCAAATCGTCTTGCCAAAACCATCATACTCCCAATTACTATTACATCCAGCTTCTGTCAAACATACATCTTATTCCCTCCCTTGCCACAATTTTCTTCCAAGGACCTCCTTGTATTTTAGATCTTTTTTTTCCATTCCCAGTCTTTGATTTATCAATTATTCTCAATTTTCCCTCCCCCTCCCCCGATCACGGCTATTCCCTTCCATTCCAACAAGTTCCAAAATCAGCAATCCAGTTTTCAATCCCTTTTTATCCATCCTATTAAACAATATATATTCATCCTCCTTCATCCCTCCCCTTTCTTAACATGTTTTTCAACCCAAATGTCTCTGTCCTCCCCCCAGTGTTCCCATCTTGTTTGCACATTGTTTTTCTTGTGGATTTCCTGCCCCTCAAACAGCTCTTGTTCCACCCCCTCCGAAGGGGGGGTATTCCAAATCCGAATTTGATCTTTCTTGTCTTGCATATCCAAACCATCCTCGTCTTCTTTGATTAAATTATTGTTCGATTCATATGTCCTCTCATCTTCTTTCGCTGTTGATTCACTTATGTCCTGTTCCTGTACATCCTGATTTATTATTTCCATTTGCTGTTGAGTCTTATCCATACTGATTTTTATTTCCCACAAGAGTTTCATAACTTTTCTCTGGAAAACAGGAGCATAACCCATTGTTGACATTTTCCCAGCTCTTCAAGGACAGAGCAGAAGTTGGAAAACAGGAAGTGGTCACCAATTGTAACTACTCCAATTTGAGCCAACTGGATGCATTAAATCCATTCCAACTATTGTTACCTTGATTTTTATTTCAATCTGGCTGCAGCAAATCCAATTTAAGCAGTCCAATCTCTACTTTCCCTCAGTTCAGCCTTTTATTCACTTAAAAGTCTCTAAAAGTCTGTTCCAATATTTCTTTTAAAACCTCCCCATCCACTTGCTGTTCTGTCCGGGTTGCCGCTTTCGGGAGGGGGGGAGGGACTTCTCTCTTTAATTTCCACTGTTTGCAGGGGTTTTCCCAGCTTAGTACAGTTCTCCCCCTTTGCCCTGCCTCTGGGGGAGAATCCTATTTTTTCCAATCCTTGGGATTGTTTAGGCTGTAAACTTCCATTCCCTGGCATCGGGTAATACTCCTTTTACTGCTTCTTCTTATCATCAGTGGGGGGAGATCGGCTTCCGTTTTTCTGTCTCACCCCCGTTCCGAATTTAAGGTAAATTAAAATTTTAAATTCTTTTACTCACGGTTCCCGATCTTTTCAATCCTTTTTTTTGAAAGTATCTAGCGCTCTCCGCCTCCAGTTCGGAGCTTCTCTCCGCGAGGGCAACAATCGCGCTCAAAATGGCCCCCACGACTTCAACCCTTCCTGCACCGGCCTCTCTTATTAGAGCTTACCGGCGAGTTGGGGAGTCGGAATTGGGGCTCCGCTGAGCATTTGCCCCAGTGACGCTCGACACTGGGTTCTATGGGGTGCAGCGCCGCTCCCGCTGCTTCCCCCCCCCCTCGCAAAGTCGGGCTGCCTCGGAGCTCGAAGCAAACCCCACCGGACGGCGCTGGCGCTAGACCGGAAGCCCCAGCTAGGAAATTCATAAGCCAGGCATGAAGGCAACCTCATGCACACCTGAAAGAAACATTTAGAGTACTCCTGTCCCTGATAGAATCATAAAATCATAGAGTTGGAAGAGACCACGAGGGCCATCCAGTCCAATCCCCTGCCGAGCAGGAAACACCATCAAAGCATTCCTGACATATGCTTGTCAAGCCTCTGCTTAAAGACCTCCAAAGAAGGAGACTCCACCACACTCCTTGGTAGCAAATTCCACTGCCGAACAGCTCTTACTGTCAGGAAGTTCTTCCTAATGTTTAGGTGGAATCTTCTTTCTTGTAGCTTTAATCCATTGCTCCGTGTCCACTTCTCTGGAGCAGCAGAAAACAACCTTTCACCCTCTTCTATATGACATCCTTTTATATATTTGAACATGGCTATTCTGGCCCTTAACCTTCTCTTCCCCAGGCTTCTCCAGGCTAAACATACCCAGCTCCCTAAGCCGTTCCTCATAAGGCATTGTTTCCAGGCCTTTGACAATTTTGGTTGCCCTCCTCTGGACACGTTCCAGCTTGTCAGTATCCTTCTTGAACTGTGGTGCCCAGAACTGGACACAATATTCCAGGTGAGGTCTGACCAGAGCGGAATACAGTGGGACTATTACTTCCCTTGATCTAGATGCTATACTCCTATTGATGCAGCCCAGAATTGCATTGGCTTTTTTAGCTGCTGCATCACACTGTTGACTCATGTCAGGTTTGTGGTCTACCAAGACTCCTAGATCCTTTTCACATGTACTGCTCTCAAGCCAGGTGTCACCCATCCTGTATTTGTGCCTTTCATTTTTTTTTGCACAAGTGTAGTACTTTAAATTTCTCCCTGTTAAAATTCATCTTGTTTGCTTTGACCCAGTTGTCTAATCTGTTAAGGTCATTTTGAAGTGTGATTCTGTCCTCTGGGGTATTAGCCACCCCTCCCAATTTGGTGTCATCTGCAAACTTGCTCAAGATGTTGAATAAGACTGGACCCAAGACAGAACCCTGTGGCACCCCACTAGTCACTACTCTCCAGGATGAAGAGGAGCCATTGATGAGCACGCTTTGGGTTCGGTCAGTCAGCCAGTTACAAATCCACTGAATGGTAGCATTGTCTAGCCCGCATTTTACCAGCTTCTTTCAGCTTGGGGCACCTTGTCAAAAGCCTTGCTGAAATCAAGATAGGCTATATCCACAACATTCCCTTCATCTACCAGGCTTGTAATTCTGTCAAAAAATGAGATCAGATTAGTCTGACATGACCTATTTTTCAGAAACCCATGCTGACTTTTAGTGATCACAGTGTTCCTTTCTAGGTGCTCACAGACAGTTTGCTTAATGATCTGCTCTAGAATCTTTCCTGGTATTGATGTCAGGCTGACTGGGTGGTAATTGTTTGGTCCTCTCTTTTCCCCTTTTTGAAAATAGGGACAACATTTGCCCTCCTCCAGTCTGCTGGGACTTCACCTGTTCTCCAGGAATTCTCAAATTTCCCCTGCTGAATCATCTGCTCCATATCTTCAGGTCGGGCATTGTTTTCTTTTTTGGAGAAGACTGAGGCAAAGAAGGTATTGAGGAGTTCTGCCCTTTCTCTGTCCCCTGTTTGCATATCACCATCTTCTCCTCTAAGTGACCTCACTGTTTCCTTGTTTTTCCTTTTGCTACGGACATACCCATAAAAGCCCTTTTTGTTGCTTTTAACCTCTCTAGCAAGCCTGAGTTCATTCTGTGCTTTAGCTTATCTGACTTTGTCTCTACACGTGCTGGCTATTTGTTTGAATTCCTCTCTGGTGGTTTCCCCCTTTTTTCCATTTTTTTGTACATATCCCTTTTAAATCTTAACTTGCATGATGATCCATGCAAGGAACTTTTTAATTTTTCTAAGGAAGGAGACTATTAAAGATACGATGCCCACACTCCACCTTCATCCTGGAGTAGCAGAGCCCGGGATTCGAGCCCCTTGCTCAGAAAGAGGTGTAGATTACATTCCAATGGGTGGGGAGGAAGAAGAAGCTCCCGAGAAGCCTGCAAAGAATTACACAACTTACCAGGAAAACGATTTCACGTGCTCATGAATCATTATCCACGTCTGCCCAAAATCATCCGACTTCCAGAGCTGCAAAAAATTAGAACATGGGGAAATAGGTTAGGATTCTGGTGCACCAGCCAAACCCAGATGGCCGGGGAATGCATGGATCAGGGCGGATCCTGGATGCTGTGCATTAAGCTGTCTCAGGCTGCCAAAGGCGGGTGCTGAGAGGAAGAAATATGGGACGATGGGTGCAGGAAGGAGTTAAAAGTGCAAGAGATATGCTGCACCTTATACTTGGCCACAGCCGTGTCCCCCCACATGAGCACACAATGGTTAAGAAGACACTATACCAGGGGTCAGCAAACTTTTTCAGCAGGGGGCCGGACCACTGTCCCTCAGACCTTGTGGGGGGCTGGACTCTATTTTTTTTGGGGGGGGGAATATGAACAAATTCCTATGCCCCACAAATAACCCAGAGATTCATTTTAAATAAAAGGACACATTCTACTCATGTAAAAACAGGCTGATTCCTGGACTGTCCGCGGGCCGGATTTAGAAGGTGATTGGGCCGCATCTGGCCCCCGGGCCTTAGTTTGGGGAACCCTGCACTATACCCTCCTCCATCCAATGAACCGCTCTGGTTCAAATTAAATTAAGCCTGCAAAGTCCTAAGCATCAGGAAGCAAGTCCAGTGCAGTCGCCTCTTCTGCGGGGGTTCAGTACCAAGGGTTCCACATATACACGAAATTCAGGGATACCCAAACCCTTGGAGCTGCCCCGCAGGTAGCTAGTGGGGCAGGGAGAGAAAATCCCCTGTGCTCCCAGAGCTCCTTGCCCAGGTAGCATGCCGGAGTGCTTAAAAGCCCTTTTCATGCCAGATAACCTTGCAGGAAAAAGAGGCCTTGCTTGAGAGGCAAGACCCACTCAGCGTGACAGCTCTGGAAGGCCGGGGATGCTTGTGGGAACTCAGGTGGCCCCCATGAAATCTCACGAAAGCCTCACAGAGCCAGCATGCTGAGCAGGCCTTGCCCCCAAGCAAGGCCGGGAGCTTAAAATCTCTTTTAACCCCAAGCGGATCTGGTGCAGAAAGAGCTTATAAGCAATCTCGCCCTGCGAGTAGCAAGCGCCGGGGCGGCTGAGATCAGGGCGAGCCTATGTCGGTGGAAAGGGAGGAATACAATGAGAGGAGAGCTCACCGGCAAGGGAAAGGACCTGGGAGAGATTTAAAGTGATGCTTCCCTCTGGCTCTCTGTTGCTGGCAGCCGGGAGATATTTCTCCTCTCTCTCTCTTTTTTTAAGGGCGAGAAGTGTCACTCTGGCTAACCGAGTCAAAGCGAGAAATCGTCTCCGAGCTTTTACCACCAACCCCAGGGCACTAACCGCCTTTCAGTTATGGTGAAGGAAACATCCAAACATTGAAAGCGGGAGCGGGGAAGAAAAACCACCCAAATGTGACCACACAAGACAAACACTGTTGTTGTTCCTGCCAAGTACCAGGGCAGCAGAGTTAGGCAGTCTGGCGTCCCTCCACCTCCCGGGTTCCTGCCCATTTGGAGAGCCGGGCATGAGAACAATGCAGAGCAGGCCTGACGAGGAACAAAGGCAGGCTTCTTGCTGGGAAGTGGGAATCGTTGGCCTATTTTCTCCCTTCACCAGGCTCTGAACACAGCATGGTTGAGAACAGGAGGAAGAGCAGGGTTGCAGAAGGCCTCTTTTCCATAGAACTGAGAAGCTGTCAGACCACTGGCCTGTCTAGCTCATTTTGGTCTACACTGACTGGCAGCAGCTCTCCAAAGTTTCAGGCAGAAGACACCCCCCCCCCCCGCCGCCGCCCTCCAACAACAGGAGATGTCAGGAGCTGAACCTAGGGCCTTCTACATGTAAAGCAGATGCTCTATCGCAGGGATGGCCAACTCCCAAGAGACTGTGATCTACTTACAGAATTAAAAACTACCAGTGATCTACCCCCTTTCTTGAGGTTCAGGTCAAAGTTGTTGAGCTTTTATAGGGAGGGGGAAAGCCCGGTGTTTTTGTTTTTTTTGGGTGCAGGACAAAAAAAATTGAGCTTTTTTAGGGGAGCCAAAGTTGTTGAGCTTCTTTGGGGGGAGCCAGTGATCTACCTCAGACGTCCAGTGATCTACTGGTAGATCACGATCTACCTGTTGGACGTGCCTGCTCTATCGGACAGGGAACCAGGCAGAGGGCCTTCTCGGTAGTGGCACCCACCCTGTGGAATGCCCTCCCACCAGAGGTCAAAGAGAACAAAAATTTACCAGACCTTTAGAAGGCATCTCAAGGCAGCCCTGTTTAGGGAAGCTTTTAATGTTTGATGGATTTCTGTATTTTAATATTTTGTTGGAAGCCGCCCAGAGTGGCTGGGGGGACCCAGCCAGATGGGCTGGGTATAATAATAATAATAATAATAATAATAATAATAATAATAATAATATGCCTGCCAGATGTTGTTGGACTCCAACTGCCACCATGCAACATGGCCGAGGATCAGGGGTGGTGGGAGATGCAGCTGGAAATATCTACAGGGCACCAAGTTAAAATCATTGAATTGTAGAGCTGGAAGGGACCTCAAAGATCAACTCCCTGCAATCACGGAATCTTTTGCTCCTCATGGGGCTCGAACCAACAACCCTAAGATTAAGAGTCTCATGCTCTAAAAGAGTCAGGTTCTGAACAGGGTTAACAATCTAAAACACAAGACAGACAAATGATTAAGAACATTAAGACGAGCCCTGCTGGATCAGGCCAATGCTGGATCAGGCCAAGCAGGTGCCTGTAGGAAGCCCACAAGCAACAGCAGCACTCACCCCACCTGCAATTCCCAGTAACTAGCATTCTGAAGTCTTGCTGCCTCTGATTATGGAGACACAGAGCATAGCCATCATGCCTAGTAGCCACTGATAGCTGTATCCTCTGTGAATTTGGCCAGTTTCTCTTTTAAAGCCATCCAGGTCGGGGGTCGTCATTGCTTCCAGTGGGAGGGAGTTCCGCAGTTTAACTGCGCTCCGCGTGATCACCGAGGTAGCTTCCCACACAGAGCATCTCGTTCGCAGGACACCCACTCCCCACGCACAGAAAGAAAAGCAGAAACTGGGAGCCTTCGTCATGTGCATCCGCCAATGATCTACTCGCCTGCTTGTTCGGATGGGTCTTGTCAAATCCCAAGATGAGGTTTGGGAGCCGGCTGTGCAAAAGCAGATCTGCCGCTTTGAATGGAATTGGGAAGCCTTGGATGGTGTTGCAGAAGTCCGTGGTAAGCCATAGGTACTGAGTGTAAGCATCAACAAAGATGTACTGTAAAAGGGAAAGGAGGAAGGGGTAGGACAAAAAAATCAGCGGGTCTTCAAAAATCAGCACACAGATCTTGGCAGAATTGCTTGGATGTGAAAGTTGCATACACACACACACACACACACACACACCAAACAAAAAACTGTTTGCCACTTTTTGTTACATTTTCACCAGTTTCTGTAGCCAAAATCCCTCACCGATGCAATAAATTATATTTTAAAACAGTGGTCCCCCCCCCAAAAAATTCATCCACTGCCCTCTTGATTCTACAAACTCATCCCCATGCCCCCTACCCTATTCAAAGCATTATTCAGAACAGCAGTTTGCACAACCCACTAAAGAAGAAAATAGCACAATAAAATTCAAAACCTGCAGCTTAGACCTTCCCTTAGGCTGGGAGGGGGACAGGTTATGATGTTAAATGCTAGACTAGGCCTCCTCCTTCAGTGGTGGAGATGACAAGCCTGGCGACTTCATTTCTGCAAGGCACCCATCAGCTTGGCTTGCAAAGCTAGTTTAGGATTCACATCTGCCACAGAAGACAACTGTACAGCCTTTGCTTTTAGTGAGAGAATTTTTTAAAAAAAACGACGGAAGACTTTTGTTTTCTATTCTGCCCTCTCCCATCTCCCCACCACAAAATAAGAAGCTACTCAGTTTTCTTGATCAAATGCGATCTATAGTCCTCAGGAGACAAATATTTTCCCTCGGCTACACGAACCCATTTGCTGTTAGGTAAACAGCTGTTTTTGGTTGCAGCGATTTCTATTGTTCTGCCTGAGCATGGCAGACACTCAGGCCTTCTTGGTCTGCTCTGAAGGCACGGCAGAGACACTACATCACTAACCAAAACGGTGAAGTGAAGACTTCGCAGAGGCCAAAACAAGGAGCTGGGGGGTGAGTTTAATTGACATTTTCCACACCAATCGACAAGCTCATCCAAGGATGGAACTAGACATTACAAAACAAACCTCATAGCCACTGCCAAAAATGGAAACTACAAATACAGCTTCTCCTTCCATAACATCTACTTATCATAGCAGGGCCACATGGCCTCACAGGCAGGCTTCCAGGGGCCGCGTGCCTGGGGTGGGTGGGGCCAGAGGCAAAAGTGGGTGGAGCAATGGATGTTTCTCTTGCCTTTACCACTTTCACACAATACATTCAACACACTACAGGCATGGCTTTCTCCCAAAGGATCCTGGGAGCTGTAGATGGTTCATGGTGCTCAGAGTTGTCAGAGTTGTAAGGAGACCCCTATTCCTCTCACAGTGCTACAAGTTCCCAGAGTTCCCTGGGAAGGAGGATTGTTAAACCACTTTGAGCACCGCTCAGGAGATCCCCCAGTTAGGTGGGATCAACCATGGAGCCCAGAAAAGAGAAAGAAGCAAAGATCAAAGCGGCGCAGGGGAGAGAAAGAGTCAGATACTTGCATTAGATCTTTTTCAGGAAAAAATGTGGAACCTACCCTAGTTTCAACCCCAAAATATCTAGAACACCCTTATTTAAATCTAGGGGAAGGGGTGCAGTTGAAATCCTTTGTTTACGCATTCAAACCATTTCTAATTTCTTACCCTCTTGTTGTCGGCTGGGCTGTGGTAGAATTGAGCAATCACTGCTTGGCTGCTGTTCCCCGGGCCAAAATTGAATTTCTCCGATATCTTTTTAAACGTTTTCCCGTAGTCGTAAGAAATATAAACCTAGCAAGGAAATATGCTAATGTTACAAACCGCGCGCACACACACACATAAAAAAAGGCCATTCCACCCCATCCAATCATGTGGTTCTTAAAAAAAATAAAATTAAAAAAACCAAGGAAGTTGAGAATTATTTTTATTTACCAGGACAAGAGGAAAGAGCTGCTATAGCATTGCACTGGGGGGCTTCCTGGTGCAGAGCTATGGAGGCTGCCTCCTTGTATTAAGAACGGTGTCAACTGAGCATCCTCAGGCTTGCTCAGGAGACAGGACAGACTATTGCAGCTGCTCACCCTTAGCAACAACAAATGGAAGAGGAGCGGGTCAGGGAGGGAGTAGGGAAGTGAGTTTGCAAGTCAGGGAATAGGCACCTGCTACTGTACAACAACAATCGCTTGTTCCTGGAGGGCCATAGCTCACTGGTAGTGAGTATCTGTTTTGCATGCAGGTTCCAGATTCAATCCCCAGCATTTCCAGGTACGGCTGGGAATTATTCCCTGTCTGGAACCCTAGACAGCACCAAGCTAAATAATAATAATAATAATAATAATAATAATAATAATAATAATTTATTATTTATACCCCGCCACTCTGGGCGGCTTCCAACAAAACAGAAATTCTAAAAATACAGCATTAATGGCTCTGTATAAATATGACATTTGCAGATTTATAAACCCCTTCACGCAAAAAGTGGTGTACAACAAGGCAGCTTACAATAAACTAAATACAACTGAGCCATGCCTAAAACAAGGAGAAGTTAATTTTCCCTAAAATGATTGGGGCACACTTTGGGGGAAGCCTGAAACGGCTTCAATAGCTGCCTACTTATCAAGGCCTATTTTATTATTTCATCATTAAAATGACTGATAAGAGTCAGAACTTAAAAGCAGTGACCCCAGAGGGGATCACAATATAAAGTAAATCCATGGTTTAAAAGATATGCTATAAAATAAAATTACACGTAAAAATACATGTCAGCTTTACATAACTGGCTATGCTTGCCTACATGAAGAAGATTTTAGCAGGGTGCGAAAAACAGCACAAAACAGAAATTAGGCACTAGTTGGAAACTGATTTGAGGGCTGGAGCATTAATCCATGCTAAGCAACTAACTGTGTCGGTGTTTGGTTATCTGTGTTATTTTCCACCTTAAACCTTTTTTAAAAACACACACACACACACAAAATTACTTACATCACTTAACTTGGGGCCTAGGAAGGCTAAGCTATCACGGGCCAAAGCGACGATGACGTTGCTTTTCTCTCCAGCCCAGTGAACGACCATCTGGTTATGGGAATCATTCAGGCTGACCTGGGGAAGGAGAAGAAAGAAAGAAAGAAAGAAAGAAAGAAAGAAAGAAAGAAAGAAAGAAAGAAAGAAAGAAAGAAAGAAAGAAAGAAAGAAAGAAAGAAAGAAAGAAAGAAAGGGTCTTGTTAAAAGAACGTCCAATGTGAGTGTCATCACACTAGAGCTGCATTCAGACAGCATTTTATTCCATCTTCATGACATTTCCTTACCTCTTCATTTTCACATTTTACGCGATCTTTCGCCTGGTATGAAAGCCACTTCCCGAAATCCGGAGGAATCTAGCAAAACTTTGGCCCTAATTTCTGTTTTGCTTCTGTAAGGGTGGGGTGGGGGATCTGTTTGCAACCTTGTTAACCCTGAACATCTCTGGAGGCTGACATAAATTTGGGGCAATATAAGTTCTTTCCCACCCTTCAAATTTCAGCACAGTCTGCCAGTGTATTGATCAAAAAGCCACAATTCAAAATCATAATCCTCTCTAGCAAACAGGTTTAGGGGTTATGATTTCTCTGTAAAACATTAAAACCAGCACTCTTAAATGAACCCAGAAACAAACTGGGAGTCAGGGAAACTAAAACCAGCATGGCACCAGACACTCATTTGCAAGCAGCCGTTGTGGCTTCCAAACACTCTTCTAGGGCAGCTCCAAACAGAGGGTATTACAGCAGTCCAGTCCAAGTCGAGGCTAAATCAAGGCATGTACAACAGCGATGAGACCCTTTTTCGTCCAAGAAAGCGTCCAGCCTACACTGTTCATGGAAAAATAATCTGATCCACAAAAGGAGGGCATGGGGTCATTACCAAGCAATTTCCTCGCAAACTTTCTCGTTTCCTAGGATTAAAAAAAGAAAACAGAATCACGCGCCACTTCCCTGCTCTATTATCACTTCACTTCCTCAGGTCTCTGGCTCCTGGCCATTCCTTTCCCACTATTTATTCATCAAGGCATCAGGAGACAGGGACTGTCTCCCAGGAGGCAAATGCAAACCTGTTTGTTACATCATGTGGAAGGTGAAGCTAAGAGAAGGCACTCTCAAGATGGGCCGCAATCAACAATCTCACCTCCCCTGAAGGATCGTGCATTTCCAACCCTGCTTTTGCTAGAAGGCTTCCACTTAACGATTTAATTCCTTTTTCATTAAAAACCAGCAGCTGAAACTACCTACGCTCTTCAGAAGTGGTACGGGGCAGAGCTCAAGGTTTAATGCATGTTAAACACTCCAAACATTATAAATGTTATCAAAGCAAAAAACCTCTTTTTAAGGAAGAGCTGGGCGGCCGCTCAACGATTGTGAGAACAAGCCCATAGGGGATGCTCTTGCCTCTCTGGGTTACGCCAAGACAAGCAAACCTTGCCGAGGGTCTTTTGATGCTTGGCCTTGATCTCATCAGAAAGCTTTGCAATCAAGGCGTAATGAGAACTGGGGCTCTGGTTCAAGCGGAGCTTTTGAGTTCCGAGCCTTGTGACAAATGAAAAAATGAACACATTGCCAGTTCTGGATGGTATCCACCTGGGAGCTCTTTAAAAAAAACCAAAAACCTCAAATTAGGTATTGCTAATCTCACATAAATACGTAACTTCTCCAAAGATGGGCTGCTGTATCCAAGGTTTGGGAAATGGCCACTGTAAAAAAGGTAAAGGTTTAAAAGGGATCTCTTAGATCCAGGACAGTAGGAGCCAGTACCATAGCTGCCAAGTTTTCCCTTTTCTCGCGAGGAAGCCTATTCAGCATAAGGGAATTTCCCTTAAAAAAAGGGAGAACTTGGCAGCTATGGCCAGTACTGTCCCACACAAGTTGACAGGAAGTGTTTTTAAAGATAAAATTGCCAAGCACATCTTATTTCTTTATTTGTAGAGGTATTTCTATCCTATGAAATATCTATGTGCTAGAACATGGGTCATCAAACTAAGGTCTGGGGGCTGGATCTGGCCCAATTGCCTTATGGATCCCGCCCACAGATAGTCCGGGAATCGCCGCATGGATCGGCATGAGGATTCTGATCGTTCGGGCTGCGCCATTCCCCCCCCCTTTCCCTCACACACACCGTGGCAGTGCCTCCTCCCTCCCTCCTGCTTCTCCCCGCCCTGCAGTCCGGCCCCCAACAAGGTTTGCGGGAAAAGTTTGCTGACCCCTGCGCTAGAAGAATAAGTCTTGCAGAGTTAGAATCAGCATGCCTTCTGCAAAGGGAAGTCTTGCAATGGGAGTGTCAGTAATCATGTAGACTGGGGTGATGCAGTAGACTGAGAAATTTCAAACTCCTTTTGACAAGGTCGCTCACCCGGGGCTCCTGAGTAAACTTAGTGGCTGTGGGGGAAAAGGGCAGATTCTAGAATTTTAATGACTGTAAACTGTAAACCACCCTGTGATCTTTGGATGAGGAGTGGGATAGAATTATTATTATTATTATTATTATTATTATTATTATTATTATTATCATCATTATCATTCTGTATTGTGTAAATAATATCTTCATTTTGTCCTGAATCTACGAATGGTCTGTTTCACTCTCTTAACTAGAAAGCCTGGCTCCCCACGTCAGCTTCCTATATACAGTATCCCACTATTTTAGTACGTCCACCAGACACACACACATACACACCAAAAAAAAAAAACCAACCCCCATGTGCATTGCTGCCTCTTGATCTGACCCATGGCAGGGTTGTTTAAACACAGCAAATGTCAAGACCAATCATTATTCTGCTGCTTCAAGGCCTTGGCCAAGATGTCTCTTGAGGTGTCTTCCAACTCAATGATTCTACACCTCTAATTTATTTATGAAGATGCCTGTCTGCCATTTAAAGAAAGAGAAAGAAAAAAATATGGGCAAGCTCTTGTGTGGGGGGGGGGGGGCAGATCTGTGTGCATAGGCTCAGTTGCACTCGTTCTGTCTGTTGCTTGTGTCTGTCCCAGATCCTAAACCAGCCGGTCACCCTGCTGTTACACCAGGTCAACACAGCCACACAAGGGAATCCTAACACTCAGATGGAAAAGAGAGAGAGAGAGAAAGACATGGTGCGTGTGTGCCTATTAGCCAGAAAGATGAGCAGAGGAGCAAAATTTCCAGAAAGGAAGGATTAAAGGAATTTGAAAACCTTGTTAATTAGTTAAGGAATATTTGCAGAACACTCTTGCAATAATTATATACAGTGGTACCTCGGTTTATGAACACAATTGGTTCCGGAAGTCTGTTCATAAACTGAAGCGTTCATAAACTGAAGCGAACTTTCCCATTGAAAGTAATGGAAAGTGGATTAATCCGTTCCAGACGGTCCGCGGAGTAACCGTTCATAAACTGAAGCGAACTTTTCCATTGAAAGTAATGGAAAGTGGATTAATCCGTTCCAGATGGGTCTGTGAAGTACTTAAATTGAAGCGTTCATAAACTGAAACATGGGTGTAATTGGTTCCGGAAGTCTGTTCATAAACTGAAGCGTTCATAAACTGAAGCGAACTTTCCCATTAAAAGTAATGGAAAGTGAATTAATCCGTTCCAGATGGGTCCGCAGCGTTCATAAACCGAAAATTCATAAACCGAGGTGTTCATAAACCGAGGTTCCACTGTATAGATATATACACATGGGCGTAGGCAGGGGGGCAGGAGGGGGCAATTGCCCCTCCTAGAAGCAAAAGGCTGAGGGGAGCAGCGTGGCAGCCCCAGGCTCCCGCTCCCGGCGCAAAGCTCCAGAGGCGCGCGGGGAGCGTAAGCGGAGGAGCACTAAGCGGGAGCAGGGAGCGTAAGCGGAGGAGGCAGCCCCAGGCTCACGTTTCCCGCGCGCCTCTGGAGCTTTGCGCAGGGAACGGGAGCCTGGGGCCGCCTCCTTGGAAGACCTGGGTGGCGCGGAGGAGACAGCCACAGGCTCGCGTTCCCCACGCGCCTCTGGAGCTTTGCACCGGGAGCGGGAGCCTGGGGCTGCCTCCTCGAAAGAGCTGGGAGGCGCAGGCCACGTAGCCCCGCCCAAATTCCCACTGTGGCCCCTCCCCTCCCGCCCCTTGCCCCCCCCTAATTTTGATCCTGGGTACGCCCCTGTATATACAGATGATACACACACACACACACACACAATGTGCCTAACAAAACAGAAATTCTCAAGTCTTATAGCATGACGCTTCGGCTTCTGAAATATATATAAATACATTTGTTTTGAGGATTCCTCCAGCTGGGAAATGCTGTCAAGTTCTAAGAAGCCCACTTCAACCAAAAACACAGCAGGGCTCATCTTTGGGTTTCTGTGAGCTGTGAGACAAAAACACATCTTTCCACAGGAGAGATTCGGAAGCTGCTATTTTTTATTTACCATTCATTACATCATGTGCAAGCGTAGGAAGTTTGCCTTCCTGTTTCTTCTTGAACCTGTGCATATGGATTAATGCCTGAACCAGTTACCTCCCCTCCATAAGAAGGGGAAAGAAATCGAAACAAATTTGACAACTCAACCACTTCCAGCGTGGCACACTGTCAACAGTAAGGGAAACAAAGCGAACAGAGCCATGCTGATTCTAACTCTGCAAGACTTATTCTTCTAGCGCAGGGGTCAGCAAACTTTTCCCGCAAACCTTGTTGGGGGCCGGACTGCAGGGCGGGGAGAAGCAGGAGGGAGGGAGGAGGCACCGCCACGGTGTGTGTGAGGGAAAGGGGGGGGAATGGCGCAGCCCGAACGATCAGAATCCTCATGCCAATCCATGCGGCGATTCCCGGACTATCTGGGGGCGGGATCCATAAGGCAATTGGGCCAGATCCAGCCCCCAGACCTTAGTTTGACGACCCATGTTCTAGCACATAGATATTTCATAGGATAGAATAAATCCATCTGGAGTGCAAATACTACCACAGGATTAAAATCTCCCCCATAGGTCTTATACCAATGATGCTTGCAGGTCTGTTTGCCAGAAAGTGTGGATCCTAACCTCTTTCAGTGAAGGAAGGAAGAAGTACCGTATTGGCCTGAATACAAGCCACACTCCCTCTCCCCCCCCCCCCCAATTCTGACTGTGAAAAATTAATAAGTACATCTTATATTCACGACCTTACAAAAATTGGCTTGGAGTAGCGGGCTTGTCCCTGGATGTTGCCTGGTTTTGGCTGGGCAGGCTCCCTGGGAGCCAGAAGGCGGCGAGGAGGAAGGAAGAGGAGAGAGAGAGAGAGAGAGAGAGAGAGAGAGAGAGAGAGAGAGAGAGAGAGAGAGAGAGAGAGAGAAGGTCTGCTTGGAGGAGGAACAGGGGATCCAGCCGGTGTGCTGGGACTGGCACTAGCCCGAGGGGCGCTTGAGTCCTGCCAGCCGCCGCCTCTCTCCGCCCATCCCACGGTGGTGCTGGCCCTCTGGAAGTGCTGCTGCCCGCTGCTGCTGCTGCTGAAATGAAGACGCTGCCACCTTGGCTCCCCTCGGCCTCCGCTCCTCCTCGGGTATTGTCTTATTCCCCCCCCCCTTGTGGCTTGTATTCGGGTCAATACGGTAGCTGAGCCTCAATACCAACTTCAACCAAGGAACGTAATTATCTTAGAACACAGATAGGCAACATGGTGACTGGGAACTCCGTGACATTGGACTGCAGCCCCAGCCAGCTTGGCCAATGGTCGGAGAAGATGGGAGTCCAACTCAGGTCCTGAACCTGTACTTCCCATAGGCATCTGTTTGGCCATTGTGAGAACAGAACACTGGACCAGATGGGCTGTTGGCCTGATCCAGCAGGGCACTTCCTATTATTCTTAGAGAGTTGGAATCCAACATCTGGAAGGTACCACGTGGGCTACAGCTGGGAAGAGAGACTGATTTTGCTAAACCACTCTGTGAACTGTAGCTCTGTGTCTCTTAACCCCTCTTAGCACTTTGAAGAAATTATACAGTGGTACCTCGACCTACGAATGTCTCGACTTCCGAAGGTTTCGACTTCCAAAGTCCGCTAACCCGGAAGTATTTTCACCGCGCGCGCGTTCTGCGCCTGCAAAGCGGCACACTCCGTCTGTGCATGCGCAAAGCGCAAAATCGCACTTCACGCATGCGCAAATTGGACGCTTCGACATACGAAGGTTTCGACTTCTGAAGAGCGCCGCAGAACGGATCACCTTCGTAAGTCGAGGTACCACTGTACTTCCCATGATTCATTGGGGGGAGGAGCCATGGCTGCTTAGAGCGGTATCATACAGCTGTATACCATACTTCCCATATCATTGGGGGATTGTAAACAGCATAACAGGAAAATTCAGTATACTTAGATCTATGGGGTGGGTCTGGAGGCTGCAGCCAGTGTAGAATGCAGCAGTTAGACTGCTTTTGGGGGGAAACTTCCACCAGCATATAGTATTTGTGGGATCTCTGCTGGCTGCCAATCTGCTCAAGGTTTTAGTACCAGTTTATGAGGGAAAGGCCACAGCTCAGTGGCCCAGCTTCAATCCTATTCATCTCCAGACAACATCCCCTGTCCCAAACCGCAGAAACCCAGCTGCCGGTCAGTGTAGACAATACCAAGCTCAAAAGACCAATGGCTCAACTCAGTAATAAAGCAGCTTCCTATATTAAGTCCTATACAGCTCAGGACCAGCTCACTTGAGAGATTGCCTCATCCCTTATATATATGCCTAGCAGGCCACAGCTTTCTGCAATGGAGTTTCTCCTTCAAGGTCCTAAAAAATATCAGAAGCCTGCTCCACCATAAATCTGAGCAGGGTCTGCCGAGCAGCTCCCCTTATTGTGTCATACAGCCGTTTTAGACTCTACAAGGTTTTTTCCCAACTGGGTGAATAGATCTCTGCCTGTTGTCATTTTCTGCACTTTCAAAAAAGATATTCTTAGTTGCTTTTATGCAAATTGCCTTGAGGTCAACGTGGAAGGTGATTCACAAATTGATGACATAAATTAATCCAATCCCTGGCATCCCTAGGTAGGGATGTCGAGCTCCTGCCTGGAACCCTCAAGGTCTGCTGCCAGTCAGTGTGGACAATATTAAACCAGATGGACCAGGAGTCATCAGCTGAAAGCTTATTTCACCAAATGTGAAATAACTACACCAGGTCCCAGTTCAAAAGACATGATGCAGCCACACATCGCCATAGGTTTGGAACGAAAGGACTCCTGGATTCCTGCCTCAAGACCTTTCTTAAGTAACTGCATGCTGCACAACATAGCTGGAAGTCTCCCAAGCCACCTTCTCAACAGTGGATTGATCAAATTTGAGAGCCTACCTAGCACTCTGTGCAAAGCCGATTGGCAAAGTGCAACAAGCAAGCAATATCGAAGGTATTTCAGCCCCGCGGTTCCATTTATCGCCCGTGTAGGAGAGTGGAAGTTTCTGACCACATCCCAATCGAATTCAGATGCCTATATCTTTCTCTGATTGTGATTCAGGGACATTCAAACTTTGCAGAACTCCATTCACTTTTCTTTAGAGCTGCTACCGGTATATTCTAATTGCTCCTCCCATTATATCATAGCTGCCAAGTTCTCCCTTTTTTTAAGGGAAATTCCATTATGCTGAATAGGCTTCCTCGCGAGAAAAGGGAAAACTTGGCAGCTATGCATTATATACTAAGGACCATAATCAGTGACATGCCCTCATCCCTTAATTAGTGGTTTTATTCTTTGTTCTCTGTGTTTTTCCGTTCTGTGGCCCGCAATTATTTCAAAATATAATTCCACGTTTCTTAAATATAGCAACTGCTGGTGTTGACAGTTAAAGCCTTAGATCAGGGAAAGCCATAGCTGCCAAGTTATCCATTTTTTTCAGGGATTTTCCATTATGCTGAATAGGCTTCCTCGCGAGAAAAGGGAAAACTTGGCAGCTATGGGGAAAGCTCACCTCTGGCCCTTCAAATGTTGCTCAATGATAGCACCAATCATCCCTGACTATTGGGCTACTGCCAGTCCGTGTAGACAATATTGATCTAGACTGGCCAATGGTCTGACAGTATAAGGCAGCCATATGGGTACCTGCGTCTTAAGAGAAGGGCCCTAGCTCAGGAGTGGGGCATCTGCTTCACACATAGAATGCCTTTGGTTCAAGCCACAGCATCTCCAGGCAAGACTGAGAGAGACCCCTGCCTGAAACCCTGGAGAGCTGCTGCCAGTCAGTGCAGACAACACTGACTTAGTTGGACCAATGGCCTGGCTCAGTATTATTAATTTTATTTCACTATTATATAATTGCAATTAATTTATCAATCACCTTCTAAACTTCTGTTTCAATGTGATTCACACATAAGATACCGGTACTTAAAAACACAGTGAAAATTGAAAAACAACGAATTGATTTAAAACAAGACTTAAAACTCTGGCAAGTAGACCGTCTTGGTACAGACGCATTTATCCAGCTGGGGGGAAAATATAATTCAGCTGTTTCCGGAAAGTGCAGATACTGTTTGATTGTAATAAAACCTCAAAGCTGTTTACAAAAAGAATAAAAGAACAAAGATATTAGTTTTAAAAAAAACTTTTAAAAACAGTTATTTAAGGCAACTTAAACTGATGAAATACGCACAGCTTGCAGACTTAACTTATAGAATAAGAGAACAAGAAGAATGCAAGTTTAAAGAAGACTGGAAAATGTTTACTGAATATATAGGTGAAATTTGTGTTTATTAAAAAACGCTGGTGCATTAAGATAAATTCAACGGTGTAAATAAGTTCTGATGGATGAAACAATGGATTACTGAATTGTTTAGTTCATGTAAAATATGCAGGGATGTATGGTGTGCAAAATGAACCACAGAAGGAGAAGGGAAGTCATTGATTTAAGGTTGTTTAAATGAATATTTTGAAATGTAATTTAGAAAATTTAATATAAATTATTTTTTAAAAAAACACAGCTACTTAAAACATTCAAAAAATAATTTAAATCAACAATAAGTTAAAGACCAGATTAAAACACATTTCACATGTCTGGATAGGCTCGCCGAAACAATGATCTTTTTAGCAGGGGCCGAAAAGAATAGCGTGAAAGCACCTGCCTGGTGTCAAGAGGCAGGGAGTTCCACAGCTTCCCCATCTCTGCCAAAACCAGTCTGGGCTCCAGGTACTGGAAAGACCAGAAAGGACTTTTTTCAGTTCTGACCCTAACGCTCTGTGCCTGCCCTAAAGGGAGGATGCAATGTTGCCTTTTACACAGCTGGCCAAAACCAACACGTTTCACAAGACATCCAACAATTGATTCATAGCAACTGCTCTTTGGGGGAATAGCTGGTTGCCATTTTGATGACGTGGGTTTTCTTTCTGCTGTCATGGTTTTATATCCCATATCAAATGTTAAGTTATTGCTTGTTACCTTGTGGGTGTTTTAAAACACAGGCCGGAAGGATGCAAATCAGTGGCTAAGCCATCATGCTTAGCCACTGATGTCATGCTTGCAAGATGCTTGCATGACAGTCTGCATCTGTATTAGATTTTTTTAAAGACGTTTTTTATGGTTTTAGCATTTGTTTGCCACCCTGGGCTCCTATGAAAGGAAAGGCAGGAGATCTAAATCTTAGAATCATAGAATCTTAAGAGTTGGAAGGGACCCAAGGGTCATCTAGTCCAACCCCCTGCAATGCAGAAAACTCAAATAAAGCATCCATGACTGATGGCCATCCAACCTCTGCTTAAAAACCTCCAAGGAAGGAGACTCCACCACCACTCGTGGCAGTCTGTTCCACTGTCAAACAGCTCTTACAGTCAGAAAGGTTTTTTTTAAATGTTTGGTCGGAATCTCCTTTCTTGTAACTTGAAGCCATTGGTTCGAGTCCTACCCTCCAAAGCAGGAGAAAACAAGCATGTTCCCTGTTCCATGTGACAGGCCTTAAGATATTTGAAGATGGCTATCATATCTCCTCTCTGTCCCCTCTTTTCCAGGCTAAACACACCCAGCTCCTTCAAGCGCTCCTCAAAAGGCTTAGTTTGCTTTCACTCATGCTAAACCAATCTTTCAAATGTACCGGCTTCTCCCCCCCCCCCACACACACACACACCATGACTAAAACCTAAATATTTGTAACCCCGATCAAGGCAGCTTATTACAAGCCATGTCATATAGTCCATCCAGGGTCATCCATTGCTTCCTTCTCCTTGTATCCATACACCTCTCATCAATGCTGCAAGTCATATATATCTTCCCATATACATATAAATGTAAGGCTGTCATCACGCAGTCCGCCGTTGGAGGTTCTGCAGTGCCACATCACAATCAGTGGGGTTGGCGAGCAGCGCAGGCTGAGGTGGCAGCCCCGTGTGCGTGCGTGCATGTCACGTATATTCTGACAGTGTGATAGACAGCTCTCAGAAGCTTGCCACACAATGATGCCTCAACGCCCACCCTGATATTTATACTTAGCTCCCAGAAGATTCAGCCTGCCGGAGGTGTTTTCAAGCATTCATTCAGCTGTTAATTAATCACCTGTTCGTGACTCAGACAATGTGGTTGGACTCAGTTGCCCCAGGAACAGCTTTCCTTAATGGAGCCGCCCTTAAGAAGTAAACAGGAGCTGGAAGCAGGTGTTTTGCTGCTGGTAACATTAACCCTGCACTGAGCGTAGCATGCAACAGAAAGATTTGTTCTGCTCAGCCTCTCTCATCTCTGCTACCTGTAGGAAGCCCCAATACAAAACCAGTTTCTTTCATACGAGAGATATGAACCCCAGCGCTTCTCGTCCCAGTTTTATTCCAATTGGGGAGCAGGGGACATACCCAGGCAGATAGGTTTGACACTAATCCCAAGTGCTTGGAGCAGACAACAGGCTACTTTGCCGCCATGCCTGCATCCCAGCGATTCCTCTTTGTACAGAGATCCCAGCAAACCGATGTATAATACTCAGCCCTTCTGCAATGCTTCAGAATTGAGAGCATTTCACATAAACTCTTTCAGCAACCCTTCACCACAATTGTGTAAGGCAGGCCCGTTTTATTCGCATTTCCAGTCGATGTTGAGAGAGTTATGTGTGGCTTTGCGAGTTCGCAGCAGAGCCAAGAAGCACCAGAGGGACTGCTCAGTCGGCAGAGAACGAGACTCTTAATCTCAAGGTTGTGGGTTCGAGCCCCACATTGGGCAAAAGATTCCTGCATTACAGGGGGGTTGGACTAGATGATCCCCGTGCTCCCTTCTAACTCTACCATCCTATGATTCTACAATGCAAATTTCAGCATCTAAACCCAAAACACGACAGAACATGATGTTCTGTCAAGGGTGGAGAACCTTTTCCCACCGGAGGGCCACACTTGTTTTCATTTACTGTATTTGTTGTTACATTTTTATCCTGCCTGTCCTCCATGGTTCCCCTCCTCTCCCTTTTTAGCCTCACAACAACCCTGAGAGGCAGGTGACGGTGAGAGGCTGGGACTGGCCCAAGGTCACCCCATGAGCTTCGTGGCCCAGTGGGGATTTGAACCCTGGTCTCCCAGGTTTGGGGACTCATTCCAGCCAAGCCAAAGCACTCGAGGAAGGTGCAGACAGAGTCAGTGAAGACTGCAGCCTACTGAGGAGTACGGCCTGAGAAGAGTCCTGGGTGTTGGACAGAGAAGCCTGGGGGAGGAGCGTAGCAAGGAGGGGGGTGGCCCACTCCCAGCTCCGTCTTTTGGGAGGCAACGCGAGCGGCGGTGCCGGCACCCCGCTACATAGCTTGCATGCATAGTGTGCATGCGCATACGTCGTATGTAGCAACGCTGCGCATGCACACCATGTAGCGATGCCCCGCCCCCGGGTGCGTGTCATGTTTGCCGCTCCGGGTGCCCAAGCGGCTTCCTACGCCACTGGCCTGGGAGCCATGCTTGGTCCTTAGGCCTGAGGTTCCCCACTAGCCCACCCCCAGTGCATGTGGTGCAATGAGGCAAACGTGTTTTCGCAAAGAAGCAGCTTCAGCCGAAAGGGTGGGAACAGATTTGAAGACGTGGACACAAGGAGGTTTCAGGTCTCCTTCAGGTTTCGAGGAGGGAACTGTTGCGTGTGCCTTTCGCAAAACCACAATGTGAATCTGGCGCCGCCGAATCATGCAGTAGGACTGAGTAAGGAAACTGGAAGCAGGAGAGAACTACAAACAGCAGAAGCCACAAGACACCGGTCTTTTTGAACTCGAGAACCACCTTCATAATCTCAAACCCAATAAACGCCTTCACTGGATTTCTTTTTTTCCCCTTTTTTTGTGATGAGTCAATAAAATCTGGGCTTCCTGGCTTCTCCCCCCCCCCAAAGACCACAATGCCCAAATTTATGTCTTAATCCCCATCATGTTGAGGAGGCCAGGTTTATTTGAGTCATAAAAACTCTGAAAGGCTGACTTGTAAATAGCTATTTTCCCTGTAATGAATCAGGCTGGCAGAACGAAATGAGGTGGACAGAGCGAGCACGAGGCTCCAGAATGAACTGTACTGCTTCACAGGGCAACGGGGAAGGATCTGTGAATGTTTGCACATCAAAAAATGGCCTAGGGTTGGTTTATTTCTTACTGGCAGGGAGTTTTGCTACCTGGGGAAGCAGCTGCAAGCGGTGCAATCCTTTCACCCATGTTGTGACACTGTTTTATGGTTCCATCTTTGTGTATTGTTTCTATGTACACTGCTTAGAATTGCAAATAATTAAGTGGTGTGTGTGTGTGTGTGTGTGTGTGTGTGTGTAGATATATAGATATATACATATATATGTATATATGTGTGTGTATCTGAAATAAATAAATGCCATCTAGATTAAGGCGGTAGCATTACTGAAAGGAAAGACTGCGGTTCAACAGCAAAGCACACTCCTCACATGCAAACGGTCCCTGGTTCAATCCCTCGCGTCTCTAGGTAAGTCTGAAAAAAGACTTCTGCAAGAAATCCTGGACAGCCGCTACCTGTCAGTGTAGACCAGGGTTTCCCAAACTTGGCTCTCCAGCTGCTTTTGGACTACAACTCCCATCATTCTAGCAGGACCAGTGGGGTCAGGGGTGATGGGAACTGTAGTCCAAAAACTGGTGTAGGCCCAAGTTTGGGAAACCCTGGAATACTGCCCTAGATGGACCCAATGGTCTGCCTTGGGGTGCATTCAGACATAGGGATAATTGTGTCACTTTTCCTGATTTTAACGCTAGTGCTTCTGTCCCATTTCCTAGCGTTCCTTTCACACTGCGGTACCTGTTGCATTATGGAACTGTGGCCTTTTGTCCAATAAACAAGCGTTTCACAATGAATTTCATTCACATCAGTGGACATGGTATGATACAACAATGGAAGCCACTGGACAACTTGGTCCCCCCCCCCTCCCTCTTTCTGCACATGCCTGCTTCTGTTCCCCCATGAAAAACAGCAGGGGACATCTATATGGCAGAATACCCCACCAAATTTCATCACTTTAATAACTGCCATTTTCTGGGTTAAGGGGGCTGCAAAATGTTTGTTTTTCTTCTTCCTGGAACCAAGTAACACAGAAATGAGCAATGAATGTGTGCTATGTACAGTTAGTTTTCTGCATGTGGATTTTAACGTTGTGAGAAAGCTCAAATATAGCAGTTAGGGAAACGGAATGGAATAAACTGCTGTGTGAATGTAGCCTTGCTTTAAGGCAGTTTTCCAGGCTTCTAACATCGCAGGACTGCCAGCCCTTGTCATCTCCACAAGCCAGCAGCTTGTTTTGGAATTACCGTCCGTAGCCAGTTCCACCAGGCTAGCAGAACAGAATTAATCCACATGCTGCCCAAAGTCTAAATGCGGGGGGGGGGGGGGAGAGAGAGAGAGAGAGAGAGAGAGAGAGAGAGAGAGAGAGAGAGAGAGAGAGAGAGAGAGAGAGGATACGCCGTTGCATAACAAATCCACCCTGGATCTGAACGGCTGAGCTGCAGCTTCCCTCTTTTTGTTCTAAGAAGGGGGCGGGGAGGCAGAACAGAAGCATCGCCTGAATGCCGTTCCATAAACCAACCTTACTGAAACTTCACCTGCGAGGTTCCAGCGTGAAAGCAACTATTTCAAGGCAAGAGCTTCGCTACACCCCCTCTCCTCTCTCCAGCGAGGCCTTCGAGCGCATTAGGAGGAGATTGGGGGGCGGGGAGGATAACCATACGTCAACAGACACAAAAAGGGCAATTCTCATTGTTCTGCCAACCTCTGCCAAGAGACAGAACCCAGAGCGGAGATGTGCCGGTCGCTTCACCCTCATCAGTATGGTACAAGTATTGCAGGACGGACTGTGGGACCTAAAATTGGCTGGCTCTTCTTCATTCTCCTACTGAGAACAAATCCTTCAGCCCCTCGTCAAGTGGTTTGCATTAGCAAATCATGTTATGTCTGTAGCAATGTACACTTAAGGCTAACTACAGGTGGCAGGGGGACCCAGGTGGCGCTGTGGGTTAAACCACAGAGTCTAGGGCTTGCTGATCAGAAGGTCGGCGGTTCAAATCCCTGCAACGGGGTGAGCTCCCATTGCTCGGTCCCAGCTCCTGCCCACCTAGCAGTTCGAAAGCACATCAAAGTGCAAATAGATAAATAGGGGCCGCTCCGGCGGGAAGGTAAACGGCGTTTCCGTGCGCTGCTCTGGTTCGCCAGAAGCAGCTTTGTCATGCTGGCCACATGACCCGGAAGCTGTCTGCGGACAAACGCTGGCTCCCTCGGCCTATAAAGCACGACTGGACCTGATGGTCAGGGGCCCCTTTACCTTTACCTTTACGGTAAGATTGCTCTAAGATTGCAGCCTTTGCCCACAGGTGGAGAGGGTCTTTCAGAGTTGCCTAGAACCCCCTTTAATGCCTTTTCATGCTGGCACAACTTCCTAATCCCCATGGAGGGGAGGGGACTCCTATCAGTCCCAGCCACCATGGCCAATTCTCGGGAACGGTAGGAATTATAACCCTACAACTTCTGAGGGGCCAGCAACTCCCCATCTGTGCACACCGTAACAAATCCTAAATCTGTACAACTGCAATAACAGCATTTTCTTGCCCTGATTTGTATTATGATTAATTCTTTTCCCCAGACTGGGACTCCAGGTAGCGTACACTAATTAAAATGTCACCGATAAAACACAAAAAGCTAAAAACCTATGAAAGATCATTCCAATTGAACACTAAAAGAACAAAAAAAACATCACTACTGAAGCCCTTTCCTTTAAAAAGGAATACAGCAGCCTTCACCTGCTGGCAGAAGCACAACAAGGAGGGAGCCAGTCTGGCTTCTCTAGGGAGGGACTTCCAAAGTCAGGGTGCAACCACCGAGAAGGCCCTCTCCCACATCCCCACCAAGAGTGCCTGAAAGGGTAGCAGGACTGAGGGAAGGACCTCCCCTAAAGATCCAGTACCTTTCCGAGCACAATTCAAAGTGTTGGTGCTGACCTTTAAAGCCCTAAATGGCCTCGGTCCAGTATACCTGAAGAAGCGTCTCCACCCCCATCGCTCTGCCCGGACACTGAGGTCCAGTGCCGAGGGCCTTCTGGCGGTTCCCTCACTGCAAGAAGCCAAGTTACAGGGAACCAGGCAGAGGGCCTTCTCGGTAGTGGCACCCACCCTGTGGAACGCCCTCCCACCAGATGTCAAAAAGAAAAATAACTACCAGACTTTTAGAGGACATCTGAAGGCAGCCCTGTTTAGGGAAGATTTTAATCTTTAAGAAATTAGTATATTCTAATATTTCTGTTGGAAGCCGCCCAGAGTGGCTGGGGAAACCCAGCCAGATGGGCAGGGTATAAATAATAAATTGTTGTTGTTGTTGTTGTTGTTGTTGTTGTTGTTGTTGTTGTTGTTGTTGTTGTTGCTGATAGCCAGGGCCTAGGTTTTCCCCAGTCTCCATTTCCTTTCTCTTTCTCTGTGGTGCACCTAGCATCTAGTTCAAGGTTGGGGTCACTTAGGATGGCAGAGAAATTAAAGTGTGTGGGGATGTTGTGGTTGTTTTGCAAATTCACACTTCTCAATCCAATACACAAGCCGAAACACTTTCACTAGCCTCAAAATTCGCATTCCCATGAATTTTGTTCTTCTACCAACCAATGTGTAAACAAATGCATATGTTAGGGGGAAGTCTGCAAAGAAAGTAACATACAAACATATGTTATGACTGCTCATGCTTTGCAGACATGGAAGACGATGCTTTTCATCCATGCTAAAATGAGCTCCCCCCGCCCGCCCCCGCTGAGTCACTACTAAACTTCTTTTGAATAGCTTGAATTGATTTAAATTACTCTTAGTTGCATCATGTTATGGGTAAGCCGCCCTGGAGATCTTAAACCTTAAGAGGGGAGGTACAAAAGATTACAAATAAATATCAAAATCTGCTTTCAAATCACAGTTCCCGAAGCCTTAGCCTTAACCACAGTTTGCTCGGCCCAACACAAGTGCAATGCTAAACAGTTATGCATAAACAACATCTTTATGCATAAAGATTCCATTCACATGAGAGACGGAAAGGATGAAAAATACAGGTGAGCAACCTGTTCCCAGTCTTTCGATCCCAATCTGCAGATCAAGAACACTATGTGCGACTCTGCACTGGGTCACTGAGTTCTAAATACATAATAAAGAATAGATTTCTTTGTCTTTTGAGTTGTCATAAGACTCTTTGTTGTTTTTGCTAGAATGGACTAACCCAGCTACCCCGCTAGACATAATCAGATGGGGGCACAACCTAGGACACAATCAGATGGAGATAAACCTGACCGAGACCCTCTTAAGAATATTAGGGGTGGGTGGGCAGGGGAAGGACTAGACCATGTGAAAAATGAACACAATATCTTAGCTGCAGTTCATTCATTTTCGGCTTTGTTTTCTTGTTATAAAAAAGCATGCCTAGACATTCCGTTGTTGCACCCATAACCTAGGTTCAAGGTGTCATTTAGCTCCTAGCTTTCGTATCTCAGTTTTTACACTGTGTGGGACTTACACTTACAGTGGTGCCTCGCTAGACGAATTTAATTCGTTCCACGGGTCAATTCGTGTAACGAATTTTTCGTCTAGCGAGTCTCAGTTTCCCATAGGAATGCATTGATCAATGCATTCCTATGGGAAACTGGAACTCGCTGCGCCCCATGCCAGCTGTGCGCAGCGAGAGGCGGCGGGGGGAGAAGCTCTTCTTCTCGCCACCAGCTCCCGCCTGCCTTCCCCGGCATGGGGCACAGCTTCGGAGGTCTCCGAAGCTGCGCCCCATGCCGGCTGTGTGCGGCGAGAGGCGGTGGCGGGGAGAAGCTCTTCTCCTCGCCGCCACCTCCCGCCTGGATCGGCCAGGCGGCGGTGGGAAGACCTTTGCCTTCTTCCTGCGCTAGTGTTCCACTGGTCTCTGCCGGTTGCCCCTCACTGCCCGCGGCAACCGGCAGAGACCAGCAGAACACAAAGGGGAACCAGCTGCAGCGCGGAAAGAAGGCAAAGGAAGATCAGCTGAGAGGCGCTGATCTTCCTTTGCCTTCTCACCTTGCTACAGCTGGTTCCCCTTTCGCTAGACAAATGCCCCTTTCGCTAGGTTTTGTGATCGGAGGATTTTATGGCCACGCTTCGCTTCGGCGGCCATAGAAAACCTTGTCGTCTTGCGAGGCAACCTCCGATCGCAAAACCTATTCGTTAAGCGAAAAATTAGTCTTACAGGGCATTTGTCTAGCGAGGCACCACTGTATTGGATCAGGAAGGCATATTGGCATGTAAAACAGCACAGATCTCATCTGAAAATACCAGTGTTTCAGGTAGCAGAACAAAGCAAGCATTTAATTATTTGTCATCCAGAATGGAAATTCAAAAAGAAAGTCAAACTACATTTAGATGGAGTTTGAATGAAGATTTATTGGAAGATCAAAATTTTATGGAAAAAGCAAAGAAGACCTTGGGGGATTCTTTTGAAATAAACCTCCAAGGTCAGACTAAATTACAAACGGTCTGGGATGCAAGTAAGGTAGTGATGAGGGGACTGTTCATACAACAAAATTCGATTAAAAGGAAATTGAAAGGAAAAAGGAAAAAAGAAATTTTAGATTAAATTGCGGAAAAGGAGAAGGAACTGTCAAAAAAAGCTAATAAAGTGTTAGTAAAGCAGGTGATCAGAATATTAGAAACCCAATATTCTATGATAGTGAATGAAGAAATAAGTTGGAAAATAAAAAGAATGAAGCAGAAATATTTTGAGCATGCCAATAAGTCAGGAAAACTGCTAGCATGGCAATTGGAAAAAAGGGGGGGGATTCCATAAACAAAATTAATGTAAATGGGAAAATTACAGATAAGATGAAGGAAATAAGGGATGCATTTCTGAAATATTTCTCAGATTTGTATAAGAAAGGAAATGGGGGGAAAAATTAAAATAGAGGAATATATAAAAAATAGTAATCTGCCAAAAATAAAAAAGGAACAATTAGGGATGCTAAATACCCAAATAACAGTTCAAGAAATTTCAGAGGCAATAAATAGGACAAAAAGTGGTAAGTCTCCAGGACTAGATGGATTAATGGCAAAATATTACAAAAAGCTAAGTGAACAATTACCGTAGTAAATCCACTGAAAGATGTGATGAATGAGGTTTAAAAGACAGGTGAAATTCCAGGAACATGGAAAGAAGCTTATATAACAGTGATTCCAAAACAAGATTTGGATTTAATGCAAATAAAAGATTATAGGCCCATCTCATTACTAAATAATGATTATATATTATTTGCAAATATCTTAGCAAATAGAATGAAAAAAATCTTAGGTGAATATATACATCAAGATCAAGCAGGGTTTCTACCAGGTAGACAAATGAAGGAGAATATAAGAAATAATTTAAACGTGATAGAATACCTGGAGGTAAAAAGAAAGAAAGAAAGAAAAAGAGGCAGCAATGGATGTTCATAGATGCTGAAAAAGCTTTTGACAATGTGTCCTGGGATTTCATGAAAAAATTGCTTGAAGAAATTAAATGCGGAGACAAATTCTTAAAAGGAATATAAGCAATATATTCAGAACAGAAGGCGAAGTTAATTGTAAATCAGGTGGTAACGAATGAATGTAAAATACAAAAAGGAACAAGGCAAGGATGTCCGTTATCACCGTTGCTGTCCATCCTGGTTCTGGAAGTACTTGCAAGGAATATGAGAGCTGAAAAAGAGATTATCACTTGTAATGTTAACCAGTGTTACAAGTGTTTATTACATATGCACCAGGCAAACACACAATAATGCCAGTCATGGATGTTTGGCAACTTTCGTGTATGTGACATGATCCCTGGAACTTGTTAATCTTTGAGGAGGTTGTGTGTTTACCTGGTGCATATGTAATAAACTTCTGCCAGGTGGCATAAAATTATTGTGGTTTTATGTGTAATTTGCTCTGCCTTTGCTGAACTCCAAATCCTTCTATACCATGCAAGTAAGTTTAGGGAATCCAAAAATTTCCGCTGTTGAGGGACGGTTTGTCTAGCCGCAGTTAACAAATGTGAAATCCAGTCCTTAGACTTGATATCCTTATGTCCCGTAAACAAAGAAATCAAAAATAATTCTGGAGTAAATTCAATATTATCACTTGTAATGTTAACCAGTTCCTTATGTCCAAGGCAGCCCTGTTTAGGGAAGCTTTTAATGTCTGATGGATTTCTGTATTTTAATATTTTGTTGGAAGCCGCCCAGAGTGGCTGGGGGAACCCGGACAGAAGCCTTCATATTGGGCTTTATTCCCACCAGAAGCGGCGGTAAGTGCTGCCGCATAACTTCCTTTACCTAGGGCTAATTGTGGAGGTCAAGTGAGCCGATTGCACAGGTATTGAGGTTGTCATACTACCGGTAAATTAAAAAAAAGCTCAACAACTTTGCCTCCCCCAAACCTTTGTGTCCGAATTTTTGCTTTTTGAAATATGGCAACCCTAACAGATAGCCTATATAATGGGTGTATAATTTTCAGTGCAATCTCTTTAATTTTGGCAAAAATTGTCTTCACATGGTTGCTTGACCACAATTGTCTCAATTACATAACCCAGATCTTTCTCCCATGTTTTTCACGCCAGAAAGCGGTCCTGTTTGGATGTTTTCATAATAAGATAAAACAATCCCTTTTCCCACTCAGACGTTGCAATAATGCTGGATGCAGGACAGAGGTGTAGGGGGCTGGGGTCACAGAGGCCAAAATCCATGCCTATTTCAGCTGCAGGGTCCCAGTCTCCAGTGTACTTTCAGCATGAAAGGAGGTGAGTCAACCAACAATGATTGGCTCCTGAGGTCACTCTGGAGAAGGCATGCGGGAAGATCAATGAGGAGTTCTGTGCTCCAAAGCTAAGCATTTACAAACAAGGTGCTTCATTTTCAAGAGAATAATGTGCAAGTCCTATTGTATACAACAGAAGTTCAAGGAAAACACAACTTAAGTCACTCCAAAAGAGACTGGAGCACTCCAAATCCAATTGCCCGTCTACATGCACAGAAAATAGATCTAGCCGAAAGACGACACATAGAAATCTGCATTGATTGTTGCAATGTCCTAATTATTATTCTTGTATAGCCTTAGAACAGGCATCCCCAAACTTCGGCCCTCCAGATGTTTTGGACTACAATTCCCATCTTCCCCGACCACTGGTCCTGTTAGCTAGGGATCATGGGAGTTGTAGGCCAAAACATCTGGAGGGCCGCAGTTTGGGGGTGCCTGCCTTAGAAGGTTAGAATCAAAGAATCATAGAATTGAAGAGCTGGAAAGGGCCCTGAGGATCATCTAGTATAGGAATATGCAGCTATCCCGTACGGGGATCGAACCAGCAACCTGGACGTTATCGGCACCATGCTTTAACAAGCTAAGCTACCCTGTTGTATAATCACAGAAGGGTGTGTGGCTGTGACTATCCTGGAGGGACTCTGCACTTCTGAATTTGCCACTACACTACGATGCAGGATCAGGAATGGGTGTGTGGTTGATTCCTTTGGAAGGGAAGTACAGTCGTACCTTGGAGGTCGAACGGAATCCGTTCCGGAAGTCCGTTCGACTTCCAAAACGTTCGGAAACCAAAATGTGCCTTCTGACTGGCTGCAGGAAGCTCCTGCAGCCAATCGGAAGCTGCGGAAGCCGCGTGGGACATTTGGGTTCCAAAGATCGTTCGCAAACCGGAAAACTCACTTCCGGGGTTGCAGTGTTCGGGAGCCAAAACATTCGACTTGCAAGGCGTTCGCGATCCAAGGTACAACTGTAATGCAGCAGGTAGGGAGAATAAAAGTCTGGGACTTTCAGAGAAAAAAGGATTTCTTCCTTATTCTGCCATTTTGGTAAAGATACAGTATCTCTATTCCATCACCACCTCCCTGGTGGGACAACAGAAACACTTTCAACTTGCAAACTGCTTTGAGAACAACAGATGGAGATGAAATGTTTAGCTATTTTGGGAGTCAGATGCACAGAGATAAAGATGGGAAGGGAACTGAACTTCTGCCTGCTTTTTGTAAGATCCAGCTGCCCGTCCCAACCGCTGCCAACTTACTGGGTGGCCATGAGCCAAGACTTCACCTCTCAAGCCTCAGTTTCCTGATCTGCATAATTAAAATAATAATTCACTCCTGCAAGGCTGGAGCAGTAATGAGATGGTGAAATAGGGTTATAAGGAACTAATTCTGTGTAATAACTAATTTTTTAACAGCTGTAAAGGGGGGACATTATCTAAACTAAGCAAAAGTTAATGTTTATCGAGCTTTCCCCCTTAATCAAGCCGTTTTTATGAGATGCCAAACAGATCCTGCTATGAAGAAAATTGAATACTAGGAGGTTAAGGTCTGGTTGTTCTTGGAAAAGGCCCATGGCTGACAAGCCAGCAAATTGGGTTAAAATTAACTATGGTTCACGGCAAACACAGAAATCCATTTTCACTATGCTAACAAAGCTGGCTTCCCAAACCACTTTAAATGTTGTTGCTGTTGTTGTTTTCAAAAAAGCAAAACATGCCCAAGCTATTTTCTTCCCTCATTCAGTCGAAAACCACAAATAATCTAATCACACAGGATTGTTGTATCCAATGCCAGTCATTCTCAAAGTAGACCCCTTGATTAATGGACACGACTAAGTTAGGTTCATTTATTTCAACCTGTCTGCTTCAAGAATTCAGCTGGATGCAAGCCTTACTCTGCAAAGACCAGAGCAGCTCACAAGGACTGAAGCACAAAATATAGGTTTAAACAAACAAATTCACATCCACGCCGTACATTTGAACCACATTTAATGCGCATTTACCTCCTCCCCCCCCCAAAAAAAAACTCCCCAAGAATTCTGGGAACTGTAGTTTACCCTTAACAGAGCTTCAATTGCCAGCACTCTCAATAAACTACAGCTTGCCCGCCATCTTCCTCTAAAAACCCAGGCCTAGAAGATTCCTGGGCCATGTGCTCAGTCCAAATAAAGTTAAAGGTGGAATCCAATTCGTCTGTCAAAAGCTCCCTACATCTCGAATGTGGGATCACTGCAGTCTGCGGGAGAATGTCTCAAGTTCGAAAGATCTCAGGAGGCAACACACCACAGTGACTTGGGAGCAGAGCTTTTACAGTTTTATCTGTTGTTTTTTCTATGTTATTCGTTAGCTGTTTTTATTATATTTTGGGCACTGCGTGTGGAAGACGATGAAAAACTGCTACTAAAAAGAGCAGGACTAAGGCAGGAAGTTAAACTGTGGAACTCACACCCGCAGGAGGCAGTGACGGCCACCAACTTGGATGGCTATAAAGCTGGCTCAGATAAATTCAAGGGGGACAAGGCTATCAACGGCTACTAGCCAGGATGGTTGGAGGCAGGAAGGACTCTGAATACTAACTGCTGGAAGCCACAGGAGGTTAGAGAGCTCTTGTGCTTGGATCCTGATTTGCAGGTTTTCCCACAGGCATCTGGTTAGCCACTGTGAGAACAGGATGCTAGACTAGATGGGCCGCTGGCCTCACCCAGCAGGCTCCTCTTATTTTCTCATTCCAAACTGAATTGCCACATTTCCAGAGTGGTTTAACAATCAATCCCTCTTGCCAGGGAACTCTGGGAACTGTAGAGCTACAAGGGCCTCCTAACAACCGCTCAGCACCCATAACACATACAGTTCCCAAGGTCCTTTTGAGAGAACCATGACAGTTGAAAGTGCTATGATGCTGCTTTAAATGAATAGTGCAGGTGGGCCCCAAAACATAACCAGGATGAGTGAGGATAAGCAAGAATCCTGTTTGATCTTGGAAAGCTATTAGCATTTCAGTGCAAACTCCCTTCATCCAAACAGCCCCAGGGGCACAGAGGAAAACACTTGGATATCCAGACAGCTGATGCAACACAACACATTGTTGACACAAGGTTACAATGACATATTCAGGCTGGCCATGAAATTTAGATAACCAGAACACTTCTGGGAATAACTGGGTTTTTTTGTTTCTTTCTTTTTTTTAAAACACCCATCAATGTCGATATAACGAGAAATCGTAATGCAGGGAATTGTAATGAGCTTTTGTTTCTCTTTGGGTTTTAAAAGGCTGCCATTGTGTCTGCTTTTATTTGTGGGGTGGGAGGTAAATAAATGCCATGTGACACGTAATAACTGTGGGAAGCTATCTGCCTGAAAGTAAATCCTCGGACAGATAAGCTTTCGATTTCTGCTAGCAGAACGGGGTGTGTAGGTCTGAGTGGAGAACAAAGAAATAAAAGAGGGCACAGGCAGGGGCTGGCGATCCACCATTCTAAATAGAGGAGGCTATGGGAAGGGCTGTGGCTCAGCAGTGGAACATCTGCTTCCTGGTTCGATCCCCATCGTCTCTAGGTAGAGCTATAGGAGAACCTTGTCCAAAATCCTGAACAGCTGCTGACAGTCAGTGAAGGCAGTACTGAAGTAGGTGGATCCACCTCGGTGGATCTAGTACTGGATGATAGGTGGATCCGTCCAATGGATCTATTTTGGGAGGGGCCACAGCTCAGTGGTAGAGCACCTGCTTTGCTTGCAGAAGGTCCGAGATTCAATCCCCAGCATCTCCAGCTAGGACTGGGAATGTGCCCTGTCTGAAACCTTGGAACATCATGGCTTGGCAGTGTACACCAGGCACAAGAAATCTTTGGCTCTCCCGTTTCTGAACTACAACTCCCATCATCCCTACGCATCAGCCATGCTTGCTGGAGCTGATGGGAGTTGCAGTCCAGCAACATCTAGAGTAAAGGTAAAGGGACCCCTGACCATTAGGTCCAGTCATGACCGACTCTGGGGTTGCGGCACTCATCTCACTCTATTGGCCGAGGGAGCTGGCATACAGCTTCCAGGTCATGTGGCCAGCATGACAAAGCCGCTTCTGGCAAACCAGAGCAGCGCACAGAAACGCCGTTTACCTTCCCGCTGTAGTGGTACCTATTTATCTACTTGCACTTTGATGTGCTTTCGAACTGCTAGGTTGGCAGGAGCTGGGACCAAGCAATGGGAGATCACCCCGTCGCAGGGATTTGAACCGCCGACCTTCTGATCGGCAAGCCCTAGGCTCTGTGGTTTAACCCACAGCGCCACCCACGTCCCTAACATCTAGAGTAGATGTAGGCAAATTCATGATGTGCTTGATGGGACGAAGACTGTTTCTTCCCATGTTCCTAGTTATCCAGCCACCCTACTTCTTGATTTTGCTGCCTACCCGGGACTGTAAAAATGGTAGGTGGGGTTGTGAAGCCTCTAGCAAGCTGGATCACCAAGGCTCTTGGACGATGCTGATCTTGCAGGGGGAAATAGTGCTCCAAGAGTGCCAGTCTTGGACAATCAGTAGAGGGGGCTCATGCCTGCTCCCCCACTCACTGTCACCCGAACTGACCTTGTCTTTGTAGCCTGATGAGGATCTGGAGTGAGCAGTCAAATACACCATGGTTAAGGAAGTGTGCTAGATTCACACAGAATGCCAAACCATAGTTCAAGCAAGCCAAGGTTTGCAAGCCAACAGCAATAAACTATGGATTTAAGCTACACTTTCTTGCCAATAAACAAACCACAGTTAAGCTACTGGGAAAGGTTCGCACATAATGCTAAGCCATTGTTTAATAAACCATGGTTCAGTATACTGTGATGACAACCCTAGCTTACAATTCAAGATCCCATGGGAAGGCTTAACTGTGGTTTGTTCATTGGCAACAAAGCACAGCTTAAATCCATAGTTTGTTGCTGTTGGCTTGCAAACCTTGGTTTACACAGAAAAAGAAAAATCAGAGCGCTTTAGAACAATCATCTATAAAACCAAACAATTTTTTTAAAAAACAACAACAACCATATAATGTTTTAAAATCAGAAAACCATATATGTAATGATTTAAAATCAGACTGGGGTCTGTTCTATATTCCACCATTATGTGTGTCACAGTAGGTGGGTATATGAGAGTGGGCCTTTTCCACTGAAGTGCCCCTGTGGAACTCCCTGCCCCAGGAGATTTCACTCAGCGGCATTTAAAACAACAAGTGAAAACTTCTCTGTTACAAAGCATCTTTGGCCTGAATACCTTTCTGAACCACTATCCCCTCTGCTATTGGAAGTGAGTTGTTGCTGTCCTCTTGATCTGGCTACATTTCCCTATTTTTTTACAGGGCTACTTTAAAAATAAAATACTGTATGCAAAGAAAACAGGAACCCCCAAAAGGAAGTGAAAGCAAAAGCAAAAACTGAAACCATTCGATTGCTGTAGGCAAATGAAATAAAGTAGCATAAGAAAGAGAAGAGGTAGCACCTATATATTTTGAATCAGTTTTCTGAATTTCTCTGGAAAAAGTCCAGCAGGAGTTGAAATGTGTTGGATAAATAAACCTCTTTATGGTATACTCCATAGTTCACAGTGGGGGTCACTTCTTCTTCCAGTTTCTGTTTATATATATAAGATCTGTGAAACTAGGTGGAAAGAAGGAATATAAATGCAAACTAGCCCAACATGTGGACACACGTCATCAACAAAAGGCCATTTTTTTTAATGGGGAAGAGCCAAATAAGCACAATTTGGATAAAGTCTGGGAACGCCTTTAAGGAAGCATAGCTGTGCTCTGAATGCTCCTTTTCTGTATCGCCTAAAAATAGTGGTTGCCATTTCTGAAAACGGATCGGGCAGGCTGTTAGAAATGCAAGTAACTCTTTGATTTCAGCACGGATAAGAACAGTCTTTCCACAAGGGTATTCTAACCCTTCTCCTTTCTAACACTTCGTACAAGTCCAACACCCTCCCTCCCTCCCTCCCATCGGGACTAAAATTAAATGTGAGTCCTCTAATTCACTGGGGGGGGGGAAAACTACACATTCCTCCAATACAGGGCCGGAGAAAAGATTTTTTTCTTTTACAGTGAAGTAGTTTCTACACACACACACACACACACACACACACACACACACACACACACCTTCTCCTCTGCCCTTCCAGCAGGCAAGCAAGAGGCATGATCAGAGTTAAAGGACAAAGTCCAGCCAGGCAAGAAGCCTCAAGGAAGGCGCAAAGCAAGGCAACTGATGGCTGTGGCTGTGGACAGATGTGGAGAGTCCAGAGGGCCAGATGGAGAGGTTTGGAGGACCATATTGGGGGCCCAGGGCTGGAAGTTCCCCACCCATGCTCTGCCCTGGCAGTTTTTAACAGGCCATACAGAATAGGGTGAGGCACCGGCCAGCAAACCATGGCTCCACCAATTGAGGTATAGCGGTTGCAGAAGCAGGCACAGACTTGAGAGATCAGGGATCAAAATCCCACTCAGCTGTGAAACTCACTGGGTGATGTTGGAGGCCGCTGCTCACTGTCTTTCAGCCTGACCTACCATGCAGGGTTGTCGTGTAATAAAGAAATTATAGGCTTCTTAACCTCATTTCCCAGAACAGCAAGACAGGCCTTCGGAACTCAGCTGCTCAGTACCATTTCCCTGTGTCTTGTTCGTGAGACAGACAGAGAGAGAGAGAGAGAGAGAATATCACAGAATTGTAGAGTTGGAAGGTACCCCCAAGGGTCATCTAGTCCAACCCCCTGCAAGGCAGGAATCCCATGCTGTGTTAACGATGCAGAAGAGGAAATTAAGGAGTCCCTTGACTGCATCTCAGCTTGGGTGGAAGTGTTCAAGGCATAGAACCGTGTGTTTTTAGGGGACGGGCCATAGGTCAGAGGCAGATCATCTGCTTTGCTTGCAGAAGGTCCCAGGATCAGGACTGGGAGGAAGGCCTGTCTGAAGCCCCAGAGAGCTGCTGCCAATCAGTGTAGACAATAATGGGCTAGATGGACCCAACCGTCTGACACGGTGTTAGGCAGCTTCCCATGTGGAAAGGGCCCTAGCTCAGTGGTAGGACATCTGCCTTGCATGCAGAAGGTTCCAGGTTCAATCCTCGCCATCTCCAGTTAGGTTCTCAAGCCGCAAACCCTGAACAGCTGCTGCCTGTTAGTGCTGAGCTAGGTGGATGTCAGACATGAACTAAGGCAGCTTCCCATATTCTTGTGTGCATGATTTGGAGCAGGGCAGGGGGTTATACCTTGGGATCAGAGGTTGAGGCCAGATGAAAAGCCTCTATCAGTGTTTCCCAAATTTGGGTTTCCAACTGTTTTGGGACTACAATTCCCATCATCCCTGATGACTGGTCCTGCTAGCTAGGGATGATGGGAGTTGTAGTCCAACAATTGCTGGAGACTATTTGGTACCCCAGAAACCTACCATTACTCTCCGGCCTAAAGTGATCAAACACACAACCTGCACCTGCTTATTATCAGGTATGCAACTTGATGCATTTGAGAGATTTCATGTTCAGAGGAATGTGGTATTATCCTCTTACACACCTTCCCCTGCGGTAAATCATTCGAAGAGGGTCTGTTATTTTTATTTATTGATTTAAAGTCTTTTATCCTGTTCTTCAGCTGGGGGAGGGAGGTTCCCAGAACAGTTTACCAATGTGATAAAAATGGTCCCCACTCTCAAGGCTTACAACCAAAAACACAACACAAAAGGAAAGGGGATTTGGAGGGAAGAGGAGAAAGGAAAACTCAAAAGCAAAAAAAGGGGGGGGGGAGAAAAAAGACTTGTTTTCTCCGAAAGGACTCAGTATGAGATGCCTACTGCCATCTCAGGTTTGCAAACAGGCAAAACAATAAGATGTTTGAACAATCAAAATCCAGAAATTGATACCCCAGGGCTTTTTTCTCCTGAAGTAACTTCCCCCCTGCTTACATGCATAAGCAACAGCAAGGTGTTTCAGACCCACACCTGAGACAACTGTCTTAAGTTAAGTCACAGGTGTGTTTCTCTTGTTCCCAGGGGGGATGTGCCAATTAAGCTGCGCCAGAACTTAAGATGAGAATTAAACCTCTAGTTTGGATGGATCTCAGAAAGAGAAGCCTGTGACAAAAAGGTGAAAGGTAAACAGTTGCTCGCCTATGGTGAGGAAGAACTGCCATCAGGTGACCATGAAAGGAGGTCTTGCAAAAGTTGGATATATTTCTTTCCTTCCTTCCAAAGACCATAAACAAACAAAAAGGGCTATGTCACAATGTTGGACTAGTTAACTAATTTGCAAAGCTAACCTGAGTTGCACCAATTCCTTGCCATTTTTTTTCCAGAGCAAAAAGGGGAAAGGAAAAACAACAGTGGCAACCTGAATCCCAGTCGGATGCTTTTAAACTTTTGGGAGGGAGGTTGCAAGATGAGCAAAAAAATAAAAATAAAAATGACAGTGTGATCCAAGGTTGCCCAAAACTGGCCTCCTGCCCGAGCAGCGGCTGAGAAGCTGCTGCAGCTATCCGTTCCCCGCACTGCATTGTTTGCATCTGACACTGAACGATTCCAAAGAAGATATATTTACAGTTCGATTCCCACCAGTTACGCGTGTGATACAACAACAACCACCAACCACCTTTGCAACTGGACCTGCGAGTCACCTGAGTCGCAAACCTCCCCCCCCCCCCAACAACAAAAAAGGAAAGAGAGAGATCGCCTAAGAGCCAGGAAGCCCAGAGCCCCTGATCCATTTAGGGAGGGGGATGCGGAGTATGATGGTGGGGGGAGGAAGAGGCAGGGCGAAGTGAAGGGCGCCCACTACCCAATTTAAAACCGCGCGTGGCTCAAAGGCGGCGGTGAACGAAGGAACATTGGACTGAGAACTGCGTGCATTCCAACCAGACAGCGCCGCGCAAAGGGGGGGGGCAATAACAAAAGCTCCTTTTGCAAAGGGGGTGAGTGGAGGATGTTGCAAAGAAAACGCAAGGACCTGGAAGCAGAGCGCGCGCCCCCTCCCCGCTCCAAATTCCGCGCGATGCTGGCTGGCTGGCTGGCTTGCCAAATCGGGGGGAGCCTTGCGAGACAAGGCGATGGAGGGGTGCCAGAAGGTGGCCCCAAAGGTGCCCGCTCACCTGTCCGTACACCTTCATGGATTCCTGCTGCTGGGCAGCGGCGGCGCTCCGCTTGTTCCGCAGCATCTCGCCCGGCGCCGGCTGCCTGACTGTGCCATCGGGACTCCTCGCCCGCAGCACCTCGAAGCCCCGGTCCTGGGCTCGGGATGTGTAAGCGGCGTGCAGCCGCAAGGTCTTGTCGGTGGACTCGGCCGGCCGGAGGCTGCAGGCGGAGAGCAGGAAGAGGAGGAGGAGGGCGAGACGCGGCGGCATCGCCAGCCGGGGGGCCGTTTCCCGGAGCGGAGAGCGCGGCTCCCCGGCGCGGCTTCTCCCTGTCGCCATGTTCGCTGCCTCCGCGCTCCGCCGGCTTGGCTAGCTGCAAAGTGGGGCGCCGCCGCCAGGACAGAATGTGCAATAGGATTGCAAAGCCGGGAAACCCGGTGGCGGCGGGGAGGGGGGTGGCGAGGGAGCAACAGCAGCGAGCAGATTCAGGCCAGCTGCAGGCAGCTCGGCTCCGGCGCGCGCCAAGGGCCCGGGGCTGCACGCGCTGCTTCCCGGGGCATTGCAACCCTCCCTTGCCTTTTGCGCGGTGCGGGGCAGAGCAGCGAGCAAGCGGGCGCGTGCGTAGCGAAATTATTCGCTGGTGTGTTGTTGTTGTTGTTGTTGTTTGTATTTGCATTCGCAGCCTCTGGCTTGCACCAGCCGGCCACGGTGTGCGGGTGCAAGTCACGTGTCAATCCATCCCCCACCCCCACAAAACGCACACACGCACGCACGCTTTTCTCCGTAATCTTCTTTGCCTGCTCCTGGCTTTGACCTCCCAGAAGTAACAGCAGCAGGACCTTAAAAGCGAAAGGGCTTTCGCGAATTAAAAAAAAAGAGTCGATAACATCGCCTTTATTTGTTTTGCCCCGCGCAGAAATGTTTTCTTTGCAAGCGCAAAAAGAAGAACGTGAACCCTGGAAAGGTTCCTCCGGGTTCCCTGCGATGTGTGTGTTTTTGTGCGTGCACGTGTGTGTTTCAAAGCACCTTTAGAGCTTTACAGAAGAGCCCATGGTCTCATGTGACAAGCGCCTTTCTGAAGGGGTATAAATGAAGGCACTAGGTCGGCCAGCGGCCTGATCCAACAGGCTCTTCTTCCTTTGCTTTCTTATGTTGTAAAACGAGAGCGGGTAAACTCAGCATACTAAATATGCTGGAGCTGGAAAATGCATCCGTTTTGCTCTAGCCTTATGTTTATTTATTCAATATCTGTATTTACTTACTTGCTGTACTTACTGTACTTACTGTACTTACTGCATTTTTATCCCATCTTTTCAGTAAGGAACTCATAGTAATGCATGTACAGATCCACCTATTCATTTAATCCCTTTGAGATAATTTAGGCAGAGAGGCAGCAACTGGCCTGAGGACACCTGATCAGCTTCACAGCCCAGTGGGGATTTGAACCCTGTTCTCCCAAGTCCTAGTCTGGCACTCTAACCGCTTCACCACACTGGCCCTCTTAAGCAGTGAGGAGGAGCACTCATGGGAAAGGTGGTGATCTGACTGCACATAGATCACAGGGGTGGCTAACCTGTGACTACAGCTCCCATCATACCTGACCATTGGCCGCGCAAGCTGGGCTGATAGGATTTGGAGTCCAGGCACATCTAGGTAACCATAGGTTAGCCACCCTGGTATAAAACGACCTACCGCTATTGTGTGCTTAGTGTTTCCATTCCCTTTAGAGGCGCTTCACACATACCTGATCACCGCTTCTCCCATTTTACTTGCTCCATCTTTTCAGTTTCACCGGTGCTGTAGTGTCAAGTTCCCTTGGACCATTCGCCAGGCTCCTAAATTGTCAGTACAGTGGTACCTTGGTTTATGAACACAATTGGTTCCAGAAGTCTGTTCATAAACTGAAGCGTTCATAAACTGGAGCGAACTTTCCCATTGAAAGTAATGGAAGGTGGATTAATCTGTTCCAGACGGTCCGCGGAGTACTTAAACTGAAGCATTCATAAACTGAAGTGAACTTTCCCATTGAAAGTAATGGAAAGTGAATTAATCCGTTCCAGCGTTCGTAAACCGAAAATTCGTAAACCGAGGTGTTCATAAACCGAGGTTCCACTGTATTCCATGGTTCCTTTCCCCCATGTGCTTAGAATCTTTGGGGAACATTCCATGATGTCACAACTACTCAGCCAATGGGGTGTCCCATATACAAGAGGCAGGCAACAGGGGACTGTTAGTCTCATTTGTCATCACAAGACACTCTGTAAATATTTCTCTGATGTTCTAATGCAAGGGTTGCCCACTTATGTAGACTGCTGGGCACATTTGGATTTTTGAGCCAGTGCCATGGGCACACACACACCCTTCTTGATGTCTCCTCTACCACCAAATCACACATTGCTTTCCCAAGGGATCTGGAGAGCACTGAAAAGCACATGGAACTGAAAGAGGCAAGTGGGGATGAGCAACATTCTTCCAAGTTCCTATTTCCATTCTCTTATGTTGTTTTTCAGGAAGAAGGTAACCACCCTCACTTCATGACCAAAGGGGCAGTGGCTGGCAGGGAGATGTTGACACAGCTGCATATTCCTGCACTGTGGGGGGTTGGACTAGATCAGGGGTCAGCAAACTTTTTCAGCAGGGGTCCGGTCCACTGTCCCTCAGACCTTGTGGGGGGCCGGACTATATTTTGGAGGGAAAAAAATCAATGAATTCCTATGCCCCACAAATAACCCAGAGATGCATTTTAAATAAAAGGACACATTCTACTCATGTAAAAACACGCTGATTCCCGGACCGTCCGCGGGCCGGATTGAGAAGGCGATTGGGCTGCATCCGGCCCCCAGGCCTTAGTTTGGGGACTCCTGGACTAGATGGTTCTCAGGGTCCCTTACAACTCTACAATTCTATGTACACCAGGGGCAGACCTCAAGGGCACCATTGCATCCATAAGTGCCACATAGGTGACCCCTGTCCTAAGGGGTGGTTTGGCTGATGCTACAAGAACAGGACCTGAGCCACAGTGGGAGAAGGCAGTGTGGTGTAGTGGTTAGAGTGTTGGACTAGGACCTGGGGGACTAGTTTGAATCCCTGGTCAGATACGAAGCTTTCAGGGTGACCTTGGGCCAATCACAGTATCTCAGCCTAACCTAGGATTGTTGTGGGGATAAAATGGGGAGGTGGAGAACTGTGTGTACCTCCTCTGTTGGCTCCTTGGAGGGAAGGTGGGATTTAAATGGGAAAAGTAAATAAATACAGCAAACATTCCCAGGATCCTTTGGGTGGCCCAAACTCTTGTCAAACACATCCTGCCATGCCTCTTTCTCCTGACGTCTGCATGAGCCAGGTCAGACCTTCTGCAGGATGATATATGATAATATATGGCCAATTCTCCCCTGACAACGGGAAGATGGATTTTCTGACCTTTGAGGTCTTTTCCTCCATCTCTGGGCTTTGTATGATAAATGGCTAGAATGAAGCACTCGGCTTCTCCTAGGGTTAGAGGCAAAGAGGAATGTGATTGACTCTCCGTGTGCAGGTGGCAGAGGCCCATTATGGAATATTAAAGCTATGCTAAATATTCTAGTCCCCATCAACCTCTCTTCCTACCACTCTCAAAAATGCTCAGAGGGCTGATCTTGATGCCGAGGGTGTCATGATGAAAGGGAAAGCACTTTTGCTGAGCTAGCAAATAAAAGGGGGGGGCTCTCCTGTGCTCTTTCTCCCCCCCCCCCACCACCGTATATGTACTTGGCAGGGTCGATGAAGGGCAGGAGACTTGATGCTATTTCATTTCACTTTTAATTAGTATACCACCTTTCTATATTACCATTCACAAGGCGGTTTACAGCAACAGAATATCCAACAAAGAACACACACCTTATAATCTTTGACCCCCTTGGAGAAGGATCTGAAATATTCTCCTTGAAGCTTGAATATGTTTCATTCGATGTTTTGATGTGTTGTAAACCGCTTTAAGATTTTTCCTTTAAAATATAAGGCAGTATAGAAATGAAATGACTAATAATCTAGAAAGTCATAATAAAACACAGCTTTAAAATGCAACGACCTATATCAAATAAAGTACCACGTTGGCCCGAATATTAAGCCGCACCTTTTCCCCCACATTCCGATTGTGAAAAGTTAAAGTTCGGCTTATATTCATGACCTTACGCCACCAACAAAGTGGCATAGCTGCCAAGTTATCCCTTTTTTAAAGGGATTTTCCCTTATGCTGAATAGGCTTCCTCGCAAGAAAAGGGAAAACTTGGCAGCTATGCAAAGTGGTGCCACTCCTCCCCCCCCCCCCGACAGAACAGCCCGGGAGCGCTGATTCAAAGGTGCAGTTTATTTGCGGGTGCGGCTTATATTAGGGCCAATATGGTAATATTCAATAATCTATTAGAATATAATAGTATACAATAAAATTATTCATATTCAATAATCTATTAGAATATAATAGTATACAATAAAATTAACTCTCAAAACCTCAGCTAATAACAATTATTATTATTATTATTATTATTATTATTATTATTATTATTATTATTATTTTATTTATACCCTGCCCTCCCTGGCCAAGACCGGGCTCATTTAATAACAATTAAAATCACACTTACCTGCAAAGCTGCTGGTTGCACCTGTTCGATTTCACCTGTGTGTGGAAGGAGGAAGGGGAGAAGCAGCTCTGAATCTGCCCATCAGAAAAGTACGAAGTTATAAGGTTGACAGCTGTGTTCTACCTCCACTGGTGAGGTAGGATGCTGAGAATCACAGGGGGTGCAGAAAGTGCTGCTATTGCCCTTGTGTCCTGCTCTTGTGTGTGTGTGTGTGTGTGATTGGGGCATCTACTTGGCCACTGTAAGAACAGAATGCTGGACTTATTACCTAAGTGTTAACTTCCACATTCTATTTAAGCTTTCACATGCTGTAAAAACCACTTCTAGAACTATTGTGGGATATCACAGAAGTTTAGTGCTCATTTCCATATTATTTGCCAATGGGTTTATCCTGGAAGCAAATAACACAGAAATGAGTACCATATTCCACTATAGCTCCTGAAGTAGCTTTTATATCGTGCAGAAGCTAAATATTGTGCAGGAAATATTAACAGTTGGGGGAAAGTCTTGAAAACGGAACAAGCTGCCATGTGAACACAGACTAGATGGGCTGTGGTCTGATCCAGCAGGGCTTTAACGTTATTTTATTTATTGGTTTCATTTCATTTCTTACCTGCCCTTCAGCGCAAGGTACCTGGGCAGGTTACAGCGATGTTTGCAATCTCACAAGGAATCACAGAATGGTAGAGTTGGAAGGTACCCCTGGAGTCATCTAGTCCAACCCCCTACAATGCAGGAATCTATCTGCCCAATGTGGGGCTCAAACCCACAAATGTGAAATTAAGAAATTGTGCTCTACCGACTGAGCTATGATTTGTCCTAGTGGAATTCTCTGCTGCTTATAGAGTTGAAAAGCATATACACTGCATTTTGGGTTTGGTTTGAAACTTGTTTGAAACTGGTTACCAGCAGAGGTAACCAGGTCTGTACATCGACACATTGATCTTAAAACCAGACCATCCCTACTATTGGGCTGGTGTTTATCTTGCTGAGGCCATTCCCTGTGATCTGCTTTACACTTCCAAATCCAGTTAGCATCCTTTTTTCTTTCTTTCTCTTTTTCTTTTTAACTGATTGAGTGGACGGCAATTATGTACCTTTCAGCTGCTCTGACTCAATTAGTGAGAAATGTTCCTCCAGTGTATTAGGGGTCGTTATATTAAGGAGGGTATGAAATTGTTTCTCCTTATGAGATTTCTACGGCACAAGCTTCAGCTGGAAGGCAGGGCTGGATAGGAATGGGGCAGGGTGGGGAAGAAATCCTGATCGCAGCAAGATTTCTGCTAATTGCCCTTACAGAAGGGTTGATCATATTCTGAGATCGCGGGAGAGGAGAGCTTCATTGAAGATCCCCAAAGATTTTAAAAAGCTGTTCTAGCACAGCACAGAATTGTGTGGTGGAATCCTGAACTGTAGCACTTCAGATTTCAGATCAGGGTGGGTGATTATTATTATTATTATTATTATTATTATTATTATTATTATTAGGTGACTACTACTACTACTACTACTACTACTACTACAGTACTACTACTACAGTACTACTACTATTTTGCCTCCAGCGACTGGTGTGTTGAGCCTATGGAAGCTACTCTAAACCATGGTTAGTGTATACGTTATGGCTGGTTCAAACCACATTTTTGCAGGATGTCTTGACCGCGCCAATCTCTCACCCAAATCTACCCCACAGGACTGCCATGTGAATAAAACAAGCCTCATGCATGATGAATTGAGTTTGTTGGAAGACGTAGATAAATTTTTAGAGGATTTACTATAGAATCAATGTAATTATGGTAAATAAACAGCTTCCTCAACAGAAAATTTCTAAACAAATATTTATATCACATTTTTTACATGTGCTCAAAGCAATTCCTGTCCACAATCTCAGTAATCCTTACAACAAACCTGCAAGGTAGGCCAGTATTATGCTATATTACTTTTGGCATATTGTAGATATAGATATAGATAGATGATAGATAGATAGATAGATAGATAGATAGATAGATAGATAGATAGATAGATAGATGATAGATAGATGATAGATAGATAGATAGATAGATAGATAGATAGATGATAGATAGATAGATAGATAGACAGACCAGGTTCCTGCTTTAAGTTGTTTGTTTGTTTGCTCCCAACAGTAAGTGTATGGTTTTCATTTGGCTCTACAAAGAGCTTTCTGTTTCTATTTTTTGCAATTTGTTTGCTTCGGGTTTGATCGTTGTTAACTCTTCCTCCAAGGAGCGCAAGGTGACATCATATGATTTTCCCTGTCTCTGTTTTATCCTCACAACAACCCTGTGAAGTAGATTAAGCCAAGAGACAGTGACTAGCCCAAGGCCGTGAAGTGAGCTTCATAGCTCAGAGGGAATTTGAACCCTAGTCTCCCAGGTCCTAGACCTAGTCTAACACCCTCATTCATTTTTTTAAATTTATATTCCGGCCATCATCCCAAAGCTTTGGATCATAGCTGATGCTTTTAACTGCTGTGTTGCACCAGCCCTAGTTCACTGCAACAACTGACTCCGCTGAGAAGTGGTTTCCCACAAAGGAGCAAAATGAACCCAAAGTGAGCCAGACATGCTAGTTCCACTCCGCCCCCTGTGCTTGAAGGAAATGCTTAATACATTGCTACCAGCTTCTCCATCCTATAGCTTACGGGTAGAGAGGGAAACACATTAGAATTTATCTTGCATCTGGATCCCATCAGCAAGGAACAGTATGAACACTTAGGTAAAGAGACTTAAAAAAGAAGAAGTCCCTTGCCACACTGCTTCATAAAAAGAGAGAGAGAGATTGAAGACTCAAGGAGTAGTTTAAAACCTTCCAGCAAATGAGAAGTGTGTGTTGACATGGAATTCCCTTTTCCAGGGGTGTGGGTTGCATTTCAGACCCGCAGACGCACTAGTGTAACAAATTTTTTAAAAGTAATTGCAACAAATCTTTTCTTGCAAAGAACAGACAGAGCTGATTACCTTTTCCGCTGTGTACGAAGAGGCCTTAAACAGAGTCAGCGTTTTGTCCAAATAAGCTGATGGGATCAGCAGGACCCAACATTTGCCACACTGAATTTTGCCTAAAGCAAAACAAGGAAGTTTGTTCCATCCAGGTCTTACTTACTTACTTACTTACTTACTTACTTACTTACTTACTTACTTACAGTACTTACTTAAACAAGAACATACACTTCAATAATGTGCAGGGACCAAGCAAAGCGAAAGAAAGAAAAACAAGCGAACAGAACGAAAACTAAAAATAAACATAGGCAAAGTACAAATTTAGCTTTCTGAAGCGAAAAACACCTGACAAATTTTGAGACAAACAAAAAATAAAAGAGGGAGGAGAGGAAAAGGAAGTTTTGATAAAGACCTTGAATATTTCCAAGAGGCAAAGATGGCCATAGGCTGCAATCCGTTCAGCTCTTACCTGGAAGTAAATTTCACTCAACTCCGTGGAGCTTATTTCTGAGTAGACACGTGTAGGATCTCACTGTTAAGAACATCCTGGTTCCCGAGTCTGCGTATTGTTTTGGAAATCACAAGTTAGCTAGGTTTGCCTTTAAATGAATTGAGTTTCTTCCCCATCCCTGACACACATTTGCCTCTGGACAAATAAAAATGGTGATTAGCTGGGGTCTCGCCAGCCATATGTTTTGCAGAGTGCCCAGCCACCCTGTATGCAAATGGTGTGGGTTTTTTTCTTTAATGGTCAAGCAGCAGGAAATCTGTGACCCAGTGCAAAAGACCCAGAGCTCAGGCACAAGGGCCACCCTTTATTTCCAGCCATGACATTATTCTCTTGAGATTTCCACAGAGGCTGCCATAACTTGTAAAATATATTTGTGTGTGACTAGTTGAACCAGAATGATGAATGGGGATGTGCATCCTTTCGAAAGCAATCCTGCGGTTCATAAACCAGCAAAAATATGGAAGACCTGTCTCCTTTGCTAGATCGGAGCCCTTGTCTTGTAGGGACCGTGAGTCAAAGCGTATGTTTGGAGGCTGCTATTATGTTATCCCAGCAGTCTTATATACCTCATATCATTATATCTGCTTCCCACAAAGAATCCGGGGAGTGTGTGTGTGTGTGTGTGTGTGTGTGTGTGTGTTGAGAATTCTCTGCCAATGTTTCCCAATCCACAGGTAAAAGGGAATGGCTGTCCAGCCAAGTCTGCAGTGGATACATGCAGCCAGAAAAAGGCCAGTTTCCTGATGTGGAGTTAGGTGAGGGAATGATACCTAGGAAGGAAGCAGGTCTGAGCCTTTTTTTGAGTGGCCTTCTCATTCTTATTGGAGCAATTAGCACTTTAAGAAAAGTGCCAAATCTCATGAGGTGGGCACAAAAAACAAGCCAGGCAGGTCACCACTTAATCGGTTCCCATTTCCGCACAGTCCGGCCAAGTTTTCTCAGCTTGTATGTAATCCACTGGGCAGAATTGTTTCCTGCAGGTCTTGGATCTTATTGTTAAGAACACCACGGAGCTGCAGTAAATCCGCTTCTGGTGTCAGGCAAGGGGAAGTAATCTCCCGGGGAGGTCAGAGCACAGCATTAAGAGATGCAAAATTAAAAGATGGACTTTGGCAGGGACAGGGAGACAAATCCTAAATGGCCTTTGTCAGTTACTTCTGGTTGGGTTGTTGCTTTGCCTTCAGTAGCATGTAAACACCCTTTGGCACACACACCCTAACAATGTCCCCCCCGTCAAAGACAAAAACCCAATCATTTACCATGTATGTAGCACATTTTATACTTTGCAATTGTGCTCTCCCTGTCCTCATATGGCTTTGTTAAATACATCGTAGTAATTTCCTCTGCATATATGGGAAACAGGCTGACAGCTGGTGACCTGGTTCACAAACAGGCTAAGCTGTAGTTTGTTTATGCCATGGTTTGTTTAAGAAGCTATGAGTTATCCACAAGTTATCCCACAGGTGTTTGGTTTGTTTGCTAGATGCTCTTGCCTCATGCCTTTGAAGCTCGTCTGATGGGGCAGCTAAACAAAGCACAGTTAAAGAGGGACATTCAATTTGGACATAGCTCCAAGACATAGTTAACACAAACCAATGTTTGCAAGCCAGCAACAAACCATGGCTTCAGACCATAGTTGGTTGGCAGTAAACAAACCATATTGAAGGCACTGGGTGGTGTTTGCACATAGCTCTAAGCCAGGCATCCCCAAACTTGGCCCTCCAGATGTTTTGGGACTATAACTCCCATCATCCCTAACTAACAGGACCAGTGGCCAGGGGTGATGGGAATTGTAGTCCCAAAACATCTGGAGGGCCGAGTTTGGGGATGCCTGCTCTAAGCCATGGTTTCACAGACCACAATTTAACAAATCATAGGTTTTTGTCAAACCAGACCACTGACTTATAGAAGATTTTGAGTCAGGCCCATCCACAAGAGGAACACTGGTTCTTGATTACCTACTTTGGTTTCAGGGGTCTGAAGGAAGTGGACTTGGCTCTTAAACATGAAACTTTCTTTTTGCCAAGACAGATCTTAGAAGTTACCACTGGCTGCTAAGGTTCCAGCTGCAGCCACAGGAATAAACTCCATTAACTGAATGTGTCTTACTTCTCAGTAGCCCTGTGTAGCACTGAACTCTTAGCGTGTGTGGTGTGCAAATGTGTTAATTTTATTTATTACAAGATTTTCTCTGCCTTGCCTTTCTGCAAAGCAGTGCACTCCAGCTGGCTCATAGATAAAACTAAAACAATAAATGCAAAATAAAACAAGCACATCGAGACACTTTATTTTTAAAAACCCAGCTTTTTAAAGCCTTTCACTCGAGAAACAAAAGTCAGAGAAACACACACTGGAATAAATGAAATTTGATGGTGCACAATGGTGAAAGAGGGTGAGAGGAAAGTCCTCTTTGCCCCCAAGTCAGCCTGCTCTTTACAGTGTGATTTATGGGAGTTCTCTTATCGGTCAGGGAAACAGGAACACATTTCTTGGCAGGCTCCGGCATCCTTTTGGCCCATCGCTTTGCAGAGCGGTTATATAGCCCCCCCTCAAAAAACAGCTTCCTTAGCACTTTTCAAAGGGGGGGGGGCTCCGTAACCCTGCAGCCTTCTGCGCTGCTTTGCTAGGCTTTAGCTGGCAGGGCAACCCCTTTCATCACCACGGCCACGGTTTCATCCCAAGTCTGCTGCAATAAAGGCAACGAAAAGCTTCAGCTGCTACTTTTTGTGGTTGCTGTGCCCGAAATTTGATCCTGCTTCATTGGTCCACGGGGACCAATCGTGGGCACGCCTGTGGTTGCTGGCGCCTGCGGCCCATATGTGGTTTCTGCTGGCCTCCAAGAGGGAAATCACAGAGTTTTGAAAGCAGAGGGAAGTGGGAATCCTAGAAAGCAAAAGGTATCATAGCTGTGGTTGCCAAACCTTTTCTGGCCACTGGGTTCCATAAACTCATCCTCAGTGCCACCCTATAAAAAGCATCATTCATAGTAACAGTTTGCCTGACCCACTAAGGAAAATGATAACACAATAAATCAATGATTAATTGCACATTCCTTCAACATCCAATAAAAACTATTTAGCTTAATTAATTCCACAAAATGGAAGACCTATATCCAGTGACACCAGCTTTTCAAAGTTTGATAGCAGAAGTGCCAACTGGAATAAAATATTGGGAGGGGGGGCAGGTAAGTCCCACCTTGCATCACTGATCACATGATAAGCACATGAACACAATTTAAATGGCAATGCCCATCAACTTTGGGGCGGCCCAGCCCCTTCAATTACTTTATAGTGGTGCGGGGGAGGGAGGGAGAGACAGGGACCTTGGCCCCTAGGAGTTGGCTCCTATGTCTGAGAGTCATTTATACTTCCAGCCAGAGCGTTTTTTCAGCTGGAACTCACCAGAATCCAGTTCTGGCACCTCTCTGGTGGGTGTCATTGCCATTCGAAGAAGAAGAAGAAGAAGAAGAAGAAGAAGAAGAAGAAGAAGAAGAAGAAGAAGAAGAGGAGGAGGAGGAGGAGGAGGAGGAGGAGGAGGAGGAGGAGGAGGAGGAGGAGGAGGAGGAGTTTGGATTTGATATCCCGCTTTATCACTACCCGAAGGAGTCTCAAAGCAGCTAACAATCTCCTTTCCCCTCCTCCCCCACAGCAAACACCCTGTGAGGTGGGTGGGGCTGAGAGACTTCAGAGAAGTGTGACTAGCCCAAGGTCACCCAGCAGCTGCATGTGGAGGAGCGGAGACGCGAACCCGGTTCCCCAGATTACGAGTCTACCCCTCTTAACCACTACAGCACACTGGTGTACGAGGGAGGCGTTCATGGTGAGTTCCAACACCTCTTTTCCCAGAAAAATAGCCCTGCCTCCAGCCCCGCCCCTCCTGCTGCCACCTTGATTCTTACTGCCCCCCGGAAATCCCACTTTCCACCAGGGGGTGCTACCACCCACTTTGGGGGTCAGAATGTCAACAGGTTGGCTAGCGTTGCCATATCTTCAAGAGCAAAAAAGAGGACAGCCCAAGCTGCTGCCAGCCCAAGCTGGGGATAGAGGCATGGGGGGGAGGCCTGCCGCCACACATCTCTTTCCTCAGCTCGGGCTGGCAGTAGCTACAGCATGCAGAGCAGCCCAAGCCCAAGCAGCTGCCAGCCTGAGCAGAGGCAGGACCCCAGCTCCTCCCTGATCTTCACTGTGATGCCCTTGCTCCACTTCTGCTTCTGGGGCACAGTGCCCTCCCAAGTATGCACATAAAACAAAACCCAAAACCCCTGACATTTCCTTTAAAATGTAAAAAATCCGCCCAGAGGGGTATGTTGTCCCCCAAAAGAGGACATATACAGGTTTTCTTGAACGTATGGCAACCCTAACGTTAGCATTCCCTAGAACACACACCCACACACATATTTTCATGCAATGTATGCCAAAGTAAGTGATGTTTGGAGCGCTCCCCTCCATGAGTGTCCATGTATACGCATGTGAGGGGTGGGGATCATCCCCCTGGTTGAACCTTCAATGCCAGATACCCAGATTTCCCTTCCAAAAGTTAAAAAGCAAGTTTCTATGTTTTGTAGAACCTAAGGCATGAGTTCAAGATACAGGTGGAGATGGTGAAATTCAGCTTCCTTCACTTCCTCAATTTTCTAATCATAAATTCATTTCTCCACATTAGTTTGTGATATTTAAAAAAATTTCTCATGAAAATCCGTGATGTATGAACTTCACCCATTTTATGCAGTTTAGCCTCATATCCACGCTTCTGCAAGCTGTTTTCCTGAATACAATGCATATCTGTATGTTGCTTTTGCAAATAGATGCACTTTTTTGGGGGGGGGACACTTTCCCCCCAGTATATGCATTCTTGTACATGATACTAGGCTGAAGAAATGCACGAAAAAATTCTGAGAATTTTGAAGGATGACTGTATTCCAGCAGTTGTCTTATTTCAGTTCTCTTATTGTTTTGCAAAGTGCAGATTAGGTTTCCCTGCACTTTCCCCATGCGGAAAGTTAAATTCAGTTCACGTGACATAGCAAACCTTTTGTGCTTTTCGAAACAATACGGGAACGGAAACAAAACCATCCTCTGAAATTTGCACTTCTGTGAGTTTTGCAGTGCAGTTCTCTAGCAGAGAAATGAATGCTGAAAGGCATCTACCGGGGTAGAGCGTGCATTAAAACAAAGGTACAGTATTAGTGAAAATAACATGCAAATGCATTATATAGGGGGAAACGGCTGTGCGAACACGTCTACATAAGAGGAAATGCAGAGCACAAGTGGTGGCCAATGCAGGGCAAAGGAGGAGTGTGGTATAATGGACAGAGTGCCGTGAGAAATGTAGAATCATTGAGCTGAAAGGGACTCCTGAGGGTCATCTACCCCAACCCCATGCAACGCAAAAATATGTTGCATTAGGAAATATTTGCACTAAATGTTCCCCCGCAGTCCTGCCTTTGAGGGCTCCCCTTTGCAGACCAGCTAGCTCTGCCCAACACCTGACACCTGAGAAGTGGCATCAAAGCCAGGCCTTCTTAGGCACAGACCCACCTGTGATCCCTCCCTGCAGGCATTTAGTCACTTAACCTCCTGGGCAGCTCTGATCATCCTGACATGCTGCAGTTCCTTAGTAGCTCAGCACCGTTCAATTCTCAAGTCAGGGGCTGCTGTGGCTAATTAACGCTCCGTGCGCACGAGCGCCCTGGGTTATTTGGAGGGAGAGAAAATGGGATTCCGGGGGAAAAAACAAGCAAGTTTATTATGGTCTGGGGGAGATGGAGTAGCTGCCAGGGCAAAGCAACCTTTAAATCAGAATCACAAGGACACGGCTATAGAAGGCTGCGGCAGGGGAGGCAATGCGGCATAATTCACGCATCCCAGCTCCTGAGGAAATCCTGCCATGATTAAAATTGTGCACCTCCATTTATGCGACCCAATCGGCTGGTGGCAGATTCAGACGTGCAACAGTTAATTTAATTGAACAAGAGTTACGTACGTATGTCCTAATTGTAAATGAAGCTTCTAAGTGATTTACAAAAGAACGCAAAACATACGTTATAATTATCTGTTACAGTCAAGGTTGAAAACAAGTTTTTTTAAAAAAATTCAAAATACAATAACAATTAAGCTAAAATTACAAAACCAAACCCATAGCAGCTTTTGCATGTCAGCGCAGGCTGACTAAAGAATTCATTTTTTTAATAGCAGAACTAGCTGGCCCTGCACGCGTTGCTGTGCGTTAGTCTGTCAAATGGAGGGTAATAGCCCCCTTTCAGATCCCCCTGAGTCTCAGAGTCCCCCTGTTTTACAGGATCTCGTGGCGGAGGTGGGGTTTGTGGGTGTGGGCTAGACTCCATGGGGAGGGAGGAGGAACTGTGGGAATAACGCCACTTGAGGGCGCTGTTTTATTTTGTGGAAAAGCAGGTTTTTACCTGCGCAGGTATGAGATGTGAGCAATCCGAGGTTGTGCAAACATTCGGGTAGTGGCATGGACCGTTGTGTCCAAATTCCAGGACAATCGGTCAAGCGGTTTCGGAGAAAAGTGGAGCCCACAGTTTCACCTTTTTTACATTTTTATATATAGAGATTCGTAAAGCGTACTGTGAAGGTGGTTGCCTAATGTCAATAGTTACAGAGTTTAGATGCTGCCTACATAGTGACAGCCATGGCCCCTCATAGCCAAGCTCACTTCTAGAAATACACAGCTTTCTAGGGGTTCATTGCAATGATCAGTACAGATCTCCATGTGATGTGGGGACAACCAAGAGCAGTGGGCCTTCCTTGAATCCCCTTTTGGGCAGAGTGTCTTCTGGGCACATCACTGTGCCTCATGGTGGGGACTGATGCCCCAAGGTCCACATTTGTGCAAGTGGCCACCCAAGGATCCTGCTGCCCCTTATTTTAAGAGGAAGGCCCACTGAGGCTCAGGTTCAAGTTCTGGTGTGTCTTATCTGGAGCATGCCTCGATGCTTGCATCCTCTTTCCAAGAACGGCTCAGTGTCACATTGTCATCATGCTGCCAGCCACGGCAGAGCTCAGTGGAGGGAGAAGTCAGCCAAGCCGGGGGGGGGGGACTACTTGCCTGGAGGCAGAGTCTGTATACAAGGTTCAGTCCAGTCCTAAGGGCAGGAGTATCTGAGTTCACGTAGTCAGATGATCCGGTGGTCAAGAAAACCGAGGGTCCAAGGTCACAAGAAGCAGCAAGATCTGGCCAGGAACGACAAATGTTTACAGCAACTGACGTTGCCTTCTGCTCCTTCAGGCTGCTGCTCAGCAGGTGAAGTCAACTCCTGGCCCATGGCACCAGGTGTGCCCCACAGACAGGGCCGGTGCCAGGACAGCCGCAGTGTATGCCAACTCCCCTCACCCCTGGTAGGTGCTAAGCGCAGCAGAGGACTCACTGCAGTTCCTCAAAGCCCCTTGTCCTGCTCTCCTCCTCCTTGTTGTCCATGCCTATCCCCCCTTGTCTTCTCACCATGCAAGCGGAGACCAGAGAGAGGGGGACAAAGCCACCTGCTCCACTTCCCCCATGCATTCTGGCAGATCTGGCAAGCAAATGGATTGCAGGAAAAGCAAGTCAGAGAGGGGGGCCCAATGAGTGCACCTTGCCCAAGGTGACCTCTCTGCAGTTCCTGGAAATGACTCTGCCTGTACCTTCTCATGTGTACATCAGCTTGACATTGTCACTGTCTCCTAGCCTGGGATCCTAAGGGTGAAGATGGAGCGTTTGGAGCTGAGATTTGTGCCCAGCCGGTGAGCACCGAGTCCTCTGACTTTGAATATATGTGTTGCAGGGTGTCCCTCAGTGATGCCAACTCCCCTCACCCCGGGTAGGTGCTGGGCTATGAAGTCCTCCTCCAAGTTCGTCTCAGCTGGTTCTGTCCCTGATGTTCTTGCTTGTGTTTCAAGACATGCCTACATCCTGATACTCCTCTGGGTTTCTTCTTAAAGAAACTTTGTCAACGAATGAGGTTCTGACAGCAAACATACTTCCTTGAAAACAAAAATGGTTGCCGTTCTTAGCTTGGCGCTGGATTTCTAATCCAGAGCTGGTTTCCGTACGAATGGCAGCTTCTCAGAAGAGGAGCGTCCCTGACAGCATATTTCCTGCATCATCATTCTCCTCCCATGCTCCTTATTGAAATTGTAATGGTGCAATTTCAAGGCTCCATATTTTAGCAGTAACATCTCTCGCAGCTCCTCTCTGGAGACAGCTGTTGTTGTTGTTGCTGCTGCTGCTGCTGGGGGAGCAATCTGGCCATGGTTCATGAAGATTACCCGTTTATATGTCAGGGAGAGACCTTGGCAGGCAACTCTACACTATGGCGCTCAAAAGCTCCGAGCCTTTTAAAACACACAAACACCTTTTGGGTGCATTTAAACCTCTTGGGTAGCAGATGCACTTTGGGGCAGAAAAAAGGCACGTCCTACGGGAGCTCAAGGTCCTTTGGAATCACCCGCTGCCTGCTTATGCAGAACTGACGGAAACAATTTAAAGACTTGAGGAGACACGGCGATTTGCAGTCTCTCTGCCTGAGAGATGGATGGCACATCCCTTGGAGATGATGGCAGAACTCTCTCTCTCTCTCTCTGCATAGCAACTGCTTGCCAGCCGTTCCGCTTCAGTCTCTTCCAAGGAAAGGGGGATACAATATATTGATCCCCCACCCTGCACACTCTTCCTGGCAAATGACAGATCCGAGAGGTCCCCTTAAAAACACCAGAGCCCTCTCTAATCCAGCTTTTTTCTTTTCTTTCTTTTTGCTCCTAATGTCATTGGAGAACAGGGGCAGAATCAGGTCCTGTTGAGGAAGCCTATTTAAAAACTACCTGCCATATTTTGAAAAGCCTGGGCCAGAGAGGCAGAGAACATCCCATGTAAGCCTGACATGTGGCTGTTTCAGGTGAAATCAAGGCAAGCTGTCCATGTGTTGTGCTCCATGCTAGTTTCAGCCAGGGTGGATAGTGAGATGACGAGACACAGATTTTAGCAGAAGCCGAATTGTAGCGGAATGGAAACAATGCAGATTACATTGAAACCACGGGCTCCATCCATCCCTAAGCATAGACCTATGCACAGTCATTTCTGACCTGTGGGACTTCTAGAAAACCACGTCCTTTCATTGGGAAGGCAGAATGTGCTCCAAGTGTGAGAACCTGACATGTGGTGGTTCCTTTTTAAAATAAATAAATGTATTTGTATTTACTTAATCAAGATCATATGCTTCAATGGCATATGCAAATAAAGAAATAAAGGGGTGGGGGAACAATGCAGTTGAATTAAAATTAAGATTGCATGCAAACACATACAAATGTGGGTCATTTAATCCACAATCGCTGGAAATAAAAATATTTGTTTGTTTGTTTATGGAAAAAATATTTGTTACTGTTGGCGTTGGCAGGGGGAGGTGGTAAATCTTTTTCTTTTAAAAGGTTTGTTTTATTTATAGATATCAGGATATTGTCCTCAAGGTCTTGTGATATTCTCACTGTAGCCATTTCTGATAGCCCACAGCAAGGTGGGGTGGGGGTGGGGGGGCTGAGTCATCTTCCTGCCTGAGATGTAGAACAAGATGGTATCTCCTCAGTTTGCACACAGGAACTTACCAGACTAGGCATTGATTTTTATTTTAAGAGAACAGCAGGCCCCGGGAGGCACACGGCCCCCTCCTCACGACATCTTGCTGCCAGTCCCCATCTTCTGCAGCCTCAAACGCCAACCTCGCTCTGCCTAACGGTAGAGCCGGCCCTGTCCCAGGGGACTGTCACAAAGGCACCACACACAGTACTGCTACCCCCCCAAGAGGTGAATGAGCTACTGTACGAGTGGAATGACCTGACAATTAGTGTGTGGGGGCTTTTTAAAGAACTAAACAAAGACTGCATTGTTAGGTCGGGCTGACCATTTAACTGCTAGTGACAACACTTGTTAAACCGCACAGTATGGTCCGCTGATGTCGCTGATGTCACAGTAATTGTTAGGAGACAGTTGGGGAAATCACAGACTTTAAAAGCAACAGGCGTCTGATGGAGAAAGTGGCTTCCCCTCTCCCGGACTAAGGGAAGGGACCTAATGCTAGTGGATGCATGAGAGGAAGAGTGTGAAGAATGAGTATTTTGCATTTGGACTACTGTGTACACTTCTGGAGAGTAAGAGGTGACAGGAACGTTGTTGTTGTTGTTGTTGTTGTTGTTTTAAAAAAAGCTGTGGAGAAAGTGGATAGAAGAAAGTTTTTCTCCTTCTGTCATAACACCAGAACTTGTGGGCACTAGGGCTGGGTGATTTATCGATACAGTCATACCTCGGTTTAAGTACGCTTCGGTTTGAGTAAAAAGGTAAAGGTAAAGGAACCCCTGACCATTAGGTCCAATCGTGACCGACTCTGGGGTTGCGGCGCTCATCTCGCATTATTGGCCGAGGGAGCCCGGCGTACAGCTTCCGGGTCATGCGGCCAGCATGACAAGGCCGCTTTTGGCGAACCAGAGCAGCACACGGAAATGCCGTTTACCTTCCCGCTGTATTTATCTACTTGCACTTTGACCACCAGGGCGGGGGCGCCGGAGCGATCTCCGCGCCACGGCGCCAGGGCGCCCGGCCGGCTTGAGACGGCCCTGCTCTTCTTGATAGTTTCCCACAGACATATTTGTGGCCACAGTGAGGGTGCTGGACCAGGTGGGCCATTGGCCTGATCCAGCAGGCTCTTTTTATGTAGCTCCCCCCCCCCCCCGCAGCGTGGAGCAAACAGAAAAAGAAGTGGAGAGAAGGAGCTGTGGATTAGCTCACATGGAAGCCCCCCCCCCTTTGGGTTGTGGACCGTTCTGCCTGGGGAACTGATGTAGGGCATTTGATCCATTCCTTGATAATCCTGGTGTCTGTCTCTATTTACGCTCTGCTTGCATAGATGCACATCAAGCAAATATTGCACAAATACACACAAGCTGCAATCTAGCTGTATGCGCACTTTCCCGGGAGAGTAAGTCCTATTGACCAGAACAGGCCTTTTCTTTTGAGTAGACATGCATAGGATTCCACATAGACACTGCACACACATAATAATTATGCAGCACACTCTCGTCTTATGGAAAACAAATCCTGGACAGGCTGCCCTTGGAACTGCTAAACCTTCTTGGGAAAGTAGAGAACAATGGAGCAGTGTTTTCTCCTGACCGGAGGCTGATGCAGGTATGAGATAAATTGTTCTTCTTTCCTCTTAAAGGAGGGGAGGGGCAGCATCTGTAGGGTCTTTTTCTGGGGCGCATGGCTGTGCAAAGTAAAAACATCAAAAGGGATAGCAGGTTAGTAATGGATCACACAGAAAAATGAGGGGAAAAATAGTACCTATACCAGTCCAGAGGGAGGGAATGAGTTGAGCCTACGGTTTTTAAAATTCAAACTGGGAAAGACATGGGCCACGTTCCCACCATACATTCAAAGTGCTATGATGCCCATTTAAACAGACATGACTTCCCTCCAAGAGTTATGGGACCTGCGTCAGGGGTCAGCAAACTTTTTCAGCAGGGGGCCGGTCCACTGTCCCTCAGACCTTGAGGGGGGGCGGACTATATTTTGAAAAAAAAAACCATGAACAAATTCCTATGCCCCACAAATAACCCAGAGATGCATTTTAAATAAAAGGACACATTCTACTCATGTAAAAATATGCTGATTCCCGGACTGTCCGTGGGCCGGATTTAGAAGGCGACTGGGCTGCATCCGGCCCCCGGGCCTTAGTTTGGGGTCCCCGCTGTAGTCCTTTAAGGGAGCTGAGAGTTCTTAGGGGACCCTTGATTTCCTCACAGAGTTACAGTTGCTAGAATGGTTTGACCATCAGCCCCTTTCCCCAGGAAACTCTGGGAATTTTCTGTGAAGGGGATATGGGTCTCAGCTTCTTTAACAAACCACAGCTCCCAGAATTTGTTGGGAGAAGCCGTGGCTGAGTTGCTCCCTGGAAGGATCCTATGGCCCTGTTGCTCCCACGATAAGCTTAATGGATGGGAATTGCCACCATGAACACCTGCCCTATGCCCAGCTTTCGTATCTGAACTCATTCCAAAGGAAGCCAACGCAGGGTATACAGTGGGACCCCCCTGAAACCTCTCACCGCTTGGAAATGAGTACTGTACAGTCCGTGTGGGAAAATCTGCAGTGAACATTTGGCTGAGGCATTCAAAGAATATCTGTAGGTTTTTTCAGCATGGAAATTCAAAAAGGATAAATTTTGGCCTTTGTGCAGGTCATCAGCTACAAGCAGCTGACTTGAACAATGTTACTTTTCAGACCAAGGGAGCTTGCATTCCATTTTTACAAAACCTTTCTAATATTTCCAAATCCTCTTTCTGCAGAAAACTTGACTTTGACTGGACAGAGAGTGATGTTCTTTGCAAAGGAAAGCCTGGAGGCAATAAGATTTTGCATACAATTTAGTGGTTACCGCATTATTCACTACAGTAGCCCCCCCCCCAAAAAACAGTATGGGTTCCTACTTCCCTTGTCAGCCACAAGGACCATGAATCGAGGCTTGTCTCCTGATAAAATAATTTGTGAAGTGCCATCCTAAAACAATTTCCTCACAATTGTGTAAGGAAAACCTCTTTGGGGTTACTGGAGCTTACGCCTTACTGAGTGTGTTTAAGACCACAGCTTTACTTGGCTAATTATTTAAATTTTGATTTATGAAGAGTAAAATCAATGGTAATAAAGAGCTGCTTGCGTATATGTGTATATGCAGTGTTTTCCCCCCCCAAAAAAATATGTTTGGGGGTACTCTCATTTTCCAACTCATATTGAAATACTGCCCCACAATGAGGCCAAACTTAGGGGTATGCGTACCCCTGCGTACCCCCAGAAAAAAGCACTCTGTGTGTGTGTGATTGTGTGTGTGTGATGCAACATCACCATCTTAAAAGAGGTATGCTTCTTATGTGGCAGAAAAGGGGCACTGCTTTTTAAAAATAGCAGTTAAGCCAGGGGTCAGCAACTTTTTGAGCCGTGGGCCGGTCTACCGTCCCTCAGACCATTTGGTGAGCCGGGGGGGGGGGATGAATGAATTCCCCTGCCCCACAAATAACCCAGAGATGCATTTAAATAAAAGGACACATTCTACTCCTGTAAAAACACGCTGATTCCCAGACTGTCCGCGGGCCGGATTGAGAAGGTGATTGGGCCGCATCCAGCCCACAGGCCTTAGGTTGCCTACCCCTGAGTTAAGTGCTATAGTTTTTTTATTTCTTGCATTTATTTCCTACCTTTTCTCCAGGTGGCCTACATGGTTCTTCCCCTTCCTCACTTAATCCCTACAACAACCCTGTGAGGTAGGTAGGGCTGAGAGGCAGCGACTGGCCCAAGGTCAGCCTGTGAGCTTCATGGCCAAGCAGGGATTATCCTCTTGGGTTTCTGGGATGAGTCACCAATATACCTGAACGGAAACACCCACCCTTTTCTTTGCCACCTGTAACTAGAGACAAACCTCTCTTGCCTAATGCAAACCTCTCTGTATAGCATTTTACATACAAAGCATTCAACATTTTGCATTTTATGCATACTGAACTTATAGCCTTAACATACTTAACCATAATGTACCAGTAACCTGTCAGGCAAGTGGCCGGCATTTCCACCTGAATCTGATGTCTTTTTCTAGTAAAGACACACACACACACACACACACACAGAGAGAGAGAGAGAGAGAGAGAGAGAGAGAGAGAGAGAGAGAGAGAGAGAGAGAGAACATTATTTTAATCTTTAATGTGTAAAGTGCCCTGGTAAGTCACAACTTATGCAGTGCCAATTAAAGCCAAAAATCCCTCCAAGCCATTTTATTCTAGGGTAAACACAAGCATAGACCCAAATAATTATCCAATTAATTACATGCACTTAAAAGGCCACTGGAACAATTCTTGGAACAGCAGACACACACGTCGAAGCACTCACACCATGCCCTGCAACATTTTGCAGTGAAAACACACACTTGCAATGACCGTATTATCATGTCAAGACTCACCAGCTGATTTCTCCCCACCCCCTTCCCCATTCCTGGAAGCTCTTCATCCTCCATGCAGTGGCCTCCCTTGCCCTATAACCAGGCCTTGGGCTGATTAATGTTCTGTGGCCTTTTAAATGTGTTTGAACAAATGTGGTTTGTTTTTGTTTTATGATGTATTTTGTGTTCTCATTTTGTATTTTTACGTCATGACTGCCTTGTGATCTTTGGATGAAGGGCGTTATACAAATTCAAGAAATAATGTACATAAATAATATACTGTAAAATAATATTTCCAAAGACAAGAAGGTGCCTTTTATTTACGCTGCAATGTACTGGGAAAGCCTAATTGCACATGATCTGTTATCAAAAACAGACCAGGGCGGCTGCAAGGCGTAAAACGGCAGGCTGTGTACATCATGGCAATGCTTTGCTGTTCATGCGCATACTTGGGCTCAGGGATTTAAATCTCAGAGAACCTGGGGAGAAGGGAGCTGAACTTGAAATGAGGGAAAGCTCCACCTTGGCCCACACCAATAAGGAATGAACACTCAAAGGGGAAAGAATAGGGTCCAGTTAGGGAGAGTGATTTCCCAGGGTGCAAGAACAAAAAGAAAAGGTGCTGTCTCAGGTAAATGGGCACATAGGCACATATGCACAAACATACTGATGGCATGGCAAGGCGTCATTTAAAGCTTTAGGGTTTAGGCAGTTTTCAGGAGCAGCCTATATCACGATGTTGACAGGATGTCCTGCGGTCCCACTTTGTTCGTTCATTCATTCATTCATTTATATCCCACAATTCCTCCAAGGAGCTCAACAGGGCATTCATGATTCTCTCATTCTCATTTAATTCCCACAACAGTCCTGTGAGGTAGGTTAGGCAGTGAGGCAGTGACTTGCCCAAGGTCACCAAGTGAGCTTCATGGCCTAGTAGGGATTCCAACCCTGGTCTCCTAGGTTCCTGGGAGTCTGACACTAACCACTACGCCACACTGGTTCTTTAAAGAGGCGAGCCCTCTAATTGCAGGAATCTGGTTTGAAGGTACGAAACCCTAAGAAGGGAGAACTGCAAAGACTATGGTGTTTCTTGTCAACCATTAGCAAACCCTGGTTGTCTGAAAACTGAGCAGCAGGAGCATGGGAGTCATCTGGCAGGCCACAGTCTTTCTCACTACCGTAGGGTGAGATGAGTTGTCTTTCTGTTTAAATTACAATACACATTTCTAAGTGTGCATCTGTACATAGAAATCAGCATATGCATACCCTCCAACATTTCTCCGATGAAAATAGGGATGTCCTAACCTAAGCCCTAAGGAAAAGCGGGATATTCCAGGATCAAATCCGAAACCAGGACGGCTTCTGTAAATCTGGAGCTGTTCCTGGAAAATGGGGACACTTGGAGGGTCTGCATATGTAAATTTTATGCAAATCTCCATTTCCCTTTGTACTTTTTGTTCATGCCCCACACCCCCACCCCAACTGGTAACCCACAGTTGAAAGAAAATCCAGTTTGCATGACAGAAGAATTCCTATGAGGTTCTTGCCAGGCATTATGCAGCTGAAACCTAAGCATTTTTATACATAAGCGAGTCTGTTGTCCCTCCAGCCAGTGCTGGGTTCAATAACATTTTCTGCCAAGTTAAGGGTGCCTAGGATTGCAGACTTAAGAAAGCCGTTCTCCTCGGTGTGATCTGCATACTCCTGAGGTTTGAATCGCAACTGTGACGTGGGCTCTATGGCATTGCCAAGAACAATGTAAACATGCATTTTTTTCCTCCCCTCCTGGGCTGGGAGAGCGCTTTGATGCGCTTCCCCTTTGCCAGAACACGAAAGCATTTAATAATTAAATGAGCCTACCACCCAGTCCGAAGTGCCAACATGTACACAGACAATGCCAACTGTGAACAGCAGACCTCACCAGCAGCCTTCTGAGGATGCCCTCCGGGATCTCGGGTTACCGAATCCATTCAGTTCAGTCTATCAGGCTGTAAACATTGCTGCAGAGTGTCTGATGTTTCACCATGACTGATTCCACCTCCTAGCCAGTCTCTTTGATCACCGGTTCCTCTGGGTTGGTTTTGTGGAGTCTAGTGGCTCCAGATGGCTCAATTTTTTCCAAGAAAGCCCTTTTGTTCTGAGTCCTGTCCTTGGGATGAGTAAATAGGTCAGATTCAGTTGATCCAGAATCTCAGCACGTGGTCCCTCATCCAATTCGAAGCCATACCAGGCCCTCCTTAGCCTTTCAAATGTTTTAGCCATTGCATGGCTTCTGAAATGCACCCCATGCGTCCACATTAAGTGTGGTCAGTAGCTAAGGGCAGTCACATGTCACAAAGGAAACATGTTTCCCTATCACGGCTACAAAAAAAGTAGAGGCAATGTTCTTTTTCATTTGGTTATTATACGTCAAATCCTACTGGTGCTGGTTGGATCTAGAAAGTTCTGACTTTATATATAAAATATTAAGGCAAGGCAAGGGTGAGGATCCTGTTGCCTGTTGCCGCACTACAACTCCTGTAATGCCATGCTGTTGTTGCTCTTTTAACTTCTTTTGTTGAGACTACAACACCCATTACCCCTGGGCAATTGGCCATGCTGACTGAGGCTGATGGGAAAGGGAGTCTGACAACATCTGGAGGGCCACAGGTCCCCCTTCCGAGTTATCGGGGTCCACAGTACCTCCGTGTCAAGACTGAGATGGGAAAAAGGATTATGCGAAGCGGAGATTTTTTTTCATCCAAGTCAGCATCTGTTCTCAGTTTGATTTTATTTTTGAAAACATTTCTTATTTTATATGGGTTATAGCCTACTAAGTTCTACTCAGATTCGATATACAGAAATGGATAAATGTAAGTTAGCCAGGTCCATTAAATTTAGTGTGTCTACTCTGAGTAGGTTACAGGTAGGTAGCCGTGTTGGTCTGAGTCGAAGCAAAATAAAAAAAAATTCCTTCAGTAGCACCTTAAAGACCAACTAAGTTTTTATTTTGGTATGAGCTTTCGTGTGCATGCATACTTCTTCAGATATTCATATCTTTATTGGTTTCAAGTGTATCTGAAGAAGTGTGCATGCACACGAAAGCTCATACCAAAATAAAAACTTAGTTGGTCTTTAAGGTGCTACTGAAGGAATTTTTTTATTTTACTCTGAGTAGGATTAGCATGAGCTACAACTAATGTTTTGATTGAATGCTGGAATCGCTTCAAGATTTTTTACAGGAAGCAATTAATAAGTGGAAATAATCATAATTATTATAATTATATCTTTGTCCTTTAATTCATGCAGCCTGTCTTCTTGGTGTTTGCAACTACAGACATCAGAGGGCAGAAACTGAGCTGTTCTGTACTCTTGATTGGTGACTAAGGGGATCCCAAGGGATGTTCAGGTAATAGGGCTGGGAAGAATTAAGCATTCCTTGAGCAGAGCCGCTCCATCAAAGTCATGTCCTCTGGCCACTGTCTGCACATTTTGTCTTGTGCCATTTCCCAGATGGATGGAAAGTCAAGCCAGAGACACTCATTGCTTGAGGCAAGAGAGGAGGCTGGCAAGGAGGTGGGGTGGCGAGATGATATTTCAAGGTTTGCTTCTGCATCCTCTTTGCTGCAGACAGATCAAAAAAGAAGGGATGGGGAGACTATTTCATCTCATTAATGGGCAAGTACCAACTTTTTTGTGAATTAAAAAAAAAAAACCTTCTAAGGGGAAGGCCAGCCTTGTTGGTACCGGTAATTCAGCTTGCACTTAGAAATCAAACAAAACAGCTCATCCTTCCTTCTCACCTTCTAGGAATATAGGAAGCTGTCTATATTGAGCTTGGGTCCTCTTGCATGCAGAGCAGGTGATCTACTGTTGAGCTACAGCCCTTGCATTCTAGCTGTGGTCAGCCACTGCAACATGGTTTACCAAGCAGGCTCCTTCGAACGGGTGCCCCCCCCCCATAAAGACAACATTTTTATTACTCACCAATTGCATTTATATGCTACTTTTCTGCCAGTGGACTCGAGGCAGTTCAGAGTTCTTAAAAAAAAACTGTAAAACTCCCGCTTTATTGAAATCCAGGACTGGAAGTGAGGAAAGGAATAATTTTCCCTTTGAAGTGTAATGTTGTCACAGGATGTCCGGTGATTGACAGGTGGGCCATTTTCATTCTGAGCCCTGTAATTATTACCCAATTAGCTGCCTTGAATCACCTGGAGAAAATACTCAAGGAGGGCTTTATCTCATGCGTCCACAGGTGAAATCGCTTAGTTTGGCAAGCACACAAGGCAGGGCAGGGGTGCCAACTTGGATAAAATATTGTGGGGAGGGGAGGGAGGCAAGCCCCACCCAGCATAATCAATCCCAAGATACGGCACAGACCTACACCATTTGAAGGGCAATGCCCATCAACTTTGGGCAGGCCGGCCTCCTCAAATATTTTATTGAGGGGGGGAGGGCTGAAAGGACATTGGACCCTATGACACAGGAACTTCCTGGCGGTGGCCCTGAAGTTGTGGAACTCTCTTCCTGTTAAGGGCCCCCCTGGGTTGGTGTTTTATTGCAGGTGTATTCTGTACCCTATCACTGGTGCAATAATAGCGCATTAGTGCTGGATTTATACATGATGTTCCCCACATAATTCCACTTTATTAGCTGTTCTTTATTAGCAATGCTTCCCCGTTGTTACTGCATTAGTGCCCCTGGAAGGGGAGCTCTTGTTCTACAGTGCAACAAAAGCAGAACAATATAAAGAAATAAGCCAGAACATTTATGGTACATGATGATTTCAGTAAGAATTTACTGGGCATGCAAGCAGTTATGACTGCCCCCAAAACATCTGCAGGTGCAAGAAGTACACAGGATGGCGTATAACTGCCCCAGTACCATGAGCACAGGCCATGAATGCATAATAAAAAGGATGGGGGTGGGACATAAGCCTCAAAAACTGCTGGTAAGTGGCAGCTCCTTAAGCGAGTCAAATGGGGAACAGTCATGATCTAGGGAAGAAAGATCAGGGTTAGAGGGAGACAGGATGTCTCTAAGAGTGGGGTGAGTGGCTGGTACTGAGATCCAAGGCAGTGATTCTAGTTCCATAGCTGTCAAGTTCTCCCCTCTTTTTTAAAGGGAAATTCCCTTATGCTGAATAGGCTTCCTCACGAGAAAATGGAAAACTTGACAGCTATGAGAAGGACCAAAAGCAAGTGTGCAGGGAAGCCAGACAGGGGTCACCACCCAAGACTGGGAAAGGAATTTTTCCAGACAGTTTGGCCTGTTTCCACTTGAGAAGTAGGCTTTTTTTTAAAGTGCTTACATAAATAGATAAACAGATTGCTGTTTTGTTTTTGTTTTTGTCATCCCTAGAGAATGAATCTCTTCTCTGGAAGCTAGGACCCAGATATACATCCCTACCAGATGAATGTATGTGGTACCAGTTGCACGTCAAAAAAATATTTCCTTGGCAGGTCTCAACTCTGGCTCATCTGACATCCACTGTTTCCCACTGCTTGTGATGGGCGAGTTTCGTTGGTGGCAGTAACGGTTTCATTATCTTGATCTATGATTCATTCCCTTCTACACTCTGTTTCCCCTGCATGGAAGATGGCCATGCATTCTGAGTGACCCCTGGCTGGATCGATGGGTGGCCTTTTCAGAGCCTCTTGCAAAATGTTGCCACAGAAAGTCTGCTCTTGCGTCACCATCCCCCAGGCTCTGCTTCAAAAAAGGAGGTTTGGGTGGCCAGGAATTACTTGCAAAGACTAGGATCTGTTAGTTGGATCATCAGTGGATGGGTGGGGGGAGAATGCTGTGGGTGGTTGAGAGTCTTGTTCAGAGCTGTTTTGCATGTTTCAGAGATGGGTGGACCAGGCACTTCAAAGCAAACCAAACATATGAAGCTGCCTTATCATGGGTTGTATCCAATGTGGCGCTAAGTTAATGTCACTTTGCGGTATACTTATTGCACCGGTGGAAGGGGGAAAGACGAGCACATTCCCGAAGATTGGTGTGCAGCAGATTGCACAACAAGAACCAGCTGTTGTTCAATAAACTTTAGTTAGCACAACACTTGCGTTCGATTCCTTTGTTGCGCAACCGTTCAGCTCTGCCAGAGTTTAAACAGAGAGCCTTGCCTGAGGGCCAATGAACTATACCACTGACCTATCTAGGGCAATATTGCCTGCACCTCTGAAGTTTGGCCCTCCATATGTCAGGCGCCAACTCCCAGCAACCAGCATGGCCAATGGTCAGGGATGAGGGGCGGTGTCACCCATCACCAGTCTTGGTCCATGCCAACTGGTAGTGCCAGTGCTAGACTAAATGGCGCCACAGGTAAGGAGCATCTTTGGTGCCTTTGTTCACCTGTTGGATACCTTTTTTTAACGACACCTGTAGCTCATTTTGTGACTCAGATGCACGACTTGCATGCAAAATTTGCCCCTGTCGCATAAGATGATAAATGTGCACACATAAAGTCTGATAAGAACCACTCAAGTGTCTCTCTCTCACACACACACCACCTGTTGGTCACTGATGTCATGAATTTTCTTGTGAAAGCTCTGTCTGTCTAAATGCATAAATACACATACGCAGATAAAGGTGGCCACTGTTGCAAGTCTTACAATTGAAGCTGAACCTTTTGTACTGTTTTGTTTCATCCGTTGAACGTTATGCAGAGTAGGCAAGTGGGACCTGCCACAAAAAGCTGAACTCCATTTTCACCTCCTAATAGACATGTTGGCTTCTGGGAGACTCCAATCCATTCTTCTCTTTGAAGATCTCTCTCTCTCTCTCTCTCTCTCTCTCTCTCTCTCTCTCTCTCTCTCTCTCTCTCTCTCTCTCTCTCTCTCTTATACGCACACACAGTTGCACATACTTCAACTGTCCATGCCTCATTGGCATGTCCAGTCCCCTTTGGGCTGTTTATCTTTTTTGGCTGGGGGATAAATTTAGGGTGAGATTTTCAGGATTTCTCCCTAGTTCATGTGAATGGAAATCTGGATGGATGGGTCTGTGGAGCTGGCTGGAATTCCATCATCGCCTGCATTTCAACACATCTGTCTCTGAGCCCTGTTGAGCAGTTTGGTGTCTTTTGATGCCACTGAGGATCCCTGTCCATTCTGAATTTTGGTTCACTAGTTCTTAAGTGTGACTACTTGCTCATCGCTGCAGATGAAGCTTCAAGGATCGAATGTAGTGTCAGGAACATACAGATTCATGTGCAGCTGCCCCCATGTGATGAGACACAGTACTGCAGGTGACAACTCATCTTTATAATCAACATTATTATTTTTAGTTAAAGGTAGGTAGCCGTGTTGGTTTGATGTAGTCAAAAAAAAAAAATTCCTTCCAGTAGCACCTTAGAGACCAACTAAGTTTGTCATTGGTATGAGGCTTTCATGTGCATGCACACTATTAAAACTCTCTGGTTTGTTCTTACAAAAAAATAAGTCAAAGCTACTTAACAACAGTAAATAAATAAATAAACCTTATCTTAAAACAGGGATATACATACATACATACATACATACATACATACATACATACATGTGTGTGTGTGTGTGTGTGTGTGTATGTCTGTCTGTCTATCTATCTATCACATATATATCTCACACACACACACATATATATATATCAGAGAGAGAGAGAGAGAGAGAGAGAAGGCAGGATTAAAACATCCCATCCACTGAAAGAGGCCAAGGATAATGAGAAGCCAAAGGGTCTGGCAGAAAAGAAATGCTTTTGCCAAGCACCTAAAGACAAGTAATAAGGGGGTCAAGGCAGGGCATCCCTGGGGCTAGTAGCCCACAAACAGGGAGCTACCACAGAAAAGGCCCCCTCTTATGTTGCCACCCTCTAGATCTCCCATGGTGGGGACACATGGAGAAGAGCCTCAGATGATGATCACAGTGCCCAGGTCAGTCCAAATGTGGGGAGGTAATCCTCAAGGTGTTGGAGGTGGGGTCTGAGCCAAAAGTACTCCTCAGTGAAGTACCTTACAGCCCTGGAATGACTCTGCTCACCAGAACCTCCTGGACAGGGATGAATTGAAGAGGGCTTCCTCCTCCGGTCTTGCTTAAGCAATAAGGTCTTCTAGATCTCTGTCGTGTTGCTGTATCCCTGGTGGTTCATTGGTTTGGGCTCACTATTACTCTGGCCACAAACAAGCTGAGTCTGAGCCCTACAGTGGCAGCAGCATCCTAGCCGTTAGCTCCACCTGCACTGGAAGGTGATTCTTCAGTAAGACACCCGACCTGCTCCAGTCATCTCCTATGGTGCTAGAACTGAGCAGGGGGTGCTCTACAGGCAGATGGAGTCCAAGGGCAGCAATGCCACACCATCAGGCCGGAGGGATGCTGACCCCATAGGCTCATCTAAACTGCAAGCAATAGCCCAGCCCGGACAACAGATATAGGATCCTGTGCCCCCCCCTCCCAACTATTGCTGCTGCTTTGATTTAGGCTCATAACCTGTCGAGTGCTGATTGCAGCTGTAAATTTTCATATAACATCTGCCTTCACTTTGAAAGCAGGAGGGAGCGGTAATTGCATTTCATAGGCAAAGCAGAGATCTACGACAGGGTGCATATCATTAAACCCTGTGGCAGAAGAAGAGAACATGTGGATAGTTAATATTTTATTTCTTTATATTTGGTGAGGCCAAATTACCTATGAAGAAACGATAAGGTACCAAAAAAAAAATCATATTTATTCCTCTGCAGAGATGTTCAGAGAAATTATAAATGTGGTTGGATTACCCTTTGATGCTTAATACCCGCCATCCCCCAAGTCATTCTAAGATTTTCCTTAAAGGCTATAAAAGCATGAACAATTCACATGTAATGCAGAGGAAAATAAGCTAAGCTAATCACAGCCTAGCTAATCCTCTCTCAAGTGCTAAACAAGCTAAAATTAGACATGTAGGGCCAAACCCACTCTCGGCTGTTTCCTTCAGTTGCCTTACCTACTGGAAAATGGGGGTGTAACTCCAGCAATGATGGGGGGGGGAGGGAGCTGTGAGGTACATTCAGACCACATCCATACCACACACTGAAGGCACTGTGATACCACTTTTAAAATCATTGCTTCCCCTGCAAAATTCTGCGATTTGTAGTTTGTTAAGGTTATACTGAGGGTTTTTTAGAAGGTTTCCTATTCCCTTCCCAAAGCTACTGTTCCCAGAATGGTTTAAAAATCATAGAATCTTAGAGCTGGAAGGGACCCAAGGGTCAACTAGTCCAACCCCCTGCAATGCAGGAATCTCAGCTAAAGCATCCATGACAGATGACCACCCAACCTTTACTTATGAACCTCCAAGGAAGGAGACTCCACCACCTCCTGAGGGAGACGGTTCCACTGCCGAACAGCTCTTACTGTCAGAAAGTTTTCTTTCGGAATCTCCTTTCTTGTAACTTGAAGCCATTGGTTCGAGTCCTACCCTCCAGAGCAGGAGAAAACAAGCATGTTCCCTCTTCCATGTGACAGCCCTTAAGATATTTGAAGATGGTTATCTTTTTTTAAAAACCAATAAATTTTTATTCATTTCCATTAAACATAAATACATTAATACAACTGTACATTATGCATTCAATCCATTGCGACTTCCCTCCTCCCACCAAATGGTAAACTATTTCAATCCTCTTTCGTATTTTCTGATTAATTCATAATTACAACGTTGTAGGAGTTATGCTATTACCGCTAACGCTTTCATTCCCTTATAATTGTCCTTAGCATACTCAACAAATTTACTCCATTCTAATCGAAATTTCGCATCATCCTGGTCTCGAACTCTGTGGGTTAATTTGGCCATTTCCATATATTCCAAAACCTTCGTTTGCCACTCTGTAATTGATGGAATTTCTTGTGATTTCCATTTCTGGGCGATTAGTATTCTAGCAGCCACAGTGGCATACATAAAGAATCTTTGATCCACTTTTAAGATTTCTTTATCTACTAATCCCAACAGAAAAGCCTCTATTTGAAGATGGTTATCATATCTCCTCTCAGGCCCCTCTTTTCCAGGCTAAACATACCCAATCCTCTTCCCCAAAGAACTCTGGGAATTGTAGCTCTGAGGTATACAAACCCTCAGCAGCAGAAGAAAACAAGCTTGCTCCATCTTCCATGTGACAGCCCTTCAGATGACTATCATATCTCTTCTCTGTCTCCTCTTGTCCAGGCTAAACATACCCAACTCCCTCAACAGCTCCTCATAAGGCTTGGTTTCCAGACCCTTTATCATCTTGGTCGCCCTCCTCTGCCCACGACTCAGCTCGTCAATATCCTTCTAAAATTGTGGAACAGATGTAAAAATTGGGGTTTGGCTTTTGCTGCCCAACTCCCCATAGGACTGTGAGTCTCCCAAGTCCATGATCGGTCAAAGAATGGATGGAGGCAGGATCCAGTGGAAAGCAAGGCAGATATTTACGTTTCTGTTGCAGGAGAGTTCCGTCCCTGGAGGAGAGACCCTGAACAAAAGTGTGCAGGAACCTTTAAATAATTTTGACACTCCGCAACCCCCTTAGCCAAAGGCCACCCCAAAATCATCATACATACATCATAGGAAGTGGTCTACAGCAGAAATCCTGTCTGCCAGGATACCTGATAATGGTTGCTGATTGCATTACCTGGACAGCCTGGCCATTCTTTCGTGATGGTTAATATTTTAGTTCCTGAATCCAGGTCACAGGCTCAACCTATTCATACACAAATATGCCCTTAAGAAAGGATTTGTAAGCGAAAAGGCAATGGGAAGGCTTTCCCCATTTGCCTCCCTTATTGCAGAGGAATATCTGAGGTCATTGGGAGAGTCAGAATGCCTTCAGGATTGCTCTCCCGTACTATTTCAGACACATGGTTTATATAGTTAGATATGTGTGCATTTATGAATATTTACTCTATATTTGAGACCTTAGAATTCTTATAATGGAACCCAGAACTGGACACAGGACTCAGGACTCCAGGTGGGGTCTGGTCCACAGCAGAAGAGTGGGACTATTACTTCCCTTGATTTAGACCAGGGGTCAGCAACCTTTTTCAGCCATGAGCCGATCCACCATCCCTCAGACTATGTAGTGGGCCGGACTTTTTTTTTATGGGGGGGGGGAATGAACGAATTCCTATGCCCCACAAATAACCCAGAGATGCATTTTAAATAAAAGCACACATTCTACTCATGTAAAAACACCAGGCAGGCCCCACAAATAACCCAGAAATGCATTTTAAATAAAAGGACACATTCTACTCATGTAAAAACACACTGATTCCCAGACCGTCTGTGGGCCAGATTGTGAAGTCAATTGGGCTACATCTGGCCCAGGGGCCTTAGGTAGCCTGCCCCTGATTTAGACAGTATGTGTCTCTCTTATGAGACACTTCAGGAACTGGACGAGGAACGGAGGGGGAGGGCATCACTCCCTGCACCATTGGGGATGGGGTTACCATCGCGGCTACCCCCTTGGACACGCGCCACACTTCCCCACCGTGCCAGGCGCCACACCCCCACAGGCGGGGCGCCACACCCCTGGGACACACACCATGCCCCTGGGACGCATGCCAGCCACACCCCCGCCTGCTCTCTGCCCCCAGTGGCTGGAGCATGCAGCTTCGCCACTGACTTCAGGTACCATTTTGTGGAAGAGCGGCATACAAATGAATGGATGATGTAGTAGTATGCCTGGCTGTAGGTAGGGCTAGAAGGGCTCTGGAATGTCTTATGGCAGGGGATGTTTGGGACTACAACTCCCACAAGCTGGAGTCAGCAGGGGCGACAATCAGGAATGATGGGATTTGTAGTCCAACAACACCTGTAGGACACCACATTGTCTACCCATGCTTTATAGGTCACTACCTGCTCACACATTTCTGCATGCACAGGATAGGATGAATTATACCTATTCGTCCCTAGAGAAGTGAAGCTGTGAGCGGCTGTACCAAATTGCCCACTGACTTGTGAGCAGCAGCAAAAAAACCTGGCGATTTTCAGGCTGGTTCAAAGAAACGTCCTTGGTTGCTATTAGATGCTGGGAGGCGTAAATTAAACCAAGGAGATTAATTGGCCTAAGGAGTACTTGGGAGAGATGAAGGCCGTCCATGAATAACCCGAGAAAGGCCTTAATTTATTCCCTCCAGATTGATTATTTATTCTTGCTCGGCCTTTGACCCCGCTATTGATCCTGAGTTAATCTGCAAACAGCCATCCAAGTTCATTCGCGTGTGGGGAGGACGCCGGGAGCCTAGCAAAGAGGCGGTGCCTATAAAGACACAAGGTCGCCGGCAGGGCACAGCAAATAAATGGTTGCCAGTCCTGAAGACAGTCTCCTAGGCAGCAAATCACCATCTTGCTGCAATGCAGACTCTCCAGGACGTTGTGTTTTGCTTTGTTTCGAAATGGAGAAAATGAGAAAGCTGGAAGCGTAATAAATATCCACCGCTGTTTTGTTATTAGACACTCTAGTCGCTGGAAGGGCTTTGCAAACGGTAATGCAAAACCATGCCGGAGAACTGGGGGGCAAGGGGCATCATCAGCTGTGTACGTACATTTTCTAAACAAGACTGCAGACCCAGCTTTGAAATAATCTGTTTAATGTAACTAATTTCCTTGAAAGGGTCGGGAAATTTTTACGCTGGGAGCGATGTTGTTAACATGTGTAAAAAGCATCCACACTCACTTAAAAATCTGGGCACACACAATCACATTTTTTTAAAAGGAAACACCTCCATTTGCAATCCTACAATGCTGCCTTTTTGGTCCTGTCCCACATGTAAATACGATTTTTAAAATCTTGTTGCTGCAAGCAAGATGGAGTTGGGAAGGCAGGCAGGAAACAGGTTTTTTTTAAAGAAGCAATAAATTGGAATCTGGTCAATTCTATAACATTCACAACAGCAGCTTTGGCCCATCCCGATTAGATATAAAGACAACATTTTATGATAAATTTACTGTTCAGCGTTGCTCAGCAGTTAGGCTCATGGGAGGCTGGGGGCGGGAGTTGGGCAAAACTCTATCTCCTGACCCACCGACCTCGCAGGGTTGTTGTGAAGATACTCTGCCCTGAGGTCCTTAGAGGAAGGGCAGGATACAAAATAACACAGTAATTTCTAAAGCAGGAGAAAAAATTATTTTAAATAATGACATCAGGTGTGGCCAATGCGCTACTCTCCAGATATTTAGACTTCAACTCCCACCATCTCTGGCTATCAACTATTCTGGCTGAGACTAATGGAAGCTGTAATGCACACTATCTAGAGGACTCTATGTTAAAGGGGGTTCCTGTGAGGCCAGAACATTTGTCACAGGGAGGCTGCTTAATGTATCTCTGTATGATTGCTTGCTCTCTGTTCTCATCAGCTTTGACTGTGTGGGGTTCAGTAGCGTTTGCACATGCTCACATTGGGTTTGAGAGGATCAGCTGCTACAGGTACAAAACATAACTTCGTAGCTGTGCTTGGGGGCAGCAAATCCAGGATAGGTAACTCACAAAGAGTCACATGAAGTGCACTCTTCCGACATAAGTCAGTTTTCATTGTGCATAGCCAAGGGCCTTACAATATCTAAAATGTAGACATACCTACACGGTACATGAATTAAAAGAAAACTCAATATGGAAAAATCACAAAACAATCACTAATAGCTACCGTATGTATTCCACCCTCCAAGGGCAACAAAAAGTTGAATTAAGATTTAAAACACACTGAAATTCTTAATATAACTAGAGCGCAGCTTCTTAGCTGCCAGTGAAAATTTAGCTGCCAAATAGTTAATGTGCAATGGTTTATCAGATAGAAGTTCAATTAGCACTTCCTGAGGCGATTGGTCCGACTAAAACTGAAGAGAATAGAGGGCAATGTTTTTCCTCTGGGCTCCAAATGGAAAGAACAGCAAATAGTGCATAGTATCGCCAATCTGATTACAATCAACTATACAATTCCGTTCTGTAACCAAGATTCCAAGATGTCTCCCATCTATCCAAGCTGAGAGCCTGTTCTGGAACCTTAGTAATAGAAAAGCCATGTCTGAAAGTGATGGCGCTTTGAATGATTTATCTTGATTTGGGGGTACCAGATGGAAAAGCAAGCAACATTTCAAGGTCAAGTGATTCTCTGGCTGAAGTTCCTTTTAAACATGACACCAGCTGCTGTTTTATGAGTTTATTTCCACGTTTGGCAGGAGTGTCTAAGGACTCCTGCTCCCATCACCACTAGCCAGCACACCCAATGGACAAGAATGATGGGAGCTGTGGTCCATCATCACCAGAAAGGCAAGGGTCTCTTATCACTGCTTTAATGGCTCATAATATGGATGGAGGCAACTGTGCACTTCTTTAACATCAAATCATCCCAACCCTGATCTGGCTGCGGTGTTTTCACATTGAGTGAGCCCCAATCTCCGAACAGTGAGAAGCTCCAGCACTTTCCCAGCATTTGATTTCCTTGGAAGGAAGTTCAGTTCAGACTGTGGTATCTTTAGGACATGTTGTTTTACTAGCAGGGAGTGCCTGCTGCTGCTCGGGTATTTTGAGATCTTTAAATGGATAGTGCAACTTGTGAGTTTGGACCTGCCATGCCAAAAATTAGGTGGAGTTGCACACAAGTCACAATTTGGTCTGCCACCTTGATTCAAAATGGCATCTGTCCAGCATCCAAACTTCAACAAAGAGTGCCTCCCCCATCTTGGGAGCCTTTGTACCAATTTTGGCAATGACATCTGCTTACCTGTAATGTCTATAAAGGTGGTCGAATTAGATTGGTGACCCCCGTTCTCTCAAGATTTCTAAGTGTGACTTTTGAATGTATCTGGTCCACCTTTTGGCAGAGTCAAAGAAATGATTAACAGAGATTGTTGCTAGATTTCTAGAAACACAAAAGGAACTATCCCCCAATTAAACTCATCCCATCCAAAATAAAAAAAAAATTCCTTCAGTAGCACCTTAAAGACCAACTAAGTTTTTATTTTGGTATGAGCTTTCGTGTGCATGCACACTTCATCAGATGCACACGAAAGCTCATACCAAAATAAAAACTTAGTTGGTCTTTAAGGTGCTACTGAATGAATTTTTTTATTTTGTTTCGACTCAGACCAACACGGCTACCTACCTGTAACTCCTCCCATCCAGTTGCTGTTCTCATACACTACACTTTTTAATCCGGTTATATCATTTATTTGCTCACTCTTAGCTGCCATATTTTAAGGTATCGTGTTGGACGTCATATTTATACATGTTTTAGACACTCCTGCTATTTTATACCATTTATATGACAACCCACTTTAATGTATTTTTATGTTTTGATATTTTACTTGTATAGTTGTTGGTTTTAGTTTGTTTGGGTATACAGCGGTATAATAAAGAATTTGTATCTTACTGGATGGGCTATTTGGTCTTCTCCAACAGGGCTTTTTCTAGATTTTTATGACTCAGATTTCCATCTTTTAGTTAGGAGTGGGTGTTTTTTAAGGGAAAAAACCCCAAACATGGAGTTCATTAAATGCTTAATATGCATCCCCCCCCCAATGAAAGCTAATGAAATAGCAGCTTAAGCGCACATTTTATGACCCACCAATAAACATGGGGCAACTGATTAGCCTCTGGCTCACTTGTCTGAAAGATAAATTGAACTATGACTGAAAGAAAGTTAATACAATTTAACTGCTAATATTGCAAATGTCACTTTAATTCAGTTACGGAGCAATTAGAGTGACCACTTCTGTGCTTGCATTCAAGAGTTATAGCAATTACAACCACATGCCATTAATTTATTTAAAAAAGGCAATTTCAGGAAAGCACACATTTGACAGTCACAATGAGGAGAGCTACATACACAGATTGCTGTATTGCAGGTCTTGAGAGGCCATTCGTACAGGTGCTTGGATTTGGTATTCAGTACTTCTCTTACCCCAAATTTCCACAGGTCTGGATCCCCATCAAAGACCACCTACAGCAATCATACCATGCTAGCAACATGATCTCTTCGTTACAAAACTGTTCTTTTTAACAGCGGTCTGCATTTTGGGAACCTGTTCTGTTCCTGTGGGATAACCAGCCTCATATAACCAAGATGCTTAAATCTAATTAATGCGTGAAAAGGTTAAGACCATAGAGTAAGCTATCCTGCCAGGCTTAGCTCACCTTGGGAGGCACTAGGTAATCAAGTCATTGTTCCCCTTCAGTCTACCGGTGAACTCAGCATGTGAAGAAGCTAAGCTGGTTGCTCCAGCTTAGCCGCATGGCTTTCACAAGCCATTCGTGAGTTCCTGTTGCAAGGCATTTAAAGGATCCCTCTTCTGCCTTGAGGTTGGGCACTGTGGCATCATTGAGCAACCCCACATTGTACCTTCCTCCTCTAATGGAAAGCTTTAGTGAGCAACAGCCATAGATGGTGGGAGCAGTGGTGCAGTTACAACACATTAGATTGTAATGCATATTACTTTGTTGTTTAGTCATTTAGTCATGTCTGACTCTTCGTGACCTCATGGACCAGAGCACGCCAGGCACTCCTGTCTTCCACCGCCTCCTGCAGCTTGATCAAACTCATGTTCGTAGCTTCAAGAACACTGTCCAACCATCTTGTCCTCTGTCGTCCCCTTCTCCTTGTGCCCTCAATCTTTCCCAACATCAGGGTATTTTCCAGGGAGTCTTCTCTTCTCATGAGGTGGCCAAAGTTTTGGAGCCTCAGCTTCACGATCTGTCCTTCCAGTGAGCACTCAGGGCTGATTTCCTTCATGGATAGGTTTGATCTTCTTGCAGTCCATGGGACTCTCAAGTGTCTCCTCCAGCACCATAATTCAAAAGCATCAATTCTTCGGCAATCAGCCTTCTTTATGGTTCAGCTCTCACTTCCATACATCACTACTGGGAAAACCATAGCTATACGGACCTTTGTCGGCAAGGTGATGTCTCTGCTTTTTAAGATGCTGTCTAGGTTTGTCATTGCTTTTCTCCCAAGAAGCAGGCGTCTTTTAATTTCGTGACTGCTGTCACCATCTGCAGTGATCATGGAACCTAAGAAAGTAAAATATCTCACTGCCTCCATTTCTTCCCCTTCTACGTGCCAGGAGATGATGGGACCAGTGGCCATGATCTTGGTTTTTTTGATGTTGAGCTTCAGACCATATTTTGCGCTCTCCTCTTTCACCCTCATTAAAAGGTTAATTCCTCCTCGCTTTCTGCCATCAAGGTTGCATATTACTTTGGAATATGGTAAACACTAACTCCTCCTTAGATTGATGAATAGGAAGTTATCCCTCACATTCTAGGTCTAGTACATTTCGAGGGTATGAGACTTTTGAGAAATAATTTATCCCCAATATACTTTCAGGTTCTTCCCCCACCCAAGGCACAATGAAAGTAGAGGGAAATGCTGATGAGCTGGGGACTTTCACCATGTGCTGAAGATGCAAGCCACTTGCTGCTTTAAACTTTTCAGCAGCACACACAACTGTGAATTCATAGAAACCTACAGTTGTGGCATGTTCAGCCCTCCCACCCTGTGCTCATAAAGTGCTATCAAATTGCTGCTGCTGAAGATAAATGTGGAATAAAAAGTGGTGGTCTTTAAACCAGCAAACCAGCACAGCAGTCCTAACAGATGGTTTTTCAGGACATATTCAACATACCCCAAACTATCTATGATTGGAGCATCCTGTGGATCTTTAACTCAAGCACTTGCTTTCTCAGTCTGCCTTTTAAAATAATGACATGCAGTAGGCTATTATTTTTGTTTTCTTGCTGGTGTCTCTCGCAGTTTGAAGGTCTCTTTCCATCTACAGTACCAGATTTATTTTCCAACAGCAGAAAGTTCCGACTACGTAGATTAAAGGGCTCCCCCTCGTGGCCAGCCTGCATGTTCTTAGAACCTGTATGCTTTTTAGGGACTTGGGCTGCGTGCACCATGTTAAAGTACTCCCTCCACAAAAAAAAAAGATCATAGGAGCTAAAATTCCCAGGATTCTTGGGGGTGGGGAGAATGTGCTTTAAATGTCTGGTGTGGGGACAGCTCTTGTATTTTAGGAAAATCAGACCATAGGATGCAGAGCTGCACCTAAAATAGCCATTCTAAGTGACAGCTCTCAAAAGTGAGGAGGAGGCAGCTAGGTCATCTCCATCAGTCTCACTGGGACCAGCCAAAAGTGGGCTATTCCCTTCTGGAATTGCTGTGGCTGTTCCATCTTGTAGGCATTTTAAAAGATATATACACTAAATTCATTATACTCTTATTTCCACCTTCTTTACTTCCATTGGCACCATGTTTAACAGTTTGGGCAAGATTTTGTCTGTGTTGTTTTTTGTTACCCTGCTTAGAACTTTAGGCAGTTTGTGAACAATAAATTGTGATTGACTGTACTATCAGCTAGCAATAATATTCAGTGCTTTTGGACAGTATTCTAGAGGAGAGCAGGGTGGAAATTCAATCTGCAAGTTGGAAATCTGGATGAGAACCAACCTAATTTGCACGTCCTGAAACAATACATGAACCAAAACACAGCTTTCCTTTGGCATTCACTTTCCTGAATGTTCTGATGTAATTCTCCAGCCAAATAATGTGTACAAACATGCATGTATTAGTGATAATAGCATACAAAAACATCCTATAAGGGGAAACTGACCCCACAAGATTGTGAGCATTAGGCATACAAAAATATATTTTAAGAGAAACAGACTCTAAAACGCGGACATATTTTCACAAGGACTGTAAAGAAATCCATAAACTCATATAGAAATGTGGACAAAGTTGTTTTCTGCTGCTCCAGAGAAGCGGACACGGAGCAATGGATTCAAACTACAAGAAAGAAGCTTTCACCTAAACATTAGGAAGAACTTCCTGACAGTAAGAGCTGTTCGACAGTGGAATTTGCTGCCAAGAAGTGTGGTGGAGTCTCCTTCTTTGGAGGTCTTTAAGTGGAGGCTTGACAGCCATATGTCAAGAATGCTTTATAGTGTTTCCTGCTTGGCAGGGGGTTGGACTGGATGGCCCTTGTGGTCTCTTCCAACTCTATGATTCTATTCTATGATTCTAACTGGACTAAAGACTGGAAAAATGAGAAACAGAAATTGACAGATTTATCCATCCCTATCTGTAAGCAGCAAAAAAGGTGTGTGTGTATAGAGAGAGAATGAAAGCATGCGTTGTAATTCCCCTAAGGGATCCCATATAAGTTGAACCCACAATGAGCAAACGTCCAAGACTTTTAAGTGGTATCATTAATTACAAAACAGACAGTTTAAAAGAAAAGAAAGAAACTTGGGATAAACAGAGAAAGCTTTAAAATGAACATGACTGATGTTCTGACCTTTGGTTTTGGACATTCAGGGTCAAGCATGTGGCTCGATGGAGTCCGTATGCATTTGGTGAACAGATGCCTTATGTTAACCACAGAGGTACATGGAAACACACTCATTTATATCCAGTTCCTTTTAAAATTCTTTATTATTTGTCACCAGGAAACATTAGTATGAGTGATCAACAACTCCATTTGACAGCCATTTGGAAGCCACAGTCACTTTTTAATTATTATTTACAGACAACAAAATACAAAGCCCTATTATCCCTGTTTGTTTTGTACCTCTTTAGAAAAGAGAGAGACAAAATGTCTGACTTAACTAACGGTTAAGTTAGTTAAGGCTGGGAGAGGGGGCAGAACCCTTTCTGCAAACATGCCAGTTCAAACCAAAGGTGAGGAACCTATTTTTGGCCTGCAGTCGCTCTTGCCTAACCCTCCAGCAGCTGCATTCCAGTGATGGGCACAGCCAAGACAAGAGCTCGCATGACCATTAAAACACATACCAACAGGTAAGGTAGCTGTGCACACACATCAGAGGTTCCTACAGCCACATAAAATATAAACAAGATTTTCCCAAACACTCCAGTCAGAACCAGCTGACTTCTCTCTACTGCAACAATTAACGACGACAGATCTTCAAATAATGTCAGATGGCTTCAGCAGCTCCTTCTTCAGTGACAGCTTTCAAGAACCCCTAGACTGAATCTTACACAGCCTGTCTTAATTTGCATCTTCAGCTGAAGAGATGCATATATGTATTTTAAGAGAAGGAAAATCACAAGGTGCTCAGATCCTTCAGTAGGGTGGAATTATTCATGATTCTCTCAACAGTAGAGATAGCTTTCCACATTAAACAACAACAACAACAACCTGAACTCAGCTTTCTTCAGCGTCTCCCTGTTTCTACCCAAGCAAGGATGTGGATGATAGAGAGCAAAGGAATTACTAGGGGATTTGTTTCATGAGTGCTGGGGGTTATGTGAAAGGACAGTGAGGCATTCACTATGAAGATGCTTTGTTGCCTAATCAGTGGACGTTCTCCAACAGGACCCTTATGATTTCTGCCCACACAGTGCCATGCACAAGAATGGGGGCCTTTTTTAAAAAAAATGCAAGCTGTATCCTTGCAAAATACAGTTATCACCACATATATACAGTATTACTAAGTAGCACTAAGTTGCTCCCCAGCGTGAGGAGATGCGTGTCACACAAAGGGAAAAGGAGCAAGAATGGATGCAATTCACCTAATTATTGGAAGGGAAGGGCTGCTCAAAAAAGGACCCAAAGTTGTTTACTACAGTCATCAATGACTCACCTCTATAATGGCATGGTCTCACTTGGTGTGTGTGTGTGTGTGTGTGGGCACTTCCTGCCTTCCCTTATTCTGAAGGCCATAAAGTTTTGGTCTCAAATCTTCAGTGGATATTTTTTGCTTCTTTACCAAGTTATGGATACAAGGAAAATGGCACATACAAGCAAACTTACTCGTGACATAAGCCTTATGAAGTTCTAGAAAGCTCACAACTTCCATTAATTTGTAAAGCTTCATATCTTTAATAGCAGTCATGCTTTTATCTCTTGAAAACAGTTTTTTTTAAAAAAACGAAAAGACAGTTTCCACAGGCTGCTGCCTGGTTTAACCAGAAAACACAATCCTTCATATGATATAATTATCAAACAGAGAACTCCGTTTTGCAATGTCTCTGAAATTCTATGCATTTGTCTATATCAAAGCAGTAAAGCATAGCACTGTTGAAATGAATGTTTTTGGCATTTAGACTTCAAAGTGACACATGCTGAGAGGAAAGAAAGTAACAGCAAATTGCAAAAAAGAAGAGCCAATGAGACAGCTTAGAAAATGTGCTGGGTTTAATCTACTAAGAAGTTGACTAATGCAAGCACCACTAAAATAAACTCAATGGTGGACTGGACCCACTGACAAGGCTCAAAACGGAAGCCAACTCCACAATGGGATTCAGCTCTTAAAAAAACTTCCTAAGACAGCTTTTTTCACTTGACCAAACCTGTCTCCTTCACTCTCATATGGCCCCTCGAGAATTGCAGAGTGTGCTCTACAACCTTAAGAATCTGATCATTTTTGTCTTTAGCTAGATCACATTGCTCTGCTAATATACAATGCACTCTATGGAAAGGCAATGTTACCGTATGCTTCAGTGCGATTCCCTATAAGATAATCATCCAAAGGATTCCTGAAAGTATAACAAAGGCATTCTGAAAACATAGCAATAGTTCCTTTGCCTTATTTTCTGCATTTGCATTGTGATACTTTCAACAGAGGGACATTGAAATACCAAACACGTGTCTACTCCACAACAGAAGCCAGGCATTAACCTTGCTGTTCAATTAAGAAAAAAGGGCATTTCAACACATATTTTCTAAAATGTTAGGGAGCATCTTTTGAAAACAACCTATAAAGCAATCTGGACATGTGATGCTTCGTGAAAAACCATCTGTTTTACCTTATCTGAAAAACTGGGGCACTTGGAAAACAGAAAGTGACATGAATGTTGCATGTTTGATATTCATCCTGCAAGCCCATTTTCATGCTAGTAAACGCAGTCACAAAGGCAGCTATCTAGTTTGTCAACTCCACACATTGACTTATAGCATCTTGCTGGAATTACAAATGAACTGCAAACTATGGATTCAAGAGTGTTAAGGGTTGCACAAAGAAGCAAATGACTTCTAAACTCATTCCAATAGCAACAGAGTTCATGTCAGGTTTCAGCTCCTATGTATTGTGCAAGAAAAGGCAGTGTTCCCAAATTAACTTATCAATAGCATCATCAGCTACAGGCATTTTCTCCATTACTGTATCCAACAAAGTTGTTGCTTTGCAACTCGCAACTTATGTATTTCTGCCTTACTAAGCAGAGTCTTCATTACAGAACAACTTAGTTCTCAACTCTATAATTCCATCACCAAGATCTCCGAGTGATGTCTACAGTGCCTGTCTCCCGGTAGTGTTACAGGAGAGGGAAGTTTATATACAGTTATTTAAAAATAATGCATATAGGGCTTTCCTATCCTTGGAGAGGGAGGGGCCTATTTATTTTTAAAACTGCCTTCCTCTAGCACTCCCTCATGCCCACAGCCATTTTTAAAACTGCTCGATTTGCTTTCTTTTAGCTTTTTCAAATAATCATGGGGCCCTTTCCCTTCAAAAGCAGAAGGGTTTTTGTATGAGCCCCCAATTCTATCCCAGAGTGTGAAATACTGGCCATAGTTGTAATCAAAGAACAAATGGTGATCAGTGTGGTGGGCGGCACCATTGATAATTTCCTTCAGTACGCCAGGAACATGATAGTCCCCATCATGGATGGAGATTGTCCAGATATTGACGAAGACATAGAGGCCCAAATAGGTCACCTTGTGCAGGGGGAAAAGGAATGGATAGATGTGATACGGGATGCTTTGAAGGAAGCCATCCATGGGGTGAAAAGCATGGCTTGCAAATGGAGTTGGGACCTTCCACAGGTGATGGGGCTTGTGCAAACGCTGTGGAAGAAAAGAGAGGAATTAGAACCTTAGAATAGAAATAGAAACAGCCCACAACACTTTCACTTTAATACAGCAACAGAAAGCGTCACCCGTGACAAGGAAAGACCATTTTGAGATGCTCTGGCAGAGAGGTGGTGGATTATTTGTGTGTGTGGCTACTACAGGTAAGTGAGAATCAAGCTAGGCTTTTATTTTATTGCAAAATAAGATGACAAAGATCACAATTCTGCTACATGAATCCGTGGACCGGCTACATTTAAAATCTAGTGCACAGTCTTTAAAAAGCAAAGTGTGGAGAGTTGAGGGGTGGAAAGAGAGATACAGAAAAGGGAAATGCAACTGACAAATTGGACCATGCTTTCCATAAGGAAGAATTAACGCATCTGAGGCTTTTTAGTTTAGTTTAGAAAAGAGAGACAACTACTATCAAGTTATTTGGTGAAAAGAGTGAAATCCACATCTTACTGAGTGTTTGAAATGCTACGTAATTTTCTTTCTCTATGCTCTTCATGATTTATACATCTGTACTATGTCTGTCCTATGTTTTGATGACACTTTTTAAAAAAACTTTTCTTTTAAAGTAAATGTTCCATTCTCTCATCATTTTTGCCACCCTTTTGGATAACTTTCCCAGCTCAATGCCTTGAGATCTAGCACCACAGTAACTGTACCCCCTTAGCAGTTGGAGAAAATTAACTCCTTGGTTTTCTCTTCCTCGGGGCCATATCATCCTTTGCACTTGATCCTATCAACAGTGGCCTGCTGGTGCTAGTCTTTTAGGTCTCTGGCTTTTCCTGCACGTTAAGCAAGTAGCCTCTAGGGCCAGATGCATATTCGTAAGTTTCCTACTTCAAAGTATATATTTATCACACAGCTTCAGACACATCTGCCTTGAATCCTATTATTAGTGGTCCACAGTTAAGCAAGTTATGTAGACACTGAACCGAGAAATTAAGACTCAAACAGCACAACCCAGAAAAGCTTAAGAAACAGCACAATGCTAACCTGGCTTATGACCACATAACTGATTTGCTGCAGGGGAAACCATGCTAGAGAAGAGCACAATGGATGCAGGGTTTTCTTATCTCCAAACTGGCTGATCCTTGTATCAACTCTAGAAAAGCCTTCATGGATCAGACTGAGTTACATCTACTCTAGCATTCTATTTGCACCAGAAGCAAGGCATGAAACTGAGTGTCCTTCCCTGCTTTTTGTCTCCAGCATCTGGTAACAAGGGATATACTGCCTTGATACATGGAGAGTCCATTCACTCCACCTTCATCTGCACATGGAATGCATGATCCAGATTGGGTGCACTGTTCTCTAAGCATGTCTTACTATTTAACACTTTGCCATACCTTATACACAAGCTTATGATGGAGAAATCGATGAATCCAGTAGATACACATATCAGTAAAGAAGAGGAAAGAGAGCATGCTGAGGATAACACCAAACCAACCTAGACAAAAAAAGAAAGGTGTGAGTGTTTTAAAAAATAGACCTTTAAGAATGTTTAGAATATTTCTGGATTTGTGCAATATTGGGTTATGAAAACAAAAAGTAGTTTTTATGAAATCCATTTTGAAAGAAGTTTCCTTACTTGAGCCTTTGGCAACGCTGAATCTCAAGCAAACAGAGATAATTAATACATTGGAAAGGATCTGAAGGCTAAAGAGATAAAACATGAAGAGCAACTCCCGCCGAACAAAGTCTGTTTACCAGGGCAAGGTGCTCAAATAAGGACAAAGGTGTTTTAGAAACACATATTGACTAAGCCGAAGGCACTGCTTCAGATGTTGCTGACCTACAATAGGAGCTCAGAACGTCTGGCCTGAAGACCATTCTTTGCCTTCCAGGGGGTCCAACTTGGCCACTTCTTTGCTAAACTGTTTCCCATTGTCAATCAGATGATGTCATCTGACATCACTTGTCAATCATCTGTGGTCAACTGAATTGTTGCGCCCTTGCTACAGCAACTTTGGATGCTGATTGCTATCTCCATGGCTAAAGGGTGAGAGTAATAGATAATTCTCAGACACACATAATATTTTGCCTCACTCACACATGGCTGGTTCATGACCAGCCCTGTCCTCTTGTTAAGGCTGTTGCTAAGGGCACTCTGGGAGCTTCCTTCTCTTTCACTTTCTCCAGATGAGAAGTGCTTGATACAGGATTTCACTGGAAGCCTCATTACTCTGTAAGCAACTTTTCTCCCTACAATTTGTGCTCTCTTTGTGTGTGTGTGTGTGTGTCTCTGCCTTTTATATGGCAGTGAGTAATATGTGGGCTGAAATGCTGTTGTAAAGCTGCAGTGGAAAAACTGCCCATCCCAAGGAGGTTGCGGAGTGATTTGTCCAGGTGCCCAGAAGATGGGCTGAGTCAGAGCTGAGAAACAAACCTGAGCAATACTTCCCTTGCGTGGAGCAAGCTTGTTTTCTTCTGTTCCAGAGTGGAGGACGCAAACTAACTGATCCAATTTATAAGAAAGGAGATTCTGACTAAACATTTGGGGGGGGGGGTTCTGATAAGTGCTGTTTCAAAGTGGACTCCCTCAGAATATGGCAAACGCTCCATCCTTGGAGATTTTTAAGCAGAGGTTGGATGGCTATCTGTCAGGGATGCTTCAGTTGTGATTCCTACATTGTGGTGGGTGCGTTGGACTAGCTCAGGGGTCCCCAGACTTACCGCGCGGCAGGCCGGAGGGCAGGGGAGTGCGCGCGCAGCAGGCCGGAGGGCGGGGGAGTGCGCGCGCAGCAGGCCGGAGGGCGGGGAGTGCGCGCCCGTGCGCATGCGCACACGCACACGGTCGGAAAAAATCGCCGAAAATCGCTTGTGCGCATGCGTATGGGCCTCCCCCGGAAGTGCATCGGAAATGACCTCTTCTGGGTCGGGAGAGGCCCATATGCATGCGCACAAAGGATTTTCGGCGATTTTTTGCCGATTTTGAAGATCGTCGCCGTGCCGCGCGCCGCAAGATCGGGCGGCGGCAGCGGGCGGCGCGGGCCGGATTGGGAGGCCAATTGGGCCGCATCCGGCCCGGGGGCCGTAGTTTGGAGACCCCTGGACTAGCTGACCCTTGGTGGATCCCTTCTGTATCTACAAATCCCATAAATTCCTCCATGATAATGGCCCTCATTATTCTTCATAAGGTAGGGTTAGGTGCATTTTTTCCATGCATGTTTAAGTGTAAGGGAAGCCCACAAAAGTTGCATATCCTGCAACTTTTGAAGAATCCTGTTGGGGAAGGAAGCAGCGGCAGCCCACTTCACAGCACTGGCTGGAGAAGATCTCCTAATAATTATACCCTTATTACCTGCATGGCAGGTGAGCAAGATTCAGCAGTGGCGTAAACATCTCATGACAGACAATGGGGCTACTTGCCCAGCTGGAGCTTCGAAGTAAATAGCAGGGTGTTTTTTGCTCTCTGTGCTCTAGTGGTCAGTGTGAAGGCAGGGCTGAAATGAGGGATGCTGCAGTATAGCCTGACTGAGACTGAAAACCGAGGAGGGTGTGCAGCTGAAAAGCTAGCTCAGGGACTGGATGTCCATCTCTCAGATATTCTTCAGCTGCAATTTCTGTGTTGCAGGGGTTGGACTAGATGGCCCTGGGGGTCCCTTCCAATTCTACATTCCTATGATTCTACTGTCTTTGCCAGCATTTGTTCAAGTCGTGGAAGGAATTTGAAGGAGAGAAACAGTAGGTAGGGTTTTGCACTCTATCTTCTGCTGCTTTTGCACATTCAACCCCTTCCCTCCCCAAAACAAGGACAATGGGGAAATATCAGAGCTCAGTGGTAGTGCATGCAGAAGGCCCCAGCATCTCTAGGTAGTGCTGGGAGATGCTGCCAGTCTGTGCAGACAATACTGAGCTAGATGGACGAATGATCTGACTCCCTTTCATTCTAGTGCTTGGGCTTTAATATGCATGTCATATGTAGTAAGGTTCCATGAGAATAAATAAATAAGAGGACATCCTATGTACAACAAATGGTGGTTAGAAGAAATGAGAAATAAGTTACATAAAGTGGACTCTTGAGATAAGGAAAGGACAGAGACTTTGAACCAATACAGAGGACATGCCAAGCAGTTTCCTTACCATAAGGAGAGTCTTCAATGTTATCATAGAGTTTGCTGTAGCCTCTGACTTCAGCAAAGAAGATGGCAACAGTGGGGACACTGATCCATGGCATTGATTTGAGAGTGTATTTGATTTCACGCTGCACTTGATTCTGAACACAAGAGAAGACACTTTGTATAAAATAATATCCAGTACATTTACAGCATTTTAGAAAGTTTAGCACATATATTATCTCAGTAGTCCTTTTAAGGCAGAGCCGTGTTGTTATCTGCATACTGCAGGTGAGAAGTTGAAGCAGAGAAGGGTTTGCCTAATGTCACATGACAAAATGACATTTGAAACTGAGATTTCCTAGCTTAGTTGTTGCCAGTACAGTATGCTGCTTTGAGAAGCGTGCATGTTTTAAAAAACTTAAGTACGGTATCTATTCTTCCACAAAGCAGAAAGATAAACAGGTCATGTTTCTTTGTGAAAGACCTTGTTAAAGGGACTTATCTCAAGACATATGAGGTTTACTAGAACTGGTAAGGAAAGGCAAAACCTATTCTCCATCAGGTAACAATGTTTGTGGCTAAGTTAGCTGTGAGATTCCTAGGACCCCACCTGTTACTGTTGCCTGCATTCTGCTTTAGAGTTACTACCCTGGGGGTCTATGCTTATGGCACAATAGCTGTGAGGCCCTGCTTATTTAACCTCACCCAAAGAGCTTTCCTTTACTAGAAGAGCTAAATCCCAAGGTTCAAACCGCAGTATCTCTGAATTCAGGAGGATACCACACATCAAAGCCTTTGAAAGTCACCTGCAAGAGACTTTAGAGAGCTGCTGCCAGTCAGGTAGAAAGTTGTTAGGCTAGATCAGGACGTTGCTGGACAACAATTCCAATTGCTGCTGGCCACGATGAAGTCTGACAACATCTGGGAAGCCCTAAATTATGTTCTAGATATACCAATAATCTTACTTGGAATATGAGTACTCCATGTGTTCATACTCCAGTAATCCAGATTAGTTAACACAAGCACTAGAGTCACCACGGCAATCATAAGCAAGCAGGTTCAGAAAGAATAGGGGGGAAAGCCACCCTTAGAGCAGCGTTTCTCAACCGCTGTTCCACGGCACACTAGTGTGCCGCGAGACGCTGGCTGGTGTGCCGCGACGTGCGGCGACGAGAAGGGCGATTTGCGTTGTCACGTGCCTGGCGGCCGCCAATGCTCAACACTGTCCCACCGGAAAGCAATATTTCTCCTCCTCTTTCCCAAAGCTCAGTGCAAACGAGCCTGGCGGCCGCCAATAAACTACACTGACCCGCTGGAAAGCAATATTTGGCAAGTGTTTCTTACAGTCATAATTATAATATAGGGCGGCACAGAGTTAAATTTTTTAACTTTTTTAATGGTGGTGTGCCTCGTGTTTTTTTTTCACGGAACAAGTGTGCCGTGGCCCAAAAAAGGTTGAGAAACACTGCCTTAGAGCTCTTTACCTCTGTGAATTGAAAAGGCGACCTCACTACATCCCATGACCCAATGAACATTTGCACAAAATAGTTGGAGTGTAACAACCTTAAGCAGCATTATTAGGCCTAGAAATGCTAAGAGAAGAAAATGCTTTCACTGAAATAGCAAATCACACTGAAATCTAAACTGTTTGCATTTCAAAATATTAGTGTTACAAACAAGCAAACAAAACCACCACCGCATACAGCAGAGGCCTGTCTGTGTACAGAAATTCCAGAAAGGTACATACAAGACTCTCTGAAGCCTAGCCATAGAGCACTGAAGAACTTAGAAAAGAGAAGAGCTGTGACACAGTGACTCACCTCCAAAAACTGAGGATGTTTCTTTAGCGAGTGATCAAATATGAAGTAGTAGCTGAGACTGCCAATCAGCAAATAAAGGACAAGAGCACCCACATTTGTTATGACAACAAGGCTAATAAACTGTCGAAAAGGGTTATCTTCTGGCCATGCGGCTGGATAAACATATGGCGTAAAAACAGAGTCATCTGCATATGCCAGGACAAGATCCATTGTTGTACCTGCATAAAATTGCCAGAAATTAATGGAAGGGGATACATCAAGCCACAGTGAAGAAACAAGAATGGTAACCTTGACAGGTAGGGTTTTCTAAAAATAGGCTACAATGCTGCAAATAAAAAGCTCGTATTCCTGAAAACACTGAGTTAACAAGGACCCTATGCAAATGAGTTCCCACCCATATGTTTAGTGAACTAATAATATACAATAATCTAACAGAATGCCAGTATGGCCAATGAGCAGAGTCAAGGAAGTAAAAAAGCTTTTCTTTAAAAGTCTAATAAGAAGGAACACATAATGTGGCAAAACAAGCATTAGTTAATGGGTAAGACAAACATAAAAGAATTTGAAGAGCTTATTGGTAAGATAAACTTTTACATAGTTTTTAGATACATTGGAAGCAGGAAACCACCTGCGGACATGGAAAGAGGCTAGAAAAGCTATACTAATTCCTTATTTTGGCCTTCACTCTGGGAGGCATCCTACCAACTTTCAACACTCTTAATAAACTATAGCTCCCATAATTCTTTGGGGGAAAAGACAGCTATGACTGAAGCAGGCTTCCTCAAACTCAGCCCTCCATGTTTTTGGCCTACAACTCCCGTGATCCCTAGCTAGCAGGACCAGTGGTCAGGCATGATGGGAAAAAGTTCTGGAGAGCCACGTTTGAGGAAGCCTGGGAAGTGAATTTATATTGTGATGCCCATGTGCTGCAGTGGTTAGCGTCAGACTAGGATCTGAAATCACCCATGAGACATCTGAAGGCAGCTCTGTTTAGGGAAGTTTTTAATGACTGATGTTTTAATGTATTTTTAATCTTTTGTTGGAAGCTGCCCAGAGTGGCATTGGGCCAGCCACACACTCTCAGCCTAACCTAACCCCACAGGGCTGTTGCGAGGAGAAGATGGGGGGGCATACATGCCACCTTGAGCTTCTCGGAGAAAAAGGTGGGGTATACATGTGGCGCTGTGGGTTAAACCACAGAACCTAGGGCTTGCTGAACAGAAGGCCGGCGGTTTGAATCCCCGCGACAGGATGAGCTCCTGTTGCTCGGTCCCAGCTCCTGCCAACCTAGCAGTTCGAAAAGCATGTCAAAGTGCAAGTAGATAAATAGGTACCGCTACAGCGGGAAGGTAAACGGCGTTTCCGTGTGCTAGAAGCAGCTTTGTCATACTGGCCACATGACCTGGAAGCTGTACGCCGGCTCCCTCGGCCAATAAAGCGAGATGAGCGCCACAACTCCCGAGTCAGTCACAACTGGACCTAATGGTCAGGGGTCCCTTTACCTTTTATACAAGTAATAAATAACTAAATAATGTTCTAAATTTATGGCCTAAGAGGCAGCTTCCCCCGTATTGCTTTGAGGAAAAGCTACAGAACCTGCCAATTTGTTCCTGCTGTTTCAAAAAGAGCTCCTGCAATTGAAAAGCCACCATGATGCCCAAACGGATTGAATTTTAAGCTTCGCAAGTAACTGCATCCTACTTACCCAAAAGGGGCTTGCGCCCAGGAGGAGGACCAGAAGGTGGACTAGTGGGGGGCGACACCCCGTTGTATTCTGGGAACCGCCCGGCTTATGTCCTCGCCCTCCACAGGTGTTTCCTTTGCCTGCCTGATCCTGCGCCGCTCCTTCCTCTTACTCCGCCAAAAGCGCTGCGCAGGTCGAAATACAACTCTCTCGCGACGTGACGTATGAGCAGGTGAGCCGTGGGCGTGGCCGTTCCGGATAGCGGTCCAATGGCTGAAGAGGAAAAGAGCCGGCGGCTCGGTGGGTAAGAGAGGGAAGCGCTAGCCTGATGGGACGTCAGCGCCTCTGGCCAGGAGTCGCGCGACGCTAGCCTGTTGTGTGACGACACCGGTGCGTGGCTCAAGGTACGGCGTCGGATTGGACGGGTCTCCAGAGAGGGGCGGGGCGGTTGGAGGAAAGGAGGAGGCCGCGAGCGAATGGGCGAGCCGAGCGTCGAAAGGGGGCGGGGCTAGGCGTGTCGCGCTGATTTGTTTTGTTTTTCCGTTATTGAGGTAAAAAAAACACACCCTGTCAGAAGCTTCTCAAGGCGAGGATGGAGCTCTGAGGGGAAAGTTGGCCTAGTTTGTTTGTTTTTTTACCTCAGGTGTTTCAGCCTCAACAGCAGCTTGACGTGACCATCTTACAGCATAGCTGCCAAGTTCTCCCTTTTTTTTAAGGGAAATTCCCTTATGCTGAATAGGCTTCCTCACGAGAAAAGGGAAAACTTGGCAGCTATGCTTACAGTAATCAAGTTTATCTCACTTCACAAAAATTATTCACCACGTGATAGTAAGAAAACCCTCACAAACTTTACAAAAAAGGGATAAAAGGGATAAAACTATATACAGTGGTCTCCCAAGTGGTTGAAATCCACCTCTGACTGCCCACTACCACATGTTCAGATTTTTATAATGGAATAGTTTATTATTTCAATCTTCATGGTCATATCAACCACGGGAAAAAATATATAGAACCAATATATATATTTGCATTAAAATATACCAAAAGTAATAATAACAACAACAGTACTCAAAAATGTTAACATACAAATGGTTAAAGGAAACTAATATATTAAAATCATCCCATTAAATACTTGCAGTTCACCATATTTACCTCAATAAAATTCTCAGCTTTTGGGCAGCCGCTGCAAATCTTGCAGCTGTCCCAAATGAAACAACAAATATGCGATGTTCGCTTGATCACCATCTGGTATCACACTTAACAAATTCAGAATAAACTCTGTCCTCTGTACAGAATGAAAAGAGCAGTAAAATAAATAATGATAAAAGATCTGCTTGAGCCACACATATAAAAAGACATTGTTCCTCTGGTATAAGACTGGCTGTACGTATATGTACTATGCATTTGTTTGTTTGATTTTTAAAAATTCTTACTATTTTTTCCACAAAGAAAAAAAGCGTTACAAATTTTTACTTTATCAATTGACTTCCCATATCCCCTTTCATGGTTTCTATATTTACCCTCAAATGCTGTGTATTTCGCCTATACTATTCAATACATTCAATTTAACCTATTTATCTTAATAATTCACTCATATTTCAAATATATAATATCAAGTATAAATAGATAGATAGATAGATAAATAAATAAATAAATAAAATAATTTCTATGGAAGGGAGGAGGATGTGGGAGAAACCTAGAAGACCTCTTTGCCTCCAAAGCAACCCCATCAAGTCTAGGGATCAAGACTTCGAAGATATGCGCACTATCTGGAAGTCAATCCTATCCAATTCTGAATAAAATCTTTTCAGGATTGCATTGCATTGCAACATTTCCTAACTATGGACACACACAGATTGACCCCATGGGAATGGGAAAAGATTCCTTCCAGACTTTTGGCATGATGCTGTTGCTCTAGTTATTTAGTACCGTAGCACCAAGAACACTTCCTCGCTTGGAGCCAGATGTCCTCTAAGAGAAGGGCATCAGCATGAAACTTTTGAAGTTTGCTGGGTCCTATACTAAAACTCTGTGTCTCCTACTTAGTCCTTTGAGAGAGCTGGTGTGCCCAGCAGAAAGCAGGTGTGTAGAGCAATGGAGAACCTGTTGTCCATTCAGATGTTACTGGACTACAATGCCTATGAGTCCCAGTCACCCAGCCAGCATGGCTAATGATCAGGAATGATTGGAGCTGAGTTCCCCTGCCACTGCTGTAGAGCAACCCTATAGATTGTGATCAAGGGGGAAAGAGAGCCTGCATTTATCTGGGACATTATTCTTATTCTTATTTCAGAGGGTTCCCTGTAGAAGCTGCAGCCTATTTAAATAAATTTATGCAAAATAAGAAGATACAATCCTATGCCCTTATATGCATTTAATTGCTCCTTCTGGAGTCGATGCCCCTGCAGTGAGGCATTCTTTGTGGTTGTGGCTGAGGCTGTTGCAACCACTGCACTTGTCTGTGTGTACATACACACTCCTCCCCCATTTTACCCCCTTTTGGATACTTCTGCATACTTTGGAGATACACAGGATTTAACACACACATACATGTGCATGCATGTGTGTGTGTGTGTGTGCGCGCACACACACAAAAAAAACACTGGGGGGTGTTTTTTGGGGCGGGCAAAGTTGTTTGGTTTGTTTGTCTTTTTTGACCAAAGTTGTTGAACTTTTCTTTGGTTCTGCCCAAAAGTTGGTGATCTTTTTGGGCAAAATTGCAAAAAATAAATAAATGCTGTTTTGGAGCTATTTTTATGGATAATCAGCAAAAACTGCAATTATTATTATTATTATTATTATTATTATTATTATTATTATTATTTGCAGATTTCCACCTGGACACTGCTGCTGACTGCACTATTCCAGATATGTCTGCAAAATCCCGGACGTATGGCAACCCTAACAGATAAAATAAGAATGTGGCAAAGAGAGAAAGCAGCTGAAGAGTGAGCAGGCACATAGAAAAAGGGAGAGGTTGAAAGAAAGAAAAAAGCAACGGTGCTTGACTGGGGAATTTATAGCAACATTTTGCTCTGCTTATTCTCATTTATTTGTGTACATGAATGTAACAGGTATTGGGCCTCCTTGTGAAGAAAGTGTTTCTGGTGCAATTCTCACAAGTTGGCAAATTTGGACTAAATAGCCAGTCTATTCCAACATTTACACTAAACAAAACCTTTTTTATTAAGTATAAAAGGAAATGCTTTGTATTTATTCTACAAAAGTTCTGTTGTATTACACTTATGAGGCACCAGAGTAACTCTGCTGTATGTTACTTCCTTGCTCTAACGAGCCAAAGTGTGCCAAGCACAATGTCCCTTAAATAACATAACGATAATAGCTGAGGCTGTTGACGCAGCAAAATGTTGCCCATCTGTTATTCCCCATGACATCTAAAGCAATATCACTAAATAGCACAAAAGCACGGTCCGTGCTCTGTTTAAATAAGAAGCTGGGTCTAAATTGTGCCAGGCAAGCCTGTGCATGTTGATTCAGAAGAAAGGTCAGTGATTGCAATGGGGCTTACACCCAGGTAAAACTGCATAGATCTGCAGTGTTAATTGCCTTCTAGATTGTAGATAAGAAAAGATTAAATAATTAATTCATCCCCCAGTTAAGGAATCACTGTACTGCATGTGCTTCGTGAATGCAAGGAGGCACACCCTGGAGCATGCAAAGTCTCAGAGTTTTCCACTTTCAGAGCTAGATTATTATTATTATTATTATTATTATTATTAATTTGCAGAGACAGAACAGGTAATCTCTGAGGATGAGTATGTTAGGCTCTCAAGAATCTTTACTTTCTTATTTCCAGTAGGGTGCTTGCAATTCTCTTGTGGCACACTAGTATGCCTGAGTGCATAACTTTGACTTACCTTATTCAGGAAACGTTTTGTACCCTCCAACATTTCTCTGTTGAAAATAGGGACGTCCCATTCCACAATGATAATTTTACTATTTATACCCCATATATCTTACTGAGTTGCCCCAGGCACTCTGGGCAACTTTTAACATATATAAAAACATAATAAGACATTAAACATTTTTTTTTAAAAAAAACCTTCCCTATACAGGATTGCCTTCAGATGGCTCGGGGATCAGATAACTCCATACCCTCCAATATTTACCCAATGAAAATAAGACATCCTAAGGAAAAGTGGAACATTCCAGGATCAGATCAGAAACCAGGACGGCTTCTCTAAATCAGGGATGTCCATGGAAAATAGAGGTGCTTGGAGGGTCTGATGTTTTAAGATCTGGATTGATGATACTGGCATTTCCCCAACCATACTGAAGCTGCAATCACATTTGCATTTGCAGTTGAATTCACTTCTAAGCAGACCTGCAAAGGATTGCATCATAAATGTTTACAGGAGTTGTTAGGTACTAGTCTGGCAGCTTGCTCAAAGACATACACACATGATGACACTAATTATAATGCCAGTTTAGTTTAGGTTCAGTGACACAAAACTAGGTAAATGTTAGTTAAGAGATGCCCTACGAGCAAGATATTCTGATGATTGTGTTTTGCTTAACTGGAAAATTGACAACCAGCCTAGTCTGTAAATTGCCTGTGTTTTATATAATATTTGTTTTAAGATAACCAGCTAGCAGGATCAACTAAATTTTGCAGCTTGTGACCCACAATTATGGATCCCCAATGAGTCACACCTGACTTGGTTCCCAGAGCCCAAATGTGTGGTGCATGAACGGTGTATTGAATTGTTCATATTGACCCTTCCCTCAGTTCATAATATGGATCCTGTTAAAAATACTTGCTAGCCAGAGCTATAGGGGTAACAGTATATCTGAAGATATGTAAATATATGTAAACAACCCACAAAATTGTTCCTTCTATTATCTTACTTGTTTATGAATGCATTTTAAAAAAAATACTGGTGCATTATTACAGGGACAGGAAATGGCAAAGGGTAGCAGAGGAGTTGGGACTGCCCAGTAACATCAAAGCTAGGAATAGCTTCTGACCTGTGGCTGTAATTTGACAGTCTGAAAGAGATTTCTGAAGTGCTGCAGGTCAACTTCTGGGAAACAGCTGAGCTTTAAGTATTGCAAAACACACAGCCTAGCAACACAGGTACGGTAAGTACAAACACCATTGCACATTGCACACATACAAAAGAATAGTTAGAGAACTACTGTTCCTTCTTTCTCTTTTTACAGAGGATAATTTAAGTTTTGCTTTCTGGATACTTCCTAGGAACCCAGAACCCCAATTCCCTCTTTCTGGGGAGATGTTGAGTTTGCTTTCAGATGTACTAAACTGTTAATCCTCATGGAAATGCTCATGGACGACTTCACAGCTTTTCTCAAGGTATAGTGTTTTAAGACTGGTGCTTTAGTTTGCAGTTGCAGTGCTGTGGTTCATATTAATTTACTACATACTTTCAAACCTGTATGTGAACTGCCCTGAAAGGAATTTGCCCTGAAAGTTATCTTAGAAATGCTGAAAATAAACCAAAATAAAAGCCAGCAGTCCATCTCTCTTAGTGTCTTCTCACTGTATCCTACCTAAACCATACACCAAAAAGGTGATGTGCAGAATCCATTGGGGAGTTCTCTCCCAGAATACAGTTAGTTTTATTTATTTCTGTGGCACATTTGCAGGAAGCATTTGCAGTGGCTTGTGCCCATGATTTCTTTCCCCAGGAGACTGGAAAAGCAGTGATGATTACAACTGGCTTTGAAGGACTTGTAAAATGGTTGTTACAGGTTCATGAATGAGGATAGGTCTATAATGGTGATGACGGTGATGATGATGATGATATTTTTGGCAATGGAAGGGTTAACCCACTGGCACCTGGATGCATTCTGTATATCTGCCCAGAAGGTTCCTTCATAGTAAGTGACCAGGGCCGGATTTAGGTTTGATGAGGCCCTAATCTACTGAAGGTAATGGGGCCCTTTATATATCCAGCTGTCCTTTGTCAACAACAAATTGTTGTTTTTGTGTTGAATACATATATACTATATGGTACAGTGGTACCTTGGGTTACAAACGCTTCGTGTTACAAACTCCGCTAACCCAGTAGTAGTACCTTGGGTTACGAACTTTGCCCCAGGATGAGAACAGAAAACACGTGGCGGTGGTGTGGCGGCAGCAGGAGGCCCCATTAGCGAAAGTGCACAAGTGAACGGTTTTGGGTTAAGAACAGACCTCCAGAACTAAATAAGTACGTAACCCGAGGTACCACTGTAATTTAGGGACCTAATAGGTATCTAAAGCCATTTGCACATAACAAAATATGTATTTTATCAAAGTAATTGTTGAACTGAAATGCAATTAAGAAGAAGTATATTAACAGTGAAATACAATTAAGAAGAAGGGACACAGGTGGTGTTGTGGGTTAAACCACAGAGCCTAGGGCTTGCTGATCAGAAGGTCAGCGGTTTGAATCCCTGTGACGGGGTCCTGCCAACCTACGGTAGCATTTCGAAAGCACCTCATAGTGCAAGTAGATAAATAGGTACTGCTCCAAGCGGGAAGGTAAACACCATTTCCGTGTGCTGCTCTGGTTCGCCAGAAGCGGCTTAATCATGCTGGCCACATGACCTGGAAGCTGTATGCCAGCTCCCTCGGCTAATAAAGCGAGATGAGCGCCGCAACCCCAGAGTCGGTCACGACTGGACCTAATGGTCAGGGGTCCCCTTACCTTTACCTTACAATTAAGAAGACGTATATAAATAGTAAAATAATTATAAAGTTCTAACTTAAAATGATTTTTTTATTCATAACAAACTTAATAATGCAAACACACTGGCATTTGGCAATAACAAAAGTTCCTTCAGAAACACAATTTACAAAGACTCATAATTTTTGTGTGGCCCCCAAGACAGTGGGGCCCTAAGCTATAGCTTGTTTAGCTTATATGTAAATCCGGCACTGTAAGTGACCAATGTTCCTCTGTCTCACACAGATTCAGAGACTTCAGCCTTTGAAATTCACTTATAGAAAACCTTCAAAAGGTGAACATGAAAAATCCAAGTAAGTAATAAAACACTTTTCCTTTGCATTGAAAGTTATTGAATTGCTTTTCCACAACAAATTCTGAATGTTTTTGCATGTTGAATATTGCTTTGATATGATCAGACTAGGATTTTTATAAAATGACTCCCCCCCCATCTGAAAGGAATTGTTTTGCATAAATAATGTTCTGCAATGTGCCAGATGATGTTACATTCACAAACGGTGCAGTCTCTGAGTGTAGTCGGGGGGGGGTGCAGGGGGGGCAACTGCCCCCCTAAATCAAGTAAATAAATAAGAATATTTACTGGTAACTATCTGACCAATAGCATCAAGGATAGCTTGGTTCTCCCCCGCCACCAAACAAAACTCCTACCCCCCCCCAACATAAATCCTGGCTAGGCCCATGGTGCAGTCCCTACACAGAAGTTAAGCCTCACTGAATTCAATGGGACGCACTCAGAGGCAAGCATTTATTGTTGTATGACAGCCTAAGTGAGGCAGCTAAGTGAATAATTGTTGGTGGCAATAATGTGGAACAGCAAATAAGCTATTAGCATGATAAATAAGAGAATAGAAAATAAAGGATGATTCCCCACCCAACAAAAACATAGGACTCACCTAATGAACCCTATCAGCAGAAGCCCTGTGCGAGAACTTCCACTTGTGCAACAGGACTTCCCTCCTCTTTTCTCCCCCACTGCCCCGAATTGGCTCGAGTGGGTGTGGGTGTGGAGAATGCCTAGAACAGCTTGCAGGGAAAATGGGGATTGTTCCATCTGGCAAGCTGATACGCTTGTGCAGACATAATGTTTGTAATAGCACAACACTGAATGCCACCCATAACCAGGAGGCTATAGATGGTATTCAACCAAGTTTTATTCAGAGCAGATCCATTAAAATTAATGGGACTAATTTAGTCATGTTTATTAATTTCAGTGGGTCTGTGAGTAAAATGAGTAAATGCGAGTAATGTGAGTAAAATGTAATTGAATGCCAACCTATGCACACTGGGGTATATACAACTATTACAAGAATAGAAAAACTTTTAATGTATCAATAAAAACCAAAGTATATTGGAAAATAAGCAGTAACTGTCCAGATACTTTGTCATTCGTAAAGATTACAAATACAAAATCTTGCACTTTTAACTGAAGCAGTTAATGAATGTTAATGTACAAGTATGGCTCAACTGCTGAATTATCCAATTAATTCTGAGATTATGGCATTGCGTTTTAGAAGATGTTAATAATGCTTGCTGACCAGGGCTGTGTTGATTAGTTCATCTCACCCATTAATTGTGCAGGAGCTTTGCACAGAGAGGCACAAACTGTTTATTGTCTTTCATAGCTCTCTGGATCAAGGCCAGTCTTTTCCCAGGGTTCCCAGACAAGAGCCCCTGTCAGACACGGAGAACTTTACTCACTCGTTGTCATTAGACCCATTCTTGGCAAAAGCAACAAGAGATACGTCTACTGATGTGGTCAAAAGCACAGTGAAGGACTTTGTCGCTGACTACCTCAACAGGGCTGCTATTTTCAATAGCATGGATGAAATAGTGACTGAAGTGGCACATGCAGCTTTGCCAAAACTAGTGAGTAATATAGTGGCCACCTCTCTCCCACCTCTCCTCCTTTCTGCCCCCCGTGCAAAAGGAAATAAGTGCAGAATTTTTCTCTGATGGTACTGTATATGCTCTTTTACTGCTGGCTCAGATCCAAGAGGCACAGCAAGAATTGGACCAGGAGGAACTGCTGGATGGGATCATCTTGTGTGTTGTTGAGGAGGAAGCCAAGGCCTTAGTTGAGACTGTCCTTGATGAATATCACGCTGAAATGTTTAAACTGCAGAAGGGAGAGGTAAGCCTAGAACTTGTGCTCTAAGAATTTAAGAAGTACCTTGTCGGCTCAGAGCAAAGGTCTGTGTATTCCACCATCCTGTTTCTTACCTTTGGGAAGCCAGAAATAGTATATGAAGACAACTGGTGCCCTCTAGTTTGTCTTCAGCCTTCTGAAAGTTACACTGCATGGAACATGGATTGTCCATTTTGCAGTCATGGATAATAATAATTTATTGATCTCCATTAATTTAATCATAAGCGATTACAATTATATAATAATGGCCAAACTATTCTATCAGTTAAGCTAGCTGAACTTAAGAGAAACCATGAAATAGATAACTGGAACTTTTTATATTTTTTGATGCTATTAAACTATTGGGGGTCTACCGTATATTCTAGATTATATTTTAAATATTTGTATACCACTTAGTACTTAAGACAAGCTGTTTATAAAACAACAATATGTATATATATTGCAAACAGTGACTTTGAGAAGCTATGTTGCAATAGAAAACAGAACTACTGTACTATGTAATTAAAATAATAATGCCTCAAAAGACAAAAACATAGTAGCTCCCAATATTGCCAGCCAGCACAGCTGTAACATGTGGGAGTTCAAAATATCTGGAGGGCACCAGCTTGGTGAAGGCTGCGGTATGGTATAGTGGTTAGACTAGGACCTATGAGATCCAGGTTCAAATCCCTACTCAGCCATCTAACTCACTTGGTAACCTTGAACCAGTTATGATCTCTCAGTTTAACCTACATCACAGGAGCATGGTGAGAATAAAATGGGGACGAGGAAGAAATCCATTTACACAGCCTTAGGCACCCTGGAGGAAGGGTGAGCTAATGTATCAGAAGGTATAATAAAGTAAGTTGGGGGAGGGCAGAAGTTTCGGTCTCTGTGACAAAGCCCAGGATGCTCAGACTTGCCATTCAAAGAGTAAATTTAGCAAGTGACTCCTGGTGGTTTTCTGAATATGCACAGTCCCCTTCACCCGCCATTGAGCTTTTTCTCCTTCCACTGCCATTTTCAAATTCTATATTAATTGCCATTAATAAAATGAACTTCATTACTTCTAATCATCCCACAAGAGCAGTGAGGGTTGCAGGCGCCCTCCACTTGATGCACTGAAATGAGTTTGCCTCTCTAACCACCACTCTTCACTGTCTGTTCAGTGCCATTTCTCTTTGAGATTCATCTCACTATTAAGGCACACCATTCAGCCTGGACTCTGTCCTTCACATTCTAATTACTTGGAGAAAGAAAGAAAGAAGATTGCTGTTATAGTCAGACACAATGCAGAGACCTGTCTTCATTTATTTGCATATCAGGCAGGAAGGCGTCAACCTCCCCTCTTCTGCCAAGGTAATCTCCACAAACAAGCATCTCTGCATGTACGTCAGCGAGGAGCTACACAAAATCACAATGCACTCTTCCTTATTAGAAACCAAATCCATTACAATGCATGCCAGGTTCCCTGCAACACGACAGGGTGTAATCTATAAATCATATGCCACAAGTATTTATGCTGCCTGTCAGTTCTTATCCTTTAGTACCCAAGCAAAGCATTTTTCCTTTCACTGATTCTCAGCATCAAAGTGGCATTTTAAGACCTTTTTTTGAAAAACAACAGCAACCATGAAGCATATCAAAACTCACCCTTTGGCCAGGCAGAGGTGTGAAGGTGAGGCATATTTCATAGCCACCCTAATCAAGATATGAACCTGGCATCAGGAAAACTCTGATTTTGTCCTGGAATACATTATTATTAACTAAGGGCTTATCCATACTTTCCAGGCACAGGTCAGTGTTTTAACGCTCTGTGTTTGAGCATTTTTTTTGGGGGGGGGGGTCGCAAGTTTTCCTCATGAAAACATGCTCTTCAAAGCTGAATTGGAGCAAACACCAATTTGGGTTTTCTACAGATTGCTGTTTGCTCTGAGTGAGCTTTAAAGAGCAGGTTTTCGTGGGGACAGCTCCAGAGTAAAAAATAAAGGGCACTTGGACATGGAGCTTTAAATCATGGACAGTGCCTGGAAAGAGCGGAGGAAAGGTAGGCGTGGATAAGCCTTATCTATAAAATCTAAATATAGTGTTTCCACATAGCTTAGATTGGGGGTGGGGAACTCTCCAGATTTTGCTGGATTCTAACTCCCAACATTCCCTACCACCATGGCCATTTTTGAGAGATTATGTGAATTCCAGTTCAACCAAATTTGGAAGGCCAGAGTCCCCCCAACCTTGGCTTAGGTGGTGTTCAAAAGGAGTTCAGGCTGGTTTTCTCACCCCAACTGTCCTTACTAACCATTGTCGAGGGCTTGAATACTGATATAAAATCTAAAGACTTAGTGATCGTATCACTGTTGGTTGTCCAGTTGTCCACAGTTGTCCACAGTGCATACAAGGAAAGCTTTCAAGGACTGTAGATTTATGCTACAAGAATGTCTAGTCCTTGCTGAGAAAACACGTAACTTGAAAGCAATAAAAGGAAAAGCAGACAAATTCAATGCAGTGTGGGGGCCATTTATTTCATACACTAACAAACTGAACTTAAAAACAGACTTCCAAGGACATCTTTGCAGGTCTGGATGTCATGAGCAGGACAGACTGAATATACGCCCTCTGGACACAAGATCTTGTTATGAACTGAATGATTTATAAGCAGCCCCCGAGTCGTTGTGTTTTGTATATTTGGATTCTCCATATGGATAGATGAGAATAGTTTTGTTATGTATTACCTGATATTTGCTTTTGGTGGTGGTGGTGGTGGTGGTGGTGGTGTCCAGTTATGTGATTTTATATCTGTTATTCAAATAGCCAAGAAAAATATTGGAAGAAAAAAGAGTTAAGGTAAATTGATGAAAGATAATAAGTATTCCGATGAATATTAGTCATGATAGCTAGATGGACTAGCCATGTTCAGAAGTCATAGAATCATAGAATCATAGAGTTGGAAGAGACCACAAGGGCCATCCAGTCCAGCCCCCTGCCAAGCAGGAAACACCATCAAAGCAGTTTGTACTTATTTGGGTGCAAATAACAGGGGAAAGGTGTTGCCCTCATACCTTATTTGGAGGTTTCCCAGAGGCATGTCGTTGGTCAGACTGGGAAACAAAGGCTTTTGATCTTATCCAGGAGGGCTGTACTTGTGTTATTACAAGTTAACAATTTAGTACAATTGACTTCACTTGAATATTTTGGTTTTTTGGAATATGTTAGGAAGGTTGTGGCAAAAATAAAAGGTCAAGTAAAAGCAAGAAACACACAGCAGCAGTATAAGCAGGTAGGAATAAAATAATTAGGAAGCAACTACTGAAGAAGGGGGTATCCTGACTCTTGAAACTTAACACAAGTTTTTTTGTTGACTCCTTAGACTGCAACAGAAATTGCTTGCGATACCTCACACTTCTTCACAAAACTGGAAGGTCTAATGAAACTTGTGCTTTTTTAAAGAAAGAAATCACACTTTGTGACATTTTTCAAGTTCAGTGCTGCTTGGCACAATCCTGATTAAGGAAATCAGCAGTGCAGCCTCCGGGGACAATCTTTCTCTGACCCTAAGGTCACCATACTTGAGGACAAAAAGGCTTTGGGGGATGGATAAAACACGAGGCTGTTGAATTAAAGCGCATTAACAATTTGACCCTGCACTATATGATCTGCCATGGATCATTATCTCTTAAAATGTCAGAATATTTATACACTTTTAGATTGTCCATGAGAGGTAAGCCGAATAATTCCAAATCTGTCATGCACTTGAAGAAATTGGTTGTAATGCAGCAAGTTAAGTATGTGTAACCATCACAGTTAAATGCCATGTCGCAGTTCAGTGTCTCATTAATACTAAAATACTTGTCATTCCCATTGATCTTGGTTGGATTTAGAGGCATCCAGTTTTTGCTGTATTGAACCTCTTGTTCTGAACTTTAGCTGGACACTGCTGCCACTTCCACAGGGGAATTGGTCTACCCCTTCAGTAGGCTGTGCTGCATGTAGAGTTTGGGAATATATGTCCTTTCATTAATTCTCAGGAAGCAGGTGTATTATTTATTAATAAGATTTCTTGCCCACATTTCACTATAAGGTCCTAGGGCAGATTACAATAATATCATATTCGAGTATAAAAAGATAAAACTGTTACAAGAATAAGAACAAATAATTTCCCCCCCATTATTGCTCTTTTTAAAAAGAGAGGAAAAACGCTTCTGAAAGCATTGAAACCAGGCTGGGTAGACTGAGCTTGTTTTGTTTGCACACCTATAAGGGCAGCCACTGGAACTCTCATTGAGCACAATGAGAAACCTTACGAAGCAGCTCCTAAAGAATGTTTTCTTTTTTCTTTTAGAAATGTAATGGGGGTGTCTGTTTCTGTCTCCTCACCTCCCAGGTTGCTGTGTTTGCTGCTAAACAACTTATTGATATATTTCTCCTGGAGCGTGTGATAGGGAAGATGAGTTTGCAGGGCCCAAGGTTTTCTGGGAAGGAGCACTCAAGCGCGATTTTAGATAGTGAGTATTGAACGGCTGGGGAGGGAGGAGAATGCCTGTAACTTTGGGGAAAGCCATAATATCTTGGATTTATTTAACACTGGGGATCTAAGAAGCCTTTTGCAAACACTAAAGGGCTGGCGGAGATGTGAGCTTTGATTACATTTCCAAGGAAGGTTACCGTGGAATGAACAATGCTTGTCGGGCTTAAATATGACGGATACTAGGCATACCTACACTGCAGATTTAAAGTACCCTTAATATTCAGATGGTCTGGTGCATCTGCCACCGAGTGCAGGAGTCAGCCTTTGCATGTTACAACAAATGAGTAGAAGCATGGCAAAAGTGGAATCCTGTAAGCAGCAGCTTCTGCATGCCACTCACTGACCATGATCTGGGAGTCAGACAGAACTGAACATTCATGCTCAGACATTTTTCCTAAAACAAAATTCACAGATTTTTTTTCGGGGGCGGGGGGGTTAATAGATAAAATATCTGCAATATATTCAGTAAACAGCATTTTGGCAAGGCCACTATAAATTCTCAAAGAGGCTCTACACATTCATAAATTGTTGTAGCTCACTGGCAGCCAGTGCAATGCTTTCAGGTCCGGTGGTAACACATAGTCACATTGGGCTGCTCCCCTTACCAACGTAGCAGATGGACCATCTTCAAGGGCAGCCCTACATAGCGCATCACAGTAGACCAAACAAGAAGTCACCAGAGCATGGACAACTGGCCAGTCTATCCCAGTGCAGGAATGGCTATAGTTACCTATAGTGCTACACTCATACACAGTGCTATTTTTCTAAAAAAAGGAGGTGCTGGAACTCACTATGAACACCTCCCTTGTTCTCTTATAATGGCAATGGCTTCCACCCAGGAGGTGCCAGAACTGAGTTCCTGTGAGTTCTGGTTGAAAAAAAGCCCTGCCCATACGGCTGTAGTGTCCTACCAACATTTCTCGAGTGGGTATCAATTATCCCTCAAGAAAATCATTGCACTCCAGTTTTATGCGGATATAGCCACATTGCTGTTATGGCTGATTTTTCTAGGGGCAGGAAGGATACAGTGCTATTTGGTGGGGGGAAAGCTAGATCAGGACCTGTTACGGCAGGGCAGGGGCTTGATTGGAATCCTGATTAGAATTGCCTTCTCCACAACTGTTATTTGCCTTGGGAGCAAAGGGCCCATTGGCACCGTGATAATTCCTCTCACATTGCAAAAACAAGCACTCAGGTGAGGAGGGATTCCAACTGGGAAAATGGCAATTTCAGGTTTGTTTGTTTTTAATCTATGGCCTTTTAAACTGTGTGTTACTAGTAACTTTGTTACTGTGCTGTGTATTTGTGTGTTTTTCTATTGTAAACTGCCCTGTGATCCTCGGATGAAGAGCGGTGTAGATATTTAATTAATAAATAATAATAAATATAAAAAAGAGAGAATTCTAAGCTCACCAGGGCAAACTGCATGACAAATGCCATGTCCAGTTTGGCCCTCGATCTTCCCTGCCTACCTTTTTCTTTCTAGATTTTATGTTCGATATTCTCCTTAAGCAGTTATTTAGCATTCAGCAGCAGCAGCGAGTTACCTCTGAAAACATCCCCCTGGGAGATTTCCATCTGAAAGCTTTTACCGAGGTGGTAAGTAGGCTCATATTTTAAAATGTTGATTGTTTTGGCTGCCTTTTATCTTTTCTGTACTGCAGTGTCCGGAGGAGCTTCACCCACCCTGCCTCTCCTCCACCTCTACCAGAGCAGGCTCAGAGCTAATTAAGGGGAATGGGTCGGATGTAACACACACACACACACAGAGAGAGAAAGAAAGATTAGTTGAGAACTACTTCATCACGTGCTGCTGGATTCCCCCTCCTTTTGCTAATCATAGAGATTATTGCTTCTCCTAATACCATATCTCTTTCCCTATTAAATATTCTGTTTAACCTTCACAGTGCTGAAGTTAAGTCAAATACTCCAGTGCAGTAGTTGTCCTAAGTGCCTCAACGGAGCATTTGCCCTAGGTACATAGTGGTAGTGGGCTCCTTACACTCACAGAACAGCAGCTTTGCATTCACAGTATCATATGTATCTGAGGTGGAGGATAAATGGAGGTATTTGCCTTCCACACACATAGGCTGGTACCGAATGCTGCTGTATGTATCGTAAGTAAAACTATAATTAAAAAAGGCTTCCTCAAGGCAAGTGTGGAAGTCCCATTTAAGTATGTGAAATTTACTTCCAAATGAATATGTAGCTCTTTCTCAATACTTCCTACCTACCTTTTACTGGGGGATGGAACTGATGAACAAAGAGGCCAAGTTCTGAGGTGGTATAATAGCCTGCAGAATGGGGTGTTGCATTGTTGATTGCGCCCTGTAAGTAGAAAACTAGCCCAACAGGGAACAGTCTGATCTAGGATCTTCCTTCCGTACACTACCTTTTCATTAAAAGTGAGCTTTTACACGGGAGGATGCAAAAGTGGCATTCCATACCAGTAGTTTGAAATGGTACACTACCTCTTCATTCTTTTTCATGTGTAAGCCAGGACAAAACTGGCTTACTCCCTATTGGCAGCTTGCCTCTCTGCAGCTAGATAAGGCCAAAGGCCCATCTAATCCAGCATCTTGTTCTCACGGTGGTCAGCTAGATGCTTGTGGGCAGCACCAGATTTAAGGTGGTACAGAAGGTTGCCATGCACAGGGCACTAGGCTGAGGGAGTGCAAAATTGAGAAGATCCATAATTGAGAAGATCCTTTTGGGGTGCAATTTTTTTTTGCTTTGCACAGGGCACCATATTATGAAAGATTACCAAAGTCTGCCCCTGCTGTGGGAAACTTGCAAGCGGGATTTGAGAGCAACAGAACTCTCCCAACCTCTGTCCCCAGCACCTGTTTTACAGAGACATACAGTACTGCCTTCAACGGTGGAGGCAGATCATAGCCATATCCTCCAAGAATTTGTCTAATCCTCTTTAAAAGCTATCCAAGTTGGTGGCCATCACTACAGCTTGTGGTAGCAAATTCCAGTTTAACTATGCACCGTGTGAAGAAGTATTTTCTTTTGCCTGTCCTGAACTATCCTATCAGCCTTAGTGCACTTAAGCTAAAATGGGCTCCCCCTCTGCACTGTTAACCTAATTCTTTGTGTCCAGTTGCCACTGAATGCATAGACAAGTGTGCTCCTTCAGTTGTTCCGACAACCTTTTAAATATAATCTGTTTGCAACATTCTGACAGTCTGGTTGCAGATTGTAACAGTCTTGTAGTGCAGAAAACTAGAATTAAGCACTCGTCAGATAATTCCTAGGAGTTAAAGCACACATTCTCAGGGTCTCCACCCCTCAATTATTATTCTTTGTTTCCTTGCTGTATGAAACATAACTTCCATTATCCTCAGTAGATTCTTGCTTCTCTTTAGCCACACATCAAACATAGTGTTACCAGAAGGTGAATGGTGCAATTATTCTGGACCAAAGGCTGTTATATGATTTATTTTTAAGCCTTATGAAAATCGAAAAGTACAATTCTTAAGTCCTGAATATCAAAATCCTATAGCCACAGGAAGAATGCCTGTCCTGATATGTCCTTGAATGACCTTTCAAATGCCCATTGCCTCTGGAGGCACTTTGCCCTCCTAATTTGAAGGAAGTGGTGTTTTTCAAGAAGTCATTGTTGTTTATCTTTGTACACTCTGCAGATCAGATGGACTACTGACTCTCAAGGGTTGTATATCATTATTAGAGGGGAAAACATTGTGATGTGAAATCATTGCAAACCAGCAATTTGTAAACCAAATTTTCCAGCAGATGGCAGCAGAGTAAGCAAGTTTTAAATTCCTCTTTGTACTGCAAGGAGCCTTAAAAATAGATCTTAAAATGTGAAAGATTGGCAGGGCACATGGTTTGTGTTTCTCCAGGCTCTGGCACATTCTTTTGACTCTAATCTGATGGGATATTGCTCTGTCTCAAATTACTCATGTGGCGGACACTCCTTTTATTATGAAAACAGCAAGGTGGTTCACATCAAATCAGATCTCTCGTTTCATTAAAACAAAACAAACAAACAAAAAAAAAACCAGTGCATGAAACCTTTGTGCTGTAACCTCACTTGTGCAAAAACCTCAATTTAAAGAAAGTGTTCAGCTTGTTTCTTTCTCTGGATCAGCTACTGCCCTCACTTTTTCCTTTTCATCTAAATTTTTGGACCCTTCTTGTGTATTTCAGGCTTTAGATGTTATCTTGACAGAGCTGAATAAAGTGGTGGAGGAGGACATGGAAGATCTGCTGGAATATGAAAAGAAAGCTCAGGTAGAAAGGAATATGTGGCTCGGGGGTAGTTATAAGCATTTTGGGGGACAGACAACTATATCCATATTAATGTTCAAGGCATAAACAACAGAACGTAAGCACTATAATTCTCTTAAATCAGATCATAGGTCCATTGTGTCTAGCATCCATTTTCTACACAGTGACCAGCCAGATTCTTCCAGGAAGAACATAAGCAGACCATGAGTGCAACAACTCTCTTTTGCAATTTGCCCCCACCCCTGGCAATTGCTGTTTTCAGGTAGAATGTCTCTGAATCTGAAGGTTCCATTTAGCTATCATGGTCAATACCAATTAACAGACTTATAAATACATTTGTCTAATCATTTGTTGCCCATCACTACATCTTGTGGCAATAGCTGCAAATTCCATTAGTTATTTCCATTAGTAACTAGTTAATTTTGCATTATGCAAAGGACCTTCCTTGTAGTGTTTTTTTTTTAATACAGATTTTGCATTTAATTAGTTACATGTATTTCCCCATCCCCTATAAAAGTGTGTGATTCCATCTTAAGCTTCCTAAGCTCATGGTCATCACCACAAATTGTGGCAGGAAGCTTCATAAAATTAACTTATGTGTATAGAGACAGTCCAGTTCTTTGCTGTTCATATATGTGGGTGGAGTTTAAGTGCCTGTCATAGACCTGGAGCCGTTTAACCACCTTGGCTGTAGATACCAACTGTTTCCACAGTCTTAATTTCAGGAGCTTATCATGCCAAAGAGTCCAGCCACTGACATCTGATTGACTTGGGGCATTTGAGAGGTAGGACTACCCTTGATGAGGAAGCTTCACAGTGCACAGAGAGGCTAGATTGCCTGTGCAAGCCCCAGAATGTCACTCCCCACCACGGTGTCTGAGTACATGGGCTGCTTATTGGAAGCTGCCTGGATTATCTCAATACGATTGACTCAAGGACATTCAACTCTTATTTTCTAAGTGTGTGCTTACCTTTGTTCCCTTGCATCAGGAAAGGGCAGAAGGCAAGACTCCTTATACCTGGCCCATCTGCCAACTCAGGGGCTCCATATGGCCTGCTCAATCACAGTGGGGCAGTGTTGGAATCGTTATTCCTTTCTGTGCCTGAATAATCCTTTGAGGCCTGAGCATTGGCTGTCTGAAGTGGCTTTCTGGGTTGCCAATGCCTGCTAGCCAAAATAGCTGTTTTCCACTGCCACTCTCAGAGGCAGTACGGTATGCCTCTGAGCACCTTTTGATGGGTATCATAGGTGGGTGGGATGCAGTTGCATTCAGGTTGTGCTTGTGGACTTCCCAAAGGCATCCAGCTGGCTGTGAGAACAGGATGCTAGATTAGATGGACCATTGGACTGATCCAAAACTCTTCTCATGTTCTTACATCAGCTTTGGGCTATTCATTTTTTAAGCCCTGTACTAAGTATGTCAAGTTTAATGCAGATGCCCCCTTCTGCAGATGGCTGGAGGCATTTTGTTCTACTGAACCTAGTCCAATGTACCTATTAAAACTAGGATTTGCACTATTAACAGAATATCTCTCCCTTAACAAGAATGATATTCTGCTCTCACAGAGGAGCTTGCTACATAATTGACTGAGGTACATGTTTAACTCATTCTCTATGATATATTTCATTTAAAGGGTATTTAACAGAAACAGAAGAGAGGAAAAGAGCACCTGGATAATGTAAGGCTTTTTGATACGCTTATGTTTCATTTCAGAGTAATATATGTGAGTGTAACACTATTTTATATTTATCTTGATTTCCCATGTGATGCAATAACAAACAGGAAATGAGCATATCTGAACACAAAGTTTTATTAAGAATAAACCATGTTTAAATTATTTGGCTGAATGTATAACAAAAAGGGACAGAGTTTGAATTGGGATGGGGGGGAGGGGATGGGGGGGGAGACATCCCAGCTGTCCAGAGCTCTTTTGTGAGCTATTTACTGAATTCAGTGATAACATGTCAGCATAATTAAAGGGATAGGATCTCAGGCTGAAACACTAGAACAGGCATCCCCAAACTTTGGCCCTCCAGATGTTTTGGCCTACAACTCCCATGATCTCTAGCTAACAGGACCAGTGGTCGGGGAAGATGGAAATTGTAGTCCAAAACATCTGGAGAGCTGAAGTTTGGGGGTGCCTGCACTAGAAGCTGTTATCAATCCTTGCCTCTTTAAATGTCATGGCTTCTCCAGGAATCCTGGGAATTGCAGTTTGATGAGGTGTTGAGAATTCTCTCCTAGAGAATTTAAACTGGATGTGTGAGTGGCAATGATGGCAGCTGCAACAGAAACTGGGATGGCTTCCCACATGCCAACCACTCTATGGTGACATTTTCAAGGTACTTGTAGATTGCCCCCATCTATTGATTCTCCTAGCCCTGCTGTGTGAATGGAGAGCTTCAATTGGATGTTTTATGAAGAAATTAACAATGGTTAATTTCTCTTGTGCATGCAAGACTCACAGCAACCACATAAAAAAGAAAATGAACAAACAAATGGCTAGAGCCTGAACTAAATCACAATGATGGAGGGCCTCCAAAGTAGGAGCCTACAGGGAACAATTCATAGATTTCAGGGCACCAAATCCATGACTACCTACAGTCCATTTTCCTTTTCTTCCAAGATCAAGTAGGAATCAAAGAGGCAAAATACTTTCCTCCAAAATTTAAACAGGAAGAGAGAGTGGGGATTGTCCTAAAAAATGAAGACAAAGAGGGAGAAACACAGTTTACTATTTGCTACGCATCATGTTGGACACATCCCTGATGTTTAGAAGAGTGCAGTGCCCTGTTAAATTTTTCCAGCTTTCTTTAAGTTTAAGACCATTAAAAGCAGGCCAACAACTCCAGTGCAGCAATGGACAAGTGTTGTCGTAGATGGCGATGACTGTCATCAGTGCAGGTCGCAGGTTTAGGGTTGCATGCGCGTATCCTACAGGGACTTGGAAGGGTTAAAGTAAATTACAGTACTTTAAGTAGAAGCTGCAGGTTAATTATTATGTTGGAATCAATTTACAGAGAATGCACCATAATGATAGCTGGGTAACAATGAGGGGAAGCAGCCTGGCTTGAGGTCCACTTGATGAGCTGGTTGCTATAGAGAGAAGAAGAAGAAGAGAAAGAACTGATGAGCCACATTTTAAAGAAGCAGAGCCTGCATTTCTTGCACTGGTTTTGATTTTCTTAGTAACCCCCGGATACAGCTAGTGAGATCTTGATGGTACAATAAATTATAATGTGGCTGCAAATATATAATCAATTTAATCAGTTAGATTAATCAATTTAAAATACTTTTAAACAAGTACCTCCCAATTAATCAGGGAACAATTTTAAGAGTTTTTTTATTAAAAAAAACCACACACATGAGGCCTTATAAAAACTAGAGATAGTACAGCACCTTCAGAGGCATTCTCCCTGTTCTCTTACAGTGAGAGAATGCTTCTTCTAAGAGGATGCCTGCTACAATATACCAGGCCTATTTAAAAATCAAAGAAAGTATGCTTCAGAAATACAGCTTTTTCCCATGTGCAGTTCGTTCGTTCAACTAAAACTCCTATCATTAATCAACTAAGCTGGCTCGGACTGACTCTCCATACATATTCATATAGGAAGGTGTGACATGTCGTCCATAAAGTATGTCACAAATTTTAGGGAGAGGAGGGTAAGTAGGGACGGTCAGTGGTCAGCAACAGAGCACATGATTTTCATGGAGAAGGTTCTCATTTTAACCACTGAGGAGCCAAGTGCTATTTTTCTAGAAAACAAGGTGCTGGAACGCACCATGAATGCCTCCCTTGTTGTCTTAGAATGGAACTGAGTTCTGGTGAGCTCCAGCCGAAAAAAAAGCCCTGGAGGAGCCACTGCTGAAGCAGACTGTACTGAATAGATGGACTAATGGTCTGTAGCATGAAGGCATATTCATATGTTCATGACAAAGTTACAACAGCCAGAATAGTAAAACATTTTAAAGCAAAGGGATGTCTGTTTTTGTAAGTGGGCAGTTCCTGGCATTAAAGGGAGGCCTTGCTTCTAAACCTTCCTAAGAGAATAACCCGTGGGATGCCTGGATACGTCACCTCGACAGCTCTTGCCATCTTCCTGCAAAGTCCCTGTTACACAGCTGCATAGAGGCCCATCCATCTGGCTTGTACATATCTGTTCACAACCTCCATTGTCTTCACACCAGTCTAAACCTAAAACACAAGATGTAAAAAATGAAAGTGGATTATTTCCAATAAGGAGTAATAGTCTGGGTCACAGTGACACTGTAAAGTTACCACTGCTTCATATTAAAACTGATTTTTACACAGTGATGCTGGTTTATGGCTAGTCAGGCTCTGAACCCTTCCATCTTCAATGCTCAAAACTATTTTTTTCCTTCTACCTTGCCTTGGGGACCAGAGAGATTATTAACAAAGGCAGGATTCTGTCTTTGCAACATGCTGAATCCCACCACTGTAGTCATGGAGTAAAGTAAACCCATCATCCTTCAGGAAATTGAAGAAATGCCAGACTTACGCTTCCTCCTGATTGGCCCCACAGAGATGATCTGCTCGTTGAGCTCTTTGGTATAGTCATTGGCCCTCCTGGCATTCTGAGGACAGTTCTGACCAAACAAGGAGAGAAGATTACTGTAAGTGTGTGCCACTCTAGAAATCCAACTAGAAATCAGCATAAAGACTTAGAGCAGGTGTGGCCCACCAGATGTTGTTGGGCTCCATGTCCATCATCCAGGGATGATGGTAGTCCAACAACATCTGGAGAGCACAGGTAATCTTCCTGGGGATTCCAGAGTTTAGGGGCGACTACTGAGATATCCATAATGCACCACCCACCCCTCAAAATGCATGCATTTCCCCATCTACACAGATGCTATTGCTGTGGGTTTCCTGCATTAGTTGGGGGTTTGGACTAGATGACTTCTGAGGTCATTTCCAACTCCATGATTCTGTCTCAGGGCACTTTGAGTAGAGTCTCTCCTGCAGACCATAACCACTGAGGTGAGCTTATATAAGATGGTAATGACCCCTGTGTAGAGTCTAAGCTATGCAAATCTACCGGGCCAGGATATAACGGTCCATGCCACCTACTATTTTGCAAGAGTATCTTTCTGAGTCGCAAAGTGAAACGGCACAGTGGAGGTGAACCTCATCGTAATCACCGATGAACTTGAAGACAGTGACGTGAAAGCGGCAAGTCAGTGAAACTCCGTTTTCTTCAATCCCAATTGTGTTGTCCTTTATATTCTGGCACCTACAACGCCAAAAAAGAAAAAAGGCCCAGCTCTCAACACAGCTGTGAGGAATCTCTGGAATTTCCAAAACAGAGGAAGGGAAAAGGGTGTCACTTACCCCTCTTCAATGATGAAGTATCTGAGCTTGTCATTGCTGTCTCGAGAAGGTGTTGCATAACATTTATTTAGCATTAGGATGAGATGGGTGGAATCTGCCCCAAGGACGAAGACACCAACATATAGCACGTCACGGGTGGTCAGCACCACTTCACCTTGCCGGTAGGGATGCTTGTAGGACGAGTTTTTGTACAGTGCCATCTTGGTTGTGAAACTGCCTTCTTGTGTAGGCACTGTCAGATTAATAACACTGAAAAGGAGAGTAATAAAACTTAACGAAGAGTGAATAGAGAAAATATCCTGGAGAAACCATGGAGCAGGTTTGCTGAGTCAGAGAAGCAAGTCTAAATCTGCCTCAGGTGCTTATTAATTAATTAATTAATTATATTTAGACAGTGCCCTTTCAAGTATATTATCAGGATAGATTACAATAAAATGCTAAAACACCATGAAGTGATGAATGGACTAAAATAAGCTCTAAACAGCAATTCAGCTACCTCGTTCTTCAGACAAATAGCATGGATCATGACTCGCTGTTTTTCCCCCTAATTATTTTATGGTGTTGCTTATGCATACATGAGAACTTTCAAACATTAGGCATCAGAGGCCTCTACAGGAGGGACAATATCTTTTTCAGTCCCGGGTACAAACATATGAGGATCAAAGAGTGATCAAAGAGCGGTACTAACTGGGCAGTTGCAGGGCTGGTTCACATCCAATGCTATTGTAAGTTTTTTTTGCAAAGATAGGGGACACCCTATGGATCTCCATTCACATGGATCTCCATTCACAGAAACCACATAATGGGTATATGCCTGGAGCTCCTGAATTGGATTACATTTATGCCCATTTTCAGACAGTGCTCTCATGAACTCAAGATACAGGAATGACACCAGCATTTAAAGAAAGAGAGAGAGAAAGAAAGAAAGAAAATCAAATCCAATATATTATGCACAGCCTAATATATCGTGATCTACTGGTAGATCACTGGACACTGAACTTTGGCTCCCCTAAAAAAAAACCTAAACATTTTAGCCCTGCAGCCCATAAAAAGAACTTTGACCTGAACCCCTAAGGAACAAGCTTTCATCTTTCCTAAAAAAAACTCAACAACTTTGACCTGAACCCCCCAAAGGGGGGTTGATCACTGCCAGTTCTTAACTCTGTGAGTAGATCACAGTCTCTTGGGAGTTGGCCACCCCTGCAATATAACATGTGAATTGACTCCATATATTCCTGCGGGTGTCACCTCAGAGGATCCTGTACCCTCCCAAATAAAGTCAGTGAGAGGAGGTCCTTTATCCATCCCACCCAAATGACCTCCATGTGTACATAGGAAGCAGGTGTTTCTATTACCTGAGCATTGGTCTCACAACAGAATCCAAAGAAATTTTGATGTCAAGCTCATAAGCACAGGAGAATTCCACATTGATAGTTCGGTCCCGAGTGATAATGTTTCCAGTGTTGTTTGCACTTTCGATCCAGACTGTGTTTTTGTACATGATGTGGGTGCTGTTGGACTGTGCAGAGGAAAAAAAAGTGGGGGTGGGGAGATACACGTAGAAGGATTAAAGGCCTCTCAAGTGTTCAGATGCCCTTGCGACTCTTTAATAGTATCCAAAGCCATAATATGTGTTTTAGACTTAACAGCAATATGTGTCTTCTCAGTAGTAACCTGCATGGAGTTCAGTGGAACTTACTCTAAACTGGGTGTATACAGAATTGCAGTCTAAATTTTCTTGCTTAAGTTGAATGAAATGAAATGGAGGGAACCATCCAACAGAAGACTAACCCCAAAGAAGCTACCTTGAGCGAAGAATCTCTTTATGTGGTCTGTGGATAGCCTGAGAAGAATGGAAGTCTGGCAAGTTGAGGAATCAATTAAAAAGTAGATGATCAGTTGACAAAACATTCTTGAATTTGTGGATAGCCCTAAATAAAATTTCAGGATTACTTATAATAAATTAAAATTATGATAAAAGTCTATTATATATCATAAGCTTCCTAAGGGCAGGTCCTGCCTGTCATGGACTGGTTGGATACAGAGGAATAGTGGGAGGAACCAGTTGGGGAACCAACAAGGGAGGATGGCTCAGAGCTCAGGGAATGGTGGTGGGACAACGATGAGTGATCAGAGGGAGAAGAGAGGGAAGAGGAGATGTCGGAAGCTGAGGAAGTAACAGGATCAAGAAGCAGAGGTGAGTCAGGCTGTTGAAGAGTCATGGGGGTTTCCCCTTCCTTGTCTGGGAGATTAGCTTCCCTACCTGCTTGCCTCCCAGAACCAGAAGAGGCATTAAAAGGGCAGGGAAGAGTTGGGCGAGACACAAACACAGACTCAGATTGCTTGGGAAACACCCTGGAGAGCAGGGGACTTAGGCAGTTGTGGGGGGCGGGGACCTTCAGTCTCAGCAACTGCTTCATGGGGGCAACACCTACTGGAGATGGGTTGCTGTTTTCATTAGGCCCGACACTCCTGTGCAGATCATGGGCTTTGTTAATAAAGAGTTAACTCCATCCTGCACAGTGTGATATACTACTGCTGGCTCTCCTGACATGGCTTAATATTTTTTTGCTTATGAAACTCTATAAAGTACCATGTACAGTAGTGTTGCTGTATGTATATAACATTCAGAATGCATTTGAAGATGTTTTGATGTCAGGGATGCAAAACCTTTTCATGGCAGGACTCTAGTGACACAAGCCCAGAACAATCAATGAGCTGAAGAAGAGTGTCATGAGAATAGGAGCAAATCCAGAGTTCCTCAAACATTCTGACCTGCACTATGTTTCCACAGTTGCCCTTGGTGTTATTTATCTGAAAGGAGATGAAATCTTCTCCTTCAATGCCGGGACAGTGGCGGTCATTGATGCGCACCCCTTCTCTTTCAAAGCCCAGCTGAAACAGCTTGCACTTTGAGATGGACACCTCCATCTGGGCAGCTTTGCAGGTCACCTCAGCATCCAGGATGTCTTGCGTGTCTGCAATGAAAAAGAAAAGGAGTGGGGAGCTGTGTGCAGATAAGGGCTAGGCAATTGGTAAATGGATTTCTATCACATTTACTAGTCAAAAAACCATTTAAAGGCCACAACACTGTCGAAAATAGAAGTAAAGGACGTGAACATTAACAATTCAGTTCAATCAAAGTCTTAGTCCTGATGGCCAGCTGATTTCCTCTCCTATTATTTATGCAAGACTGAGGAAGTCAGATTAATTGTAAGATTAATTCATTAAGATGGAAGTGTATGGTGCCTAGGAATGACTGTTTGCATATATTAATGGCTTATCTAGTGTAAAGCTAGTCTAATATTTATATGCAGGTGATAGGTGCAGTTGTACAAAACTGCAGTGTGGTGTCAGCAATATGCAGATAACATCCAGCTCTATTTTAAGTTTTACATCAGTTTCTGGTGCAGCACTCAATCCTTAGAGAGTACAAGTTGGAAATAAATCTCAAGAAGATGGTGATTTTGATGGATTGCAAGCCAAGTGTGAGAGGTCTAGGAGTCTATCCTGTCCTGGGTAAATTACACCTGCTTAGAAGGGTACTCCTTGACCTTGTTTTGCTTCTTGAGTTTCAAGTGACAAATGGATTTAACCAATTTTAATTGAATCTTACCAATGTTAGTCATGCAGTCATGCCATACAACAATCTCTCATGTTGATTACTACAAAAGCTGTTTTCTATATCCTTTTACATTTGGAGATGGCATTTGATTTGTCACCAAGGAAGTTTTTTGCCCATCCATGTGTTCTTATGTGATCTCCCAAAATACGCCTGGCATTCTACCAGGACAAAAGTCTTAAGTCAGACTCTTTAATGGGGATGCAGAATAAATCCCCTTCCCTCCTCAATTCGGTTTTGATGGACAGTTCCAAGTGATATTTTCCAGGGCTGGCAAGCTGAGGCTACAAGCAAGTGACATTCACCGACAGCAAGGAAGATAGCTGTGCAAAATTGATTTTTAATGGTGTTGGGATTTTTTAAAAATAAAAAAATACTGTGTATTTGTATGGAAATCAGTTGAAGCCTCGGGACTCAGGGCAAGTGGAAAACAAGGCTGGATGAAGCAATGGAAAATTCTGCCACAGGAAACAATCCAGTGCTGAGACCCAAGGGAGAAAAATGAGATGAAATAAGGTGATGAAATAATGGGCCATTTTTATGTTCCCGTGTACTGACTCACCACTAAAGTAACTTGGCATTGCACAAACTACAATTGTTTGAACTAGAACAAAATGTATCTTAGCTGAAGAGCAATTAAAAGTTTCTGTGACAGTATGAAACTTCCACCCCATCCTAACAAATTCCATTTAAATCATTAATTACTGTCATCTTAGTCCTACAATCGTTCTGTAACATCCTTGTATCTAAGAGCATGAACAGTATTCCAGAAACAAAAATTTAGTGTCATCACACCTACAAATTGATGCCTGGTACTTCTTAAGCTAGGGGTGGAAAAGATGGAAGATATGAGGGAAAAACCCAAGGTTCCTTAAGACTACACATACTTGATATTATTTGCAAGGAGAAAAACTCAAGCCTGCTTCCAATGTTCTCCATCCACTAGAGCAAGAGTTTAAAGGTTGAGCAACAAAGGAATCCAATGCAGCACCTGCAATTGTGGAAGCTGTTTGTGAAACAGTCAACTCTTGTTGTCTAATAGCTGATTTTTTGTGTGCAATCTGTTTCTTAACTATCTTTGGAAATGTACTTTGTTTTTCTTTGCGCAACAGTTTTCTGGCAGTGCAACAAATACACTGCTAGGTGACTTTAACTTAACGCTGCATTATATACATATACAATACTCAGCCAACATGAAAACCAGATCTACAACCTCAACAAACCTTGAAATTATGAGCACCAAGACTGACATCACAAGTTACTCGCTGGACGGTAGCAGATTTTCTTCTAAACTTGGGGTAGCCAATATGAAGCTTACCAAATGCTAAGCTCTCTTCAGCCCAGCCACCATGGCTGATGGTGAGGGATGATGTGAGAGCTGTAAATCAACAACATCTAGAGAGCACTGCATTGGCCACCCACGTCCTAAACTAAGGGATGTGAGGGAGGGAGAAGGCTGGACTGTTCTTAAAGGGACAATGCACTGTTAATTTACTGTGCCTGGATCATATATGTGAAGGACATGCAGTGATACATGCAGAAGATCATGCCAGAGACTCAATGCTGGTTGTGACTGTCTAGTAAAGTTTTAATGGCCCAGAGTAGCTGAGGAAACTCAGCCAGATGGGCGGGGTATAAATAAATTATTATTATTATTATTATTATTATTATTATTATTATTATTATTATTGAAATGGATATTTCACATCACCTGGATAGTATCCATGATACAGGCACACTGCCTGCATAAAAGGGGAATCTATGAAAACGCATGGAGTTGGGGGCTGCAGGTTTTAGGCAAGCCTAAGTAGAGAATGCTTGCTGTTTGGATCATCTATGAATGCATTTATGGTCCCTCTGTAACAGAGATGTACTAGAGATGCTTTCCCAGTCACCCCTTGGCAGCTTCAACACGGCCACTGGTCACTCACTGTTTCCATAGGGTGGTGGTTCTATGCAGCCACACAGCTCTCCTCCGTTCTCCACCTCACAAGTTCTGTTGGGACAATCTGCCCCCACACAGGGATCTTCAACCACTCCTGCTAAAAAGGAAAAAGGAGGGGAAAACAAAGAAGGACAACCAATTTATTTTAAGACCAGTTGCATGAGCTGCTGTTTATCACTTACACACAAAGTGCTAACACAAGAGAAGACCTCCCCCATAGCTAGGGAACCAGTATACCTGGACCTTTTCTCCTGTGTTAACCAGCCCTTGTTGGGGAGATGTGAATTAATCTAAAGTGTAATCAATCATGTTAGGTCTTATTGTTAGGAAACATGTTAGGAATTATGTTCGGTCTTTATATTCGCCATTGCAATGACGAAGTTCAAGAATACTACCCAGAGGGGATTTCTAAGCTTGGATGGCAAAGAACACAGAGAATCAACTGGCTGTAATGCAGGGCTGCATCCAACTAACTTCTACTCAGAGCAGTCCCATTGAAATCAATGAATCTATGTAGACCATGCTATTAACTTCAGTGGTTCCACTCCAAGTATTTGGTACAATTCATATATTTCAGAGTCTAAGAACTAATGTGTTCAGGATTTTTTTATTTTTTTATTTTTACAATGCCTCTTCCCTGAAATAAAAAGTTAGCACCCAAGACTGTTACATGCTGAAAGTGTTGTCTAGATAGCCCTTTATTGTGCTCCCGATAAACCTGCAATAATGTAACTGGTCAACAGCAGGATCTAACATGCCAGATGTGCCCTTGAATAGCTGTTTTATTGACTTAGGGAAGCCCACTGTGACAAAGTTTGAGAATTTCTCAGTAGGAAGATGGAACTAATCCTAGCTCGCTTACAGCAATTTTCCTTCTCAATCCATTCCGTGCTGAGAATTCCAAAGGAGCGGCAGGCCTCCCCATAGGCTGCCAGAGAGCCACAGAGCTGGTACTTCTTCTGGTTGTAGCAGCCGTCGAGAAAGCAGGATTCATAGAAGGGCATTGGGTCCAGCAGCCCGTAACAAGGCTGGAAGAAGCCTTTCATGTCAGTAAGTTTGAGGCAGTAGCTGTCGCTCTGCAGGACCTGGATCTGCACGTTGTCGCAGGTGGCAGCGTACTGAGCGTATTGAAGCTCATTGCAGCTGGAATCACAAAAACCACAAAAGACTGCAGAATACTGAAGATGTGGAAAGGTGTACAAGAAGCACGGGGAAGAGCACAGTGGTGGAAGCTGTATCAGGAAACCATGAGTGTGTGCAGCGAGGCACTAGGGCTAGAGCAGGCATCCCCAAACTTCGGCCCTCCAGATGTTTTGGCCTACAACTCCCATGATCCCTAGCTAACAGGACCAGTGGTCAGGGAACATGGGAATTGTAGTCCAAAACATCTGGAGGGCCGAAGTTTGGGGATGCCTGGGCTAGAGTATGGAACATATTTCTAGGCAGTGAGTAGTCTCCATACAAAAGAGTGGCTCCACTCACCCAGGATGGCCACTGGCTTTTCTCAACAGGAGGGACTATAAAAAGGCTTCCTACGTGGGCTTGGACTTTGCTTGAGCAATAATAGTTTCTGCTGGCTGAGGCTTGTTCCCTGACTTGACCTCCTCACCTCTGATTCCTGGCATGATTCCTAGCTCCCACTTGCTTATGACCCAGCATGTGTGTTGCATGCAGAAGCTGCATCTTCTGGCCCCTGAAAGAACCAAAGCCCACCCTGTCTTATCTTTCATTAAATAGACATTGTCAGCCTTTTAAGATTTTCACTGCAACCAGAAATATCTAAAAGTCTACTTCTTTTTATATAATATATAAAGAGACAAGTGCAGATTGGGATTCTGCAGTCTCCAAACTCTTGTCCCTGCTTTTGCAGCAGGCTCAGGAAATGAGTATTTGTCCTTTACTTCACCTAGAGCAAGGGTGGGGAACCTCAGGGCCTGAGGGGACTGAATGCAGCCGGTCAGAACACACTATCTGGCCCCCAGGACTCTCTTATTGTAGTAGTAGTGGTGGTGGTGGTGGTGGTTTTTCCCTGACGGGACTCGAGACAGCTTACAAATAAAAAGAAGAATCGCTAAAAACATAGAAATAACTATCATTAAAAAACAATTTAACACTGATAGTTTTTAAACTATATACATATCTAAAATCTGTTTAAAACACAGCAATAAATACAACAAGCACCAGCCCTTTAATTAAAAGCAGTTGATTCCCCAAAGCCTGTTGGAACAGTAATGTCTTTGCCTGCTGGCAGAAGGACAGCAAGGAGGGAGCCACTCTAGCTTCTCCAGGGAGGGTGCTCCAAAATCTGGGAGCAGCTACTGAGAAGGCCCTCTTCTGCATCCTTACCAAGCATGCCTGTGAGGGTGATGAGACCAAGAGAAGGGAATCCCCCGAAGATCTCAGAACCTGAGCAGGGTTGTATGAGGAAATGCAGTCTCTCAGACAGCTCAAACCTAAGCCATGTAGGAATTTATAGGTGACAACTAGCCCTTTGATTTGTGCCTGGAAACAGACCACCAGTAGCCAGTGCAGTTGCTCTAGCAAGGGAGTCTAAGCTCCCTACGATCAGCTCCAGCCAACAATCTGGCTGCAGCTATTTGAGCCAGTTGAGGTTTTTGAGCGCTTTGAAAAGTGCAGCCCCACGTAGTGTGTGTTACACCAATCCAAATGAGATGTAACTAAGGCATGGGATGTAACTGTGCCACTGTGGCCAAATCAGACATCTCAAGGAATGGGTGCAGCTGGTGAACTAGCTTTCACTGTGCAAATGCACTCCTGGCCATTCATGCTCAGGGCTGAGTCCAGGACCAGGACCAAACTGCGAACCTGTGTCTTCAGGGGAAGTGTTACCCCATCCAGCACAGGCTGAATCCCTATTCCCTGTTCTGCCTTCCGACTGACCAAGAGCACCTCTATTTTGCCTGGATTAAACTTCAGTTTGTTCACCCTCATCCAGTCCATTACTGATGACAGACGCTGGCTTAGAACCGAGACAGCTGTAGGTGGAAAGGAGAAATAGAACTGAGGTGGAATCTACACACATAGAAAAAATGTTGTGAAAATGTTTTTTAAAAGGGTTTGGGGAAAAAAATACATTGACTTTGCCATAGCTCACTCTCACCACCTAGTGTCACATTTGTATATTGCCCTTTACAACACACTTAAAACGTTTTTTTGTAGCTGTATAGCTGAGTCCTGAGTGTCATCAGCATACTGGTGGCACCGAACCCCAACGACCTCTCCTAGTGATTTTTGTTTAATAGCATGGGGGACAGATCCGAACCCTGAGGGACCCTGCAGGCCAACAGGAGTCCCCCAGCACCACCTTCTGGGTTCACCTCTCCAGGAAGGAACAGAGCCGCTGTAAAACAGTGCCTCCAAGTCCCATCCCATCTCAAACCACACCTCTTCTCCTCAGGCCATGACTTTCATTGGTGCTGCTCCACACCTTTCTCAATTGCTTTTGTCTTTCCCTGCCCTCAATTGCTTTTGCCTGGCTGAAATTTGCAGCCCTTCCCCCAGTCCCCCTGCATCACTCCATGTACCTCTTCTGCATGCCATTCGTCTTCCAGCTCTGTGCCAGGAACACACTGCTCACCACCGGCTTCCCTCGCAAGGTGACATAATCATCTGTGCGATCCCCGTTGAAATTCCCACAAAGGCCACATACTTTATTCTGCAGTCGCTCGCTGATGGCGATTTTGATGACGTTGAAGCCATTGTAATGGATCTGGATATCTGGGCTGGTATCAATGACCAGGAAGCCCTCTATGCTGTAGATTTTGGTTGACAAACCAGTCACAAAGGGGACGCTCACCTGTGTCCCATTCACCTGATCAAGAAATCGAGCAATATTTTATGCTACATCGATGCATCTTTTTCTCTTTTGGCTAACTTATAAAAATGGACAAGATCATATGAAAAATTGTAATGCTCAGTTTTGAAAGGTTAAACTCCTATGTTCAAATTGTGTGTGAGGACTTGATGCCAGTCATCTTCCACAATGAAGACATCAAATTAACCTGATTGGTTTAGCTGAATTTGGGAATGGATAAATTTGAATTTCAGAATTCAGTGTTGCAAATTCCCAACCAGTAACTTCCACAAAAAAGATTGGGACTTTCTGTTAGCAAGGAAAGCCAACTCTTCAGCTAGTGCTAGAGGGGGTTTCAATTTCAGAGGCTGCAGGTTCAGGTCCTAGTTAACAGTCAAGACAAGCACCTAATATTAGCATAAGTATGTCATAACATCAGGATCAGATTTTCTGTACCTAAAGGGTGAGACCATGGACTTCAAGAAAGTGACAGAGTGGAGCAAGGATTCTCCACTGGTGTGTAAGTATCTAGATTGACTTCTCTACACACCCAGGAATCTACTTGGATGTGTCAAGAGCCCCATTTGTACATGAACTCTTGACTGAACACCCCCGCCCCCATGGACCTGCTTACTACCTAGAATAGGATGCTGTGTGTATCATTACTGGAGTCTTGGGATTTAGACAGTTCCTAGGGGACCACCAGCTACCTATGGATTAAATTGCCCCTGATGGCCCTTGTTCTGCTTCCACTGTTAAAGTAGGTGCAGAATGCTTTGGAATACCAGTTGCTGGAAACCACCAGAGGGGGTGGGGCGTCCCATAGGCATCTGGTTGGCTACTATGAGAACAGGATGCTGGGTCTATGGGCCACTGGTTTCATCCAGCAGGCTCTTATGATCTAGCATTCTAAATGAGTCAGTACTGTACCTTGACAGTATTACGATCGCTGATAAGAATCTGTTCTTCATTGATATAGAAGTAAACAGGTGAGATGACTGTCAGGTTTGGGGAAGACCACTTATCAAAATTGATGATGAGCTGGAAGGAGACATCAGGGAGTTTCTGGCAGATTGTGGAGAGGACAAAGGCACAGTTGGCAGGGAAGCGGAGGAAAGCACCATCAAACGTGCGGAACACCCCTCCACCCGCTGCAACGCAGTAGGAACTCTTCTTGCTGAAGCAGCCACGAACTCCATTCCGGAGGGCACACTCCTCGTCCGACTTGCACTGCCGTGGGTCGCACTGAATGAGGTTGCGGCGGAAACAGCGGCAGCGGCGGGTGCAGTCGCTGCTCCAGAAGAGCTGCTTGGGCTGCAGGAAATGAGCAAGGAAGAGAAGGAAGCATAACATGAATGACTTTTCCAAACCCACAGTGGATCCATCCAAAAAGGGTGTGTACAATGAATGCCCAAATCAAAAACGGGAATCCAAAGTGCATGCACTTTTTTCAGCATCTGAGGTTCTGGGTCCGGTTCTGTGCCTGCTAGCTAACAAGTGGGGTGGGTGGGTCTGAGGAGTGATACATTTTCAGTCATGATGCCAACCCTACAGAACACCATACCCAGCAAAGCATGCTGGGTCCCATCATTTAAAGCACATTTCGCCTCCCTCAAAGTGTTCTGGGGATTAGAGTTTGTTAAGGGTGCTGGGAATTGTAGCTCTGGGGGCGGGGGGCGGGGGATAAGCTACAGTTCCCAGGATTCTTTGAGGAAGAGAGTGAACTTTAAATGAATAGTGTGTATTACAGCCATTGTCTGTCAGCCTCCTAGATACGAGATCTGGCTCTTCTGGGAGGCTTTTAGTGGTGGCTGGCTGCCATTTCTGAATGTCCTTCTTGTTGCTGTTGATGAGGTTGTGTCTTCATATTGATTTCATTTCTTTGCTTACTGCTTTGATGGGGTTATGCAGGTTTGCTTCAGTGCTTTTTTGTTTGCTGTTGTGCCATTTTTGTTTAGTATTGTGATGGTCCAGATTGTTTTAATTATACCCACATTGGTAGCTGCTTTGATTTCTTTTGAAGAGAAAGTAGGAGACACATTTTAAAAAGAATCAAATGAAATCGCCCCCCCCCAATTCGGGCAGTCGTCTGTATTAAGACCCCTACCAAGTTTCATCTGTTTGATGTGATATACCTGGATTGAGAAAAAGAAATGATGCTCCCTGGTCAGAAAAAGCAATGTGAGAAATAGATCCCATTCATATTGAGCAACGCTAGCTACAAAACAAGAATTATTTTTGTTGTTGTTACTACTAATAGGTCCAGGGTTCCTTAAGAACTCACAGAGCCCTATATCCCAGCCCGAACACTGAGGGAATCTGGAGAAGTGCTGTTGTCTGCTGTATTATAGAGGCCCAACTGGCCTTCACTAGGAGCTGAGCATTTAGTGTTGCTATTTCCATGCTGCAAAACAATCTTCCAAATATGTATTTGGCAGGCATCCTTACTACGGGCTTTCAAGAATCTCCTGAATACTTTTTTATGCAAGTACACTTGAGCAGTTGCTTAAAATGTCCCTTGAATGGCCAGTCGTTTGTATACTACACTGGTGTTTCAGGAGAGGGCATTATATAAACACTTCTCTTTTCTTTAGGGAAAAAAAATCATCATCATCAGCTCTTCAAGCAGATAGTGGCCTGACCCTAAAACTTGGTTTGGTTTGGTTTCAAGACATTTGCAACAGAACAGGGCTCTGCAGACTCTTGTGCTGATTGACATAGTGTTCCTTGCAACCAGGAGAGGGCAGTCATGCAGTACCTGTTTAAACAGACACCCTAAATGTTGTCAACTGATCTGTGGGTGGCTGAAAACCCACTGGCAGGGACTTTAGGCATTTATCACACTGAAACCTGTTGAATTTGTCTGTGTGTTTCTCCCCAGCATACATTCAGGCATCCCAAAGGGTCGTTTCCTGGAGAATGGCTGCCTATCTGTGATGTGATGCCTGTGTATGCTCCTAAATATGGCCAGAAAATCCTTAAAGTGTGCACTAGTAGGCTTGGCAAAGAGCAGCAGTCATACATACAAAAGATAAACCTCTAAAACACGGGTTATGCTCAGCTGTAACACCAAACTATGGTTTGGCCTTACATGCATGAGCGGAGCCTCATGCTTGTGCATTTTTACTTTCTTTTCCGTTGTTTGCCATTGTGGCTGAGCACAGCAAACTATGGTTCATGCAAAGTACAGTTTGTCCTCAAACCAGGATCCCAATCAAGGAAATAAACAAGGTTTTGTATCCTGGTTTAAGGGCAGGCCATGGTCTGCTGAGAACCTAACAGTAAGTGAAGAAGTTGTGTCATGCAGTGGAAGAAAGAAGTGCCTGAACATGAGGCTCTGTTCGCACACACAATGCCAAACCATGGTATGGTGTTACATCTGAGCGAATCAAGAGTTGTAGGGTGGAAATAGTTCACATTCAATTGACAGCTGTCAACGGCTGAATAATCAAGTGGCATACATACATGCCTGCCCTTAGCCTAACACAATTTCTGAACTATTATAACTGTGGGGAAAAGGTCACTGTTTATTCACCATTCATCCCGATTTGTATGTCCGAAGTTTGCAGGTAGGTTAGACAACACTGGTTATCTACTGAGTTTTCATTCTGATTCATTCGCGGGCAGGTTAGATGACATTGTATCAAGAAAGTGTTTATGCCTTACTTTCTAGTGCATTTTTTCGACACTTTCCTTTTCACATTAAGTCCAATTTTGGGAGGAAGCAGCCAGGTTTGTTGCACAAGAGAATCAGCTTTAATTTGACAACTTGAATTTGCCATTATGTGACTGAATCCCATCTGAAAATAGTGACAGTCTGAAATAAAAGCATTGACACTTGCCTTTCCACCTAATCAGCCTTTTTCTTAGGAACTGGGCATGGGGGATGGGAGAAGGAATAGTAGAATCATAGAGTTGGAAGGGACCATGAGGGTCATTGCAAGACTGGGGGTGGGGGTGGGGAATGTGCCTGTTTGAGTAGTGCCAGAAAAAAAAAAGCACTGCTTCCAACAGGCAAGGGCAAATGAATGAAAGGAGACTCTAGATCACTTCCCTATAAGCTGGCCAAAGCACTGCAAGGTCACCAAGCTTTCCAGTGCTGCTTGCCTCCCCTCCCTTCCTCCAGGTTTGTTTTTACACACAACCTGACTTGTGGGCTTAATTCTGGCCGCCCAAAAAGGCGTGTGAAAAATTCAAAACCAATACTACTTGCCGATACCTTCATCACTTGTAAAAGCAAGGAAATTCAAAGTTACAGTTTCCACAGCAACCTCGCTTCTCTCCTCGTTCCAAACAGAGCTCAACAAATATCCCGTTGACCACCGATGTTTACTTTTGCAGAGGAGCATGCATTACATTCCACCCCTCTTGTTATTAGATTTATAGAATAATTGAGCACATGAGCTTGCTTCTCAGTTGATAAGGGGCTGCAGTAGCCACATTTTAAAAGAAAGCAGGAGAGCAACTGCAGGAAAGGGGAGAGGCAAAGCTGTCTACACGAGCCATTATTCATTGGCAGCCATCCTGCAGTCCGAACTGGCAATACAACAGACCTTGCAAAAGGGTTGCAATTATGACTTTGAAAGAAGAGGTAAAGGGTGCTTTTAAATGTCAAAATAATTCCATAACAAATTCCATAACAATTCTATACCCTTCAACCTTCCACGGGAGACATGTAGGGTTGCTTGAGGAGTTCAGTTTCTAGGAATTTGGATACAAACTGATTGGATCTGCACCTTTTAGGTTGCATTCACATAGTGATTTATTCCCTTTCCCCAGAATTACCTTGCATCTTAATTTCTGTATTATATTTGGGCTTTCAAGTGACTTAATAGTCACTTTTGGAAAACTGAAGGGACATAACATGTTTAGCACTCACTTCCATGTTATTTGAGTCAGAAAAAAGTCAATTTGCAGACCCTTTACACTGGAAAATCGCAGGAGCAGAGTAAGGAAATCTGGGGTGATATGCAGGCACAGTTCTTCCCTGTTCTTTTCATGGGGGAATCATGGGGGAGCAGAAGGCACTGGTGTGGATGAAATTTAGCACAGCGTGCCAGTGTATTGCTCAGCAAGGCACAGTTCCATAATGCAACAGGTACTGCAGTGGGAAAAGGAACATTAAAAATGAGCTAGAAGTGCTAGCATTATAATCGGGAAATAAAAACATTATTCTCCACATTTGAATGTGTGGATCGGAATGTAATTATCCTGATGTTGGAATTTCTTTTCTTTCTTTCTTTTTTATGATTTTTATTAAGTTTCCAAACATAAACAGTTAAACATTTCGTATGCAATTATGTACAATTAATCATTATGTACAATACATCAAGATATAGTAAAAAATAAATAAATACAAAAATACAACTGCTACCACCACTTCCCCTACCCCACATCCTTCAATATCAACTTCTTTTTCCGCTTCTTATTTTATCAGTTCTGTCGAACTTAGCTTCCTCCTCCTTTCACATCTGGTTTTTTATTTTCATCTCCTCACTTTTCTGCTCATTTCATTATTTCTATACATTTTCTCATTTGTCTTTATCTCCGTTGTACCCCTTTAATTTAACCAATTGTAGGTATTATGTCAAGCCAATTAGTGTTATTGTTGGCTTGTAGTATACTTTCAGATATTCTCTAAATTTATTCCACTCTTTTTGAGATTTCTGGTTTTTTTGTTCTCTCACTCTTCCAGTCATCATGGCCAGTTCTATATACTCTACCATTTTTATGGAATCTCTTTTCTTGTAACTTGGACCCAAATCATGTGCTCTTATCACACAACAGGCTGCCAATGAACATGCATTTCTAAGCATGTGCGCTAGATGCAAGAAGAACCTGCCTCTGACCCAGAGATGTAACTTGAGTTGGAAGCTCAGCTCTGAAGACTGGCAAAAACTCTAGCAACTCGCACTGCCAAAATCTTTACAAGGCATCAGCACACAGCAAAAATAGAGACGAACAGGGATAGTGATTTATCAGGACTGGTGTTAAAAAAATGAGGGCTGTCACAAGCTGGAACTATGGGCACCACTGAAATGCTACACATTCATTCATTATCCCCAAAACAAAACAAGGAGCCTCCATTCTAGTCTCTGATTGTGCTCCTGTCTCACTCATTTACAGTATTTTTTTTCAGATCAGTGAATTCAAAGCCTAAAAATCTCTTTTCTCCTGAATTTATATCGTTCATTGATATTAACTAGGAGTAAATTCTTGGGATTCAGTAGTCACACTGGCATAAGCAACAGGGAAGGATCTCCCTCTTGGTTCATGCAAACGAGGTCATCAAATTAAAGTTTAATTTTGTCGTATTCCCCCGCACCCCACCATGCAAAAGCAAGTCTGGAAACTCAGCCTCATTACAGGGAATTTGTCATTCCATTGTGTGGATTAAACTGATTAATATTACATAACGCACAGAACTAAGCCACTAAATGCACCACCGTTGTTCATTATTTCAGGATCACGCTGTAAGGAGACCGAAAGCTGACAGCAATGCAAACTAGCATAGCAGAGAGAGAAAGAAAGAAAGAAAGAGAGAGAAACGGCTGCCTGCAGCACCCGCAAATTATCTATGAGGAAATTTCACCCTTCTGAAGGAGTGCGAGCGAGTTCCCAAGGGCATTGTGTTTACATCCCCCAAAATCAAGCTATTAAGGCAGAGACATTGTCAGACGCAACGACGGCAGATAGAGAGCATTCCATCTCCATCCTCTGGTTTCTTCTCATTTGGAAACCATTTACAATCCAATCCCACAGGCGGCTTAGGGTAGAAAAACACCATAATTTGCAGTGTGCGATTTCAAATTCTACAGCTGGTTTTTATTTTTTATTTTTTTTGTCATTGTTGCTGCTGCTTGGAAGAATATAGATGAGGAGAGCTCCTTGAAGAAACCCTCGTTTTTATGCAACACTTATGACAGCATGGAAGCATCAGAGCCCGCACTAAAACAGAGAGCCCCCCCCCCAATTCCTCCTTAAAGCAACATGAACCATGAAAACTGTGCTTTGGATTTGCTAACACATGTTTTAAAAATGAATCTTGATGAATGCAAAGGAGCTTTTGAGCAGGATCTCGCTTCATTCTTATATCCCCTTTGGATATTTTAAGCCTGATCCTCATGGAAAATTCATCCAAGTCACAGAAAGAATATAATACGTATATGCATTTTTAATTGTTTTTTTTAAAAAACAACAACAACATCCATGCGAGCAAACACTCCGAATTTCAATTTAGAAGTAGTCTGAATTTCTAAGATGAGTTTTGCCTTAACAAGAGAGATTATCTGAGTCCACCAAAACATAGACGATGCCAGACAAGGTAAAAAGAAAGTGAAAAACTTCCTCCCCATTCAGATAAGTAGCATCCCCACCACCACCACATTGGCAGGTCCCTGACCCTGGGGTTATTTGAAGGAAAGACACTTTGCCATCCTGCAAGGTGCTTTTCTTCACCATCAGTCAATATTTTTAAAAAGAGCCGATCCCTATTGCTCACCTCCAACTGATACGGAACTAGGGTGGGGAATAGCACTCTTAAGCCCATCGAAATCAATATAACATACTTCAAAGAAAATATTTGTCGGATAAGAAAGCTAATGTGAAACATGCCACTATTCCTAAATTTTAACCTGAGAACATAAAGAAGAGCCTGCTGGTTGAGTCCAATGGCCCATCTAGTTCACCATGCTGTTCTCATAGGGGCAAACCAGATCTGCCTGTGGGAAACATGAAAACAGGATTCGAACACAAAGCACTCTCATTTCCAGCAAGTGGTATTCAGAAACATTACTGCCTCCAGCAAGGGGTGCCAACTTGAACAAAATATTGTGGGAAGCCCAAGTAAGCCCTGCCCTGCATAATCAATCACATGACAGAGTGCACACCATTTGAATGGCAATGTCCATCAACTTTGGGGGCCCCCAGCCCTCTCAAATATTTTATTGGGGGGGGGGGTAGACCCCTCAGCCTCTAGGAGTTGGCTCCTGTGCTTCCAACTGTGAAGGCAGATCATAGCCAACGTGGCTAGAAGCCTCCTTATATTCTTATGACTAAGAAGATGCTCACAAAACAATTGAGAAGCCCTGGGAGCCGCCATTTTGGAATTGGTGCCTTACCTCGTAATATTTGCCGTCGGAATAGCAGCCACAGTTGTGAGGCAGGATGCAGCTCTTGCCGTTGAGGACGTAGCCCGCATCACACTGGCACCCTTCGACACAATAATGGTTGCAGTCACTTTTCAGCCGGATGGCAGCGCAGCGGGGTTGGCACACACTCACACAACTCTCGTAGTGGCTGTTGGGAGGGCAGCTGACGGCTGGAAGAAAAGAAGAAAAAATTCTTAACACGGCAACACACCCCTGCCTGATGGTCAAACTTCAATGTTCCCCTCGCATGCACACCAGAAGACCCAGTATGACCAAGGGGCGGAGAGGGCCGCGTCTCTTTGTAATTCCCAGAGAATGCATTGCCTCTGTCCTTGAAACCAAGTGGGAGAAGCTTTGCTCAGCACTATTGCCCCCAACAAGGAACCTGAAATATATGGGGGGTGGATTCCCACCATCTTCCTCATGCTCCCTCGAAAATTCAGTGCTGCAGTTGCCACCAAGGAAAAGACTAAGCCAAAAGGAGTGCTTCCTTTTCTCCCTCTCCAACTGATAAAGACAATACTTATTGAGAGACAGCAAAAGGGGAGGAGATCTGCATGGCACATTGGCTCCAGACCCTTTACTGTCAAACGATGAGAAAGAGACGCAAGCATAGCCTGAGAATAGGCACAGGTGAGTTGAGCAAAGGTTCTGCAGAGCCTGGAGGTAAGCCACTATTATTATTATTATTATTATTATTATTATTATTATTATTATTATTAGGTGGACCCCTGTGAGATCAGAGAGTTGGCCTGGGTAGGCTTTTTGTCTGACCTTCTGTAGTGAGGAGAGGCAGTCCTACCATGGAGCAGCCACCTAATACCTAAATGGGAACTGCAATGAAGAAGGCTCTGTTCTGAACAAAAGAAAATCTGGAGATCTGAAGAGAGGGGCGAAGGAAAAGCACCCGGTGCGAGGTGTTGGGTAGGGCAAACCACCCAGCAGCGCATGTGTGGCGCCGCTATGTACGGTGCATGTATGGCACCGCTATGTACGATGTATGCGCAGTGGCACCGATACCGCCACTGCCGCTCGAGCGCTGTACAGATGGCGGCGGGATCCTCTGCTCGCAGCTGCAGCAGCGGCGGTGGGATCCTCCGCTTGTGGCTGCAGTGGCATCGAAGGGATCCTCCGTTCGCGGCTGCAGCAGTGCGATGATGGTGGCTTGTGCTGCCGCGCCCGGGGGCGGCAGGGCAAGCCCCCACGGGGTGCCTTCTTGTCACCCCCCTGAGAGATGGCGCCCATATCGGACCGCCTCCCCGCACCTTCCTCCACCACTGGAAACCAGTACGACAGAGACCCCCAAGTCTCACATTGGGCAAACACCTTTCTTCAGCTCCACCGACCAACACAGGAGTCAGCAAATGGCAGTCTTGAGGCCAGATCAAGTCCTTTGAGGGTGCAGTTTGCTTCCTCTGCTATTGTCAACCTGACACAGAAAGGTGGGTAACAGCAGGCCATGGGGGGAGGAGGTTAGACATCTGGCTGCCCACTGGATGCAGCCGCCACTGCTCCTCCAGAGCACCTTTCTGTGCCTCTGAAAAACAACTGTATCCACCCTATGAGAGTCTGAAAAGCCAAGCTACTGCAAACACTCAAAAGATGAAAGGGCAGAATGGAGAACATCCACAAGTCCTCTGCTTCTCCTCCTCTCTCCATCTAACAGCTGCATTCAGGTCCTTGAATTTCAGGAGCAGAGCTGATTTAGGCCATCAATTTGTGAATAGAAAATGATCCAAATTTAATTTTTAAATCTTATTAGTGATGAAAATGACTTTTCAATTGATTTGCCAGACGGTCTGCCTGCCGGAGGAGCTTTGCATCTTCATTTATGAGGAGAGTAATTGAACGGTAGATTGTAATCCTATTGACCACAGAGACAGGCCTCCTTAGAACAAATACGCACTCTTTTGCTCGCATATATAAACTAATAACATTTGCATTTGACAAATGAAGAACAGCTGCCGCTGGGACTGGAGATTTAACCTACATCTTTCCAGAAATGGGTTTGGATGTGCAAGAAAAATACCTTTGCTTATTTAACAGTTCTTCCCTTCTAACTGGGGGCCGGGGGGGGGTACCTGACTCCCCTTCCACCTTGGTGAAGGCACAGGACACCTGGTGTAGGGGGTACATTGGCAGGGGACAATCTGGTAGAATGCTGCAGCTGACTGTCCTTCCTTATGTAGGTTTGTATTCAGTGATGAGGTTGCAGTGGGTTTAAAATTAATTACTATTTCTGCAGTAGAGTCCCTGTCTGCAATGCCCTAGAGCCGCACAGCCAGCGTGAAAGGAGAGCTTTTTAGCCATGGGATGCTCCAAAGCAAAGCATTTGGGAACTCTGAAAACACAAGGTGCTTCAGTTTCAAGAGAATGGTGCAGAACACTCCAAAACATTTGCCCATGTCCGTGCCCAGAAAATACGTCTGGCTGAAAGGCAACACAGAGATATCTGCATCGATCATTGCAATGCATCTCAAATTATTATTATTGTATAATATTAGATGGTTGTGTAATCTTAGGAGGGGTGTGGCTGTGACCCACTTTTGAATTTGCTACTGCACTGCTGGTTGTAGCCAACTAAGTTCTACTGAGAGCAGACCCACCAAAATGAATGATCCTACGTTAGTCATGTTTAGTAACTTCAGTGGGCCTACTCTGTAGCACAACAGGTTGGAAACAAGCAGGTCCCATCTGGAAAGGTTTAGCACAGGCATCCCCAAACTGCGGCCCTCCAGATGTTTTGGCCTACAACTCCCATGATCCCTAGCTAACAGGACCAGTGGTCAGGGATGATGGGAATTGTAGTTCAAAACATCTGGAGGGCCGAAGTTTGGGGATGCCTGGTTTAGCATTTCTCATTACAATTAGGCAGACTGTGCTTGGCTCAGTCCAGTGAGCCACATCTGTCTCCCTCTGTTCCAAGATCCCCCGGAAGCTTACCTTGGAACAGTGAATGGCAGAGGTGGTGGCTTTTTGTGCTCCCAGATCCCAGTGATATGTCTTTTCCTGTCAAGGACCACAAGACCCAGCATCCCTGGCAGTGACAATGGCACTCTGCATGCCACTCACACTGAGAAGGCTATTTCTCCTTCCTGCTGCAAGTAAAGCTTCTAGGCCTTGGAGCAAGGACCACAGTGATAGCAAGTGCTTTGTAAATGTTGGATTAGAATACTCACAAAGTCCCAGTTGTTTTTGGATGAGTCAAATGCATTTATTATTTAGACAGTGCTTCAAAAGCAAAGTGAGTGTATGAAGCTACATATCTGGCCGGTGGCATAGCATGGGGGGCTGGGGGGGGGGCTGTTGCCCCAGGTGCATTTTTTTGAGGGGGTGCAATCAGGAGTGACCCATTTCAGCCTGCAGGGCCAGATGCAAAACTGAATGGAGCAATTAACATGATTTTTTAACCTTTGTACAGCAGACCAGTTACTTAATACACCCCTCTCTATTCTCCAATGAATATCCAATGAAGCACATGTTAGTATCATTTATTTATTTATTTATTTGCTTGCTTGCTTTCCTTCTAATTTTATAACTTTCAGAATCAACACATTTTCATTATTTTTTGTCGCTATTGGTTATTAAATTTATGTCCCACTCTTCCTCCCAAAATAGCCCAGGGGCAACAAACACACAAATGGTTAAACAACTAAAAACAATTGTTATGCAGGTGCAGACTGTGTTATCAGAATCCAAGGACACACTGCAGCCAGGCAAAAATACTCAAGGTTCTGCAAAGCAGAAGCAGTAAGATACCTGGCTGGGGAGAGGCTGTGGCCTGGGAAGATCCCTGAGAGCCAGACAGAGGCTTGGGGGGCTGAACATGACTCCAAGGCCTGAGGTTTCCCACCCCTGCGCTAGAGACTGAAACTGTGACCTTTTGCATGCACACCCATTGATGAGCTAACTGCTGGGGAAAATCTGCCCCACACGGCACTCCAGACAATACAAGGACAACAGCTTCAACTTTTACAGCAGCCAGATCAAGGGCAGGCTGTTAGGAGATGCCACAGCAGGTTTGCAGCAATGAATCCAAGGAATTGCCAAAGTCAAAGTGAGCTTTTGTGCTGAGTTCTTAAATATCTGTCAGATTTAGGGAGCAACCCATAATTCATCCTCTTGTGGCTGCGTTTCCTTTATGAAGCCGGTGACATGAGAGATAATCTTCCGTGACTCTGGTACACATCTCTTTCATGTTGAGGCATTTGTTGAGCTATTCTTTTCCGCTGTCTCCTCTTATCTGTGTCATTTTTATCCAATACTTTCCATTTTGTCATTAGGTGCCCTAATCGGAGTCTCTGCCTCTCTCTGGGAAACCTTGGCACAGAGAAGCTCGCTCTTTTTTTCTTTCTTTCTTTCCATTCCTAGCAATTCACTCATTGTTTCCTTCCTGCAAACCTCAGCATCATGAAACTGTTCTCCATCTTTGATACAACCCGAGCTCCACTTCTGCGTACCTCAGAGGGTCTCGCAAAGATTAACAACAACAACAACAACAACAACAACAATAACAACAACAACAACAACAACCTCTCCATGTAAAGAGCAATCATTAAACGAGGCAAAGAAAACTGAGAGGGAGGTCTGAGGCAGAGCAGAGGAGATTTCAGATGTCTCCCTGAGCAGTTAATCACACTGAATCTGCTGTTGCAAAGTGGACCACAAAGTGACCTGGAACTGGGCAGAAGGATGGCCAGCCATACTGATGAACTGGGGAACAGTGCCAAGCAGCTGACTCTTCAGCACCCAGGGCAAAAGCCTCGTCAGCCAGCTTTGTGCATTTAAAATAAGAATCCATGCCAATGCTCAGGCTCACAGCCTTTGTGAAATCCGAGGCCTGAGAGGTGTCATTAGGGATGAGGGGAGATATCTGATTCAGCTCGCATTTAAAGGCAGATCTGCCCAATTCACGCTTTTGCAGAGCGATGTCCGAATCAAAACACAGTCATCCTTTGACTTTTGCATTTATCCGAACCTTGCCGTGCATGTCTCCAGCCTAGTAATATACGCAAACATGCATCAGCTAGGGTCAACTTACCGAGGACAGAGGACAAAATTGTATGGTACTAGGGGAAACTGCTTTGTGAAAATAACGTGTATGTTAGGCCAAAATGCATAGGAAAATCTGCACTGAAATGTGGATGAATTTTCAAAAATGGATGTAGAAATGTGGGGAACTGAATTTATGTTTTTATATGTGTTGGAAGCTGCCCAGAGTGGTTGGGGCAACCCAGCCAGATTGGGGGAGGGGGGTATAAATAATAAAATTATTATAATTATTATTATTAAGATGGGAAATATGAGAAATAGCAAGAACCCGAAATTGACAAATCCATCATTTCCTTTGCTTAAAGTGGAGACTCGACCCCTGCACAACACCAAGCTTTGGCCAGTGAGGAGGTGGGTGACAGATAGACTAGCCAGGAAGCTTCTTACCAACTACAGCCTAGATTATGACCCCCTATAAAAGCTTCCATGTCAAGATTTCTGTCTTGCCTGGGCAATAAGACTCTTCTCTGCCATTGTTTCCAATGACAAATCATTCCTCTCTTTGTTTTTGCCTGGCCCACCCCTTCCTTTTAGCATGAGGTGAGGAACCTCTGCCCCTTCAGATCTTGCTGGACTACAACTCCCTTCGTTGTTGACCATTGGCCGTGCAAGTTGGGACATCTCAAGGGCCACAGATTAGCAGGAGCTATGGCTAACAACACACAGCCAGCTATTTTTGAAGCTGTTAGAACAGGAAAGGAAATTGGACCTAAGTGTGGTGTTGAGACTCGAGATCTAGACACTTGCTTACTTAGAACCAGGCCTAGTCCTAGTCAGGTTACTTTTAGACATAGTAACATAAGAAGCTGCCTTATATCACATCAGACTGTTTCTCCCTACACTAGGGTGCTCTATTCTGATCGGCACTGGCTCTCCAGGACCTCAGACAGAATCATTCCCATCACCTGCTGACTTGATCCTTTCAACTGAAGCCAGTGTGGTTAGAGTGTCAGACTAGGACCCAGGAGACTAGGGTGCAAATTCCCAGTCAGCCATGAAGCTCAGTGAGTGACCTTGAGCCAGTCACTGCCTCTCAACCTAAAATATCCCACAGGGTTGTTGTGAGATTAATTGAGGAGGAGCAGAACCAGGTACACCACTTTGAGCTCCTTGGAGAGAAAGGTGGTGGGGTGTGAATGCAAGAAACAGATAATAAACTGGGACCTTCTGTGTGCAAAATGCGTGCTCTACCCCTGAGCTACGATCGCCTCCCCAAATTTACTTTAAGAAGAAAGTACCCCCTTAAAAACAACAACCCAGAAATATCCCTGTTAAACATCAGTGGAGCTGCTGGAGATGGAACAAAAGGACAGTTTTCATGAACAACGACAGAGATTAAAACAGGCTCAGCTCACAGCACAAGGTGAAGTTTCTCCAGCCGGTTACAGCAATCCCCTGGGTCTGGCAGGTGCTGGCGTAGTTCTGCAGCCAGCTGCAAGCGGTTTGCACTGCGCCACCATCGATGCAGGTGTCAAACAGGCAGTTCTTGTAGAAGAAGGTGGGGTTGACTTTGCTGTGGCACCTGGAGAAGACGCCGCTCTTGCTGGGGATCAAGCTGCACAGCTGCTGGGGCTTCCAGAAGCCTTCCACCTTACGGCAGGCAGGGCACCTGTCACCACAGCCAACCTGGCAAAAGGGGTCCCTCTTGGCCCAACTGTGGCCAAACTCATTGATGCTAGAGACGGCAACGCCACCTGAGGTCTGGAGGTCGTCGTCAGGGTTGCTGTTGTATCGCCCACAGAGGCCGTACGTGTTGTTCTGAAGGCTCCGTGGGACGGTGACGGAGAGGAAGGTTTTCCAGTCATAGACGACCTTCAACCCAAAGTCGGTCTCCACGACAATGTGGAAACCAAAGGCAAAGATGTTAACTTTCCCTTGTCCAAGCTTCAAGGGTAGGTAAAGGCGCTCATTGTTGATCTGCAAAGAGATGCAGTGAAGTTAGCTAGTGACCAAGACAACTGGCACCACCATTCTCATTCTGCATTTATTAGCAAATAACCATTTAGTGTGGCAGCACCCACACTTTGGAACTCCCTGCCTATCGACATGAGGCAAGTGCCTTCCTCCCCTCCCCTTCCCGGCATCCACTAAAAACATTTTTGCTTAGGCTAGCCTCTCTAGAAGCATAGAATGTTGACTTCTTTTAATCCAATGTTTAGTTTATCGTTGACTTTAATCTCTCTTTTTTTTTGAACAATCCAAATTGTTTTTTTAACTGTTTTTTGTTTTTGTTTACTGGTAATTTTATTACCTAATACATTTTGTAAACCACTTTAAGATTTTACTACAATCAAATGGTATGTAAATCTTGAAAAATAAATAACTAGCTTTGGGAGGTGGGTTTCAAAGAAAGATGGTCTGACACAGAAAACCTGGTCTTCGCGCAAGTTGTGGAAATTGTTGTGTGGCTTTGGGCCAGTCACCATTTCTCTGTCCAACTTGCTCATAGGGTTGTCATCAAGTTAAAACTCTGCTCTGAGCTCCTTGGAAGAAAGAGAATAGAATACCAGTGCCATGAGCGAAAAGGGACACATCTATCCAGCAGGAGAGAAGCACCGCACACTGGTTTATAATAGTTAAACACACAAAGCTGGGTTCACTGAAACCCATTGAAATCAAGGTGGAGTGTGCCTACGGGTTCATAATAAACACTCCAGGTTCATCTGACAAATGGGGAGATTGTGGTGCACCAGTATTTACAGTCTGCAACTGTAACAGTACACGTGCCAAATATTTGGTCTGAGTAACCTCCACCCACCTTGGACTCACAAAAACCCAACAGATCACGTGTTCATGTACAGATGGAGAGGGAGCTATGGGCAGCCATCTCATGTGAGATGGTTCTGACCTTTTCTCAGCAAGAATCCACAAGGACCGGCAGCTGGGGTTTCAGCACCTTGGCTGGCTCCAAGTACACAACTTTCTCCAATGAAAGTTGAGCATTGATTGAGGCCTTATAAGAGCCTCCCTCTAGTTCACTCCTTCCAAAGCTCTCACTGCTCCTTAGCCTAGCCTACCTCACAGGATTGTTGTGGGGATTAAATGTGAAGGGAGCAAACCCTGTACACCACATTGAGTTCTTTGGAGAAAAAGGATATAAATTCAGCCAATTAGTTAGCCTTATCTATCACCTGAGGCCAAGGCCATGACAGGGACTTGATTCCATGATATATGGAGACATTGTGATGTCCCATTACTGAGCAGTGCCAGCCCTACTGGTAGGCAAGCTGAATCAGTCCGTCTTAGGTAGCAAATTCTGGATGCTGTTAGGGGGAAGAACGTTGCCAAATATTTATCTTACTGTTGTCTTTTTACCATCATGCAGGGCAACATTTGTATTTCCTGCCTTAGGCATGAAACAACTGTTTCCAGCTGACTCTGTGACTGAGAGTCACTGAATAGCCAACTTCATCCTCACCACAATGCTAAAGGAGGTTGAATTCAGATTTTCATTTCAGTCCTTTGGGATTCCTGTTTAACACTTCTGTGGATTCTCTGCTATTTAAAAGAGAACAAGCCAACAACATTCTGCTCCCGGGAGGACTGAGCCCAGACATGTAAAAACAGTGACAGAAGAGTTTCATCCATGACAGTGTTTTCCTCCTTCAACTGTGCAGGAAAAATAATAATACACGAAGCTAACCTTGACAACCCAATGCAAAGGAAACAATATTTAACAGTGCATTTAAGCCCTATTGGTTTCCACAACACTTAAACATATCTAGATCCTTCTGGTTTGCAGTCACTGCAAAGTTATATACTGGAAATAAAGGCTATCAGTGACTACTAGGCATGATGACTAGGTTCTTTCTCCACTGTTGGAGGCAGTATGCCTCTGAATGCCAGTTGATGGGATCCAGGGATAGATTTACTATGAAAATGATAAAATTTAAGCTCCAGGGCCACTAATCCCAGAGGGGCTCCAGAAGTGACTTTAATCCACATGGCTTTGAAAATTGGGTCTGGTAGACCCAACTTCATCATTCTATGATGCATCATGCATGTATATAACATTTCTCTAATATTCATCCCCCAAACTATAAGCCATAGGAAATTTTGATTCACTCTATTTACTTTGACATGGGATATAATCCAGTATAGCAACTGTTATCAAAATATGAGATGTTCTAGTATGTGTGTGTGTAATGTGCTGATTGTTGTGGAACAACCCCATTGAAGAAGATAGCAGTGGCTACTCAGATCTCATTGCTGGTTACGAAGGGGCCCCCATAACAGTTCAAGCTTCAAGGCCCCATAAATGTAGGTCTGCTAGTGCTGGGATCAGACCAATGGCCCATCCAGTCCAGCATCCTGTTTTCACAGTGGCCAGCCAGATGCCTGCGGCAAACCTGCAAGCAGGACCCAAGCACAAGAGCACCCTACATCTTGTGGTTTCAAGCAAGCATTACTGCTTCTCAGAGACAGGAGGACAGGAGTTGACAGTCATCTTTCAGGAGTTGCTAGAGGATAGAGCAGGCACCCCCAAACTACGGCTCTCCAGATGTTTTGGCCTACAACTCCCACGATCCCTAGCTAACAGGACCAGTGGTTGGGGAAGATGGGAATTGTAGTCCAAAACATCTGGAGGGCCGAAGTTTGGGGATGCCTGGGATAAAGGATGCCAGTCCCTCAAAGGCGGTCCTGTCCCTCAGTCTCCAGAAGAATTAGCCATGAATTTACATCTCTATCCACCTATTCTCTTTCTGCTCCCTTGCCCAACATCCTCAACCCCTTGGAGCATTTGTCACCTCCCCATCATAAATGGAGAGCTGCTTGGCTCTCAGGTACAATGTGACCCCAGTTCAATAACTAATGGAAGTTAAAACCCAAAGGTATCACTGACAGTGGCTGAATTTGTATCAGTAGCAGTGAGAACAAGAGAAAAACTCACCACCTAAAACTGGAAGGGCCCTCTTCAGGGGCTAACCTGAGATTGTTGTGGTTTCTATGTTCTACTTTTCCATCTGTTTTGTTCTGACATTTGTATGTATTGCACACTTTCTCAATTCTGGCCTACAGACTGTAATAAATCGATTCAGTGTTGCTGCGTTAACTCACCAGCACAGTGTGCTTGTAGGCCCGGTGGATGATGATGTTGTAACTGAAGACCTCCACTTCCACCTGCTTCACCCACAAGGCCAGGGAAGGGTCCCGATCCTCATTCTTGGCAGTGACTGTAAACTCGGGGAATGTTTCCAACCTCTCCGACCTCTGCCGGGAGATGGTGGTGCAGAGGACCAGGGGGCAGCTGCTCTGAAAATCGAAAGCAAACCCATCAAAGGTCAAGTAATGGCCGTAGCCGGAGATGATGCAGGAGGCGTCGGTGCGAGCCTGGCAGTAATAAAGGCCGCTCTCCTCCATGCAGTACTCATCCTCTTTGCAGGGGATGTTCTCACAGTGCACGCTGTTGTCGGACCCGTTGCAGTAGCAGAAATACTGGCAGTCAATGTCCATCCAGAACGACTGGTTGGTGGAGAGCTGGTGGCCTTCAAAGCTGCAGCCGCACTCGGTCCTGGGAATGCAGTGGGTGCCCCGGAGGGCAAAGCCATCGTCACATTGGCAGCCTTCCGTGCAAGTGTCCAGGCAGATGGGGCCCATCCCTAGGCTTTCGCAGGACTCCGAACAGGTCATGCACTCCTCAAAGTGGCTGTTCTCCGGGCAGGTGAGAGCTGGAGCAAAAGAAAAAAAGGGGGGAAGCACAAGTTCAGCTGGCAGCTAGCCACTTTCTCTTGAAGTCCTGCCATGCTGTGCCTCAACATTGTAGCATGCCTCAGGGTGGAAAAGCAATGAAAAACTCAGGAGATAGGAGTTAGTTCCAATCCTGAATTACCTTCTCGGCTTCCACACCTAAGGGCTTACCCGCACTTGTCCTTTGCCCCTCTCTTTCCAGTCATAGGTCCATGCTTAAAAGTTCCTTGTCTGAGCATTTCTGTTTCCGTCCCGGAGCTTTTCCTGTGAAAACCTGCCACTCGGTGCACAATTGGAGCAAACATCAATTCAATGTTTTTTTTTCCCAGATTGCCATTTGTTCCAATTGAACTTTAAAGAGCAGGTTTTTGCAAGGAAAGCTCTGGGGCAAAAATTAAATTAAGATAAATGTTCACACACAGAGCCTGGAAAGAGAAGAGGAAAGGTAAGTTTGGATAAACCCTTAGTCCAGTCCAGGTCTAGACAGGACCATGTGTTTTGCACCCATCTGCAATCAAATTCTGTACTGAGCGTAGGTGTCAATGTCTTTAGAATCCCAAATTGCTGTTTAAATGGGGGGGGGGGGGAAAGCTACATTCCAGTCCTTATGCTTTTGAACAGAAGCCTGGAAATGCATGCAGGCAAGGTTAATTCCCGAAAAACATAAACAAAAAGTCAGCACAGGCTTAAAAATCCAACAAGATGAGGACACTCTGGTCTGCAGCTGTCAAAGATATCAGGGTGAGGTTTAAAATGATTCTGCTTTTCTGGAAGCTTATAATCACAGGCTCCAGACCAGAGCTATTCATCCCTCTCTCCTTTTTTGAGCAGAAGGAGATGGGCTTTCAGGCCAAACTAAGGCCAATCACTCTGGGCTCAGTCCTGCCCAGCCCCTCCTCTATACAGTCCTAGCGATCAGGGTTGAGCAATTGTTTGGTGAAGTGCTTTGTAGTACAAATGCCCTGGATGTGTCGTGTGCATTCCCATTTTCAAACTAAGCAAGAAAGGTGCACGCACAAGCCTCTCTCCATGGCAATGGATGGCGTTCTTTTAGCGTGATTCCTGCATTGCAGGGGGTCCCTTCCAACTCTACAATTCTATGGTTCCATGAACAGTTTCCCCCATGGCTGGGTGGGGTTGGGGGTTATAATCAGGATCATACAATGAAACTGATTCAGGACAGGCAAAAGAAAACCCTTGTTTAAAGCAAGACATACTTAACATTTGGAACTCACTGCCCCATGATGGGGCTGATGGCCACTAGTTTAGAAGGCTTTAAAAGGGAGTTAGTGTTCTCCTCCATTCATTTGCCTATCAGTGGCTATTAGATTAAACAGGGACTGCCATGTTCAGAGCCAGTATGCCTCTTGACTAAGAGGTCTAATTCGCTTCCCTTTTCTTTCTTCCTGCTTTATGTGTTTCAGGTGGAAGAATCCTTGATCCTTTGCACTAGAATTTGATGCTGTAATGTTCAGCAATTTAGAAACACGAGGGAAGTCGGGATAGCCTAGGATGCTCTCAGCTAAATCCTCTGGAGGGAGTTTTATTAGGGAAGAGACAATGCAAAGCCTTGCAATATTACTGCATGATTTTATTCTTATTCAAGCTGCTTTATTAGTTTCTTTGTCAATTATTGTCATTCAGATTGTCATTGTGTTGCATTGCCTTGTTTATTATCCTCTCAGCATTGTGCTACATTACACAGCCTTGGGCTAGATGGAGTATCCTTCCTGTTTACCCTGTTATCCTCCCCCCCCCCCCGGCCGCCTCATATCAATATGCTGTTAAGTTTGTTTCAGTTATAGTCATAAGAACACAGGAAGAGCCTGCTGGGTCAGGCTAATGTCTTATCTAGCCCAACATCCTCTTCTCACAGTGGCCACCCAGGCGCCCGTGGGAAAGCCACCAGCCGGATCCAAGCACAAGAGCCCTCTCCCCTTCTGAGGTTTCCAGCAGCTGGTGTTGAGAAGCATTACTCCTTCCGACCGTGGAGGCAGAGCATGGGATCATGACTAGGAGTCATTGGTAGCCTTTCTCCTCCGTGAATTTGCCCAATCCCCTTTTAAAGTCACCCAAGTTCATGGCCATCACTGCCTCTTCTGCGAGTGCGTTCCATGGTTTAACTATCAGGAACCTGTGGCCCTTCTTACTGGTTCAGCTTTATCCACTTGGGTGCTGAATATCAGGACTGCAGACCCACACATGTTGGGAATGAACTAGATCTGTTGCCTTTAAGCCCTGCTTTAGGGTTTCCTGAAGGCATCTGATCGGCCACCATGAGAAGGAGGGGGCTGGGCTGCGTGGAGACCTGGTCTGATCCAGCCGGGCTCTTTTTATGTAGGTGGTTTCTAGGGGGGGAACCAGGTTTCCGAAACCCTCATTTACATACTATGATTAAAGGGGTCCTTAGTCCTGTCCATTCACTTCAGTGAGTCTACTCTGAGTAGGACTAGCATTGGATAGAACTTTGTGCTTCAGTAAAGGGCCACTCAACGGCCTAGTTTTATACAAAACGCTAACTGGGTTTTTTGTTTTTGTTTAGCCAAAGTGTGGTCTGAGTGTCCAAACCCAGCTCTGGCAACAAACCATGATTCTGGCAACAAATCACAATGCGAATCAGTTCCTGAACTGTGACTTTTAAAAACTCTGGTTTCATGTTCGTAGGATGATTCTTTTCTTTTTTTAAAAAGCATAGTTAAAACAAACCATGGTTTAGCATTATGTATGACTGCAGCCAGTGTATCTCCAACTGCTCCCCTTAAAAGATTCACAGACTTCCGAGTTTGTGTGAAAGCTCATCGCCTGCCAAATCTCCAATGCCAAGTCCTTCCGTTTGCATCAACTTGGCTAAGCCTTCTTGAGCTTCTGCAGTGTGATCTGCCTACATCTGCCTTTAGATTATGATAATAATACCACTGTCAGCAAGAATATCACCATAGCTAAAGAAATCCCCTCCCCCACACAACCGTCTCTCTCATTCAAATGAGCCTCTGTTGTTACAGCTTAAGTCGGGATCCCTACTGCAATTCAAGAACACGGAGCAATAAAACTCCTGATGTCTCCTAGAACACATTCTTTGAAAATTACTTAATTAAGAAAGTGCATCTAGAGGCAAAAAGCAGCTGGGGAGAGAGAGAGAGAGAGAGAGAGAGAGAGAGAGAGAGAGAGAGAGAGAGAGAGAGAGAGAGAACACCCCAGGCACAAAGGTAATGTTTTTGCAACACTGTTTTAATCTACATAGATGAGTGAAATGCATTATGGTGGGTGGGGTGTGTGTGTGTGTATTTTGCAGGTATGTGTGTGGGATACCCGAATCCTGTTATGGGTCCCAGGTTCTCATGTCTGGGAGGTGGGAAGGCAGCCTTCCCTGGGTGGGGTTGCACTCCCCTGAAAGCAGGAGGTTTGCACTGTGGGGGTGCTCCTGGTCTCCACTGTGGCTGGAGGCTCAGGGGGCCTCAGTGGCTAGAAGGGCCTTATTTTTTTTAAGCTCTATCCAGCTGGTTCTCCAGCTACAACCCATTTTTGTTAGAGATCACTATACTACCTTCGAAGTTGGATTATTATGATGTGCTCTACGTGGAGCTATCCTTGAAGACGACTAGGAAATTCCAGTTGGTTCAAAATGCAGCATCCAGATTCCTGGCTGGGGTTCCACCTACATCTCATATAAACCCTGTTTTTAAAGCTGGTTGCCAGTTCATTTCATTTCCGGGCCAACTCAAGGTACTCAACATGGTTGTTTAAAGCCCTAAATGACTCAGGCCCCAAATATCTGAAAAACCACCCTCCTTTTCTACAGACTCACTTGGGTGCTGAAACTGGCAGAGGGAGCCTTCTTGGTACCCTCAGAAGCTCAGGAGGTGGCGGCCCAGGAGAGGGTCTTCTCTGTGGTGGCCCCTAAGCTGCAGAACTCCCTCCCCAGAAAGGTGTGCCTGGCACCTTCATTATACAGCTTCTGGAGAATGCTGCCCCTGGCTTTTGACACTTGAGGTGTATACTTTGAGGACACGCCTTGTTTTTTACTATTGTAAGTTGTTTTAAATTGTTTTTAATATTGTCTTTTAATGTTGCAACCTGCCCTGGGGGCCTTAGGGTGAATGATGGGAAAGAAATATAATGCAATACAATACACTGAGCCCTTGTGGATAAAAGGTACACATTGAATGGCAGGACCCAAAGGACTGCATATAAGTCTTTGAGCACACAAGGCAAGCTCCTTAGATCCCTGTAATGAGCTCTCTGGATCTTAACCTGTATAAAATAAATAATCCACGAGGACTAGTAATTTACTTTTTAAAAAATGGATCTGAGGTTTTAAGGGACTTGTGGAGGTCTGCTCAAAGGGCCACACCTTTGACAAAAAGGCGCACGCACTGACTTACGGCAAAAGTCAAAGCTTCTCCACGGAGCGACATCCACTTCTGCATTCTTGCAGGCGCTGGCATAACGGGCTACTGAGTCACAGAGCTCTGACTGGTTCCCCCCACTCTGACACAAGCGGAAGAGGCAGGTCCGATAGTAAGCGGAGACATTCACCACTGAGTGGCACTCCAGGAAGGAGCTGTTGGTGGGATCGTTGATGATGCCACATTTCGATCGGCTTCGGTAGTCCTTCAGGAGCTCCGAATCATTGTTGCAGGCCTTGAGAAGGTCGCCGCACTCCCCGTTGCAAATCTCATTGAAGGTTGTCCAGCTGTCCAGAAAAACTGCCAGGTTGTCCGTGCACTTCCTGTTAGGGAAGCAGAATTCATCGCTGCTGTTCCCGTTGAAAAAGCCACAGAGGCCCCCGGTGCAGTTGAAATAGATCGTTGAGAGGCGTATCTCCAGCATGCCAGAGTCCATGTACAGGATATGTATCAGCCCTTCGGACTCAACCACGGTCCCGTTTTTGCTGCGGTAGATTTCCAGTTGGCTGGAAGGATGGAAATATGGAAGCTCCATTTCATATCCATTCACCTGCAAAAAGAGTGGGGGGAGGGGAAGAGAACAAATGAATGAATGAAGAGGAAAGTTGATGAGATGAGCCAGTGGTGCCTAGTGTCCATTGGGAACGGGAGGGTGAAAAGCAGGGAGGCCAACAGTAGGTGGCGCCAGAGCCAAGGACAGGCGGAGCTAACAAAGGCTTATCCACATTTCCTCTTATTCTGCTGCTTTCCTCTGGGGAAAACTGCTCTTTAGCACCCATTTGGAGCAAACAGAATTGGGTTTTCTGCTGTGGCTCAGTAGCAGAGAACCCCTTTGCATGCGGAGGAACCCAGGTTCAATCCTTGACATGTCCAGGTAGGGCTGAGAGAGGACTCCTGCCTGAAACCCTGGAGAGCTGCTGCCAGTCAGAGTAGGCGATACTGCACTAGATGAACCAATGGTCTAACTCAGTGTAAGGTATCTTCTTGTGTCCCTATGTTCCATCGACATCCCTACTCCTGTATTTAAGCCTCTCGGCTCTGTGAAACTGATTCCTGGCCTTTCCCTCCCTTTATTCTCTTCAAAACTGTTGAAAAGTGCATTGGAAAGTCCTTGGGCAAGGAAGAACAGGGCTGGCTACGTCTGCCCAAGCTATTCTCTTCTTCTAAGGGGCTCTGGGGTTCAGAAGTAGGTTTGGGATGTGGGTAGCTGAATGACAATGCTAGCCAATTGACCACCGGCTTTGCTGAGTGGTAGACTACCTTTGAACATGGAGGTTTCTTATAGCCATCATGGCTAGTAGCTATATGGACTGCCCTTGAAATGGCCTAGTCCCAAAGATGAGGGATTGGTGCAGTAATACGGTGATCTGTAAGGACTCTTTGACGCAAAGAAATCACAAGAAGTTCTTCAAATGATCCGTCCAACTCTCTAATTGATGGGTAGGCAAACTAAGGCCCGGGGGCTGGATCCGGCCCGATCACCTTCTAAATCCACCCTGTGGACGATCCAGGAATCAGCATGTTTTTACATGAGTAGAATGTGTCCTTTTACTTAAAATGCATTCCTGGGTTATTTGTGGGACATAGGAATTCATTCATTTCCCCCCAAAAATAATAGTCCGGCCCCCCACAAGGTCTGAGGGACAGTGGGCCGGCCCCCGGCTGAAAAAGTTTGCTGACCCCTGCATCTAATTTTTGGGAAGTGATTTGCTCCTGTGGTTGTTGCAGAGCAAACCATTCTAGGCACTCGCACCCCTGATATTTTAAAACAAACAAATCTGAGGTGATCACAGTATGCAGGTCAGAGACGCTTGATCTGACAGAGGTGTGTTTGAGACACATTGATCTGCAGATGCAGACATCCAGTGTGTAAACATGCATTTGTTGGAATGAATAGGAGGTGGTGGGTGGTGGAATGAAGCAGGGATGGAGTCTGACTACTAAACACAGGTTTGCAAAATCAGTTTTTACAGCAAAATGTCATCACAAAATGTCACCATCTGATTGACGAAAAGGTGAATTTGTTTTTTATAATGTCTCTCCTCTGCTTCCTATCACACATTAGCAGTGCTCATACATGCAAGCAAATCGTATGAGACAGGTTCGAAGGTGCTGTTTGTGCTGAAAACTGTTTTAAATAAATTGTCCAGCGCGAACGCTAAAGCACACATCCTTCCACCAGGTGGCAGTGTTGCCTGTGTGCATGAGCCTAGGATGTGGAGAGGAGTTTCCCAGTGTTCAAGCCAGTGGAGCAGAGGCACTGCTGACTGGGACAGGCAGGTAAATCCATCTTGCTCCTATCTCAGTCCACAAGGTCTACCAGGTTTCTGCAGGGCTTTGGAAGCCTGCAAAATTTAGGGACGACGTTGAAACTAAAACTCATAATATCTCTATGGTGTAACCACAACTTGGGATATTGTATATACAGTTCTCGTCAGCTCACCTCAAAAAGGATTGTACAGCTGGAAAAAGTTTAGAAAAGGGCAGTCAGAATGGTCAAGGGGATACAGGAACTCCCCTAGGAGGAAAAGTTACAAGGTTTTGGGCTTTTTAGTTTGGAAAAAAGGTGAGTCTAGGGCAGGGACATGATAGAGGTGAATAGGATTGTGTGGAGAAATGTTTGTCTCTGTTTCTTAGGCTACTAAAACCTGGGAACATCCAGTGATGTTGAGTGTTAGAAGGTTCAGAACTTATGGCACATGGTTAAACTATGAAATTTGCTCCCGCAGGAGGCAGTTATGCCTACAAACTTGGATAAGTTCCACCCCTTCTCCTGTAGTTTCCATTAACTGGTATTCAGAAACATTGCTGCTTTCAACTGTGGAGGCAGAGCAGAGCCATTGTGACTAGTAGCCACTGACAGCCTTTATCCTTCATGAATTTGTCCTATAATCTTTCAAAGCCATCCAGGTTGGTGGCCGCTGCTGCTGCTTCATGTGGAAGTGAATTCCATAGTTAGGGGGCTCCCCACTCTCTTCCTACAGTCCTGACTGAAGTTGCCTAAACTATATCTATCTATCTATCTATCTATCTATCTATCTATCTATCTATCTATCTATCTATCTATCTGATTTGACATTCAAACATAGAATACAATAATTAAATATTGAATTATCTGAATTCTCCCTCCTCCCCTCCATGAAGCCCACTAACAACATTTTCTTCTGCATCTCATACCATTTTCTATTCATCTATATACAGTGGTACCTCGGGTTGCGTACTCAATCCGTTTCGGGGGGCCATTCGCACCCTGAAAAGTATGCAGCCCGAGCGGTGACTGTAACTCAAATGTTAACCATCGTCAAAGTTGCCTAAACTTTCTGCTATTTATATATTTATAAAACTGCATGTAAATTTCGCTCATGCAGATAACATCATCTCCTTCCGTCCCTCCCTCCTTCTCTATATATCTGTCTTTTTAAGAGACACACAATTCTTTTAACTGTGAGCAGCACAGCGTCAAGCTGAGGTTGTTTGATCGCTCATGTAAACTCATTTTGTGTCTTCCGTCATTAGTGTTAACACTGCCTGATAAAATGCGTATCTGGGGGAGAATGTCAGTGGCGGGTGTAGCTAATGAGACACTCTGCATTTCCTATCACAGTTGATCCTTTGTCTTGGCAGGATTAAGAAAAGAACCAACCCTTGTATTCATCAGGCAGCCAGGACAGGGGGGCAGATGACACACGTTCAGTATGAACGCACTTGTTATTATTGCTAAGCATTGTTTTGCTGGCTTAGAAGACCTGCATTTTAACCACTGGCTCAGCATCTGAGTGGATATTAGCAAACAATCACATATTTGCAGTACACAATGAATGTTACATTCAGTTCCACCAGAACTCTTTGCTCTGCTATGTCAGGCTGTGGATCTGTCCAGGCCAAGAGTGGGGAAACTTTTTGGCTCCGTGGGCCCAATCCTTATCAGGGTCAGCCTTGCAGGCCACATTTGATAAGTGGGCAAAGCTGCCTACCTGTCAAAATCCATTGTGCTTACTCTAAGGCTTAAAAGTGAACAAGGAAGAGACCAGCAAAGTTTTTCCCCCCACATCTCCCCATGCTTCCCCTTTAAGTCACCAAGATCAGGGACTTAAAGATGGGAGGCGGGGAAACCCCCAGACTTATTTAGGGGGCACACAAGTGGAGGACAGTGGGACTCAGAGTAGGACCCTGGGAGATCAGGGTTCAAATCCCCACTCAGCTCTGAAGTTCACCGGATGACCTTTCACCAACAGAATTTACTGAGCATGCTGTTTGACACAAGCCAGTACCTTGATTTCAGAGTTGTCTATGCCTCCAATCTTGACTTCCTGGCTGGCAATATGGATGATGAGGCTCCGAAGCCAGTCAGGACTTGATTCCGGTTTCTTTTTGCTGATGTCCACTTCCAGAAAGCTGGGTCTGTCTGGGCAGGTTTTGAGCAGCGTGTAGGAATTGTCTGGGGGGTAAGCGAATGTAACGCCGTCAAAGGTGTGCAGTACCTGATCCTGGGAGACCAGACACAATGTCTCCCTCTTGGGGTAGCAGCCCTGGTAGCCGTTTTCCACGGCACAAACCTCTCCTTCTTGGCAGGAGGAGTTGAAGCAGGTGACCTCCCCTCCGTCCTCGCACCAACACTGCACCGTGCAGTCCACTGAGGCCCAGAACGACTCTCCGATGGCGTGGTACTGGCCGTCCACATCGCAGCCGCACTGGTGGACTGGGACGCACAGGTCTGTGCTGAGGACGTAGCCCTCGTTGCAGTCACAGCCCTCGGTGCAAGGGGAGGTGCAGGTCAAGGGGGCAGTGAGGTCTGAGCAGGTGGCCGGGCAGCTGCTGGTACACACAGAGTAGTGGCTGGACTCTGGACACTGCACCGCAGCAGCTGGAAGAAGCAGACAAGGGGCATTTATTGATTTAGCCAGTTCATTTATTGCATTCATAGCCCACCTTTTTCTCCAAGGAGCATACATGGTTCCTCTTCTTTCACACAACGATCCTGCAAGGTAGGTTAGGTGGAGAGTGAGTGACTGGCCTGGTGAGCTTCATGGCTGAGTGGGGATTGGAACCCTGGTTTCCCAGGTCGTAGCCCAACACTCTAACCACTACACCACACAGGCTGTCATTCAGCTTAAGAACATAACAAGAGCCCTGCTGGATCAGGGGCCAATGACCCATCTAGTCCAGTATCCTGTTCTCACAGTGGCCAACCAAATGCAAAGCCCACAAGCAGAACCTGAGCACACCACTACTATCCCCACTTGTGAGTCCCAGCGACTGGCATTCAGAGGCTCACTGCCTCTGACAGTGGAGATGGAACATAACCTTTATGGCCGGTAGCCATTCCTAGCTTTATCCCTCCACGATAGCTTCTGCAGTTGTGCTGTCTGGGGCTGATGGGAGCTGTAGTCCAAAACAGATGGTCTCATCCCTTACTTACGCAACCGATCATTGCATCCGGTTAGGAGTCTCGTTCTGCATTATGTCAAAACTGGGCCTACAGTGTGGCAGCCTTTGGAACTCCTTGCCACACAAGTACTCCTCTGTTGCCTTTCTGGTGCCTGGTGAAGGAGTACCCTGTTCAGCAAGTCTTCCAAGTAGAGAACTATATTCCCAGTTTGTACCTGCATGGGATTTGAAATCATTTGCTGCTGCTGCTGTTGTCTTGAACTGTGTTTACATATTTAATTGTGTTTTAATTAGTGCTATTTTTCTAGAAAAAAAGGTGCCGGAACGCACCGTGAATGCCTCCCTTGTTCTCTTAGAAGGGCAAAGAGAGTGCTGGAACTGAGTTCCAGTGAGCTCTGGCTGAAAAAAAAGCCATGTGTTTTATCATTGTTTCTAACTGTTTTTTAAAATGTGAAAGCTGTGTTATTTGTGCAGGGGGTTGGACTGGATGACCTTTGGAGTCCCTTCCAACTCTGCAATTCTATGGTTCTATGATTATACTGTGCCTACTGATTATATTGTCGATCACTTTGGAATGGCTCATGGGAAGCGATTCATAAATGACATTAATCACCATCACATCTGGAAGGCATCTGCTTTAGTAGGGCTCTCTTAAACCAGCAGATGGTTATACCTGAGACATGTATCAGTGCTAGTCCAACTCAGAGTAGACCCTGCCTGAAACCCTGGAGAGCTGCTGCCAGTCAGTGCATGCAATATTTAGCTAGATGCATCAATGGTCTGACTCAGTATAAGGCAGCTTCCTATGTTCGCAGTTCCTTTTCCTTTTCTGAGTTGGGCAGGTGCAAATCAAGATGAAGTCGGCTGAATGATGCAGGTGACAAATGAGAGAGAGAGAGAGAGAGAGAGAGAGAGAGAGAGAGAGAGAGGCAAGCTAGTAAGGATGCCCCCAATTTATCCAAGCCCCAAATGTCAGCTGTAAATCCTGCCACGTCTCTCACTCAAATTCAACGGGGGCACTTAAATTCCTTCCACCGACCCAGCATTGAATTCCATCCAGGGAGCAAAGAGCAAACTAGAGTGGTTTCGCTTCTGCTTGTCCTTTGCCCGCTGCTCCTTAGTTACTTCAAGTGTCCCTTTGTCTTTCCTTGGATTGTAAGCAGCGAGAGGGCTGAATCAGCTTTCATGGCAACAATGCTGACTTGAATCCCAGCCCCTCTTGGCTCTTCTGTGTTCAGCTCATTCAGTATTTGGTTGGAGAGGTTCTTTCTTTCTTTCCTCCCAGTGCTCCCACAGACGTTTCTTGAAGGCTGCTGAAACCACAGCTCTACTCAGAAAGGGAATCAGCGAAAGTTAACCTTACAGTCCTCACCCTCAAGCCTGGGTACAAGCAACTGCTCCGCGGCACAGCCACTTGCTCTGTCCTCGCCTCTCCTTTTCCTGTGTACGTGGTTAAGAGCCTTGTTCAGCAAAGGATTGTTACGATGTGTGCTGCTTGGAAGGGTGAATAACGAAGCAATATGGAAATGTCTTAAGTGAAGAAATCAAAATGTGCATCAAGGGCACTAGATCAGTTCGGCGTTAACCAGCATGCTGGAGAATGCCGGGAGCTCCAACTCTCTTGCCAACCTGTTAGCTTTTCTCCAAAGACACAGCAGTGCTGATTGGGGACAAAGAAGTGTAGAGTGAAATCTGTGGAACTCACTCCCACAGGAGGCAGTGATGGCCACGAGCTTTGTGGGCTGTACAAAAGGATTAGATAAATTCATGGAGGAGATGACTAGCAATAGCTATCTATCTGCCTTCGCTGTCGGAGGCTTTCTGCCTTTGAATTAACTTGGGGTCGTAGGTGGGCAGAGTGCTGTTTCACTCATGTCCCCCTTGCAGGCTACCCACAAGCATCTGGCCAGTCTAGGGTTCCGCAAACCTGGGTCTCCAGCTGTTTTGGGACTACAACTCCCATCATTCCTAGCTAGCAGGACCAGTGGTCAGGGATGATGGGAATCGTAGTCCAAAAACAGCTGGAGACCCAAGTTTGGGAAACCCTGGGTTGGTCACCTTGAGAACAAAAAGGTAGAATAAATGGGTCATTGGCCCGATCTAGCATGGCTTGTCCAATGTTCTTATGTTATTAAATGTGGGTTTGTACCCAATGTACTCATCAATGTTAATGGACATGACTAGCTTAGGTCCATTAATTTCAGTGGGTCTGTGATGAGTAGGACTTAGTTGGAGACAATCCTTGTTTTGCAACAGTGGCCCCGCTTCTTCATCTTTTTACAAATAAATAAATAAATAAATAAATAAATAAATCACAAATTGATGAGGAGATGTGGAGAACAAAGCTGAAGATTGGGAGAACGAGAAACTGAGAGAAATGGAAATCAACAAATCTACCCATTCCTTGGGGAGTTGTAGTCCAAGAACAGCCCCTGTTCCCATCTTGTTTGCTCCTGGAAGTTTGCATCTTTCTGAAGCTCCATTGTATGTCCACTTACCGCATCCTGTCTGTGCTCTCCACTCTCCGATGGGGATCCCAAGGGCTTGGCAAACCAAGGCATAAGCCTGAATCGCTTGGCAGAGCCCTCCGGTGCCGTTATCTCGGATGCTACACAGGTCGTAAACACAGCTGTGGACAAAAGCTGTAGGGTCAACGATGGCGCCACATTCCCAGAGAGGGCCTCCAGTTTTGTTGATAAAGCCACAGTGCTCAGGGCCAAAGTAGAGGGACTCGGTCGCTGCATCGCAAAGGCTGCAGTTGTCTAAGCAGCCTGGGGAGCACTTCCATTCGGGGTGATAGACACGCCAGCTTTCCCCCAGATCCAGCACCGATGTGGCCATTTTCCCATCTGAGCGCAGCACATCGTCCTCGGGGTTCTTGTTGTAGTTCCCACAGAGACCACATGTGGCATTGATGTAGGAGCCTGGGACAGAAATAGCAGCATAATGGTCTCCATCGTAGGTCACTAAGAGTCCAAAGTCAGTTTCTACTGCTGTCGACAAACCACTCTGGTAGATTTTTATGGCCCCCAGTTCCAGGAAAACGGGTAGAGACATAACCAAGTCGTCTATCTGCAGGATGGGTACAAAATACAGAACATTGTTTTCTTTTATTAGAAATATATTTATAAATAGAGAGGAGGGGACATAGGGAGAGGGAGCGGGGGGAAGAGGAGGGTCCAAAAACTATTTATTTACTATTTTATAACAAACCTTCTGCTAACCTGACCAGTATTATTGAATAATAATGGCTTGCATTCAATGCAGTGCTAAATAACCATCCATCCAGCACAAAGATTTCTGCTTGTGCAACAGGATATCCCCCCCCCCTCCCATTGCACCCACCCACCCCCTTCTCAAATCCACTCTGAAATTGACGTATTCACTAATCCCTAATTTTAAATGACTCAAGGGCCCTTAATTGAAGTTTCTCCCCATAATGAAAAAATTGACTCACCATAATTTTCCCAAAGCTGCCTTTGGGGATGATTATCTTGTGCGAATAAACCTCGACAGAGATGTCCTTTAGCCAGGAAACAGAAGAGCCACCTCGATTCTCGTTCTTGGCTTCCACGCTAAAGAAAGGGAGGCTGGATCCTGGCCAACATTGCCTGGCTAGGAGGTAGGAGCAAGAACCCTGGAAATGGAAGAGGAAGCCATCGAAAGTGTGGTAGTGAGGGTCCCCGAAGACCACGCAAGTGCTGCTTTCCACTGGCACACACTGGTAGAACTTATCCTTTGGCTCACAGAGTTCGTAGGGGCCGCAAGACACCTCCTGGCAAAACATCTCATTGTTGAAATCCAGGCAACGGCATTTGATGGAGCAGTTTGCGCTTTCCCAGAATATCTCTCCTTGACGGAGAAACTGGCCTAAAAGAATAAGAACAGCAATAAGAATCAGCCCATTTTGTAGCAAAGATCTGGATGCAATGTTTAACTCCGAGTAAATCAACTTAAAGTCTTAGTCATGTTCATTGGGTAGTATTCAATTTAGCTTTACTCAGAGTAGAAACACTGAAATCAATGGATCTTAGGCATTTTCATGCATTTCAATGGGTTTGCTCTGAGTAAGACTAGCATCGGGTAGAACCCAAAATCCCCCAACAGCTGCTTTTCCCAATTATGGATGATAAATTTGGTCACTGAGATGGCAATGACAACAGTGAAGTATCAACCCATGTTGCCACCTGAGGCCTTCTCAATGGCCTTTATTGTCTGCCTTGACCTTGATGATGCAGATGTTCTCAGTCAAGGTTCCTCAGCTTTGAGATGTTCTTTTAACAGATGTTGGAACAGGTACCCTTTGCTGAATTTTCAGAGAAGTTGAAAATCCACCCCTTTAGCCAGGGCTTGGGGCTGAAAACAGCCTCCTTTGCCTCCCACTCTGGACACAGCTAGCCAGCAGGACTATGGTGTGGGAGCTGCTCTAACACAGATTCTCAACCCATTCTATCTACACATGATGGGATTGTTCTACCCAATCACTTTCAGAAACTTCTATTGAATGAAATAACTTCATGGTTCCCTTTTAGCTTGGGTAGAGGCATTCAAAATTAAGTTTTGGACTACAGCTCCCATCAATCCTAGCCAGCATGACCGACTAGAACTCATTGGGCATCCAATGAAGTTGAACCCTGGAAAATTCAGGACCGATAAGAGAAGAGACTTATTCACGCATTGCATGTTTAAACTATGGAACTCCCTCCCACAGAAGGAAGTGATGACCACCAGCTCAGATGGCTTTAAAAGAGGATTGGACAAATTCATGGAGGAGAAGATTATCAATGGCCACTAGCCATGATTGTTGTGCTCTGCCTCCATGGTCAGAGGCAGTGACACTTCTGCGGGGAGGGGAGAGTGCTTGGGACCTGCTTGCAGGCTTTCCACAGGCACCTGGTTGGCCACTGTGAGAACAGGATGCTGGACTAGATGGGCCATTGGAATGATCCAGCAAGCTGTTCTCGTATTAAATTCCTATGATGGGAGCTGTACACTAACCACATCCGGAAGGCACCACACTAACTACCACTGGGTTGGGATTGCTTACATCAGGGCTTCCCAAGCTTGGGTCTCCAGCTGTTTTTGGACTACAGCACCCATCATCCCTAGCTATCAGGACTAGTGGCCAGGGATGATGGGAACTGTAGTCCAAAAACAGCTGGAGACACAAGTTTGGGAAACCCTGGTCTATACTAACAGTCAGTTTCAAACAGCAGAGGAGAATAAGAAGAGATCTGCTGGACCAGGTCAATAGCCCATTGAGTCCAGCATTCTGTTCTCATGTTGTCCAAGGAGATGGCAATCTGTTACCATGATATATAACCTTAGCACTAGAATGTGACATTTTAAGGAGTGTGTCTGCACCAGCATGTCTCATTCCCAATATATTTTCTACTGTCCTCCACTCCCCAGCCTTTGTGCATACGTACTTCCTTCTTTCAGAGCAGTAGCTCAGCATTTTAAACACACACACACACACACACACACACACACACACACACTTCAAATGATAGCAATCCTGAATTACGGCAGCTGCTTGAATTCAGTAGGTGTCACTTCTACGTTCACAGCACGAGAAGACGAAAACTCAACATGTTCAAATCGCAGTGCATTGACCACAATTAAGCTCCGGCAAAGTCTTCTGGCACCAACAAATTACTACATCCGTGCAGCGTGAATTACATCTCAAATACGCCGCCACTGCTGTAACTGAATTCTAGTAACAATTGGGTGAGTTATGTTTGCAACTCAAGGGGCATTAATTTGCAATTGCTTAGTTAGGCTCATTTTCCTCCAGTATGAATTAGCAGTAATTAAACATCAAGTAGCATAATTTTGAAGCAACAATACTTCATGATAGACATGCCATTACAGAAAATAAACCACGGCGTGTGTGTGTTTATCTATAATACAAAATTTTGAATTCCTTACATCAGGGGTGGGGGATGATTTTCAGCCTGAAGGCCACATTTCCTTCCAGGCAAACTTCTGGGGGAGACATGCTAGTGCTGGGTGGAGCAATGAAGTTTAATTTTACCTTTGCACAGTAGGCCAGTTTCCACACATACCCACACACATCTCTGTCAGCCATCCAAACAAGTAAGAAATATTATCAGAGTTCAATGACGCGTTGCTGCCCTGGGTTCCTCCGGGAGGAAGGCTGGGATGTAAACCAAATGAAATGAAATCAAGGCCCAAGGAGGAGGCACAACAGGACTAGTGAGGGGTGTGGTCTGGGGATTCTAGATTCTGCAGGTTACTTGATTCGGGTTGCAAAACCCTCCCCTTGTTTAGGTTATCCAAGCCTTTTCCTCCTGGCACATGCCGCAGGTGAATGAAGAAGGGAGTGGCAATTGTAATTTTGGCAAATGCCACCCCCCGCTGAACGTCATTGAGCAGGTGTGGATACACTCTCTTCCCACTGCTGTGGTCCCCACACCTGTTTTCACATGGACACACTGTGGGGTAATGCAGAATCAATTTTCAGAATGAAACCAGCTTTTCAGGGGCAAAGAAATATGGAATAGTTCTAGGTTGTATATGGTCTGCATTAGCTAAAACCAGTTCTCAGTCTCCATAAAGTCTAGAATAAAGTTTGTCTGCAGCTGAAGTTTCCTTGTCATTTCCACCATATTGAGCTTGGGTCATTGCCTGGGCACCATCCAGACTCTGGTACATGGCTCACTAGCTTTGCTTTAGGTATCTCTGCCTACCAACCTGCCTGTTCCTCCTTTATCTCCCTCCCTCCATGCTTCCATGCCTGCCAGTTTCCCCATCTGTTGGCTTGCCTTCATCCTCATTCCAACCCACTCCTGCCCCTGAGCTTTGGACAGGCTTCCCAACTCAACTTCTGGCTTGCAGTCGCCTCTGCCTCCAGGCTGACCCTCCTGTCTGTGGGTCAGCCCTGGGGCTCCCCAATCCAACATGGCCAGATGGACCGATGCATGTTCTGATCCCAGCAGTGTGCGGACAGGTGGCAGAGAAAGAATATTCTCAGACCTGTGGCAGAGAAAGGATATATGCTCTTTTAAATTCCTAAACCGCAAATGCTATAATCTCCCTGCACTCAAGTCCCTATGGGGTGGCAGAGATAGTTTTGGTCCTGTTTATACTGATGCTCACACACACACATTATGCAGGGAGGCCTGTTAACGCATCTGAGATCCATAATTCAGGAGCCGGGGAAATGTTTGATCAGCCGTAGCATCTTTTTAAGGCGATGGCATTTCCAACGGAGTGTGCAGGAGGGGCTCGCTTGTTATCAGCTAGCGTGTTGTGTTTGTAAAGATAAGGTTAATAGGATCCCTATCAGTGCTGGTATTTTAAAAATCTAGCACAAGAGGACCATAACTTAATAGAAAAGCAGTAATGAAGTGGTGGCGGCCTTGTGGTGTGGTTCTTGTTGTTTTGTTTTGTCTGTTAGTTGCAAATTACGTGAGCACAATCCGCACATTTTCTCTGTTATCTGCAAATGGTGAGAAAGCCTCAGTGTCTCAGGACATGCTGGGGCAGATAAAGAACGGATGGGGAACAGTGCTGATTGGTGTCTGTTGGGACTGGTAGGGCACAAGGTCAGGAGACCACCTGTAGGTGGAGCCAGAGTCAATATCAGGAAGAGCCAACTGATTCTAGTTTTGTCCCCATCCTCCTTCTTCCTGCTGGGTTCTACAGGGCAACACTGAGATTGAGGAGAAGGAAGATGACAGGCTGGGATTGTCCCAGGAGGGTGGGAGCTGGCTGAGACCAAGTGGAAGATTGCCTAAATTGCCCACTCGCCCAAATTGACCAGCCTCCACTGATGAGGAAACTGTGACCCTTCATTTTTCATAGGCAGCATGCCCAAAGGTCATGAGATGTTGGGGAGTGGTAACCCAACAACATCTAAACATCTAAAACATCTCAAAAAAATCTTATAGACTGCTTCAAATCACATAGCCAACGTACATGTTAAAAGCAAAACAAAACACAGAAACACAAGCTCATAAAACCCATCCAATGAACTCTTAAACAATGCAACAATCCATAGAAACTAATATAAAAACTGATGCATCTGATGTTCTGTGGATGCCTCTGTTGATATTCGTGGCTCATCTGTGGCCCTCTAGCGGATGTTAGACTCCAACTCCCATTGGCTCCAGCCAGCTTGCCCAACGCTCAAGGGATGCTCAGACAGTAGAACATGAGACTCTTATTCTCAGGGTCGTGGGTTTGAGCCATACGTTGGGCAAAAAAGATCCCTGTATTGCAGGGGGTTGGACTAGATGATCTTTGTGGTCCCTTCCAACACTACAGTTATAGGATTCTATGATGTGAGCCCAGCCATACAGTGGTGCCTCACTTAACGAATGCCCTGCTTAACGAAATTTTCGCTTAACGAAAGGTTTTTTCTAGCGGAGGTTGCCTCGCTAGACGAATTCGTTTTCGTCTAGCGAATTGCGGTTTCCCATAGGAATGCATTGAAATTCAATTAATGCGTTCCTATGGGCAAAAAATAAATAAATCAATGCATTCCTATGGGATTCGCTAGACGAATTTTTTCGTTATAAGAAAAGACCCGTGGAACGAATTAAATTCGTCTATCGAGGCACCACTGTATCTGGAAGGCCACAGGATCTCCACCACTGCTATAAACGGAAGTGCCGTGGGATTCCTTGCTGCTTTCACTTCAACAGACTGACCTGGCTAGCGTTTCCCATTAATTGCTACTACCAGAGATAAGAAAGGAAGTGAGAGAACTATGCAACCTACTAGCATTAAAGGAGATCAATTTTTTTAATGTGGGAGGCTCTTAGCGGTCTCCACTGCATTTGTCCTTTATTATCAGACAGGTTAAGATAATGACTGTAAGGTACTCTGCGCTAATTAACACCAACATTACCAGCGAGGATGAATATTCACAAATTATGACAATACACTACCACACTCTCATAGCTTATTGCTTCCCCCCCCCCCCCCGCCATCCCCTCAAACTACAGTTCCTGTAATTCCTTCAGGAGAGTCACCGCAGGGATGCAAGAAATTCCTCCAAGCAATTTCACAGAACCTTTCAGCTCCCCTTTTAATTCCTACTGCCTGAGTAGGAAATTACCTTAAGTTTCTCAGTTTAGGATGAAATATGATGACAACCCCAGTTAAACGGGCTTAAAAGCAGAGATATGTTTGTAGCACAGGTGTGGCCTGCCCTCTTATTTGTATATTTGGAGTTGTTTTAACCTAGGTTTTTAATGTGTTCTGTGTCCTTTTTTTTTGGTAAGTTGCTTTGATTTTCATTCTTTGACCCCCCCAAAAGAATAAATATAATAAACAAATATTTAATGTGCATTAGAAGTTTTGAAAGCATATGTCAAACACTGCCGGGCTGCAGAGGCTGCCTGCCAGAGCAGGTATTCATTGCTGCGAAACACTGATGGTCAGTGTAGTCAACATTTTGCTGCCTGGATCAAAAGTGGAAACAACATAAAGTGGGATTTTTTTTAAAAAAAAAATTGCTTACCTCTAAAACTGCACCCGTTGGCTGGGTCAATTTCCCTCCCATCGATTCTGAACACCCAGCGGCCCGGCACATTGACGTTGGTTGTCTCTTCTATGTTGGCTATATCGGGGGATCTGGAACCAGGTATGCTGAAAAAGTTGGTGCTATTTCCACCGTTGAACCCAGCCTACAATACATAAGGGAGAGTGGAGAGGGGGGGGGGATGAGTAAAAGGCAGCAGCCAGGGTTGGCCCACCCATGAGGCAAGGTGGGGGGGGGTTGCCTTAGGCAGCAGATCCAGCCTCTACCGCAGCTGCGTTTTATGCTATTTTGCTCCTTTTAGATCACAGCACACCCCTGTTTTCCAGGGTAACTAAGCGTTGCACATAAAACTCAACAGGGTTAATATCAGCAGCGTTACAACTATGTTTTCTGTGCCTGGCATTCCTATTGTATGATGCAGTTATTAGTAATTCTATTGCTGTGGTTTTCTGGGGGTTTTTTTGTACTTATTTTGGACATTTGCACAAAGTTTCCTTCTGAATATTGGTCACTGACCGTCATCAAGAGATGGATGGACTGATTGATGGAACTCCCATCAGTAGTGATGATGAGTCCTGATCCCAAACACCCAGAAAGCAATGCAGCGGCGAAGGCAGGTGCAACCTTTTGTGAAGCAGGGTACACTTTGTCAGCTGCGCAGTTATCTTCAGTTGGCAAGCGTATGCATAAGCATGTGTGATACATGAGGATTGTTTTGTGGAAGGATGGAAGCCTTTTTCAGAATATTTAAAGCAATATAGTATGATGAATTCATGAGCAGGATTTGAAGTATGAGCAACAGAAGAAATTAGAGGTTATTGTATGGTGGTTATGATATGAGCAAGGGGGAGAAATTGTAAAAAACCAGGGAAAATGGGAAGGAAAGTAAAAGAAAAAAGAATTTTCATTTTTTTTTTTAAAAAAAGCATGTGTGATACACACACACTTGGGCCAGCACCGAGTGGGGGAAATTGAAAAATTCAGTGGAAAATGGCAAGTGCAATAAAAGTAGAGTCTCTTGCAATTCAAGGAGAGCTTAAGTGGGGAAATAAACACAGTGACTATTCATGAAAGTGGTGCCCCACGATATGCCTCCGATGAAGTGGGCTTCATCTTCTAGCGTCTATCATACAGCTTATGGTGGAACAAATTAGTTAATCTTTCAGTGCTACAAGACTGCTGTTTTCGCTGCAACAACCCTCTGGAATAAGAACATAAGACAAACCCAACAATGGCCCATCTAGTCCAGCATCCTGTTCTCACAGCAGCCAATCAGATGCCTGTGGGAAACTCTCGAGCAGGAACCAAATCCAGGGACGTCTCTTCTTCTGTGGCTTCCAACAACTGGTATCCAGAAGCATTTTTGTCTCTGTGCTGAAGCAAACACTGAACTTACAGGGAAGGGCCATAGCTCAATGGAACAGCAGCTGGTTTTGTGCAGAAGGTCCTAGGTTCAATCTCCGTCATCTGCAGGTAGGGCTGGGAATATCCCCTGCTTGAAACCCTGGAGAGCTGCTTCCAGCCAGCATGGACAATATTGACCTAAATGGACCAGTGGTCTGGCTCGGTCTGTTTCTTTGAACCATGCTCTGAACATTGAGTAGTGACTCTGCCATTCTATTCCTATTGTGATTCCTATTGCTACTAGCCACAGGACCACCAGGTTTGATGAGCCATAGAGGAATGGATGGATCCAGATCTTCCTCCAACTCCTTTACTTCTCCCCCACTCCGCACCGCCATATCTATCACTAAGATCTTTGCCTCAGGGCAAGGCACAGGCCCACTTTTCAAAATGGGCCCTGCCTCCTGTTTTCTCAGGCTGAACATAGCCTCTGGGCCTTGAAGGGGAGGAGGAGAGGAACATGTCCCTTCTTCTCGGATGCTATAGGTGGAGAAATAGGCAACATCTCCGGAACTTAGGACCTTTTTTTTGGGGGGGGGTGTTAGATACTGTTCTTTACACCCATAGAGCTGCCTGCTTTTTCCTCATGGATGCCAGGCATCAAAATGGTCACTGGAGAAGGCAGCCTGCGGAGAGAAACTCAAGTTCCTACCTGAGCCATCACACCACCAAGGCCTGTCAGAGGGTCTCCTCCACTTGCAGTCCCTGTGGTCCAGTTGATTTCCTCATAGTTGAAGATGGCAAATGAGGATGTTCCATCTGAGACCAGGAGAGCCTGGAAGGTGTTCACCTGTTTGAAGCACAAATGCTTGTTTTAGACAGTGAGATAAATGTTTCCCTTTGGCCAAGCTTTTCCTTCGAGTTTGAATAATTTCTCCAAACAATTAAAAAATAAATAAACAAATAAGTGCAACTTTTTAATTCATGAAATTAGGGCACAACATCTTAAGCACACCAAAATTCAATGTTTTGTTTTCTTGTCCATAAAAGCCCAATGGCACCTTTAGTTGGCTGAAAACATTTAGTGCTGAAAACATTTAAATTGGGATATAATCTTGACATTTTGTAAGCAAGACAGAGTAAAGAATTAGTCTGCTCCCCCCCCCCATGCACACACTGAATTTTCGTTCCGCTGTTGATTCAACCTCAACAGATGTTGCTCCAACAAAAATATCTTAATTTACCCATTTTGTACTTTGTACGTCCTATAGATGGCAGTGTTAGAATAAGCACTGGACTAAATGACTAAAACTTTGTTCTGGAAGTTCCCACCATCACATTTTTATCCATACAAGCGTTATCTTATTCGGTTACCTTCCCTATTCAGATAGTATAATAATGCAAACCCTGGCTTTTGTAGAACAGTAAACAATATTTTGCACCAAAACCCAGGCAACAGAATATGCTGGCCATTTATTTGTTTGTTTATTTAAGCTTAGAAGACCTTCCTACTTGGGAGAGAAAAGAAAAGGGCCTGGAAATTAATCTAATAGTGAATAGATTTCAAAGCCACAACCAGGAGAGGCTGGCCTGGCCTGAATGTGCCCTTATTTATAATAATAATAATAATAATAATAATAATTGTGAGGGACAAGGGATACAGGGAAGTCCCTCCCATCTTAAGTTCCAGCCCATCCCCAAGCGCTGGAGAGAGTAAGGAGAGCTCTGCCTCCAGCGGAGAGTCAGGAAGTGGTGTCCGAGGCTCAGGCAAGGTTGTGGAGCCCATGCCTCAGGTGGGACAGGAAGTTGGGCGCACGGGGGGGAGACCAATCCCCCCAACTCCCGAATTGCGACGCAAACGTAGGGGGAAGAGGTTGGGTCTACCAAAGCTTTGGTGCTGGAAGAAAACGCGCCAATCGCCATTCGGAGGTTCTGACACCTCACCTTAAGGATGCATTTTTACCGCTCTGAAAACTGTAAATAAACAGCACTTAATAAAAGCCTTAAAAGACCATGCTGGAGTCGTTACTCTAGAGTAGCCATATCAGGCCCTCTGACAGCAACCTCCGAATCTTTTTTTGGCTACTTTGGAGTGCAGCGATGAGCGCTCAAGAGGCTGAGCATTGGAGGCTGGAGGCCGAAGCAGCGAAGCAGGAGCTACGGAACCTCACAGCGCAGGCACAGCAGCAATTGCATGCCGCTCAGGAGGAAGTGCGAGGGGCGCAGGAGGAGCTGAACAAGCTGGTGGACCAGGTGAGGACAAAAGAGGAGACTGAGAAACAGCTAAGGGTGATGGTATTGGACCTGCAGAAAAAGTTGGAAGAGGAGAAAGCCGCTAGAGGTGGGGGGGCGCCCCAGCCGCAGCTAGTCCAAGTGAGAAGGGGACAGAGCCTAGTCACCAAGTTTAGCGGCGACCCTAGGGAGTACCTAGGATTCGAGACAGAAATAAATTATGCGCTGGAATTGCATGCAGCAGAATTCCCAGATGACGCGCACAGAGTCTCCTTTATCATAGAGCATTTGACGGGGGCCGCCCGAGAATGGGTAAGACCGCTCATCGCGCAAAAAAATCCTTGCATGAAGAACGCAAAATTATTTCTAGAAGCTTTAAAAATAATGTACGCTAGTGACAGTGAAATGGAGGCCACTAAAGAGGAGCTTCATAACTTAACACAAGGAAAATCGACAGTTAGGGACTACTGGGTGAGATTCACCATGCTGGTGCACAAACTGGGGTGGGATCTGCAAAGTGAGCCAGTGAAATCAGCCTTCTACCTGGGTTTGCACGCAGACGTTAAGGATGAGCTGGCAAGAGGTCCTAAACCGCGAACTATGGATGAGTTAAGCAAAGCGGCGCTAGCGGTGGGGGTGAGACAGGAATCCAGATGGAATGACAAACAAGCGACGCGCGCAGCAAAACCTTGGTTCCCACGCTCCCAGGACAGACCACATCACCAAACCCCACCCCAGGGCCCGCCCCCAGACCCGCCCAGACCAAGCCCAGAGCCGGAACCGATGGAGATCGGTGGAGCGCGCGCGCGGGCTTTTCAAACCCCGGCGGCGCCAAGACGCAAGGAGGGAAGAGGCGGGAATTGCTTTCTCTGCAACTCCCCCCGGCATCGCGTCAGAGACTGCCCTCATCGCAGGGAGTGGCAAGGAAAGGCGGGAACGGTTGTACCTTCCCCCACTGAAGCAGCACCACAGCAGGGAAACGAGACAGCCTGGCTGCAGGAGACAAGGGGCAGCAGCCAGGCACAGTCAGCAGACAACAGCCCCAGCCCGCCCACCCGCACAGAGAGGAGCAGAGCCAGCCCACCCCTCCCAGAGCAGGAGTGGTTCTAGAAGTCACGCTAACGCTCCCAAATGGCTATCCCCTGACGGTCCTAGCCTTAATTGACAGTGGTGCCTCAGCCAACTTCTTCTCGAGAAACTTTGCAGAAGAGCACCAGATCCAGCTTTTGCAGCTGGATTTTCCCCTGCACGTAGCCACCATTGACGGCAGAGAGTTGCTGGGAGGGGCCATCACTCATCAAACCCCCCCCATGAGAATGACGGTGGGAAGGCACTCAGAGACACTGGCTTTCAACGTCACAACCATCTCAGACCCCCCCATCGTTTTGGGAATGAGCTGGCTGGCGCGCCACGACCCCTCCATAAGTTGGCACCAGAGATGCATCACGTTTGGGTCGGACTTTTGTCTGGAACATTGCATGCAGCACCAACCAGGGGAGGGGCCTCCAATAGCCACGGTGGCCACCATGCATGTCAAAGGGGGTGAGGCGATACCCAAGCAGTACTGGGACCTGCAGGAGGTCTTCAGCGAAGCGGAGTCCGACCACCTACCCCCACACAGGTCTTTCGACTGCCAGATCAACCTGGTGCCAGGGGCAACGATACCCCCAGCCAAGCTGTACGCCATGTCAGATCAGGAACTGGAGGATCTGCGTGCTTTTATCGACAAGAACCTCAAATGGGGGTTCATCAGAGAAAGCAAGGCAGCAGGGGGCAGCCCGGTCTTCTGGGTGGACAAGAAAGACACGCAACAGCGCCGTCTTGTGGTGGATTTCAGACGGCTCAATTCAGTGACAGAGCCAGTGGCTTTCCCCATGCCCAGAGTGGACGATCTCCTGACAGCGGCATGCAGGGGCAAGATTTTCACCAAGCTAGACCTGAGGGGGGCGTACAACTTGATCAGGATCCGGGAAGGCGATGAGTGGAAAACCACGATGTTCACGCCTCTGGGCTCTTTTGAATATCTGGTGATGCCCTTCGGGTTGCAAGGGGGCTCAGCATGCTTCCAGGCCTTCATGCACCACGTCCTGGGGTCCCTTCTCTTCAAGAACTGCTTGGTCTTCCTGGATGACATCCTTATCTATTCCGCTGACCCAGTGCAACATGTGAAGGATGTCAGGGAGGTGTTGCAGCGCCTGAAGGAGAACCACCTGTATGTGAAGCTGGAGAAGTGCAAGTTTCACACCAGGGAAGTGGACTTCCTGGGCTACAAACTGTCAGACAAGGGGCTGGCGATGGACAAGGACAAGGTGCAGGCCATCCTGGACTGGCACAGCCCCAGGACGCGCAAAGATGCCCAACGCCTCCTAGGATTCGCCAATTTCTACAGGAAATTCATCAAGAACTTCTCGCGGGTTACGGCTCCCATCACGGACTGCCTGAGAGGCAAGCAGAAGTTCAGGTGGACGCCAGAGGCGCAAGCAGCGTTCGAAAGCCTCAAGAGGGTGTTCACGTCCGACCAGAACCTGTTCCACGTGGTGCAGGATGCGCCCCTACGCGTGGAGACAGGCGCTTCAGACCGGGCGTTGGGAGCGATCCTGTTGCAACTGGACGCCAACAGAGAGTGGAGACCTTGTGCCTTCTTCTCCAGGAAGCTGACACAGCCTGAACGCAACTACACGGTGTTTGATAGGGAACTTCTTGCGATCCACGCTGCTTTCCAGCACTGGCGACACTTCCTGGTGGGCGCCAAGCACCCCATCCAGGTGTGCACAGACCACAAGAACCTGGAGTTCTGGAGAACGGCCAGGGTGCTCAACCAGCGACAGATACGGTGGGCAGAGTTCTTCTCGAACTTCAACTTCGCCATCCACTACATCCCGGGGGAGCAGAATGTCAGGGCGGATGCCCTCTCCCGCAAACCAGAGTACATGGAGCAGGAGTTGCCACCAGTGCCCAGGCACATTTTCCCCCCATCAGCATGGTCCTGCGGAGCAGCAGTGGTGAGCGAGGCAGAACTCACAGCACTGACGGCAGCAGATGAGTTTGCCTCCCGCATCTTCAGAGAGCTGCGAGGGGGGAGGGAGCAGGCTAAAGACTTTGAGGAAAGGAGGGGTTTGCTTTTTTACAGGGGAGCCCTGTACCTGCCCACCAAACAGCTGAGAGGTAAGGTCCTCAAGCAGATGCACGACAACCCAACGGCGGGTCATTTCGGAAGGGACAAAACCACTCACCTAGTCATGAGACACTTCTGGTGGCCAGGGGTGCGGGAGGATGTTCGGGATTATGTAAGGGGATGTGACACCTGCCAGCGAGCAAAGGTGGTCAGAGCGCCACCAGCAGGTTTGCTGGAGCCATTAGCCACACCGCACAGGCCGTGGGAAGTAGTGTCCATGGACTTCATCACAGACCTGCCGTCGTCCAGGGGCAAGACCGCAGTGTTGGTGGTGGTGGACCTCATGTCCAAAATGTGCCACTTTATACCGTGTGCCAGGGCGGTCTCGGCAGAAGAGACGGCCAAACTGTTTGTTGACCACGTATTCAGACTGCATGGATTGCCTTTAAGAGTTATTTCGGATCGTGGCCGCCAATTTGTTTCCAGGTTCTGGCGGCGGCTAATGAACCTCCTGCAGGTGGAGGTCAGTTTGTCTACGGCTCGGCACCCGCAGACCAATGGACAGGCGGAGCGGGTCAACGCCATTCTGCAGCAGTACCTGAGATGTTACGTCAGCCAGAGGCAAATGGACTGGGTGGATCGCCTGCCACTAGCAGAATTTGCCTACAACAATGCGGTGCACGTCTCCACAGGGGTGTCGCCCTTTAAGGCCAACTACGGGCGCGACCTCAGATCTTTCCCGAAGAGGGAGGGGGAGGAGGAGGAAGAGGGCCCACAGGCAGAGGATTGGGCAGAGGACCTGGAGACGGTGCACCAGCAGCTCAGAGAACACTTGGAGAGGGCCAAGGAAGCGTACAAGAAGGGGGCAGATCGCCACAGGCGACCGGGAGAGGTCATCAGGGTGGGGGACAAGGTTTGGTTATCCTCGGAAGGTCTTCCCACCAGGGGGTGATGCAAGAAGTTAGCACCCAGGAGGCTGGGCCCCTTCACGGTCACGCAACAGGTCAACCCGGTAGCCTTCAGGCTAGCACTGCCTGAGGACATGAGAGTGCACCCAGTGTTTCATAGATCGCTGCTGTCGCCGTACAGAGAAAGTACCAGGTTCAGGGACAGCGATCAGCCTCCAGAGGGAGGGGGGGAGACGGGAGACGCCCGACAGCTCAATGAGGCAACTGAGATTTTAGACTCAAGGAGAGGTGTGAGAGGGCTGGAGTACCTGATAGCATGGGAGGACACTCCGCCGTCTCACAATGAGTGGATACCGGCCACGGAAGTACCTGAGGAATTTTTAGTGGAAGAGTTCCACGCCCTTTTCCCCCACAGGCCCAAGCCCTGGCACATGGAAAGGGAGGGAGAGGGGGAGGGGCGGGAGGAAGGGATCGCAGGCAGCAGCTCTCCATGGAGATGGGAAGCGGAATTTGAGGATACGGAAGAAGAGGTGTGGGTTTCACCGAGGTCGACTACGTCAGAGGCAGGAGAGGACTGGCAGAAAATTTTTACTCCCACCAGCTCTGACGCCACTGACTTTTTGGGATTCCCGTCTTCTCAGGGGGGAAGGGGAAAGATCGCAGGATTGGGGAAAAATTTTTACACCCACAGGCTCTGATGCCACAGACTTCTTGGGGTTTCACTCGTCCCCAGCAAGCAGAGAGCCCCTAGGGAGGGGGGGAGAGGAGCCTGGGAGGGGGGTGGATGTGAGGGACAAGGGATACAGGGAAGTCCCTCCCATCTTAAGTTCCAGCCCATCCCCAAGCGCTGGAGAGAGTAAGGAGAGCTCTGCCTCCAGCGGAGAGTCAGGAAGTGGTGTCCGAGGCTCAGGCAAGGTTGTGGAGCCCATGCCTTAGGTGGGACAGGAAGTTGGGCGCACGGGGGGGAGACCAATCCCCCCAACTCCCGAATTGCGACGCAAACGTAGGGGGAAGAGGTTGGGTCTACCAAAGCTTTGGTGCTGGAAGAAAACGCGCCAATCGCCATTCGGAGGTTCTGACACCTCACCTTAAGGATGCATTTTTACCGCTCTGAACACTGTAAATAATCAGCACTTAATAAAAGCCTTAAAAGACCATGCTGGAGTCGTTACTCTAGAGTAGCCATATCAGGCCCTCTGACAATAATAATAATAATAATAATAATAATAATAATAATAATAATAATAATAATACATCCCTATTTCATTGGATAAATGTTGGAGGGTATGCAATTTAAGTTGAGAAGTTTCAACAGTTAAATGCTATATTAGATAGGCATGATAATGCTTCAACTGCAATAAGCCCATTGATAGTCTATGTGTTTTGCCCCAGTAGTATGCTAAAAAAAACAAGACTGGGCTGTCCATAATGTGCGAGTTAAAAGGTGGTGGCGGTAAGCATAGCTGTCTGGATCTGTCCCCCTGGGACTTGTCTCACTGCGATGCAGAGTGGTCAGGCTAACGAATCAATGCCTGTTAAAGCTGCTTTAAAGTCTCCTCATGCAATTGGAAGTTCAAAATACGAAATCACAGAATATTAAAATAGTCCAGCAGATGATACATCAAACGGCAGCCGCTCAGAGCCGAATGCTCAGCCAGAGTTAAAATAGCTCAGCTTCGGAGAATTAAATGCATGAGATTCCAATTTACATTGGGTCGGGATATTGCCCAGTGCCTGGAAGAGGCCCAATTTCAAAGCAATTTTGGCAGTGTGTAACTTCTCCTTTTATGGCCCCTCCATGACATGTGTTTTATAGAACCTCCTATTTCAACCACCATAAAAGTGGGCCCAGCGGACCAGCTCTCTCCTCCCTCTGGCCAGCATCCTTAATTCCCCTGACTTTAATGGAATGATTAAACCAAGAACCAATTTGGCCCAATAAATCTAAAACCCACACTAGTGAAGCAAATGCTCCTCTTAACTTATGAAGCCATTTCCCTTGGCTTGTATTTTTGGGTGGAAAGGTGGAGAAAGAGTTGGGTGTCTGGCTTTTACACCCCATCAGTTGTTGATGTTGATGGTGATGTTTTTCAGCCCAGTCAAAACAAACACTGATGTTTGTCCAACCACTTTCCAGTATGATAAGGTAAGCACTAAAAGAAAGAAAGAAAGACTTTTCTTCCCCCATGCCCCACCCCCTTTATTTTTTAAAAAAGAAAGAAAGAGACACTATCCTGCAATGTTCTTCAGAAGATGTGTTGGGACAAAGATGAGATCTGGACCAGGGATGACATGCTTGCAGCTGACATCCTTAACTAGAGGTGTCCCCACTAAACAAATAAAGCCCCCCCTCCCCATTTTCACAGTCACATTGACACCATACATTTAAAGCACATGATGCCTCTCAAAGAATCCTTGGGACTATAGTCTACCTCTCGCAGAACTGCATTTCCCATTTATTGTCAATGTACAACCTGTGCACAATGAAATTGCAGGCTTAGTTGCAATGAACTTCAACTGGATCATGTTCAATTTATATTACTGATCTCATATATTGATATCCACCCTTTCACTCAGCAGACCCACAACGTTTCCTTCTGTTCCCCAGGCTGGAACACCACAGGGGAAACTCAGCAGTTGCACGGGGGCAGTAAAGTAGCTGCGCTCTGCTTCCAGTTTATCAGCTCCAGAACTTGTGCTTGGAGCTGTCGAGCGCTGCCAGGGCTCAAACTGGGAAGCTTTGCATCTTTGTGCAGCTGGGGTGAGTCACTGAACATCAAGGGGACAACATCGGCTTAGGCAGTGAGGTACCCTCAGGTCCTGGGGCTGACTCCAGCCAGCCAACTGGACAATGAATCTTCCTCATTTTCAGCAGCCTGGGCTCCAGCTGGGAGGGGCTGTTTCATAGCTGTCAAGTTTTCCCTTTTCTCGCGAGGAAGCCTATTCAGCATAAGGGAATTTCCATTAAAAGGGGGGAGAACTTGACAGCTATGGGCTGTTTGGCTCTGCCAGGCAGTAGCACTGAAGGAAGAAACCAACCCAAGCCCCAGCACCACGCCCGGATCTGAACCACAGCTTGAGAACATCAGCTCAGTGACTCTTGAGTCAGGGACTTCTGAATGGGGACCTCCAGTGTCTATACCCCCATGCCAGCATCTTCCCTGCCCAATGAATCGATTTCCCCTGTGGCAGAGACCACATTGCCACCTTGACTTTTCAAGACAGGCAACAATTGTGGAGGGAACTGTCAGAAAGGAGGAGGAGGAGGAGTTCTGGGCTCCAAACCAGTGGCCTGCCCCTTTTAAGATCTTCCACTCCTCAAAGAAAGGGCAGAGCCTGGCTCTGGAAACGTAACAGCCTTTAGCCCACTGTTGGACTTGTTGCGGAATAATTTGCTTACTAGGGGGTGCATCCAGGATTCTCTGCGCGCCAGCACAAGGGCTCTTGCACATGAGTATTCATGTTGAGCAGCAGAAGAATCCAATGCAGCAGTTGCACTAGCAGGAATTCATTGTGCAACAGATTGTGGAGTCTATTGCACAAAAAAGTCACCAGAAACCCGCTTATGAGTTTTCTTTCAGAACACCATTCTGCAAGGGTACAAACCAAAACCAGTTGATGTTGGGGAAAAGGCAATGTTGCTACAAGTTCCATTGAAAGGGAACTTAAGTGTCCACCTTCTTTTATATTCTGTATGTAAATCTCAAGTGTCTTTTCCTCGCTGTTTTGTGTGAAGGATGGTGCCGTTCAAAACAAATTGCACCGCGTCGCAAATGCAATTCCCTCTCCCCAAAACAATCCATTGCTTCCTCAACGTTGCTGCCTCCTCCAGACGTTTTGAACTGAGTGAGAATGAGATTGGTAAAGTTCGTTTCAGGAAAGGCAAAGAAGCAAGAAGGAGCATGCCCTTTGGTTACAGCTGATTTGAAAGCCTGTTGCTTCAGAGCACAGCCACGGTTTCCCAGTGGAGACAGCAGGGGAAACAAACAAAACAACAATGTCTGTCCCCCCTGGAAAACAAAACCGTGGCCCTGCTTAGTGGGGGCATCTCATGATGCTTCATTGGGATATCATGTAAGTTGATCAGGTTTGAAAAATGGCAGAAAGGTGTATTTGGTCAACACCTTAGCTCAATGGTAGAGGATATGCATTGCATGCTAAAGCTAAGGCTGGTGAAGAGACCAGAGACCATCTTGGCGGTGAATCCTGGAAGACCTGCTTCCTGTCTTGCAGGCCTTTCCCCACCTGGCCTGGGAGGGGAGGGCCTGGACTGACTCCAGCTACAAAAGCTGAGGCCACAGAACAGACGCTTGGGCTGGGGTATTGTTTACAGGGGGCATTGTTGGGGCAGGGCATTGTTGCTGTTAGTTTTTTATATCTTTATTTTAGAACTTGTTATTTCTGTGGAAATTGTTCCTTTCAGTTGTGTATCTTTTTTTGGTTTTGTTTATTGTTTATAATTACTTTTGTTATGTTGTAGTTACAGGCATCCCTCCACTTATGTGGGGGTTATGTTCTGGGCTCCATGCACATAACTGAAATAGCGTAAAGGGGGGAGCACCTCACTTTAATAGGGAGGACAGGCAGGGAGGAGAGAGATAGAGACTCACATGTGCCACCAGGGCTGCTGCCTGGCGGGCCTTCCCTCGCTTGGGGCTGCTGCTCCGAGCCTTCTCTCCAATCCCTCACATCACAGCAAGTGAGTGACCAAGTGCAACTTCCAGGCAGCAGCCCCGAGCATGGGAAGGCGCAACAAATCAATTTATTTATTTTGCAACGACCTGCATAAAAGCAGTCACACACAAGTAGAACGTTCATAACTAGGTGAATGCCTGTATGTGGTTTTTTTCATGTTGTAAGCTGCCTTGAGCGTAGTTTGAACTGTGGAAAGGCAGCATACAAATAACATTATGTATGTTTGTTATGTACGTAGATGGTCCCAGGTTCAACCCCTCCTATATTTATTTATTCCCTATAGGTGGTTACAGAAGCATCAAACAGCACCTCATGCAAGCTTGCTCTGGGTCTCTTTTAGTATTCAGTTAATCACTAATATAGTATATAAATTACTGAGATGAACAAAACAGAGTATTTTTTTATTAGTGTGGGAAAAGGTTTTGCCTCCCACCTTCATCAGCACCCAAAACATTTTGATAAAAAAGATGCTTTGCTAATCACAGTAGCACGCACACACTATTTGCATTATATTTATGTTTTCGACGGAACAAAATAAAATAGTGGCTCCCCCCCCTCCAGTATATATATAAAACAACTTAAAACCCACAGTAATGCAATCAAATGTGATGCGGCGTAAAAATCAGAGTAAAAATTCCTATCAGGATCAAAGAATGGAGAAGAGAACATAAGAGCTAGAGCAGATAGAAAAGGTCACAACAAGATTTGAAAGGATGGGTGGGGGTTTGAAAGGTCCTTACTGACTTCCAAAAGGACATTAGAGGAAGCAGCAGGTGGTCCTCTGTGAGGAGGGTCTTCTGCAACTGGGGAGCCTTCATTAAACAGAACACTCTGCACCAGCCACCCACAACTCCCCATCTAGTGATGGCACCTGTAGAAGGCTTTCTGACAAAGACCTCAAGGTCTTTGTAGGTACATGGGAGAAGAGGAAGAGATCCTTCAGATATTTTCCCAAGCCATGAAGGCCCCCAAAGGTCAACACCAGTCCTTTGAATTGGACTGTGAGCCAGTGAAGATGGCAAAGTGCTGGTGTTATATGTTTGCAACACAAGAAGTCCCAGTTAGGAATCTCACAGCTGAATTTGTGAGACTGAATTTGTTTTCAAAGGTAGCCCCAGGTGCAACACAGTGTGATGATCCTAACCGGGCAAGGTGGGATCCTAGCTGGTGTATTAGCCTAAGCTAGTAGAAGGCATCCCAAACTAGAGAGGCCACTTGTGTCTCTAATGACACAGAGGGGTCACTGAGAATTCCAAACTAAGAACCTTCACAGTGAATGCAACCTTCTCCAGAACAGGTTGAGACACTATTCACCTGGGCAGGTAAGCAGCCCACTCAAAGTAACTACCCTCTGTCTGGTGTTGATCGAGTTTCAAGTTATTGGCCCTCATCCAGTCCATTACCTTATCAAGGCACAAAAATGAACTAGATTAGGTATGGCTAATCTGTGTCGCTCTGTGTTGGACTCCCATCACCCCAGTCAGCATAACACTAGGCAAAGATGATGGGAATTGAAGTCCAACATCATCAAGCGGGACATAGGTCAGCCGCCTCTGGGCTAGATAGGTTGATGGTCCAATATTGGGCCAAGATGGACTAATGATTCAGCAGACTGAAATGATATAATCATTCATATGCTCTCTAAATGAGCTGCTATTATGCTGTTCATCATAAGAAATAGTGGTACCTTGGCTTACGAACTTAATTTATTCCGGAAGTCTCTTCTTAACCTGAAGCGTTCTTAACCTGAGGCACGCATTCCCTACATAGGCCTCCCGTGGCCCCGGGAATTGTGTTCGTATCCCAGGGCAAAGCTCGCAACCTGGGACACCTACTTCCGTGTTTGTGGAGTTTGTAACCCAAAGCGTTCGTAACCCGAGGTACCACTGTACAACAAGGACAGCAGAACAAGATTAGTCTATTAGTCTTTCATATGTGCTTTTTTGTGATGGAACTCACTCTTACAGAGTGCATTCTCCCCTGTCTTGTTGCCCATGGAAGCCATTTTGTGCTGGCACCCATGACACTTTTATCAAGGTTTGAGTAGTGGACCAAATCTCTCTCTCTCTCTCTCTCTCTCTCTCTCTCTCTCTCTCTCTCTCTCTCACACACACACACACACACACTGCCAATCAACTATGCCCTCTGCATCATTTGAATCTTTAAAATAGTCAAATACAAAAATAAATAAATACACCGACCAAAAGCAAACACAAAGCGGAAAGAAAATCAAAATCAAATCCTAGTTATACTCAGAGTAGACCCATTGACATTAATAGACATGACTAATTTACATCTATTAATGTCAGTGGGTCTACTCTGAGTTGAAGCTAAGTGGATACAACCCATAAACACACCACTCGATGATGCCACCTTTATTAGATATTCAACATCTGTAAGACGTGTGGGTAGTTCTGGTCTCTGCACTAGCGACTGGGGAACAGTGCCCCCTCCCCTGATAATATCAGCATTAGCTGCAATCAATGAATGAGCATTGCAGCCAACTGCGATCAATCCCCTCTTTGACTGGAGCTTGATTTTTGTTGTGATAGCGTTGCAAATGGCTCTCTTTCATTTTTCCCCTTCTATGCTTTTAAGAACCCTGTTGGGATTTTTGTGCGGCGGTTAGATTCTTTGGACACACAAGCAAGCAACCTTCATTTCTGAAATGGCCCTCCTTTCCCGCCTGCTCTGATTAACATCACAGAGGAGAAATTCCATCTGTGCTTACTTACATTTAAAAGCCATAAAGTTCTGGAAATCAGATCAGTCGCTTGGGCCAAAACATTTTTTTTAATGGGGGGGGGGGCTATTTTCTTCTCCCCAAAGGCAGGCTTTAAGATAATGGATGGCAGCCAAAGATTAATTTATTGTGGCAGAGAGGGGACACTGAAGGTGAGGTATATACACACACATATAAATCTATGGATATATATACACCTTCATTTATATACTATATCTGGAAGATCTCTCTTGGTTCCATTAAATATCCCCTGGGGACCAGTTGGCGACTCGAGAGACTGGCTGGGCTTACTAGGTCAAACAGCATTTTCATTCAGGTACTGCCCCTGACAACAGCACCTACCCTTTTCCCACCCTGGAGCCTACAATTTAGATGAAGTCTCTCTTCAATAGAGAGACTCACTATCAAGTTGTTAAAAGCTGGGGCACACTAAGTGAAAATGCTAATGGGCTCGAAATGAGCAAAGCTGAGAAGCTGGACTCCAGACTTCTGCAGTAACTTAAGCAGAGCATCTGGAAACTGGCTTGTGGAGAAGGAAAAGCACAGAATTAATCGCCTAAAGCAGTGGTTCCCAACAGGTGGTCCGGGGACCCCCAGGGGTCCGCGAGCTATGTCAGAGGGGTCCGCAAGATGCTATTAGAATAAAAAAATATATTAAATATATTTCGTATGATAACAGATTTTTTGTTTTGGCCGCTTCCTGCATGAGCAGAGTCTAGCGCAAAACTAGAATTAGATAGAGGCAGTAGTTCTGCTGTATGCCGTTAGGTGGCACTTTACAAACACTACTGTTTTGCAAAGAGGCAGCGCGCGCATTCTACTAACGCTCACTTCCCCAAGATGCTTTGCGCGCGTCGGCTTCATTTGTGCACTACTGCGCAGGTACCCTGTCTTCTCCATTCCCCTCCCTCCTCCCTGGCACGCGCTGCCTCTTTGCAAAACAGTAGTGTTTGTAAACAAAGCAAGCATTTTCTTCCATGTGTTTCATGAAAAACAAATATAGGAATTGGCTATTTTTACATGCGATCGGATTTCAGAGTGAAAGTTTCAAGTTTGGAACCTAATATTTCAGAAATAATGGACTCAAAGGACAGATTTAACTCATCTCATTAAGAACTGAAAATTAAAACTAACTGTATACTGATGGAGTACTCTGTTGTAACTGTAAAAAACGTATAAATATAAAATATAAAAAGACTCTTAATTTGGCTCTCACTTTTTAATTTTAGGATTAGGAATTAATGAGGGTCCTTGTCACAATAGCGGCTCGATGAGGGGTCCTCGAGAAAATTTTGTTGGGAACCCCTGGCCTAAAGAACTCTAGAAACAGCAAGCAGACGAGTGACCAGTTGACATTAAGAGAGCAGTACAAGATTTAGCAGAGGCTCTTATTCGAGGCAGTTTAATTACAAGTGTCCTGACCAGATGTGGAAAACCCATACCTCAACTTGGCGTCACTGAGCCTCATCCAGTAACTTGTGGACACAACACTGTCCCGAGAAGAAATCAAGGAAAGATATTGACATTTCAAACACTCGGCCTTTCAAGATTGATTTCAAATGGAATTGCCACTGAATTCTGCTTACAGACATCAGCAAACACCATTTATGCATTTCAGATGTTCGGGGTGCAAGGCAGATCCGAAATGGATCCACTTTGGACTTTGTAACACCTCCAGGGCCCGGCACATTGTCATGAGATTAATCGCCACATGCCAAGGACTGAAACAGAGGTGGGAGAACTAGTGGCTCTGCAGATGTTGTTGGACTGATTCTCATGTTGACAGGGGCTGATGTGAGTCTGGAGAACCACAGGTTCCCTGTCTCTGGCCTAGAGGGGCCTGCCTCTGCTGCAGAATTCTTGCCACAAACTGGGTGTTCCTTGTAGCTTTACTATCAGCTTTGCTGCTTTGCAATTACTGCTTTACAATTTAGCTCATGAAACCCATGTATGGTTCCATCACTTCCAATGCTCTCACATACAGGTTTTTTTTAGTATACAGTGGTACCTCGGTTTAAGTACACAATTGGTTCCGGAGGTCTGTACTTAACCTGAAGCGTACTTAACCTGAAGCGAACTTTCCCATTGAAAGTAATGGAAAGTGGATTAATCCATTTCAGACGGGTCCGTGGAGTACTCAACCTGAAGCATACTTAACCCGAGGTATGACTGTAATTGGTTCCGGAAGTCCGTACATAACCTGAAGCGTACTTAACCTGAAGTGAACTTCGCCATTGAAAGTAATGGAAAGTGGATTAATCCGTTCCAGACAGGTCCGAGGAGTACTTAAACTGAAAGTACTCAAACCGAAGCGTACTTAAACCGAGGTATGACTGTATAGACGTCTTGTGCAAGTCCTGGGAAGACAACGTGAATTCCTACCAGTGGCGTAGCGTGGGTTGCCAGTGCCTTGGGTGGGACAAGTGTTGCCCCCCCCATTGGGCAGCTGGGTTGGGGCACATGCCGGGTGGGCACAAACAGATCCCACACAGAGAGTGAACGGAGCCCACCTCCAAGAGACTCATCGCCTGCTGCCTCCTTCCACCTGCCCGCTAGACCAACCTGTCTATCGTTACATCTCAGCTGCCAAGGCTCTGTGCCTGTTGTGGAGGCACTTGATTGTGTCCTCTCAAATATTTGAGCCTGGAGTCACAGCCCCCTCTACATCTCCCACATGATTCCTACTGCACAATCATGCAACAAACTCCTGCTCCCATAGGTAAGATCAGCAAGCATAACCAGGTATGTGCATATTTTGTACTTATTGCTATACAGAAGGGGCCTCCTTTTGGGAGTTTAGTGTTGGCTCCTACTCAGAACATGCACTTTGACAAAAAGCTCATGGTAGAGCCTCTCTCTGGAATACAGAAGGTCCCAGGTTCAATCCCTGGCATCTTTGGGGTAGGGCTGGGATAGACTCCTGCCTGAAACCCTGGAGAACCCCTTCCAGTTAGTGTAGACAGTACAGAGCGAGACGACTCAGCACGACGCAGCATGAAGCAGCTTCCTAAATTCCTCCACTGTGAAATAATTCTAAACTTGGTTTTAGTACATCCCATCCCGTCAATGTTCCACCCTTACCGGGGTTGTGCTGCTGCCTCCGTAGAAGGTGACCTCTTCCCAAGTAGCAACAAAAATGGACACAGCGTTGAATGATGGCAGGTTCTTGAAATACTTCTGGATATCTTTGGAGACCTTCTTGAGGAGATCAGGATCCGTGCTCTCCCGGTAATAGATTTCCCCTCGGATGCCGTTGTGGACGTCTGCCCAGAAAGGAGCGATAAAAGCCCGCCCGTCAGCCAGGGGGAAAGTCTCTGGAGTGAACTGGCTGACCAGCACATTAAAGGAAACAACGCCATTGTTGTTGACCTGCGAGGGAAAGTGGAATGGTTTGATTTAAGCCAGTGGAAGCCTTGGCAGCGAGAGGCAGAAATGTCAGCTTAAAATTATGCTTGCGTAGGTTGAGTCGGTGGCAGAGGCTGGGCTATGCAATTATGGGTTGTAAATAGGGCTATATTTCTAGGCTCCTCTGCGGCCTTCATCTCACCCTGAGGCTAGGATAGAATTGAGGTTCAAAAAACCCCAGAGAAATGAAACCCAGGGGTCACCCCACCCCACCCCTGGAAATTTCCATACTCTGCATTCTCATCATGGTCACCTTTTCACAGAATACTCACCAAAGCAGACTGGTCTAAAGAGATTTGTGGGAATTATCTTCTGGGGAAGTCGTATGCTTCCAATGTATGGTGCATACTCAGCCCTATCCTGCACATCTCCTGCAGTCTTCTGCTCCGTTAGATGCGAGTTTCCCCATGGGGAAACAACCACATCTGCCCACATCACTTTCTAAAGTGGTAACATCCATCAAGAGTGTCACCACACATTTCTGCTTCACTGTTGGAGCCTCCTTGGGACTACACCACATCTAACTACAGGTTGAAGGTCTCTAGGAAACTAGAGAGATGGGGAGCCAGAAGGAACCAGAAGGTGGGAAAGGCCCTCTGTCTGAGACCTTGGAGAGTTTCTTGCTGGTCAGAGTACAGAATCCTGGGTTGGATGGGTCTGACTCAGCGTAAGACAGCTGAGGTCTCTTTCTGCACATTTTGCCCATGTATTTGCTCACCCCTTGGTCCTGCACTAAAGAGGTAATTTTTTTTAGTCTTTTCAAGCACCACCATGGGAGATCAAGTCAGCCGAACAGCTCATCTGCTAAGCAAACAAACAAAACAAATAAAGATGCAAAAAATAAAATAAAATAAATCCCCCGAAGCTGGAACAAAATAAATAATCTTCATTTTCCTGCAGCTGCTCCCTCCATACGCTTGTTGCGTGTCATGCAACAGGAATAATGTCCAATGTGTCAAGGCCCTCGTGTCTCTCTGGTGTTTAATCACCTGCAAAAGGCAATTTATTGCCTTTTATATCCCTGCCCCACGAACATTAGCCCATTAAATATACCTCTGACTTTCTTAATCATAAAACCTATCAGTTCATGAAATCTAAGAACTTGTCAGGAGGGATCCCATAAATCTTCCTCGGCCCTGAAATGCTGGAGGAAAAGCTGTGTTTAAAATGCAGACGTTAATGGCGGGGAAAATGAATAATAGGGTCCGGCGGCTTCCGCAGCCCCAGCCCTGTACTTACAAAAATGGTTCGATATGGGACTCCGAAGAAGATGAATGGGAAGGACAGCTTGATCTCCGGGGAGCTGCCGTCATCCACTTTGGGCGTTTTGGTGTCGTTGGGCCAGAACGGATACAAAATTGCCATGGCCTGAGCTGTAATTGGGACATACGTTCTATTATTAAAATGCCAGCCCCACCTCGTTGCGGTCACCATTGGCACACAAACAGAACCATCTCGTCTCCCTCACCCTGAAAGCCCCTTTAATATTTAAAACGAACAAGCAAAATCAGTACCCGTCCACTAAGATGCACTTGTATCTGCGGTGAGTCGTAGCTGGTAATTTAGAATGACACACACATTCACTATACTCAGGCAAGATATAAGGACCAGCAAAAGTGAAACCTGTGGACCTTAGAGCAGACACATGCAAATTCAGACCCCCCCCCCAAAGTGTCCCTATTTTCCAGGGACAGTCCCGCATTTACAGAAGCCCCCCCAGTTTCTGATTTGGTCCCAGAATGTCCTGCTTTTCCATAGGATGTCCCTATTTTCATCAGAGAAATGTTGGAGGGTATGAGATATGTCCTTAATGTCAGTCATGACAATTGATTTCAGTGGGTCTGAGTAGGCAGGACGAGATTGGATATAACAACCCCTGAAGTTTGTCTGATCTGCCATGTTTAAAGTTATTTTTCACATTGATTTAAGCTGAGCTGGGTGCCAAACCTTCAAGCCTGAACACTGATACAAGTTTGCAGGTGTTCCCAGAGAAACCACTTGCTGAAATGGCCTTACTGGCAAAGGCGAAATGGCACTAGCTCTATCCTGAAACATTCCCATGACGGGCAGAAACCCCTGCTCACACAACATCAACTGAATTGTATCTGCTTGGCTGAGGTTTCTTTCCCTGATGCTTTTACATGAGGGGATAATGCCGTCTCGGCTAGAAAAGAACTTTGCTGCCCTCGTTATAGTCAATGAATGCTCAGCCGAGCCTCCAAAGGCAAAAACAATTCACCCTCTGTTTAAGACTCTTTGCTGCAGTCCTATGTTAAGTTTCATATGGGCGCCTACCAGGGCCGCATGGAGACCTTGAGAAGCCCTAAGCACTGAAAAGGTGATGGATCCCCCAGGTGCAATTCAAAGTAAGAACAATAGTTAACCGTATAAAATAAAACTTTTAAAATAACAACGAAACATGGCTTAATTGTAGCACATGACAGGACATGATTCCTTGCATTATTTTCATCTACTGTATGTTAGTAGGACGCATAGCTGCCAAGTTTTCACTTTTCTCGCGAGGAAGCCTATTCAGCATAAGGGAAAATCCCTGTAAAAAAGGGATAACTTGGCAGCTATGGTAGGACGTCCCCCTGGTTTAAGTGGGGATAAGTAATTGCAAAGAGAATGGAAGACAGCCGGGGGGGGGGGGGAGTCTGGAGTGTAAAGAAATATAACAAAGTTCTGATTTTCCCCATGATGACTGCTCAAGACTTTTCTTTTTTTAAAAAAAATCACATTCTCTCATATATATATATATATATATATATATATATATATATATATACTCCTTAAATGGAGATTAAGGGAGATATATCTGCAGAAACTGAAGAACTGGCCAATGAAATATGAACATATGAACTTTTTAAAAAGAGTGGAATGATTTTGGACAGTATCTGGTGTATAATATTTTTGTCACGCACCTGCTGAATTGTTCTAACCTACACAGAATGGAAGGAGTAAAAATGTCGTTGTTTTTTATTATTGTTACTGGTGTTCTTGTTGGGAGCTGCCCAGAGTGGCTGGGGAAACACAGCCAGATGGGTGGGGTATAATTTATTATTCTTATTCTTATATGCATAGAATGGCCTATTGAGTCACCCAGCACTGGCACCTTCCCACTGCGTCTTCCTGGATTTTGAGAAAAGGAGAGTCCCTTTGGCCGTCTTCCTGTTCTTTGGCCTTAACAATTCGATCAGAACACCTAAAGGCCAAAACTAGGGATGGAAGGATCTGCCTTCCATCTGCCTTCCTGGATTTCAGTTCACTCACTTTCTTATTTTTTCCAGCCTTAAATTCAGCTCTCCACATTTTGCAGCTATTTGCTGATTTTCTTTCTTTCTTTTTAAAAATACCTCTTGAAAATTCATTGGTTTTAGTACGAATTATTCCTAATAATCACATTTTTATATGCACTTTTGACTTATTTTGCAAGCAATCGTCTCTGCCGTAACACATTTCTGTATATTATTTTCACTGTTTACGTTTTTATGCACACTTTCCCCCACTGTATGCATCTTGGTAAACATGGTTCAGTTGGAGAACTGCCTCACAAAATTCAGAGCAGTGCGAATGTCAAAGGCTTAGCTGTGTTTCGTTGGACATATTGCTTTGGAAAGTGCAGATTTGATGGGTTTGCGTGCTGAATCCAATCTCTCCACCATCCCTGGCCACAACCTCAAGGCCCTTCGCCCTTTTCTGAATCACATTACGCATTCCCACCTCTGCTTTCAGCCACGGTGAGGTCATCATGCAATGACATTTCTCCTAATTTGCTAAATGCTACAATGGCAGATAGAGTTGCCAGGTCCTGACCCAGATTTGGGGTCTGGGCCTCCTTCTCACGGTTTCTGAAAGACCTGAGTTCTTTTCACACAACAACGTGTGAACTAGGAGTGTGTGTGTGTGTGCGTGTGTGTGTGTGTGTGTGGTGACTAGGCCTGTGGCTTGAATCAAAAGGTGCCGCCTTGATAGAAAAGCATTTTCTGCCCACAGAAAAAGCTCTTTTGGATGCTGTGTGAGAAATTATGAGTCCGAATCTTGCACAAGTTCATGAGCAAGGCCCTTGTATTGCCATCTAGAGGGGAGCTGCAACAGATATTGCAGTGTGGTGTTTCTGTTCCAGCGTCCAGCCGGTCATTCCCTCTTCCAATACATTTCATCCTACACCCTCTCCTCTTCTCCAACTCCCAATTTCCCTTCTCTTCCCCAACTCTGTGGGCTCTGAGCATGCTGTTTAGGGGCCTGGCAGGCTGCCTCCATGGGTCTTTTTCCCAATAAGAAAACTATAGAGATAACCAGCCTTTGTTGAAGCCTTTAGCATGCATTGGGCAAGTGAATCTGATTAGAGAATGGCCTTTACTTTTTGCAATCCCACACCGAGAGATGCTGGTAGGTAAGAAAATACTAAAGTTGTTTATTGCAGGAAAGATACTGAACTTGGACAGAAAAGTTCCCACTAACTAGTCTAGAGAGGAATAAGGCAGCCAGGCTTGCTCCCTTTGTTCTCAGAGGATAGTATGAAGATGACCTCTCATCCAGAGGTCTGAGAGAGAGAAGTGTGAGGAGAAGGAGGAGGAAGTTGTAAACAGGATGCAACCTGAGACGTATCAGGCCAAACAAGAAAGAGATAAGAGAAGTAAGCTGATAGGTTAAAGGTACAGGGATAGTCTGGGAATGTGGAAGGGCCTCGCGCTATCTGCCTTAACCGCATGTAAAGCCCTCTTCGGCAAGCTGAGTTGCACCCAAACTTCCAACAAAAGCCCTCCGGCTTGGCACCACGACAGGCATGAAGGATCTGTTTGAGAAACATTTGTGAAAGAGGGCAACTGTCCTGGCTCTGGAGATCGGTTACAAGGACTTGAGATCGTTGAAATAATTAAATGGCCCGGCGCAGCAGGATGCAGGCTCCACCCTCTGCTGTGATGAGGGAAATCCCTGGTCTCCCTAGCGCTTCCCCTCACATTCTTCGGGCAAATACGGTCTCTCAATCCCATCAGCGTCAGAGGCACAGCTGGTGGTGACACAAGGGAGAGCCTTTTCTGTGGCTGCCCCCAGATTGCGGAATTCCCTCTCAAGAGAGGTTGGACAGGCTCCCTCCTCGTTGCCTTTCCGCTGGTAGGCTAAGACCTTCCTGTTCTGGCAGGCCAGATAATATTGACCATTGGAACCTTGGGGGGCAATCGGTATTTGAATTATTGGTGCTAAAAGCATTTTATTGTATTTTAACTAGGGTCTTTAGCTACACTTTTAAAATTACTTTGTGTTTTATCATGATGCTTTCAAATTTTTGTGAGTCGCCTTGAATCCCATTTTGGGAGAAAGGTGGGATATCCATGCATTTAATAAATAAGGCCCTTGTGGGAAATGTATCATTTTTTTCATATTCGTGTCCAGGCAAACTGTGGATGATGGGACTGTGAACTCCCATACGGTAGCGCCTTGCTGAATTTCTAACAACTTGGAATTAAGGTTAAGGTGCTTGCATATGCTTAAAATAGAATTGATAGAATCTACAGGGCCTAGAAAAAACATGTTATTGTCAGCCCTAGCAGTAGATTTGGCAAATTACCAGTGCGGTGTAAGGATTAGAATAGGGGGTGGGGGAACCTTGGACCCAGGGCCTGAATGTGGCCCTCCAGGTGTCTCTATCTGGCCCTGGGGAATCTCCCCAAGAAACGGCCCTCGCCCACCCTGCTTCACTCATTCCTTGGGTGTTTTAGCCTGGCTGGAATGTGTCCTTGAACCCTCATCATGCCTACCGGTTCCTTGGATGCTTGATAGAGTGAGGTTGTGCAGGGTATGTAGAAACTAACCTACCATGCAAATGTAAGAATTACATTTCTCCTCCACCAACTTTACTTCTGGGTGTACTCAGCATTGGCATGTGGTCCCCAGTCTGTAGAACCAAATGGTGAAAATGACCTGGAAGGCCTGTAAAGGTCAACTTGGTAGCCCACATTACCCCATAGCTGCCAAGTCTCCCGTTTCCCCCAGGAAATGCCCGTTTTTCCAGCTGTTCCTAGCTGGAAAAAAGGATTTTTTTGTTTCCCCCGGTTTATTCTGGCGTGGCAGCCATTTTGGAACTGGGCGGAGCATGCTCAGAAGCAACTTTTGATGCTGCTCTGCCCAGTTCCAAAAAGGCTGCAGTGTGACTTCTGGCGCAGCAGCCATTTTGGAACTGGGCAAAGCAGCATCAAAAGTCACTTCTGAGCATGCTCTGCCCAGTTCCAAAATGGCGGCAGCACTACTTCCGGTCTGCTACTTCCGGCCCTGTCCCTTATTTCTCTGACAGCAACTTGGCAGGTATGCATTACCCTGGGACTATGCTATTCCCTGCAATATGTTCATCCACTTGCTTTGAGAGGTGCTAATTGGCCTGCTTTGATGCTATGCTTATCTGCTGACTTGGGATGCTTGGCTATTGGCCTTGGGAGGGGAGCTACCCATAAAGCTTGGATGCCTACCACCTATGCCTTCATTGGTCAGGTGGGCCGACAGAAATTTCTGGCCAAACTGACGCATGGTGTTTTCTGTATAAGTCATGCTTAACACGTTAGCCTCTCGTGGATGGTCATGACAAACGCTTGCTGTTTCAGGGTTTGCCCCAAATCTGTAAAGGCAGGAAGGTCTCTGACACTGCATTGTAAGTTTTCACTTTTCTACGATAAAGCACTAGAATTGACCTCTCTGGCATTTTTGACCCCTGCACCAAACCACTCACACAAGCTCTTCTTTGGGCCTGTGGATGAGGACACCCAGAAAGCTGCCCAGAATGGAATGTGGCTCCCTGGCTAAAAATGGTTCCCCATCCCTGGATTAGGGAGTGTTAACCCAGACCTGGGGATACCAGGGTTCGAATCCCCACTTAACCATGAAGCTCACACAGGGTGCTATGAGCATAAACCGGGCATAGGCAAACTCGGCCCTCCAGATGTTTTGGGACTACAACTCCCATCATCCCTGACCACTGGTCCTGTTAGCTAGGGGTGATGGGAGTTGTAGTCCCAAAACATCTGGAGGGCCGAGTTTGCCTATGCCTGGGATAGACTAAGAAGGGAGAACTGTTGTCAGTGAGATGCAACTCAGCCCATACTGGAGGCTGATGTGTCTGCACACAAAATAGCAGAGAGTCCGGGGGGGGGGGGAGGCTCCAGACTTCCTAGACTGGCCTTTCGCCTTTGTTGACCTTCCTTCAGGCTACACTGATACTCTTATGGTTGTTGACCTCATTTCCTACTCATGGCATTCTCTCATCTTAACTTAGTTACAACTAGGATATTTCCCACCAAGCATGCATTTCCTGCAATAAATGCAGCTTCCTCACCTTGCTAAACCCAGAGTCTCAGTGAACTTATATCAAGGGTAAAGTGTGCTCCTGCAACAGTTATTTGGTTTTAAGTTCAATTTCTGCTGATGCATTTGAACTCCAAATGCCACCAAGAACCACATGTGACATGCTGAGCACCCTGGAGAAATGCTGGGCTCCCCACAAAGGCAATTAAATAAATTAATAATCAGCCCATCCTCTACTCTAATCCCCTTAATACCACCCTAAAGCTATTGTCTAACCTCAGCAGAGATGCTCCTTAGCAGAAATGGCTCGCTCCTTCTGTTTGCTCGCTGCCACGCCATTCTAAGCTACCATGCACAGGAATGGGAGTGGGTGGGTGGAGAAATTATTTAAAGGTCAATCTACCCAATTCACACTTTCTGAAATTGCATGAACTTAAACACAGCCATCCTTTGAAAATTGCACTTCTCCAAATCTTGCAATGCATTTTCTCAAACCCAGTAATGTGTACCAAAATTTAAAAATGAGAATTAGATGTGGGTACAGTGTGGATAGGGTAGGATACAGTGTGAATTGAAATGCACATATTCCTGAAAGCAACATGGAAAAATGCATTATATCAGGGAACATTGCTTTGCAAAAATGTGTATACTAGGAGAAATTTGCACTAAAATGCTGATGAATTTACACAATGACTCTTTCCAGGGGAAAAAAATCCACAAGCTGAGGTGGAAATGCAGACAACCCAAGAAAAACCAAAATTGACATATTTGCCCATTCAAAAACATACTACCAATTTCTTGCACACAATGCAAAACACACATACCTTATTCTTTGCAAGTGACAGAGGGCTTGAAAGATATTGCTATGAGACATTCTCTGTCTCTGGAACTCTTAAAAAAAAACCTGTTCTAAATGCAAACATGCAAAGATAAGTTGCCATAAAACAGAGAGACTGGCAGGCAGCACAGCCAATCAGATAATCAACATGTTTTTGCATATGGATACAGACGATGTTAATGTCTCTGGCAAGCATTCCTTTGCCAGAGAGATAGTGAGCAAGCAAAATCATTTCACAGCTGTTATGTAATAGCTGAACAATTACAGCTCGGGTCACAGCTGTGAAATGTAGGGGTTTTGTTCTTTCTTTTTTTCCCAAGAGTGGAACTGAGCCCAACTTTTCCTTTTAACAGCTGCTTTAAGAATCAGCAATGAGCTACATCTTTGCAGGTGCAGCCTCTTCAAACATCCCCAAAGGTTCACATGGTCCCATTATGAGGAAGAGCGCTACAACCGGTTCCCTCTATTGGGACCAAGTTCTGCAGGGTAGATCAAAGCGGGGAGCGATGTGCAGTTTTCCACTGGGATCCGAAACTAGTCTGAATAATGGTTTCCGGCATCAGTCCCTAAACATGCTCACCTGTCTAGGGGAAGGGATAGGCTATTTATTACAACACCATTCCCCTCCCATTTTGCAAAATAAAATAAAATAAATCCATACAGAAATAAGCAAACAAAAACTGAAACAATAAAACCGCCAACCTAACAGAAGCCACACTTTTTCAAGCACAAAATCACCTCTGTGAATCTCAAAAGAAAAACCCCTCTGAAACAGAATTAGATTCAGCTGAAGCTTAAAAACTAAACCAGAATGGGAGAGATGAGCCTTCTTGGGGAGGTAGGCCCATAAACCCAGTGCCACCACAGAGAAGACACTGCCCCACATCATCACTTCCCTACTTCTCTAAGGGAATGGGAAGAGGAGAACATGGGGCAAGACTTCCTTAGGTGATCTGCCCGTGCAATTAGCTGCGTACGGGAGGAGACAATGGGACTGCTCAGGTAGGAGATAACCACCTCTCTCTGGTGGTACAGAAGCAAAAGCAGGTGCCATGTGGGCTCCTTATCCTCCTACAAAACAGGGTGCCTGGTAGTGTGGCAGTTCCTTCCACGTAGTGTGATTCCACGTGGCTGTGGGACGCAGGTTGAGTTGCAGAATCACAGGCATTACTCACTTTCCCTTCCAGCTGGTGACAATCAGACTCACCCAAGTGCCCCTGCCTATCTGGTACTTTAACTCACACCAGTTCTCCAGTGGGATGGATTGGGAAGCTGCCTCCCTGCTGCCGTGGACGTCGGTGGGGTGGGATGCTAAGGTCAGGGCACCAGTTTTGGCGTCCCAAGGATGCACTTTCTTGGAAATAAGTCCGGCAGCAGCCCGCGGGATGTACTTACTCTGCTTTCAAAACTGAGAAGCCATTAGCTATACATGCCTGGTTCTTATGCGGCGTATCTTTGACGGGAGCGGATTGCTAATTACAAGGGAAGTATCAGTATCCGGCCGCTGAGCAGCCGAAATACTAACCTTGCTGTCGAATAATTATGAAGGCAAAAGCCACCCAGCTTCTAAAGAACGACGGGTAATTCATCCTAGAGGAAGAGGAAGAGGAGAAAGTGCAGCAAATCAGTCGCCCATCCAGAACCAGGTCCCATATGTAAATCCCACCGTAAAAGCGTACGTCAAGATCGCCTCAGCATCGCTTGGCGGGACCAGACGGCTGGAAATTTGGGAAACCAGTCACTCCATCCGTGCCCACAAACACAAAACCTCTTAATTAGGTCGCGGTTAACGACACCGCTCTTGTTTGAAAAGGGGAACAAAGGGTTTGTTTGGCTCATTTTGTCGGGGCAAACTCAGGGAACAATGCTGGAGGGGGCAGGTTTGCTAGAAAGTGCTACCAGTGTCAGCTTTAATAGGTCTGAATATGAAAATAGCTTGGAGAGGAAACACTCCTTCCCCTAATAACCCCAAACAATTCCTCAATGATCTCCATGCTACAAAGCTTTTGGCTGAACAGATTCTTATTGTATACCAAAACGAGAGCCAATTATCTACCGTGGAGTGCTCTCCTCGCTGGAAGACTTTCAACACTGCTTTAACTAATCCTTTCTTCTTCTTCGTCGCCGTCTTTTCCTTCCCTTTCTGTATCAGCTGGTGAGGCAAAGAACACTTCACATTTCTTGACTGGTAGGATGGGAGGACAAACATTGACACAGCTGCCCATCTTTTGCATTAACACAGATATCAGTTTTGCAAAGGGTTTGGCGGGGGGGGGAGGGGAAGCTTGTGTGGAGATGAGATAAAAACGAAGCTCCATAAATAATACAGAAATCCTACGTGGGTATTTTAATTCCTTTCGTGCCCAGAGGAATTGGTTATACATTATTAATCCGGTACAAAATCGCTCTCAATGTAAAGTGCTCAGAGTTTCATTACCTTTGCATTTTTATTAAATCAGGGCCAGATTTTTGCATTTCTGCCCAGGAATCTATTGCAAAAGAGAGAAGCATGGACTGCCACTCTGGACCAGCTGAAAGGCTCTTGTATTAATTTGCAAGGCCCTAAATGACTTGGGTTCAAGGTACCTCAAGGACTGCTTCAACCCTCTTTCTTATCCTTGCCCGGTCACTGAGGTCTTCAGGGAAGTCACTGCTTTTTATCGAGGCAAAAAAGGTGCCGGAACGAATGTCCCTCAGAAGACCCACTGCGGAGCCCAAAGAGGATCTCTATGGGCTGGGGGTGGGGAGGGTCTTCTCATGAGCCAGAGGCTTGCTGAGGCAAGGGGGTGGGCTTCCATGCCTCACCTGAGCAGCTTAACAAGCACCCAACCCGCCTCTCCAGCTCATGTGAGCCGGAACAATGTGGGGGCTTGCTCATTGAGGAATGGGACATCCTCTACAAGCTCCTGAAAGGGTCTCCTCACAAGCTGGAGGCTCAGCGGAGCTTTGTTGAGGCTGGTCAGATCTCTCACCCCACTTCTGGGACCCAGCTGAGAGGTACCAGAATGCTGTTCCGGCGCGTTCCGGCTGGGAAAAAAAGCCCTGCCTCTAGTGGTCTCCATGGCTCAGATGCAAGGTTTAGACCCACCAGAAGCTGCAATGCGTTCAGTAGTGTGGACCCAATTTTGTGGTACTTCCATCCAGTTGAGGTCATTCAGGCCCCCTATCTCTGCTGAACTTCTGATGCGTAGTAAAGAATTTTTTAAAAAAATCCAGCAGGCCGAATTTAACAGAAGCCTGCTTTTACAGTTTTAACTGATCATCGCCTTTTCTGTTTTGTGTTTCTTGTACAGCAATTAAGAGACAATTGCCGTTAAGTGGTATCTCAGCCGTGTAGATAAATAATAATACAGAACTCACATGGCTGTCTTCAACAAAGTTCAAGAGTAGAACCCGCTGAAATGAATGAACCTGTTTGCCGTGCCCATTAACTTCAATGGGACTATTCTGTGTAGGTCCATCATTGGAGTCAACCCACAATGCCGCCTGTATTTAGTTCAATAGGGGGGGAGCAGCCCCAGGACACCCACAGAGCTGACCCTCCTTTGAAGGGAGCTGTGTGGGGCTCTGAATATGGGGCAAGGCAGTGGCATAAAGGGTGTTTACAGATTATATTATTATTATTATTAATTAAAATCCACAACTTGTGCCCAAGTTGGTCTGGAGCACTGAATGTCAGGACAAGTCGTACAAAGATCCCACAGATAAACTCAGCTAGCAGAGCATGGAGACTCTTAATCTCAGGGTCATGGATTTCAGCCCCACATTGCACAAAAGATTTATGCATTGCAGGGGGGCAGACTAGATGACACTCGTGGTCCTTTCCAACTCTACAATTCTTTGATTCTATGAACCCAGAATGGTTACATACACACGTATATGCTAGGAGATGACAATGGGACCAGTTTAGATTTCTATATCTCTTCAGAAACCTGAGCAAAAGCCAGCAAAAGACAGTAGCAACTACAGCTCCAGTCATACGCACATACCGGGTTGTAGCCAACTGAATCCATACTCAAGAGTAGAGACCCACTGAAATCAATGAACTTTCATTGGATCCATTCTGAGCATGGATTCAGTTGGATACGACCTGCCACCTCCAAGTCCCGCTGTAAATGAGCAGAACTTACTTCTAAAACAATCATTGGGTCAGGCTATAACATGAGCCATTGAAATGAGCCACTGAAAGCCTTCAATATGATGAATTTCAATCTTACTGCTTTCAGCTGATCCACTTTGCTTTGGGTAGCTTTCCCACTCGCAGAAGAAAGTAAGGCGACGTCTGAATGCAGTAAAAGTTAGTTATCATAACCACGAATGCATGGGACCACCCTCCTCTTCCAGCCCCCTCAAGGCTGCAACCCGCCCTGAGACCTGTGAGAATAGGGCAGTAAACAATTTTTAATAATAATAATAATAATAATAATAATAATAATAATAATAATAATAATAATAAATTACTGCATTCAGATGTCGCCTTTCTTCTGCAATGTAAAGCTATCATTAATCACAGCTGCTTAAATCCTTTAGCTAAAGGCTTGTAAATGTACTCTTGTCTAACATTCTCTCTTACACACAGAGAGAGAGAGAAAGAGAGAGAGAGAGAGAGAGATTCATTTCCCTAAAACGTAGGAGTGACAGAGATTATAATGATAAAACTGTACAATGTAAAAGAGAGATATATGTAATGACATACTAACATTCTATGTAAGTTTAATGTATGCATGATAGGTATAGGATAAAGATATCAAGATGAAAATTCAGCATTTATCTCTATATATAAAACCAGGAATTGACATTGATATAGCAAATATGACATGTTCTATCAAATAAATCCAAGAGTTCCTGGAATACTGAACATATTTCTGGATTGTTACAGGGTTAGAATTAATTTCAGCTCCTCAAACTTTTTGCTGGGCTCCTAAATGGCAGACAAAGAGAGGTGCAACTTTGCCTATTTTACAAGACATCACTGAAATGCTGTCATAAAAGCAAGCTTGCAAGGGACAGACTCAGGTGAAGAGTTGCACAGGGAAGTTAAGATTTTTAAAACCAAAACCAAAAAAAAAACCATACACATGGAAAAGAAATCACCAACCTGGTTTGTGGCGAAGAAAATTTAAATCTGAAATAGAAAACAAAAAACTTGGAAAAACCTGGGGGAAAGAAATTATGTCAAGGGCACATTGCCAAAAGTCCCCTTTGCTAATTATGGTTGATGGCTGATGCCCCCCAAAAGTCCTTTTGGTCTTTCTATTGAAAATCAACACAAAGCAGCTTTTTCTCCTCCTTTATGGAGTAGTGACGAGTTCCAGTTCAGGACAAAATCCACTTTCCCATTCTAATGGTTATTGACAAGTTGGCTAATCAAAAAACGCAGATCAAAAATGTGGGCCGTGTAAGTCTGGAGCAGCCTCTCGCTCTTGTTCTGTCTGAAAAGTTAAACCTTCCAGTAGATCCAGGAGGGAAATGTCAAAGCTACAAGGAACCAGGTATGTGGCTGTTTTGACCAGAATCACTTTTCACTTACAAGGGGGGGGGAGAAAAGGCACCCCTTCCTTCTTTGTGCTCCTGACGGAGGGTCTATATAGTATTACAAAATTAGCATTAAACAGCATAGAAATTAAGCACGCACACACACACACACATGCGCACACACAAGAAGTGAGGGTTGTTGGCTTCCAAGTTAATTGTACTGTGGTTCATTTTACATTCAAACAGATGTCCAGAAACCAGTTGAGGTTTTCCAGTTTGCCAAATCCATGCCCCACCTTTCAGCCTGGCAAACCTGTTGCAAAAGGGCTAAGGGAGGGGGGGGGGTGTTGTTTCAGGAAAGAACCTGGCTATAGAGTTGCCAATTTGTAAGGGAACAAACCAGCACTGCCAGTTCTAGCAGCTTGTTCTGCAGTGTCCCGTGGTTTGGAGATTTAGCACAAGTGCTCAGTAATGTCTGCAGAGATTCAGCGGTTGTTAAGGGCAGAGTGACAATCTGTTGAGAAGCTGGTGACCTCTTTTGGGGGTGGTGGTGGTCCTAGGTAAGCCCCGTCCTGCATAATTGGTTCTGCACCATTTATTCACCAACACACACACACACACCCGGCCAACTGCAGTGCAGATTCAGCCAACTCCCCATCCTAGTTAGTGGCACAAAGACATGTGAACTGAAACTAAAGAGGATAGCATTTGGATGTTCAATGTCCCAAGATAATCCACACAAGATCCCAAAGCAAAAATGGAGGCACAAATCTGCTATGTGAGACACACCAACAGAGACACTGCAAGACTGCCGACATGTTTCAGTCCAAATTACATGTGCATTAGTCCATCCTGTTCCCACTAGGACACTAGCTTTGGCACTTTTTTATCAGTTAGAATATGTCTTAATTGGTAAAATGGTCACACCTGTCATTTCCGGTTATTTTGAAGAGTTGCCAAGTGATGATATAATGTAATTTGGGAAGCAGTACTTGCAGAGAGAGTGATGCGGACGTTTCAGGTGGATGGAGGACAAAAACAGAGAATTTCACGACACACCAATGGCCATTTATTCAACATTAGAACAAAGACTCTGTAGGACAAGCAGTACCTGTCCAAAATATATACTGCTGTGCTAATTTCTTTCCTTAATACTGGTTTCAACAACTTTCAGACACTCTCCACTTCAGTGGTCAAAGGAACCTGACGGTTATCATTCTGACCTGACTTATGTCTTCAAGTTGGGAAAGGCAGGATATTTGGTTCAATTCTATTCCATGTGCAATAATTTATAATAATGAAGAGATGCCATTGGGCACTAAGGAAGAAGGCATCATGTCTTCTCAGAATGTATTGTAGAATTAGGTCTAGTTCAGGCATCCCCAAACTTCGGCCCTCCAGATGTTTTGGACTACAATTCCCATCTTCCCCAACCACTGGTCCTGTTAGCTAGGGATCATGGGAGTTGTAGGCCGAAACATCTGGAGGGCCGCAGTTTGGGGATGCCTGGTCTAGTTACTTGCCCTAGCGAGGCTGATAGTTGGAAGAGTCATGTGAGGAAGGTGGAGTGATCAGTGTCAGCTAGGATTCAATGCTAGGCTGCCTTTCCCTCCTGCCTGCAGAAATTAAAGAGACCTGCGCCAACATTTTACTTACTCAACAAAACCAATGCCATCTCTTCTATAAAGGACATGTGACAAAGTCTTCAGTCTTCTAGCCATGAATCTTGCATGACACTTCTGGTAAATAAATCTCAGGTAGTCTAACATGAGTTCTCTAAAGCTCAGGGTTTCAAATCCCTGCGTTCCATTCGGAAGTCTTCGCCAATGGCACACACCCTGCATGCCCGTGTTACAGTTTTGTGGACTGGCACAGCTGCAACCATTGCGGCAGTTTTCAAATGAGATGTACACTGGGCCATTGCAACTGAAGTGGTGCAGGTGGTCTTTGTTGCGATGGAAGGAACTGGATCTTCTGGAATAAAGAAGCTTGAAATAACTCGCTTTTCCGCCTGACCAATGCACAAGATGTTAGCCGGTAAGTTATTAGGTGCACTCAATATACCAGGCATCCCCAAACTTCGGCCCTCCAGATGTTTTGGACTACAATTCCCATCATCCCTGACCACTGGTCCTGACCACTGATCATGGGAGTTGTAGGCCAAAACATATGGAGGGCCGAAGTTTGGGGATGCCTGCAATATACCATAGCACTGACAGCTCCATGGGTGGCTTTGTGGCATGACACTTTAGTGGTAGGACACTCATCCTTGCCATCGTTGGATGCTCACATGCCTGAGAGGGATAGGCAAGTGAGCGAATGCATTGCGGCAACTGCTGCTCCTCACTGTTCCTGTTTATTGACATAACTTCTACCCTAGGTATGCCAGTCTTGTTCAATCCCATCTCCTCCTGTATTTGAACTAGATGGCCTGAATTGCCACTTCAACTGTGTGATCCTGTACTTGTCTACTGAGTTCAATGGGACTTGGTCCTCAGTGAGTAGGTACGGGATTGCAACTCAAGGATCTATGGAAAGTCTGCATGGCAGCATTAGCAAACAATGCCTGATTAAATTAGCACACCGTCCGATGGACCAGCAGATGCTGTAGCAACTTCTTGAAAAACCATTACTAGTTTTAAAATGATATATGTTATATAACGGACCTGTGTTTTCCCCCACTCCCCTAGCTATAGTTATAAATCTGATGTGGCTTCTGCTTTTTAGGGATATGCATCATTTATACCCAGGGAGTCATGCACAGCCTGCACACCAGTGGCACATGTGTTGTAGAGTTCAGCAATCTAAGAATGTCAGTGTTCAGAAGTTCGAAACCACCACGGCTGGGCGTTTTGGAGCATGGAAATGGTAGGTGCTATCTAGGGAAATTTAGGATCAACGAACATCTTTTGAAACCAGCACTATATAGACAGTTATGTGCCTAAAGGTTCAATCAGCAAATATTTGCGTATGGGTCAACAATATATGGACCTTGTTACAAGTTACTCCAATCTCCTCACTTCACTTTTTCGGCATTCTTGTCTCACTGAAGGTGAAAAAGCCAGAGAAGATGCAACATTTTCAACAGCTTCTGTGCTCAGTTCACAACCTTTTAATTATCTTTTCATAGAATCATAGAATTGGAAGAGACAACAAGGGCCATCCAGTCCAACCCCCTGCCAATCTTCAATTAAAAAAAAAATCTTAGCCCAACTTCTATCATGCAAACAAAAAAATAAAATCCTATATATTTCCCCCCAATAAAGCTTTAGCCCTGCATTCCATAAGGGGGGGAGGGGGAATCCAACTTCTTTGCCCAACTTAATGATAGAAGATACAGGTTAGATAATTTGCATAATTTATTCTGAATGCTAAATTTGGGTCTAGCATGCACAGAAATTGGTTTCCTTCAAGTTCTGTAGACCAACAGGCCTCCTTCAGGCCATATTTCTAGAACCACATACAGATCGCTTCTCATTTGCTATAGCTTGGTACCCAGAGACAACAGTTCCCTGAGTTCTGAAGCTAGTACATTCAAATCCCGCAAGTTCAGCATGAACCCGTTAAATGTTGTAGGTAATTTACACGATTCATTATTGATTTAAAAGAATTTTTAATACCTCTCATCAGCCAAAAAAAACAAAAAACAAAAGCTCCCAGAGAGGATCAGAAATGTTAATATGAAGCAATCGTAGTAGTTCTACCCAGAGCAAACCCACTAAAATTCATGGCTTAGTTTTATCCATTAACTTCAGCAGGTTCACAGGGAGTAGGGAAGTTACTGGATACAACCCTTTCTAGGGGTTTACCCACTCTGGGCATGCCATTTAATGGCTGCCCAGTTATTTCAGGAAAGTGCTACCTATACCGAATTGGGAAATTTTATTCCAATTGCAAAGAGAAGGATTGGGAGTTGGAAACGATGTGAGATTTGGGGGGGGGGAGGAAAAACAATATATAAACAGTAAAAGCCTCTCCTCCTCCTGGTGACTTTTATACCCGCCCCTCCCCCGGCAACTCCTCTTTAAGGCATGGAGCTTTCTGCAGGCGCCAAACCCTGATGAGAACTATAAGCTTGCTGCCTTAGGAACTGAAAGCTGCAATTCTTAAAGAGGGTGCAGGTGTCCATGCTGGAAAAGATGTTCATGATTCAGAATGTTTCCACCAAGGAAGCCATTCTTCCCATCCATGCTATTTAGCTTATTGCACATACACATTTGACTTCAGATGGTTGATTGAAAACCACCTCGAGAAGGCTGTGTCGAAGGCAATCCATCAACAATATTTAACGATAGCCATTTTATGCAACAGTGTGCTCGCCTGTTCGTCGGGTGGGTAATGTTGTATAAAGCGGCTGTCGCGCATATATTCTTCAACGAAAACCCCAAGATCGGCCTCCGCTGAAGAACTTGACACAGAGACAATCCAACATGGCATCATCAGTACTGGTTGTAAACTTTTTGTGCGGCTCCACAATCAAAGCATGGCAAGGATGTGCACAACTTCTCTCCTTTTTGGGGTGCATTTTTAAAAATAAAAAACCCCCAAAGTGCATGTTCAAGTCAATGCCGTGTGCAGGATGTGGATAGCTGGAGAACGCTGTCTTGTGGGATTGGCACCATTTGGAAAATATAATGGTCCACTAGCTTTACCATGTTAATCCTGCCAAAGAATTTACATCTGGGCAGGGTGTGTGTGTGTGCTTGAGAGAGCAAGGTACGGTTATATGATGCTTACTCCTTTTTTCTAATCCTTCTGCCACCTTGCAACCATCTGGTTAAACAACAAAACTTTAAGATTACAGTGGTACCTTGGTTCTCAAATGCCTTGGTACTCAAACAACTTGGAACCCAAACACTGCAAACCCGAAGGGTTCCGGTTTGTGAACTTTTTCCGGAACACGAACATACTCCGTTTTGAGTGTTATGCTTCCAATTTGAGTGTCATGCTTCCATTTTGAGTGAGGTCTGTCTGTTTTTGCTATTTTGCGTTCTTGTTTTTGCGGCTCTCTTTGTTTTGTTTTTGTTTTTGTGACTGTGTGGAACCCAGTTCAGCTACTGACTGATTGACTGTGTGACTGCAGTACATTGTTTATTGCTTTCATTTTATGGATCAATGGTTTCGTTAGATAGTAAAATTCATGTTAAACTGCTGTTTTAGGGGTTGTTTTAAAAAGTCTGGAATGGATTAATCCATTTTGCATTACTTTCTATGAGAAAGTGTGTTTTGGTTTTGGAACGGACTACTGGAATGGATAAAGTTTGAGAACCAAGGTATCACTGTACGGCTTCTCCCAATCTTGGCAGGTTTTTCCAGAACAGCATGGGTTCTGCACAAGTGCCGAACGCCTTCTGCTAGGTGCAGAGTTCCGCTTCCACGGAATACGAGCGTTAAAAAAAAAAAGTTTCTAGCTTTTCTGAATGGAAACACACACCTGGAGTCTCAGAAGAGAGATGGCCAAATACCATTTCTGGTGGCCAAGTACAGTCTTGGTTCCCGTTCCTTCTCCCTCAAGACTAGCAGAATAATGTAAACACCTGCAAAACTTGCTTGATTAGTTAATTATACAAGCTGCAAAATTCCAGTTCTCTCCCCCCCCCTTTTAAAATTTAGTGCAGCGTTCACGCAACTCCCTTGCAGGCACACACAAACAAGGTTGAGATGGCAATCTCTTTTGATAACAGAAACACACACATGGTTCTTCAGTGAATCCCTTCATAAACTTTTAATATGTGGAATGTTTCCTTCTAAGACACAGACACCTGTGCAGTCGGATGTCCACCAGTTACAAATATTTCATTAAACTCCTGTTACTACTGTATAAATATTGGGCTTGGAGATGGGCAGGAGGAAGGTGGGAAATACTGTTCTGCACAACCCAAATGGCCACTTCTTTACAGTCTAAAGTCTTTCAGAGGCCCAGATTACGGGGCTAACATACTTCATACAGTAGGTCCACAGATAAAATAATAATCTAATATTATTACACAACCTTATCTTTCAATAAAACTTTGCTTTATAATAAAATATCTTATTAACATTGCCATTTCCCGTTATGTGTAAATATACATACATAGATAGATACATACATATACCCACACACACACCATAAACAAAGCGTTGGTTTGAAGCTTTGCTACCCAAATGGACAGGAAAGAACCTCAGCTCTGTCTCAGCTTAGAAAGCCCAGTGCCAGTTCATCAACACAATGTCCTGGAATGACTCCACATAATACATAGGCAATTATTTCTTACTGGAGTCAGTGAAATAAAAGAGAATGGACTACCACATTCCACATGCAAGCCTTGGTTTGCTCTATATTGCTCATCTTTATATGGTCATAGGAGGGGAGATTTGTAATTTTTAAAAATCCTGCCCTCTTTTCTACGCTTGGCGTCCAGGCAAGGACTTTTACCATAAATAAAAATAAAAATAAGATTACTGGGATTTTGTTTTGTTTTGCACACCGCAGGAGAAGAAAATGCACAAACTCTTGGATAGATGTACGTATATAAAAAAGAAGCACTCCCACAAGAGAACAGAGGCATTATGGGAAAGAAACCTTGCATGAGAAGCTAAGGAAGGAAGGTCAAAAGTTTATGGGTAACAAGAGCTTAGCGGCACTGCTAGGGGGGGGGGTTGCTGGGAAGCCCACTTCCTCCCTCCCCTCCTTTAAATGTACATGTGTAAAACTGAGCGATTCTCAGTTGATTCTCAACTTGTCAAGCTGACAGATGAGCATGGAAGGGCACTGCTGTGGGAGAGAGCCCTGCCTGATTTACAAAGCAAGCATTCTTCAATAATAATAATAATAAATGAATTCTCTCCCCCCCCCGCCATAAGAATCATAAGAATCAATTATATTGAGCTACATGAAAGTGGGTAGAAGACATCTCCAAGAACAGGGGTCGGCCTTTTACTCTTTATGACAATTTCGTATACTCCTCAGTAAATGGTGCACCCACAAGAATTTTTTTTTGGGGGGGGGTTTGCTTCCATGGGGTGTAAGAGGAGCTCATCTGTGGTGGCCCCGCAAAACTCACCACTCCAATACACCTTTCAAGTGGTAAAAGGCAAGTCTAGAAAACCGACTCATGCAGAGACAGGACCCCAGTGACCTCAGAGGACCTGTACATCTGTTGTATTTCTGCGTTGGCTTCAAAAAAGTGCTAATTTATCAGCAAACGCTGGACGGGGAGGAAGGCCCGGCCTTTGGTTTCCACTGCGGTGTAGAAGCTTAGCATAGGACTTGGATTTGAGACCCAGGTTCAGATTGCCAGTTAGCTGTAAAACTCCTTGGGTGACCTTGAGAGTCATTTTCTCTCACAGGGTTATTATAAAACAAAAAAAAGAAAAAAAAATGGGGGAGGGGAGAAGCATGTACCTCACCCGCAGCTCCTTGGAAGAAGGGTATGATCAAAGAATGCTTTTTTTAAAAAAAAGAAAAAAGCAAGGGTTTTAGGGTTCTTCAGCCACATTGAGGATGGTGACAGTCCGTTAAGAGCTGCTTGCAAGCTGAGAGGGGTATCTCAGCAGTGAAGAGAGCGAGCCTTCATGAAACAGATCAAACATATGACCGGGTGACCAACATGAACTTGCCCATGAGACGAAGAGGCTCCCATTTAAATGTCCAGCACTATCTGCACTGAGTTTGGCCCCTGCGACACCCTTGAGAGTCAGCAAGCCAAAAAGGTTATGCAAGTGATTGTGATTTAGCAGTGACCTGAAAGCTGCAGTGTGCGCACACACACACACACACACACGTCAACCCCTGTCAAAGTTTTGATCTCCTTCAGCTTAAGTGAAATCCAGAAGGGCACTGGATATCCAGTAGACCAAAGTCTAGTAAAACACTGCTTATAGAACATCCCCCTTCCAACCTAACCCTCAGGAAACAAAGAGATTGAGAGGCCACCCAGGTGAAGGGGCACCAATTCTGCCGCTTGTAATTGGAGCCCGGCTACTGAGCCACACAAAACCTTTTCAACACGTACCCCGTGTATGGCCTGAAAGTGCGAGCTCCCTGACTTGAGTGACTGCAAGAACCCTCTTAAAGCTTTGAAGAAAGACTTTCATGCTAGGTTCACAGGAATACTGGAGCAGTTGGGGAGAAACCAAAGAAAAGCCACACACACACTTGAAGTCAAATCACCTCCTCTTAACAATTCGCCGCCGCCGCCGCACTGGGTCGCAGCACACCTCTCACAGATCTGGGCCTGCTGGAGAAACTACCTGGTATGTATAGAAAACCAAAGCTCAAACAACAAACCGAAACGAACCCCCCACTTCCAGAAAGTCCTCAATTTGCGTACATGAGGTGGCCGTGAACCCCCTGGCGATGGGGGCGGGCTATTTGGCTTTGGAGTCCACAAAGATTTTATCTCCATCCCGAATGCCGTAAGAGTGCAGAGCCCGCGAGTTGTACTTCATCTCCTCAGGGCCGAAAGGAGCTTCATGGTCAAAGTAAGTGACATGCATGTTGCTGGTCGGGAGTTGGACCAACGCTTTCAATTGTTTCTTTAGTTCTGCTACCGTCTGATCCAGGCGTATGGTCATCTCCTCCACCTGGTCTTTGAAGTGAACCTCGACCTTGGCGCTGCTCTGGGGCCGCAGGTCCACCACCGCCAGCTTTTCCAACTTACCGTATTTCGTCACTAGCTCATGATACCTGAGAGAGAAAGAGATGGGCATTACAACTGGTGCCACAAATCCCCGCACTCACGTGTTCTTGGCTATACAGTTACTTTATTAAAATAATTCTTGCATCAAAGCCCTTCAAGGAGGCTAGCTGCATAAAACACAAAACGGAAGCTTGAAATTAAAGCAAAAATCACTGGAACGGCAGAGGAACTGATAAAACCAAGGGGAAGAGAAATCCCACTACAGCAGCTAAAACAGCTTCAAATAGCCTTGTGGGGAGAAGAGGAGAAAAATTATTTGTTTGCCGCCAGAAGGGACCAACAGCAAAGAGGACCAAGAAACCCTTAGGAAGGACATTTCAGCACCCCAGAGCCCACTATGGGGAAAGGTATTAGTCACTGTTCCTCAAACTTCTGAAGATGAACTTAAAGAACAAGAATGTTTGAGTGAGAGGAGATAATCCTTTAGGTGCCCTGGAATTACAACATTTTGAATTTTTAAAAGGGTCCAGAATCTGGAACTGGACCACCCAAACTAAGCAGAAGCCAATGGACTTCTCACTTCTATGCTTTCAATTTAATGAATTTCCCTGCTGCAACTTTAGGAAGCGTTTCCTGCAGTTATTATTATTATTATTATTATCATTATTATTATTATTAATACCCTGCCCATCTTGCTGGGTTTCCCCAACCACTCTGGGTGGAATACAGCATATATAAAATACGTAGTAAAACATTAAGCATTAAAATCTTCCTGATACATTATTATGTGTCATTAAGTAATTTAACTGGAATTCTCAGGACTGATCCATGAGAGATTTGTAAGATTTGAGGCAAGCCCAGAGTGGTGATTGTGCACAGCACTGCTGAAACTCGCTGTTTCCACTGTTCAGAGAGACTGTTGCCACTGTTGCCAGCTCAAAGCCCTGCTGGTTGCTGCTGATGGAACATTCTAACTGACAGCAATAGGTACACTGAGCCTTGCGACTCCTGAATTTCCACCTTAGCAGCACTGCTACCGGTAGTGACTGAAGAGTCATTTGCCATGCTAGTAGGCAGGCACATAACCTAAGTGAGGATGCAGCAGTGACAAGAGCCTCGCCTTCTGCTCTCACCGGACATGCAGAGATCAGCCCTTCTCCTCTTAATTCTTTCAAAGTGAAAACACTACATGGTTTAATGTTGCTTTAGCAGCAGCTGTTAATATTACTTTCCCCTACTCTGCACTCTGATCTAGGCAAATGGCCTGAATTTCATTCCGCCATCAAATGCGCCATCAAGGTATCTGTGCCTCCAAAAAAAAAATCAGGAGCGAAGGGGAAGACGAGAGCTGTGTCTGCCTGGACGGTCATGAACCTGCTCAGCAAGTTTCGCCATCTTCCCAGAGATGCTCTTTTGTTCTGGGCTCCTGGGTAGAGAGAGAGAGACCAGTGTTTCCTCGCTTCTCTCCTCCCATCGCCCTCACTTCAGGTATCTCTCCAATTGGTAATGAGGAGGCAGCGTCTCTTCTGCCGGGGCTGGGAAAGTGGCAAAAAGTCAACCCGAAGCACAAGGTAATTGAAATAACAAAGACAAAGAGCGGCTGAGAGGAGGTAACATTTCAGAGTCTCCAGACGATGCCTGGGACTGAAAGCTCCTTTTGTCTCCTGTCCGGCTCGGGGACTTAAACGTGATCGCTGCTGTGTCACTGCTCCTGTCAAGAGGATGATGGAGCCTGGCAACGGAAGAGGGAGGCCCCCCCCGAGGGACTCATGTTAAATGTAGGAATGCTCTCTCAACAGCGAAGCCTCTGTCTGCCCGGAGGATGAGGTAACCGACGCAGTGCGCTATGATTTCCCCAGCATCTTGGACACAAACAGCCTTTATCAGGGCGGAAAGCTCCGGCAGGGGCAGCTGCGCCTGCTCTTGCAAATCGGCAGATAGGATCGGCCCGCATGGGAAACTATTACTTGGCAAAGATGGAGGAAGATATGTTTTTCAGAAAAGGGGCCGTCGCCTACGACTGTAGTGGGGAAAGTTAACGGAGGAGCTTCCCAGTGTGCTTTTCAACACTTCTACCTGCACCAAGCACTTTGTAGCAGCTTCCACGGCTTAACACAGCATGGGCCCCCCAACTGCTTCTGCGGTTATATAGCATGGTCTACTAGGGCAGAGGTACAAGCGACAGAGCAGTTCCGGACAAAAGCCTGCCTTATATGGAAAAGCTCAAAAGCGCACTTTTGAGAGTGCTTGGAAACAACATCTCAATCAGCGGAGGTGATGTTCCTGTTGTCCCCAGGTCCAAAAACCATATAGGGGGGAAAAACAAGCAGGCTAAGAAGAAAGCAAAATGAAGCGGAAGAATTGGAAACTTGGGGCTACAGAAGGATTTCCTTCAACTTGGCTCTAAACTACTGAGAGAGGTCATTTCTAAAGCAGGCCTGTATCCCCAAATGAGAAAGATGGCAATTTCCAGGACATTTTGCTTCCCGCATTTTCAGCTTGGCTCTCACATGCCTAGCACGTATGCTTTCATATGAACAGCACATCTGCATAGTGCTGGATCAGCATTTCCCTCAAGTCCTTTTTTTTTTTTTAAGTATCCTCACACACAAGTTTGTAGCAATCTTGTTTGCAACCAAAATTCTGAAAACAATGAACAGTTTCATTTTCAAAATTTCCTACGTGAAAAAAAAAATCGAAGCGGCAAACCTACAAACATTTTAAATATTACCAAATGATATAGTTAAAATAACTATTTAAAAGGGCCTGTTGAAAGGAGAGCAGTGATGGGGCATTTCAGCACCTCAGCGCTGGAACAGAAAATATTATTACTATTACTATTTTATTTATTTATATCCTGATTTCCTCCAGAACCAGGACTCAAGCTGGCTAACAAAAATTCAAACAGACATGGACAAAGTACATAAGCTAAAAACATGTTAAAAACAACAAAAAATAAATTAAGCTATAATAGAATTAAAACAATGTTAAAAACAAATATATAACATCTAGCAAACAAATCTCAAAAAAACCAAAACAAAACAGCACGACACTATTACAAGCTCCTTTCTCTTGCAACATCCAGCAGATGAGGGTAGGTAAGGAGACACAGAGCAGGGCACCAGTAGATCTCCAGGATCAAGTATAGTAAGCCTGCAGCTTATGCATTTAACTTGTGCGCATTAAGTTTTGCATGCTTGGAAAAGTGAATGAACGAATGAATGAATGAATGAATGGGGATGGGCATCCAGGAAAAATAACTTTAGCGTCTCCACCCACCATTGAACCCAATGTGTGTTGATTATACACAGGTTTTGCTTTAGGGCCGATCCCTGAAGCATAGCCCCCATGTAAGTTGTGGGCTTACTGTGGATTCATATCACAGGAGGCAATTCTTCTGACACTGTTGCTGGCTCAGAAACCAGGTCATTTGGTGGTCTGGAATAAAAAGTCAGTGCCCTGCATTGCTATCTGTTCTTCTGCACTACGGCTGCTATGCTTAACTCCTCAAGCCTCAAAGTTCTTGCAAATTCAATAAAGTCACTAAAGCGTGTGATTTTTATTTCACTTATATGTCACATGCAGGACTCAACCAATGAATTAAATGTTGTTGTTTTGGGTGTGTAGGTGCAGAGGACTGACACTGCTCATGTAAAGGTCACAGCCCTGGAAGAAATGGAGGGCTAGAGAGAGAGGCTTTTGTTTGTAATATGGGCTGGACAGGGAGACCCAGAATGAAATGGGGGGTGGGGTGGGGGAAAAGTACACAACCACAGGTTGAACATCGATCATGGGCCAAAGGTCTAGGATGTGGAACCTGAACCCTTGTCACTGGGGAGACCACCCCAGCCATGCACAGCCTTGTCCATGGATATCCCTGAAACGGCACACTAGCTCTGTGGAGCGGAAAAACAGCTTTCAATGGGCGCACAAGTCTTTTAGAGACCCCACACAGATGAGGGCATTCGGACAAAAGGGCCATTGAGCACAGAAGGATGGGAGAGGTTGCAGCATTTTTTAAAGGCTATGAACCGGGGAGCAGGTGGGCAGTGGGGGGGGGGAAGGATCCGAGCTCCCCTTGCTTCCTACGCGAAACCTGTTTGGAAAAGGCAGAAAACAACTTTCTAGAACGGAAGCAAAAATCGACACAAAAAATTCTTGACCGTTTTTTGGGTGGGTGAGGGAGGGCAAACAAAAACCTTGGGGGGGGGCAGGGATATCATTTGCTTTGCGGGGTGGTGGGGGAGGAGAATTTATCAAAAAATTTCAGGGTGGAATTGCCACTTCTGAGTGGCCATTTCCTCCCTGCCTTTTCAACGTTAAGAAAAGCCATGTGGGGTGATACTCTCTCCGTAGGTTCCCACAGGCCGCACTTCCTAGAATGCCTTGCAACCTCACATCACTCCAAAGCATTCTGGGAAGTGGGGTTGGTGGGAAACGTCACAACGCTTCCTCCAGGTCGTCTTCTTTGCCCACACTTTCCGGAGAGATCCAGCAAGGTAAGCAACAAAGAACTTCTGGGGATTTCAGAGGAATTCCTCCCCACTCACACAAAGAAAGCAGGAGAAGAACGGGACATACTTTTTGAGAAATGAGCGGAGAGCGGTTTCAGCCCAAACTTAAATGAAACACCCTACAGAGGGTCAGATCTGAGCATTTCACAGTGGCATACCTCCCCCCCCCCCCAATTCCAGAGGAATGTACGATTGTTAATGCAGAAGCCAAGGAGAAATGGTTGCAATATATTTCAAGGGAAGTGCAGGGAGCGGCTGTTTTAGGGCCATCCGGTATGTGCGTGAACGTGCATGTGCATGTCGCGCCGAACCTGAAAGTGACCCACAAATGTCACGAAAAGGGGAGGGATGGAGGATTTGCAGGCTTTTTAAATGGTGTTTCAAATATACACAATTTCACTTGGATGTAACCCCCAAGTAAACTGGGAGGTGCCTGTATTGTTCTCCAAGCAAGTTATTCATAGGGGTCACACAGACAGACCCTGCAGTCTTCCAGTCATTATTTTCCCCACTCAACAGGGCCTCAAAACATAGTAGGACATTTTGCCACAGAACCCTTTGCAAGTCAGAGATCTCCTTCGGTCCTTTTCCTCCATCCCTTCTGGCCTGCATTCCCACCCTGAACCCACTTCTATGGATCTCGAAAGACTTTCCCCTTCCCTTTTACAAGACAGACTGCTCCAGGAAGTGCTGCCCTGTGGACTGCTAGTTGCACACTGTGGCATTATTATTTTTATAAAAAAAGGTTTTGAAGGATTCCAGGTTAATACACTCTGGTGCCATTAGAGAAGGCTGCCACCAAGTTCTATCAGCCGCCCTCATGCCGGAGTGGCCTCTCTGCACCTGGGCCTCCTGCTTTCTCCTCTAACCCCACACCTTTTTCCAGCAGTCAGGTCAGCCTGCACACATGACTCTGCCCGAGAGAGAGAGAGAGAGAGAGAGAGAGAGAGAGAGAGAGAGAGAGAGAGAGAGAGAGAGAGAGACAACAAGGCACCCTTTTCAAACCTGCTCTTGTCCTTGGGGATGCAAAGTGCCAACGAGCGGCCAGGCATTCCAACCGATGGAGCATGACCAAGTTTTCACTCCTTTGTGAAGGAAGGAGGAAAATGGCACACAGGTGATGCCATCTAAATACATTCGGTTTGGGCACATGTGTCTCTGGAGCTCAAGGGCGCTTAAACACCAGATGGCACCAGGATTAGCTACTGAGTGCTGGCACAGAACTGACGGACTGGAACCCATTCCCAGAGGACTTCTCTGCTGACTTCTCAGTAGGGGCTCAGTTTAGTGAGGTGGGAATATCAATCGCCTACACCGAACTAACAGCCACATCCTGCCCACATAAAACTGTAAGGTGCCAGGGACACTGACAATAGGGTATAAATGATAAACAGGTGAAAATATCCACACTTTACCCATACAATTTAACATTTGTCTAGCATTTTAGATTCAGCAATCCTTACAACACCCTTGAAGGAAAGGTCAGTATTATTATATCTACACTGATGACAGGTAGGGCAAACAGGCTATATGGCTATCTAATGAGCATGAGGCAAAAGGTGAGATCTCAGTTTACAGCTCACAGTTTCTAGGAACTATGGTACCATACATGACTCAAGGACTTTAAACAAACTCATTTCCCATTCTAAAAATTCTGTGATCAGAAGTTCTCACCTGAAAGGGGCTTCCTCTTGTGGAAAGTCCACGTAGTAACGAATAAAAAACCTCTCCGAGTCCTCTCGCTCTCCTTCCAAAATGACACTCCCGTTCAGCTTATTGATAGATGGTAACCTGCCATGTTCAAAAGAGGTGGAATTTGTTACCATCTCGAGAAGGGAAAAAAAGAATACCCCCAAAATTTAACAGACAACAGCAAAATGATGAGTATTGCATTCCCAGGGGATTTCCCCAGATAACTGAAAACATGAAATCTTAAAGGAAAGGTGTTTTATGCAGGTGCCTTGGCGAAGAGAATTTAATCTGAAACCACATGTTACAATTTGAACATAAATGCATATCTGACAGTTTTTTTAAAATAAATAAATACTGGCACTCAAAGTAAGTTCAGCAAGGCGTTTGTTAAGTGCTGCTTCCTGATTGTGCAGAATGCAAACAGAAAGGCAGCCAACCCTCAGGCAAGGACAGGAAGGCAAGTTAGAGACGCAAATGTTTTGGTCATGTCTGATAGTGGCCTACTCATAAGATTTACACAAATGCAAAATGGAAGGGGGGGGGGAGATGGGGAGCTCACTTGAGTTACCAAATGTTAGGTAGGTATTTTATGACGCAGTGACTCTGCTCACATATAAAGCTAAGCCAAACCGTGGCTTAGTGTGAACGTGCAAGTGACCAAGCAGAAGATGGTGGCTGCTGTGTTCCTCTGTTGGTCCTCCTCTTTTTATATTACCCAGGGCTGAGCCACGGAATGGCTTAGCGCATCGTTGGAACACAGGCTTGTGCTTCCCAAAGTGGCGATTCTGAGAGATAGGGCCATGAACATCTTTTCCTACATGAACCTGATCGCTTCATGAGATCTTCAAAAGAGGTGCCCCTTCATAAAGTTTCACATCTTTGGAAGTTAGGGAGGCAATCAACAGCAAGAAGGCCTTCACAGTTGCAGCACCCAAATCATGGAACAGTGTAATGAATTCCCTCCTGGGACGTGCCCTCTCAGTGCCTAATCTGATGCAGCTATAGGACAACTGAAAGCTGTTTTTGATTTACTCAAGTTCTTGGAAGGATTTGCCAGTAAATGTTGTAATAATGGTGGTTTCTGTTTGAGATTTTGCATTTGGGGAGTGGGGGTTATTCGTTTGTTTTTAATGGATCTTGTGTTTTTATATTGTGTTTTTATGCTGTAACAGCTCTGAGACCTGTGGGTATGGGGCAGTATACAAATTTAATAAAGAATTATTATTATTATTATTATTATTATTATTACTACAGCTTTATGATTAGATGAAATACTTAAATCTAAATAATTTTTTAAAAATCATTTCCATAAGCTACTTCACTAGATAGAAAAGTGGGGCATTTGTCTTTTAAACATGTAAACAAAGCTATATAATTTTAAGTCCCAAGTGCAGAGTTTTAGCCATGAACATGTTTAGCCAAGATGGCAGATTCTATGCAAAGAACACGTACACTAAAGTTCATTTCAGCAGCACCTAGCCTATGCTGCTAGTTTGTAGCAAACGTGGGATAATTCTGTCATCAGACTTATTCCCAATAATCCAAACATTCTTAAAAAGAGTACAGCTAGCCACAACAGTTCAGGAACCCGAATAAGGCTTGTAGACCAACACTGTCTCCCAGAACTGAGGCTGAGTTCGGAACAGAGAACTGCAATTATGGAAAAAGACCTGCTGAGCACTTGAAAATAATTAGCACTCAAGAAAGCTGTTTTTGACAAGTAAGGAGAACACTACAAGGCATGTTGATGGATGGGGGCTCCCCCTCAAAAGATTTTGATGAGTAAGGATTCTATTACCCAATCCCCAACCAAGCCAGGATAACTTCCTTCCTCTGGTACTCAGCAGAGCACTTAGCCAAAACTGAGGTAACAGCTTCCACTCAGAAAGATTACCGGTGGTCTGATTTTCCCAAAGTTCCTTCAGTTTGGATGCAAGGATGGTATTTTGGCATGTTTAGAAGCAAGGTGGTAGCGCCTCACAATGTGTGGAATAATGTAACACCCACAAGAGAATATTATTTTCTGCTTCTATCTTCCCCCCAGGAGTAAAGAGTCCAGAGCTCATATGACTCAACAGTTGTCTACTCCACATAGAGGCCATTTTCTACAGCTACTCCCACACCCTACCTGCTCAAAAATCTGAGCCATTCATGCTTGATTTATTCATTCATTGATTTTGTATCTGGCCTTTCCTCCCAATGGAGCCCACGGAGGCATCAACGGGTTTAAAGGCCACACTATTTTGGCTGCATTAACCCAGAATCAACCAAGAACAACAACAAAAAAAAACATCTGCAGACCTGGCTATTACCAGCTTCCTGCGCTCCTCATTGGTGTATGGCTGAAGGAGAGGAATGCCCAGTAACCTCACTTCCTCGAGCTTGGGGAAAGAATTGAGTTTGTCGATGTCTCCCCAGCATTGCAGACCTGCTTTAAAGAAAGGGAGTGTTCAGGGAAGGAAGGCGTCGGAAAGGAGCAAATCAAAGTAATTGGGTGTTCTTGTGTCTGTGCGTAAAATCGACTGGGGAAAACAAGGAGACATTGACATTCCACCAGTACATGTGCAATCAGAATTATAAATTACTCTCAAGCCTAGTCTATGGATGCAGTCAAATCAGGTAACACAATGGATTGGTCCACTTCCATTTTTGGATGGATGTGGCAGAACATTTTTTGAATGTTGACCCATGTAAATGTATCTCAGTCTGATGTGATGAAGACTGTTCTATCCTCTCAGGATTCTAGTATTTCATGACTGCCTCAGTTTGCCAAATGCATGGACCTAGCCTGTTACAGAGGCAAACCAAGACATGCTAGTGAATCAAGCAGAAACCCCCTCACCCTCTCATACACACACAAGCAGTAAAAATCTGAGAAGCTAAACTAGGTAAAGGGAACCCTTTGCCTTTCAGATGCTGCAGAACCACAACTCCCAACATCCCTTGGCCAATGGCCATGCTTGCTGGGGCTGATGGGAATTGTGGTTCAGCAACATCTGGAGTGCCCCACTCCTGACCCATAGGGCTTGAGGAATGGAAAAAATGAAATTGAATTCTAATGAGATGTGTCATCCTCATTTTTCTAAAAAGCTTGTATCTCCCAATACCCTCTCCCATCGCTCCTTGTCCATGATCACAAAAAGCAATCAAGAGCCAGTAAAATAGGCTAATACATCAATGGTAAACAAGATAGTACTTCACAGTACAGTAACTTCATGCTTTTGGAAACTGCACAGGCAGATGCTGAAGAACACTGGTCCACTGAGAAACAAGTGATGAGGTGTAGTTTAGGAGTCAGCAATAAAACCCAAATAAAATTTAAATGTGGGCACAGACCAATGCTTCCTTCCTTCTCATTACCATATTAACAAGATCATGTTGATAGAGGCAGCACATTCAATTGCAAAATTTGAAGTGTGTGTGGATGTTAGAAAGATTTATAGCAAGTCTTAAATCTGGATCCAGAAGGGCATGCCTCACTGGGGACCTCACCTGACTTGTGCAGACTGATGGATCGCAAGTTTGGAAACAGCCTTGCCAGAGAATCTTCTGAGTCTTCAATGGCTGTCAGGTAGTTATTGGCCAGAACCAGTGTGTCCAGTGATGGAAACATTATCCCCAACTTCCGGATTTCAGTCCAGTCTTTGAGATTATTGTCAGTTATGTGGAGAAGCTTGAGAGAGTGGCAACACACTGGGGAACAAGACACCGTTTTATAGTCGTTAAGGCACAGGAAGAGCTCCTCCAAGCTGCAAGAAGAAAAAAATTAGATGTTATTATACGTCCAAGGCTTCTAGTGAAATAGAAATAAGTTATAGACATGCAGCAGAATCAAGTGGCAATGTCGTTTTCCTGAACTGTCACGTGTTAGGCTGAAGGTAGGAAAACTGGGAGAAAAACAAAACAAGCCTTGCAACGTAGAAAGTTTGCACATCAGGAATGTCAGTCTCCCCACACACTACCCCAGATTCTCTCACTTCCGTGTGAAGTGCTATCAAGTGTGAAGTGCTATCAAGAAAAAGCAAGCAGTAATGAATACAAAACAACAACCCCCACCACAATCAACAGGCCGGGGGCATGTATAGGGAAGAATGACGCCGTGTTGGAGCCCACCCAGAATGCTGCAACCAGACATCTAGATTTTTATGAAAAAAAATTGCAAGATCTTTAACCAGAAGTTGTCAGCCAGCCACCCAGCATCTCCATTATCAAGTTTTTTGGCCTTGATAATTGAATAGCATCTCAGAAGAAAAGAATCTATTTACACTGGACCACCATCATTTGCAAATCAAGATTGGGGGGCAGGAATTTGCATCAGTGGAAATAACATTATCTTTTATGTGGCACAAATCCTTTGAAATACAGCAGAATAAGATTGTGGACTGTTCAGGTGATGTAGCTGGAGCACTTCAGACTATAGGTGGAGCACAAGTACATCTGAATGCTTACCACCACATAAAATTAAAATCCCTGAAAGCAGAAAGGTAGCACAGCAGAGAGATAAGTTCTAGTCCAGCACTAGGCCTATGCCGAAGTGCTACTTGCAGGGAATTTGGTGCATTCATATACATAGACTCCAACCTGCACTTCAAAGTGGTTCAACTCATTCTACCACATTATTACGTGGCAATGTGTAGAACAGCCCTAAGTAGGGAGCAGAGAAGACAACTTTCTTCTATATTAGGAAGTCCTGGTTCAAATCTTCGCCTCTACATGAGCCTGCAAATTGACCATCTCTTTTGTGTAAGGTTAACACAGCTCAGCATCGGCATCCTGGCCTACCTTACAGAGTTACTGTAGGAATTAATGCAGCTGAAGATCTCTGAACATTCTAAAATGCATGCAAACTATTTATCATAAATGCAACAGGCTGCTAACAATGACAGGCTTCGAAACAGCCATTCGCCCAACTGATAGCAACAGGTTGCAATCAACTCAAGCCGGCATGACTAACACAGCTACATGGGGGCAAGAGGACTAGTACAACTTTTTGAGCTACTAGGTTAGTTATGTTCATTAACTTCAATGGGTCTACTCTGAGTAGGACTAGCGACGCTCTAGCTACTTTCCTAAATGAATTTCACAGCTGCAACAAGCTTTGAAGTGGGGGATTCTGATCCCATGCACAAACTTCTGTTACTTGCGGTTTGATACGCCAATTTGTCCGTAAAGGGCACCTGCCCCCTTTTCTGCCCTTGCTGCTCCAGGCTTACTCTGGCAATTCTTGCAGTATCGTATGGACTGTTTCCCAGGATGCTTTGCTGTTGTTGAGCACAAGTTTCCGAATGCCGGCAAAAGACCCAGCACACGTCCTCTCTAAGACCGACAGATTCAGAGGGTTGGAGCTCAGGTTCAGAAACTCCAGGTGGGGGACGTTTGACACAATTTTACTGACCTGAGAGGGGAAAGAAGAAGAAGAAGAAAGGAGAAAGAAATGCGTATCAGGCAGTAATCAAATCTCAAATAGTCTGTTCATGGGGGCTGGGATAAGGACAGGTCAGGATGGGACCCAAACTCCCAGTACGGCTCACTGACTCAAAGAATGATATGAATTCTAACAGCACTCAAGATAGTTATCTGTAATTCATACCACTGCTATTTGCTGATCTAGATTGATTGGCTAATTGCTTGTTCACCTCAAGGCTTCATTTAATTACACACTTAAAAAAAAAAGCTGTGATAAGGGGAAAAACCAGATCACTGGCAGGTTTCATAAAATCTACTTGAATGGCAGCTAAAGGGGGAATAAAACACCTCTCAAGAGCCAACATTGGTCAAAATGGCTATTTTACCAAGGGTTATTCATGATTTCTGTCATCTTGCATGCACTGAATTCCATTTCCAGGAAAGAACTTTTATTCCAGAGATTCTGAGTTTTCATTCTGCCCCACTCCACAAAGCAAATTCCCAGCTGTCTTATGGCTTCAGTTTGAAAAAAAAAAGCAAGCAGTTCTGTGGTCAGAAGGCTGCAGCCTTCAGGCAATGGACCATCTCATATTGTCTCTGGCTTTGCATCCCTACCGTGAGCTGCTGCTACAACCTTCCTTACCCACCTCACTCTCTCTTGCAACCAAAATCAACCTCATTTGACAAAATAGGCTGCAAAGAGATGTGGTATAAAACTGAACAAATTGTCGTTAGTAGTTCTGGCAAAAAAGAATGGGGAACGAACCTCAAGTCTACAACCAGGCAAGCGAGTTTTCGTGGTAGGTGGGCCCTGACACGATAAAGCAATTGGGGCATCAATCACAGAGGCTATGTAGTCAGCATTGTTTTAGAACCAACAGAGAACCGGGGTGTTATTTCAAGTGGAATGTACCCATAGCTCAGTGGCAAAGCAGTTGATCTGCACATGGAACAGTCATGGAATAACAAAACTGTAGAGTAGGAAGGGACCCCAAGGGTCATCTAGCCCAACCCCCAGCAATGCAGAAATTTCAGTCCAAGATTCAATTGCTGGCATTGCTAGTTAGAAAACTTTTGGCTTGCCAGACTTGGAAATGTCCCTTGAAAGGCCCCTGCCATTCGTAGGTTTGAGGTCCTGAAGGGCTGTGACCCCCAAGGTTTGCCAACATACAGTATACACATTCCCCCAAATGCCTTATGTGAGCACATGTACCACAGCCTCTGGTCTCCAGGATTAGAATATGCACACACTGTCTGGCGGATGTGAAAAGAGTGGCAGTGAGCCACTTCCGCCATGTCTGTCTTTGCCTTCCTACACCTCCTGTGCCGCCCGATCAGAGCTCTTGCCGATCACGCTCTGAACCGTGGGAGAGGGTATCTTGGTGTACGACTTGTGGCTTCCCAGAGATACCTGGTTGACCACTATGGTAAGTGACATGGGATGCTGGGCTTGTACCAGGGCTGCTCTTATGTTCTTACAAGAAGTTTTTTCAGACTTGACAAACTAAAGTTTGCACAAACCATAGTTTGCTTACAAACCAAGCCCCCACATCACAATTTGATTCCTTTTTTGGCATAAAAACGTAATTTGTCAGGTTCAGACAAAACGGTTAAACTGCACTTTGCCACCATCTCCTCTCTTGTGTCTGAGGGAAGGGGGAAGATGGAGCACATGAGCCCGGGATCTCAGGCCTTTATGTGCTGATGTTTGAATGCAATCTTTGTTGCTTTCACTGCAACAAACTAACATGGCCATTCCGCTGGATGGTCATGACCTTGAGACTGGCATACTATTGACTGGAGCACATTCAGAACTCCACGTAGGTCCAAGTAGGCATGATTCAAATTTCTCAAGGGTCGGGGGTGGGGTAGAGAAAGACAGCGACAATTAAGGGCTTTCAGAAGGTTGGATAGGAGGGTGTAGCAAATAAACCAACCCCTCTTGCCCACTGGCCCACCTATACTGCTAGTATAGAAGTTGAATGACTTCTTTGAAACCATCTTTGCATATGCAGGTAACAGCCAGGTATGTTTCGCAAGCCAGATGGAACCCCAGAGAAACTGAACAGGTACCAGGTTAGAGGGCAACTATCTCCCATATGGTAGGTGAAACTGTGGCAGCTTAGCAGGAGCCACACAGGGCAGTAGACTGGTGTTGGGTGCCCTAAAGAGACTCATGAGCTGAGAGATGGAAGTTAAGAGTAGGCCTTACTGATTCAGGAAGAGGAAGCTCATGCTTCAGGGAAGTTGGGAGAAGGAATGGAAGGCAGGAGAAGTTCAAAAGCCTCCCAGATAACAAGCTATTGGGTCCATCACAATAAAGCTGAGCTGGCATTTCCAAATGTGAGTTAGAATCCACCTGGAACAGCCAAATCTGCCTGCAGCAAAAGCAGCTGTCTGTGTAACTGTTCGAACAATCTCCTCTACCTCATGCCAGTCTTCTAGTTTGTTGTCAGACAGATCCAGTTCGCACACATGAGCACAGAAGGCAGCGATCTCATTCTCATCCCCTGCACAGGTTATTCCACAGCTGTTCAACACCAGCACACTTGGGAGGTTGAGACGATCTGGAAAGGCAAGAATGACAGCGCGTTAATTTGTGGGGTGGTCTCATTTCAGCAGATGAAAAGAATCGCCTGTACAAGCTGGGGGAAGCCGAGTCACATCACACGATAACCGGTGAAAAAAATTGCTCAATGAAGCAATGGGCAATGCATCACATTCATAAGCAATTTTGCCTCGTCAGGCTGGTTTATGTCAACTATATGTGATAATTCACTTGCTACAAAGATTCGGGCCTTCAGGTGCTTTTCTTCCCTGTATACATTTTATAGACAGCCATAGGTAAAAACAACACGGAGGCTGTCCCAAAGTCACTTGGTTCACTGGCCTTCAAAAAAAGATGGCTGATGACCCAAAACTGGTTTGCGCTCAGAGCTAAGGCTGCTCATACTGGTGGCACCATTTCTCTTTAAGTTCTGGAATGAGGAGGAGGAGGAGAGACAGAGAGAGAGAAGAGGGGGGAAAGACAGATGTAGCCAATAACTACAATAAAGAATTAAGTGGGTTGCATATATAGGTTGAGATTAACAGTGGTCACCAGACATGAAAAAGTTGAAGACTACTGTACTTTATTCAGGATGTCCCCATGTCAAGGACTGCAAAATCACATCTGGTTCAGCATCTGGAATTCCCAGTAAGGGTACACCGAAAATTCATCCTGATTGCCATTCATATGTGTTTATGGCTCCGTTGTTTTTGTTATCAAGGGCTGCTTTCATGATGCTTTATTGACATGCCATGAATTGCCTCAGCTCTCACTTGGTGGAAGAAAGATGTCTTACAATTAATAAAACAAAACCCAAATCCGTGGTTGCTATCTAGGGCAGAGTGGACCCACTGAAACCAATGAGCTTTAGTCATGCCTGACTTCAGTCCCTTGAAGTGGAATGCTCTCTCCAGGGAAATTCGCCTGGCGTCTTCATTTATGCACCTTTAAGTGCCAGGCAAAAACATTCCTTTTTAACCAGGCCTTTGGTTGATTTGATTGACATCCTTTTATAGTGTGTTGGGGTGTGTGTCTTATTGGGTTGTTGTAGTTTTATTTTGATTATGTATTTTGTGGTTTTATATTCTGATTTTATTCTCTGAACCACCCTGAGACCTGCGGCTATAGGGCGGTATATAAAATCAATAAATAATAATAACAAAGTAATTGATTTCAATAGTTCTCTGAGTAAGACTGAGTTGGATGCCACTCTGTAAATAGGCATTTCTTATGAGGCTTATTTGTTTGAATTGTCCAAATTTGTTTTCATTTGCTTTCAATTTTGCTGTTCTCCTGTTTTTAGGTTTGTTTCTGTTTTAATGATACCGTATACCACTTAACGATATTTTTGAAAATACTAAGCAGTATATAAATGCTTTTAAATAAATAAATACATATTGATTTTGGTGCAAAATCATGACATGTGTACTTCTGAAGACTGCGTGCCAAACCTGAGACAACCTGATCACATACCCCAGCTCAGGATCCAGCTTTTGCGACACGATGAGTTCATCATGAGTCCAATATGCGCAAAAATTGTATTATGCAACCAGGTGGTTATTTTGAACAGGACCCCAAACCCCATTTAAGATGTCAGAGACAGTGAATTAGGACAACCACTGAAGAGGGGAAATCAGCAAGAACACTCAAAAAGACTGTTTGCTGAATACGCTCGATGGCAACATCAAAGATGGAATCATGTATTAAGCTCTTACCTCTCTGTATGTCAAAGTGCTTCCACGTGAACAACAACATAATGAGTAAGAATGTGAACAGGGCAAGTGTAAGATCAACTGTGCATTTTGGGAGCTGCTGAGCAGAGGGGAGGGGGCAGTCTGAGGGCTGCACATCAAATAAGAGACAGGCAATCTGCTGCAACATATACGGTATTATTTCAGCATGTTAGAAGACGGAATAGGTTCATGGATATGGTGACCTTTTAAATCATTTCTAGGCCCACAAATGAAGACTTTAGAGGACTAGCCTGGAAGTTTTTGTTAAGGTGACTCCATTGTGGTTCATTTTGAGTGACATATGGTGCATTCTGTCCTTGACTGACTCAACTTAATTCTGCTCTTTTCTGTCAAACTCAGTTACCATCATTTCCACCCAAATAATTTCCTCGTTCTTCTCCCTTTGGGGATGGTTGCGATACAAATCAACCTGACAGCACTTTAAAATTACGCTGCAATGGTATGTTGTGTGTGTGTGGTGGGGAGGGGAGTTTGCATTATAGAAAGAAAACTAGATCTAGGTTTAGCCACTCCCCCCCATTCATGTAATTGGAGGAAACATTGAATAAGGAACCCCATCTCAAACAACTTTTCAACCATGTCCCTTAGAATGTCAGACAAGAGAAACACACTCCTACATAAGTCAAGATGCAGCCAGAAATGGTACCTTTCATAGGTGAGCCCTGAAGTGTAGCTGGGACATGAACACCCATTCCAGGACCACGGCGGTACGGGAAGTTTTCGGGGCTGTATTTCTCACAGAGAACTTGCATGAAACTTCTCCCACTGGGCAGATCCATGGTCCCTTCCTGAAACTCTAGCATTTGGGGGTGGGAGACACACAAACAAAACCAAATTACACTTTGCAGCAGCGAATATCAGGATCCATTCTCCTACTTAAGCGAGAGCATTTGGAAAAACACAAGTAAGCAGCCGTTCTGTCCTTTTGGGATTGGCTGTCAGGAATTCCCCCAGCTGCATACTGTAAGAAATAAAGGAAATGTGAGATGTAAATGACAAGCGGCCATGGGTGCACAAACACACATGTGCTGGCAAGTGTCTCCCTCACCTCTGGGAAGCGCTTGGGAGGCGTTCCAAGCAGTTCAAGAATGCAGCAGACAGACAAAAATCAAGCTCTCCTTCAAAGTTTGGAGCTGGCTGGGAGATGTCCTCTTAAGATTATGCTGCACCCCAGAGGTGTCCTGAAACTCTGTATGATGCTAGATATAAGACTCTTTTTGCCGCCGCACTGGAGGAAAGGAAGGATCCTGGCAACCACAGGTTCTGGCTAATCAAAGATCTGTTGGCCCCTGCCTGTGAGCCAAACAAACCCATTCAACAAAGGTTATCAACTCACTCACTGCTGTACGTTCCCATCAGCCTCGCTCAGGGATGAAACATAGGAAGTTCCTTTTTACCTAGTTAGGCTACTTGCCCACCTAGGCAGAGAATTTTTACATAATGCGTTACTTGATCCTTGGAACAAGAGGTTCCCTTTGGGGTTGTGTGCATATTTTAAAATTTGACAATTATGAACCACAGTAGTCAAAAAGACACATAAATGAGAACACCTTGGGACTAACCAAGCAGAATACATTTACAGTCCACTGTAAGCCTATTTCAAGGGGTTACTTACCGGTCTCAGCATCAGCTCTCCCTAGATTAATAGATGTGAATTTCAGCAGATGGCATTCAGGAGAACCCACTCCATGTTTTCAGAGGAGAAACATCACATGTCCATGTATTTCACTGCATAGGGTTTTCTTTGGGGGTGTGTGAAAGGTGGGTGAGAAAGGGAAAGACTGTAAGCAACATTATTTGCTTTGAGAAAAACCAAACAATTTGATCCTCTCTTCTAAAAGCACAGGGCTATATCCAATGTTCTCTGCCTGCCAGCACAAGGGCCCTTAAGCAAGAGGAATCCAATGCAAGAGTTACAGATTGTACAACATTCCTCTGGCACAAAACCTTTCACCAGTGATGACAAATATACTGCTAAGTGACTTTAAAATAGCACTGCATTGGATACAACCCATAATAGCAGCCTTTCTGGCTCAAACTAAGGTTCATTCGATCTAGGTTTCTGTTTTCAAAAGAAGCCAGCCATATACTTCTTGGAAGCAGTGTTAGAAACTTAAGATATATAATCTAGGCCTGACAGCTCGAAAGTCATATTTTGCAATAGGACTTTTGGGTTCCTGAAATTCATTCTGATTGTGCTGATAAAATATAACAGGTAGAATTCTACAGGATATGCTGCTAGTGTGTGTGAAAACAGTCAAGATCCAAGGATCCCCAGGCATGTGTCTCCAGACGGTGGAGATGTCAGGTGCCATTCTGGTGTCCAGGCATCTTCACTTGGTTGCGAGTGGCCACAGTCAGGTGCAAAATACACCTGGTGAATTTTGAACACTGCTTGGAAGAAGCAATGGGCACTAGCTTAAGTGAAATTCATGGAAGATGAGAGTGTCACCAGTATTGTGCTGCAGGGGCCATCAGCCTTCAAGCCATGCCTGTTGACTTCCTGGATGCATATGGTTAGCCAACGTGGAAAACAGGATGCTGGACTACACAAGCTTTTGGCCTGACCCAGCAGGACCCTTAAGCAGAGAACACTAATATGTAAGCACTGTCAAGTGTTGGTTTAGCCTGTTTTCCTATTAAATGCCTCATTTCCTTACCAATGATGTAGCCTTGGTAAGGATTCCTTGGTGCTTATATTTGAAAGCCCCAAATTAGGAAATTCTTCCAGCAGTATGATAGATAGGTCATATCCCAATTGCATCTTTTCTGGTATAAAAAAATATTAGCAGCTGCCTACCACACTACAACATCAAACAAAATGTTCTTGAAACTCAAACGTTTCTCCTCTAAGAAGCTAGTATTCTACATACACACAGGAATTTACTGCAGCCTGTTTTAGTGAAAAGAGCACAGAAATAAAAATCAAGAGACTTTACGGAGGAATGATTAAAAGTGAAAGGGTTCTATAGGTTGAATACCAACTGCCGCTTCTGAGATTTAGAAAGGTATATTGTACTGATCATCAGGCTTACTGGAGTAATTTTATCACAAAAACGCAAGTGACAATAAATCCATACATGGGAGCTGAGTAACCTTTTATCTGAGTGTACTTTCCCCCCTGAAAAGAAGCAAACTTAAAACCACTTGCACTCTGAGAAGCAGAAATTATTAAAGAGGCAGGCCTCAGCTTTAAAGATGGAGAATGCAAATGAAAAAGTCAATTAGAAGCAAATTATTTCTTCAGTTTTTCCGAAGGACACTATAACACTACTGAGGAGATTTTCCTGGTATTAGCCACCCATGTTCCTCTTTCCTAAGAGTCAGGATTCAACTGAAAAAAAAATGTCCTCAATCAGCTCTAAACTACAAGAAAAGACATGCCCTTGACTTAATGAAGCTGAGCTATTACTCCCAATAAAACACGATGGATTCTTGGGGAAATCTTCAATTATGACTTATCTATACATAACTACAAATATACCAAAAGGTTTATCATCTTGCTAAAGTATAGACCATGAGCAGAAGTACCTTATTGCATTATTTAGCTACAATACATCTTCCAAGGAATGTATGGTGTATTAGAGGAGGGGTAGTACCTCTGGTGGGGGACACATTGTGCTTCTTCTGGGGTTGTTTGTCCACCTTTGGTCCCCACCCTGTACTAATCTCTCACCTGTGGCTCCTAGAAGCTGTCGGCATGTGTCAGCAGCCACACCCTGGGAAATGGCTTTGACTGGCTGGCTAAACCAGGTGAGAGTAGCCAATGGGTCTCAAACCCTTGGTGAGTTAGGAACTTTCCCTGCACGCAATGACAGGCTTCCAATGGACTGAGCAGACAAGACCAATATAGATAAAGAAAGCAGTTTTTGCACATGCTGCAGCGGAAACTGATAGGGCTTATCAACCTTAGAAGGTAGACGGAATACTCTGATCCTAAACCTCCATTGCTTTGCAGGACATCTTCAGAAGAAAAAGGAGTAAACCCTATACAAATCCAGAGCGGAGTGCCTAAGCCAGTTGGGACTGGCTTCACACCTAGAAGAGCTTTTTTCAGATCAGCCAAGGACATGCAACGTGTGTCCTTGAACGAGTCACCATTTTTAAAATCTAAAGTCTATGCTGTGTAAAAAGCAGGAATATGAGCCTGTTATCTGAAACAGGTTTGTGAGACAATAGATCAACAATAAGTAATCTCATAACCAGCCCTCTCCAAACCTCAAAATTGACAAAACTAATGACTATCAGAGGGTTTTTACCTTTTTTTTTTTAAAAAAACCTAACATAATCAAGCTATGCCAGTGCCAGAAGTGTCAAGTTTAAGTCTTCTCCCAATTAATCAGAGAATCAAAGAACTGTAGAACTGGAAGGGACCCGAGGGTCATCTAGACTAACCCCTTGCCATGCAGGAGTCTCAACTAAAGCATCCATGACAGATGGCCATTCAACCTCTGCTTACCACAACCACCTACTGGGCGCAATGGTGAGTGCAAATGGGAGACAGGAATTGCCTTCTTTCTCAAAAGGCAAATGTGTTCTTTTGGGCTACACGTATTGTAAAATGAAAGTTTTGACTATCTCAAGCTAAACATCAGCAAGAACTTTCTGACAGTAAGAGCTGCTCGACAGTGAAACAGACTACCTCGGGAGGTGGTGGACTCTCTGTCCTGGGAGGTTTTTAAGCAGTGGCTGGATGGCCATCTGTTATGCATGCTCTAGTTGAGATTCCTGTATTGCAGGGGTTTGGACCAGATGGCACTCTGGGTCCCTTCCAACCCTACAGTTCAAAAAGAAGCAATTTTCGCCAGTGGAAGTTTGCCCCACCAGCTTCAGCACTGTGCCATTATCAGCTCGCTCTGATACACAGTGCTTTTTCTGTCACTGTGGTCCTCAGCTGCCCCGATGCTATAGCCTTACAACTTGTGCAAACCCACATTGCTTTCTTGTTGTTGTTTTACTGCAGAAGGTTTGTCCTTAGCCACATCTAGTCACCTAGCCACCCAACCGTTCCTGCTCTTAAAATCCTATGGGTGCTGCTGGATCTGGCCAAATGTCCGCGTAGTTCAATATCCTGTTTCTGAAAGCAACCACAGGTACCATCTTACTTAAATACTGTATGTTGTTCCAGCACCTTGTTCTAACCAGCCTGATCATTCCAGGAAGGCAGCACTGCCACCTTCACGCTTCTCGTTTGACTCCTACATCTAAGTATTTCAGAGGAAGATTACCTCTATTTCTATTTTTTTTCTATCAGGCAACACGCAACCCCTCCCCCCGCTGCTTAACAACAGTTGGCACGCCAAATGCCCCGGGGGAGGAGGGACTCCAAAGAAGGGGACAAAGGTGACCGGCCGCCCCACCCCACCCCACAATGCTTAGAGGTAGACTGCCTCTGAACATGGAGGCTTCTCGCACCTCAGCACCTCTCCTATTCAGGTTTTTAACCCCTGCCTCTCCGTGTCGGGCCTTCCTGCCTGCCCTGACGGGAAGCTGGTAGGGGTGGGGCTGACATTCTCCAACACCCCCCCCACCCCACTCCTGACTGAAACCATTGCACCGTCCCCCCTCCCCCTCTTCCTCACCGGGGCCCCAACCGCTTTTAGGCTACCCGTCCAGCCGCCTCGTCCTGTATTGACCCGGAACCAGCTTTGCTCAGGCTGGAAGCAGCAAAAAAAATAACCCAAACATCACGTGACTTCCCCAGCTTTGGGGGTGGGAAGAGAACAGGTCACGTGAAGCGCCTCCATGGCGAGGCGGAAGAGGCGAGCGGTTACCATGGAGACGGGAGTGGAGAAGGAGGAGCTTGGTTCCGGCCTGCAGCTGCACGTTTCCCGGCAGGCATCGCGCTCGGAGAGCGGCGTCCTCCTCGCGGCCGCGCACGCGCGCCTTTTTGTCAAGCGCCCCGCGCTGTTTGCCGCCTCTCCGCTGCGACCTTTAACTGCCACCAACCTCCGTTGTCGCCGAGGGAGCGTTGTTGGGCGGCTACGTAGTCCGAGGACTCCTCTCCTCTGAGGCGGGGAGGTCGACAGTGGCGGCATGACGCTCCTCAGCCACATAATTAGGCTTTGTGAGGCTCCTGCCTCAGCTTCAGGCGCGCTGTGGTCGGAGCCTCTCCCAGCTACGCACGCGCCCAGGTGTTAAAAAGGAGCTGCATATATGTATAAATCATAGGTTCATAAATTTACAAAGCAAACACATACATAAACTACGTGTCTGAAATAGTACAGGAGAGCAATCCTGAAACTATTTTGACTCCCAAATTGACCTCAAATGTTTCTCTGCAAGGAGGAAGGAAATGGGAAAGCCTCCCCATTGTCTCTGCTCACAAATCCTGTCTTAAGGGTGTGTCTGTGTATGAATAGGGTGAGCTTGTGACCTGGATTCAGGAACTGAGTATTTACCATCACGAAAGAGTGGCCAGGATGCCCAGGTAAAAGCAAATCGGTGGCCATTATCAGGTATCCTGATTCCTGGCAGACTGGTTTTCTGCTGTAGACTGCCCCTGTAGTCTGCTGTAGACTATGATTTTTGGGGGGGGTGGTGGTGGTGGTCTTACGCTACAGGGGAGGCAACTTTCAATTGTCTATATAAGAGCTTGCACACCATTGCTCTTCTAGTCGAAACAAAAAATAGAAAGAATTACTTCCAGTAGCACCTTAGAGACCAACTAAGTTTGTCATAGGTATGAGCTTTCGTGTGCATGCACACTTCTTCAGATACTGTACCATTGTTCTAGGTTCCTCTCCCTCCCTGCATGGGGTTGAGTGGGGGACCCTGTTACAACAGTTTAATAAAGATCATGCTTAATAGCTGCTTTGCTTCTTAATACAGTGGTACCTCGCAAAACGAATGCCTCGCGCAATGAAAAACTTGCAAGACGAAAGCGTTTTGCGATCTTTTTGTTGACTCGCAAGACGAAGTTTTCTATGGCCGCGCTTTGCAAGACGATTTTTTCCCCTTTGCTTTGCTTACATTGGAAAACCGCAAGACGAAATTTTTGCAATACAAAATGACTCGCGGAACGAATTAATTTCGTATTGCGAGGCACTACTGTATTCTCTGGTTGGCCTCTGTTATTTTCTCCTACCGCTGGAGAACCTACATAAAGACTCTATACAGGCTCTTGGATACCGCATAAGGGAAAAAGGAGCAGTTTTTTCTTATAACACCAGGAATCTTTTTGTCCAACATGGGGCTCAAACCCTGCATCCCTGGGATTAAGTCTCACGCTCTGCCAACTGAGCTAGGTACAATAAAGTGCTGGGAACTTAAGGCCATGTCTGCACAATCCGTTTTACAGCACTTTAACTGCTCCAAAATGGCGGTTTGTTAATTCTGCTGAAGGTGGTTAGGAAGACCCCGGTTCACCTCGCCTGTTGGCATCCCTCTGTCTTGGCAGACGATGGAAGAGTGTGCCTTCAGAGGTGAAGTCAAACCATTGGGAGAGTTGCAGAGCCTGCTCGTGGCTGTAGAGACTGATGTGAGAGAGACACATTGCAGCGGGGAAGACGAAGGCATCTGGTTATACTGCTGCAGATGCACCATGGCGTTTCTTCTCTCTGCGCTCCTCCCAGCCGTCATTCCTTCTCTGCTCACTGCTATGGATGCATGACCTGAATGCCTGTCTCCAGGCACTGTGGTCGTCTGCAAGGGACTCCCATACGGCAGGGCTGGTGTTGCCAAGTTTTCCATGTCGTGTTTCCAAACTTCGTAACACAGAGCTAGTCTCCCAACAGGCCTGGTGCCTGAAGCCAGCTCACCGCAGAGCATGTTCCTGGGAATCCTACCATCTTCCGTTCTGTGGACATGACCGAGCCAGCATAGGTGTTGCTGAGACAGGAGTGTGAACATGCTGGGAATGTGGGTTTGAGAGAGCTCATTTTTGTTTGAGACGCCCAAAATCTTCCTTGACACAGTGTATGTGGAAGGCGTTGAGGCATTGCTCCTGCTGGTTGTAAGTTGCCCACGACTCACTTCCATAAAGCAGCATGCTCAACATTCAAGCCTGCTAAACCTTCATCTTGGTATTGGATGCTAGCATCACGTTCTCTCCCTTTTGGAGAGGCTATTGTTTCTATTATTACTATTTATTACCATTGATTTATTAATTGCAAAACCAACACTAAAATCATTCAAAGAAAAACTCCTTTATACTCCTTTATTTGTAGTTACTTATTTTAGTGATGTATTCCTCCTCCTCCTGCCTCTCATCATAAATCATCATTCTAAGGCAGCTCACAACAACAGAACACAAACAAGAATAACAATACAGTCAAAACATCCTATACTCAAAAGTCCTATTGAGGACTGACCTAAAATGCTCTAGTCAGGATGTAACATATAAAAGCACTCCAATTATATATAAAAGGCCTTGTGATTGTGATTCCTGTGTAGTCTTGAACAATCACCCAGTGATTATTCTTGCTGTGAGATCAAGATGACGATTTATTAGCTTTTAAAGCTGGTGTAGCTTTTAAACTGGGACACAATTATACGTCATATGTAATTAATGCATTGTTCAACTGCTTTACTAACAGAATACACATAATTTCCTCTCTCACCATGAGGCCCTGTCTACAGAACACTCTCACCAGAGACATTTGCCCTTGTGCCTATTTTATAATGCTGCCTTGTCTTCAGCCTAAGTTTCTCTTGATGTTCAACCATTTGATCTAGTTCTGCTTACTGGAGGAAGAAGAGCTGCCGTGCCTCTCCTCTTTCTTCTCCCAGCTAAACATATCACGATCCTTCAGTCTTTCCTTGTAAGACTTGTTTTCTGTATCCCTGACCAACTTTATTACCCTTGACTGAATCTGTTCCAGTTTGTCTAAATCTTTTTTCAAGTGTGGCAGCCAGAACTTGACATGGTTGGTTGTATGCAGTACAGTGGTACCTCGGTTTAAGTACACAATTGGTTCCGGAAGTCTGTACTTAACCTGAAGCGTACTTAACCTGAAGTGAACTTTCCCATTGAAAGTAATGGAAAGTGGATAAATCCGTTACAGACGGGTCCACGGAGTTCTTAAACTGAAAGTACTCAAACCGAAGCGTACTTAAACCGAGGTACAGTATGACTGTATTAGCCATGTTCAGAGTTAAAACTAACTGAGGCCCATTTATTTCAAGTGTCTACTCTGAATAAAAGTAAATTGGTTACAAACTAGTACCCCATAATATGCAAAAATTAGTATAAAGTGGAATCATTTCTTATTGTGACTTGTAAACTCTTGTTCTATTCATCCAGCTTAAAATTGCAGTAGCCTTTTTTCCAGGTGTGTTGCACTCAGGTACAGTACAACTTGTGATAGACTACAATCCCTAGATCCTTCTCACCTGTACTGCTGCCAAGCCAGGAATCATCCTAAACCTGTGCATTTGATTCCCCCCTCCCCTCCAGAATTTTGTGTTTGTCTCTGCTGAATTTCATTTTGTCCTCATCCATACTCACAGTACTTTTGCTCCACACTTTCTAAGCGCAGTTCTGGGTTTCATACCCTCCAACATTTCTCCGATGAAAATAGGGGTGTCCTAAGCCTCAAGGAAAAGCAGGGCATTCCTGGATCAAATCAGAAACCGGGACGGCTTCTGTAAATCTGGGACCGTCCTTGGAAAATAGGGACATTTTGAGGGTCCGGGGTTTTCTAGGTCCATGTCTGAATGTTCCTTTTGTTGTTGTTCCTGCATTTTCTCCAGGAAAACCTGCGTTTTACTGCTGAATTGGAACCAGCAGCAATCTGCAAAAAAAACCCGATTGCCATTTGCTCCAATTAAGTGGTAAAACACAGGTTTTCCTGGGGAAAGTGCTGGGCCAAAAAATAAATACGGTAAAACCTCTCACTCCTGGACAGTGCCTAGAAATGGGGAACAAAGAAATGTGGATGAGCCCTTGGTTTCACCCTAGTTTTCTATTCTCTCGGGGTCATTTTGAATTTTATTCCTTTCTTCTGAGGTGTCAGATCTGCTTGCCAGTTTTATGGCATACACACATTTGAAAAGGATTCCCTCCCCAGTTCAACTAAGTCATTGATCTATGACAAGTCATTTCATGCTTCATATGTTAGGGGGTTTAGAAGAAGCTTCACAGGGTCAGTTGTCTGGCAGGCAGAAACTGCCCAATACTTCACATGTCTCCTGGTCTACGTGTTTATGCGCAGGTGTACAGACAGAGCAGAGGAAAGTAAGCAGTGTTTAATCACAAGGCAGCATCAATCCCCCAACAGCAGCACACTCTGAAAGTTTGCCACAGCTGCTGCTTTCTAACCCAAACTCAATTGTTTCTTTTTCACTCGCTGGCTGTAACGAAAAGGTCCTCCCTCTCTATTACTAAAAATGCACCACAGGAATCCAGGGGTGAAACCACCACCCCCCACTTCTCCTGCCGCCTTAAAATAAACCCCTGTTACTTGGGTTCCTTAGTAAAGAGAGTCTTCCAGCTTATGTGGCCTGGTATCATGAGAAACTCTAGGCTGAAAGACGGAATAACCTCCTGCCTACAGTAACGGGTCTCACTCAGTTTGATTCCCCACTGCAAAAGTTTGCCCTTTCCACTCTGGCAACTTTGTAGCACCCCAGGTTATCCTCCTAAGCCTCCTCAGTGTAACTCTAGGACACAAACCGTTGCCTCTATTCCCGAGGTAAGTTTTGTCCTCTATTGAGCCACCACTTCTGTGAGTTTAGATACCCAGCTGGAATAACTAAGCACATCCACTAACATTTAAGAAAGCTTTATTTGGACTAGATGACTTTTAAATGCGTAATGGTTTCATGTGTACAGGCTCTTAGATCGTATTCTTAGTTTCAATTAACAATGGCTAGATAATATAATTCAATTAAACTCCTCAGAACACTTTAAGATCTCCTACGCCTACCCACACTCTCCCTCGCTCCCACAACCCTCTCAACCGAATTAACTGCCTCCCATTCCTTTTTAAACTCCTGGCAGTCCCGCCCCTCAGGAATGGAATGCGTCATTTATCCAGGAGGTTGGGGTTTAACTCTCTGCACCCTGGAGTTCTTTTGCCCACCAGGCCAATCTGTCACACTGGCCATATTCAAAACTGCACCTTTTCCCTCCTCTTTTGATCCAAACTGACTTTAAAGAATTTCCCCAAGGTAGATGCTGTTGAATAGTGGGTAAGAAGGACGAAGACACAGCTCTCAAGACAACCAGCTCTTTATTCTAGCTCTAAGTCCAGACTAGGGACCCAGGTGGCGCTGTGGTTAAACCACTGAGCCTAGGGCTTGCTGATCAGAAGGTCGGCGGTTCGAATCCCTGTGACGGGGTGAGCTCCCGTTGCTTGGTCCCAGCTCCTGCCAACCTAGCAGTTCGAAAGCACATCAAAATGCAAGTAGATAAATAGGAACCGCTATAGCGGGAAGGTAAACGTTGTTTCCATGTGCTGCTCTGGTTTGCCAGAAGTGGCTTTGTCATGCTGGCCACATGACCTGGAAGCTATACGCCAGCTCCCTCGGCCAATAATGCGAGATGAGCGCACAACCCCAGAGTCGGTCACGACTGGACCTAATGGTCAGGGGTCCCTTTACCTTTAAGGCCAGACTGAACAGTAGCTTAGCCAACTGGCTTATATAGTACTCAGTAACTTGCAACAGTAACAAACTTCCCCTAGCTACCCAATCCGTGAACAGCACTCTCAATCCTTCATTTGCATGTTGTGGACCTGAGTGAGAACTGCAGCCACAGTGGGCAGGGTAAGAACTGCAGCCACGGTGGCCAGAAGGAGTACTGCAGTTAACTTAATACAGAACAGATGCGCATGACATTTGAAAGTTTCATTTTAGGCAAAAGGGAGGTTTGCAGCCTGAGCCTAAGCATGCTTTCTCAGGAATGAGGTCCACTTTGTTCAGTCAGGCTTCCTCTTAAGTAAATATGAACAGGACTGCATTATTAGTGACCCACTTTGCCCAGCCTGTGGTCTAAGATGGGCTCGTTTACATGATGAAAGAGTAGTTCTGTAACATGGTCTTGTGTTTTGGATGAAGCTAAGAAGATACGCCTTTTAACGAGTCACTCCTACAATTCATTTCTTCTATTATTTTATGTGACAGCTTACAACTTGATTATTTGCCCACAAAATAAGATGATGGCCCACTTCACACATAACACTAAGCCAAACCATGTCTTAATGGGAACAAACAAACCTTGGGTTCCCAGAGTGTAGATCAGGCACCCCCAAACTGCGGCCCTCCAGATGTTTTGGCCTACAACTCCCATGATCCCTAGCTAAGAGGATCGGTGGTCAGGGATGATGGGAATTGTAGTCCAAAACATCTGGAGGGCCGAAGTTTGGGGATGCCTGGTGTAGATCATAACTGTGGCCACACCTCTCCCATTCTGCTGCTGTCATGCTCCCAGGGCTAAGCCTTGGTTTGACTTAGCATTATGAACAAATCCGTTCTCATGGTTTGTCATGCTCCAGGAAAACTACAAGTGACAACTAAGGTTTGTTCTTGGTTTATTATTTGTGCTTTGGGGCGACAAGCCCAGAGCTAGGGATCAGATGTAATACTAAGGCAAACAATGGCTTAGCCCTGGGTAGCATGGCAGCAGCAGGACCTGGGGAGGAGTGCAGTGGCCATGATCTTCATGCTGGGAATCCATTTGTTTCCCATTCTTGATAAGCCATGCTTTGGCTTAGCGTTACACGTGTACCAAGCCAATATAGAAATGCTCCTGAAATGTAGTCATGATTGCCTTGAGTCCACAGCTGTTCCTGTTGAATTTTTTTCTTCTTTTCCCTCTGTGTCCCAGGTTCCTTGTCTCTTTTTCTCCCATACCTGACCCACCCCTTGCATATAGATTGCTGTGGAATTTGCATGTTCCCTACGTGCCATTTATCCCTAGCAAATATGGCTTTAGAAAATCACAACACTCAATCTATGCTCTGTCTCAATCCCTTTTGCATTTATTGTGATTCATAATCCATGTAATTCTATGGCTTCAGGGCTGATAACAAATTCTAAATTCCCTATTCTCAAAAGCTCACATCTGAAATGTAAAATGAAAAAAACCAAGAAACATTTGAAATGGTAGGCAGGGAAATGATTGCAGAAAAATAAATATAAGCAACTATGGTATGCAAATTGCATCTTTCCCCCCACCCCCTGGGGCCGATTCCTCAATTCTTTAAAGAAATCTGGATTTTTTTCACAAATCTCTTTTTCAATTAATTTAAACATTTTTGTCCAATTTCATGATTTAATAATAAATAAAATTGGAGCTTCAATAAGCATCAAGAGCGGAACTCTTTCACTGTGTCTGATGATTAACAGGGAGTCAAAGGTGCAAAATTTCCCCATTAACCATAGTGCCCTGACACAGCAACCCTATTGAGTGTTTAGCATCCCAAGGGATGCTCCTGAGAGAATGATCAAAAATCAGGGTGTAGCCAACATCAATCTACTGCCTTTTGAATCCATAGAGTATGTCCAAAACTGTTTTTTCCCCTTTCCCCATAGTCTTAAATACATTACTTGGAATCAAGCTCTGTTTATTTCATGGCAAGACCAACCAACCAACTGAGCAAATATTCAAAACAATAAAGGCACTTCAAAATTATGAGATATGAATAACACAAAACTGAATATTTGTTAGCCTTCTTGCAAAAACACCAGGTTCCTTAGAATACCTGACTAATTAGTTCAGGCTTAGGCACAGAGACAGCAGGGGGAGCAGAATTTAGTGGCTGTGTACTGTACGCACAAACTTGTTTGTAGCACGAAAATGTAGCTTTTCTCAATCCAGAACCATTCATGCTTATCCTCAGCCTGCTGCTTTCAGTCTACATTGATTCTAGATCCTGCCACCCACAAGGATGGGTGTGGTTACTGGATACACATTTGAAACACCCCACCCCTTGAATTGAATGTAGAATATGATGTGTGTATGCAGCCTAAATTTGCCTCATGGGTTTTCAGTTGTAGAAGTTTTAAGAGTGATGGATGCCCTTCGTCTGTAGAGACCTGCTCCCCAAATCCTTCTCTGCCTGAATGCAACAAAAACTAAACAAGCAGTCGAGGAAAGGGTTTGATTCTCTACAATCTTTCCCCACAGCCTGATGTGTGATAGGCAAATTCACAAGAGCAGGGGGAAGTCTTGGCTTTTGAATTCTGAGCCAAATGATGAGTGGGAGCAGAGAGTACCAAAGTGTGGTACCATAATTTGGGAACAGAGCATAGCATACCATGAGTAACTGACACAACGGTAGGGTGTAAATACTTTTACCTATGTTTCTGGAAGCCACAAATATATGGTTGTGGTAGGGCACAAAACCAGTATTACACTGATATTTTGCTGACTATTTTGCATCAATTTAAAATACTGTAGTTTGCATCACTGGAGCTTTACTGAACTGGGCAACCTATGTGTTGCCTTCCACAGCTGCTAAACAGAAATGGAATCAAGTTGAGACCAAGTCTCCCATTTTTCCCGGGAAATCCCTGTTTTTCCAGCTGTTCCTAGCTGAAAAAACGGATCTTTTTGTTTTTCCCCGGTTTATTCTGGCGCGGCGGCCATTTTAGAACTGGGAGGAGCATGCTCAGAAGCGACTATTGATGCTGCTCTGCCCAGTTCCAAAATGGCTGCAGTGCAACCTCTGGCGCAACGGCCATTTTGGAACTGGGCAAAGCAGCATCAAAAGTCACTTCTGAGCATGCTCCGCCCAGTTCCAAAATGGCGGCAGCGCTACTTCTGGTCTGCTATTTCCGGCCCGGTCCCTAATTTCTCTGACAGCAACTTGGCAGGTATGCACGTGTGCAATCATATACTTTAGTCCTGCAAATTAGAGCAAGAGCTTCTTTTCTGAGCTTGCTCATAAATGCAGTGGAATCTAGAACAACAATAGAATTTGAACAGACAAATCAGCCATCTTAAAATTCACCTGGGGATCAGAGAGATCTTTCTTTCTGCATTCATTTGCATTCCCTTTTGGCCTTGAAATAAATTACATCCAACCTTGGCTTGCTCAGAGCTAAGCCTGAAGTGTTAAACTCATCATTGTTACCTGAGATCACAGATAACTCTTGACAAGAAATGTACTCTTTCCCAAACAAAGCAAAATATAGTCTGAAGTACCCAATAAGATGCTAGTAAAATAAGGCCATATCCCTCCCTAGGTACCTTTTTTTTGTTTAAAAATATATATCTTATTTACATCAGCAGGGGATCTTGTCTACATTGATTTACTGCCATGTATTATGCATCGTTGCAGTTTGAATATTGGGTTGGATTTCTTTGTATAAAAATAGGGAATTCACTTCGGGGACTGGCAGCTATAGGTAAGATAAGCAGTTAGCAATAAACTTTGCAAAATAAATTAAGCACAGCATAGTAATATTTAGAATTTGCATGGGGTTCTTTTGGGCGGGGGAGTATTTAAACTGCATCACATTATGTCTTGAATCCTTACAACAATCCTCTTAGGTAGACTGTGTATTTTCATATCCAAACTGCAAAGGAGGGGATTTCTACAAGTGCAGCTTCGTCATGCAATGGTGGGGAATCTGTGCCTGCAGAAATTCCCTCCTCTACATAATTATTAAAGTTATTGGTATCCTGGAGTCTTTTTAATCTGGCCACCTAATGCCTTATATTGAACCAGGTTAATGGCCCATCTACCTCAGTATTGTATACTTGGATTCCAGGACTCAGAGGTCTTTTCTAGCCCTACTACTTGCTATTCTTCACTAAGATAGTGCAGGCAGTGAAAATGGGACTGGTCCTTGAGGAGTCGAAATAGTCGCTCAAGTCCTGCAAAGGGCTCATGCCTAGAAGAAGAATTGTGGCTTCTTAAAATGCGGTGTTGGGACCTAAAAACTTGAAATATATGTTTTATCTTCAACAGAGCCTATGGCTCTGCTGAACCTGGAAGGGCTTGACGGAGGCTTAAGAACTGCATCTACAGTATATATAGTTGGTACTTTCAAATGACTGTAATGGTTTGCTCCAGTGAGAACTGTACTCCAGAGAGACTTCATCCTATTTCTATGTATAGCATAAATTAAAACCTGCAAACGAAGAAGGCGGCAAAAAGCATGAACAGAGAATGAGAAGGAGGGGGAGATGTTGGCTTTAGCAGAGCATATTTATTTATTACAGTGATTTATATCCTGCATTTCAGAGAGCCAATGTGGTGCTGTGTTAGATTAGGACCTGGGAAGCCAGAGTTCAATCCCCACTCAGCCATGATGCTTTAGCGGAGATTCCTGCTGTTATGTATTGGCTTAATTTGTGTACATGAGTTCCTCTGCTAGTCCTGTAACTACCTTTCCCGCTTCAGTGCGATTCAAATGGGTGCGGTGACAGTTGCTATTGGTTAACTTGTTAGCAGAATTTGGATCCTTACTCTGCTAGGGTTCCGCCAAAATCTAAATGTATCCTTTCCCCAACCCCTGCTCCTGAGCGTATAAAAGGAGCTCACCCTTTCCCTCCAGTTAGTCAAGATTCCTACTGCAATAAAGAAGATTGTTCTTGTTATACTTGACTCCTAGAAGTTCCTTGCTAGTATGCTGACTCACTACTCAGAGCTGACTTCACGAAGAGCTGAAATCGCACTCACGACATAACACCTGCATTGCAGGGGGTTGGGCTAGATGACCCTTGGGTCCCTTCCAACTCTAAGATCCTATGTTTCTATGAAGCTCACTAGGTGACCTTGGGCCAGTCACTGCCTCTCAACCTAACCTACCTCACAAGATTGTTGTGGGGATTAATTGAGCAAGGGGGGAACCTTCTATGTCACCTTGAGCTCCTTGGAGAAAAAGGTGGGCTATAAGTGCAATTAAATAAACAAAATAAAATACAAATGCTTTAAAGGGAGTTTACACATAGCATTACATTACATATATTTAAAAACACAATAAGAAATATAATTGGGATCCTTCCCATGGGGTGGTTTGATGGTCGATCATCCTGTGAGGTAAGCAGAGAATTCAGCTGGAGAGCAGGCACTAGACGGTGGTTCAGTGTGGTACAGAATGGATTGCCTGTGATATCTGTTCCTCTAGGGATTTATCACTGCTGGCCATGTCTCGAAAGGAGTTCCATTCTGTATATTCAATCACTGCGTCTCTCTATCACATTCTAATTGATGGCCTTTTAGGTGCTCTGTAATTGGTTTGCATTTATGCACAACAATCTGTTACTATAAAAACTCCACTCTACAAATGCTTCAGCTCGTCCTGTCTTGCAAATCATTTCTTTGTTAAGTTTTTGTAACAGGGAATTTGTATAAAGTCTTTATGTTGCTGTCCCCTCCCCCCTTTATGCCACTGTACACCTGCTTTTTGGGGGGAGAGGGGGCAGCAACAATTCCACCCCCATGTTTGCCCTGTAATATGCATTCCTCACTGTTGTTAACTTGCAAAGTGTTTTCCAATCAATCTGTCATCATAATAGCCTTTGTGAAGTCACTATTGTCATTTCAATAGGCTTACAACATCATTTACTTTATAAATATTACTAAATAAATCCTCTTTACAATTATGATCATATCTCTAGCACTTCAGCACTTGTTCAGAGAGGTGGGAAACCAGTCATAGTGATAGCAGCAAGTTCTTTATCATACTTACACTCCACTTTTTCCTCCGCAGTTCCCCACCAGAGCACCAATCAAGTCCACACCAATTTGCATCAACCAGCACCTGATACTTCCTGCTGGTCAGCCATTTTCGAGCACATTGCTACCCTTGCAGAGTGAAGCTCCGAGCCGGCAGTGGAGAGCGGTGGATTTTTCAAAAAAAAAAATTTGAAGAAATTGGAATCCGTGAGTGTTATGTACTGAGCTGAATCCTAGAACAATAGGATTCAGAATCAGCGGGAGCTACCCAATCCAACTCCAGGTGGAAGTGAATCCGCAACCTGATTGGCCTGCTGGAGCAGCCAATCAGGCGGCTGGCAGAAGTGAATCTGCTACCTGATTGGCCTGTAGGAGCAGCCAATCAGGCTGCAGGCAGAAGTCAATCCACAATATAATTGGCCCACAGGTGTAGCCCTGAAGTAGCCAATCACGCAAGGCCCATTGTGTAAATAATGTATATAAGCAGATGGTTTTGGGAAAAGAGCCATTCTTCTTCTCCTCTTCTCCTTGATGACTATGAGCTGAATAAAGAGCATGAAATTCACTCTCGACTCCGAGTACATTTCACTGGCGACGAAGGTGGGATCCTGCTGAGCTGACCGCCACCACGCACTGCACCGCAGCACCGCCACCTGCTGCACCGCTGCATCGCACCGTGCATCCAGGCTTCAGCTCCAGGACCCAAGGAACCCAGAATGGCAACCGACAGCAGCTTCTCGCCATTCAAACCAGCATCAGGAGACTGGGAAGGGTACGCCGCCCGTTTCAACTTCCTCCTGCAAGCGAAAGAAGTCACCAACGATGCCATGAAGAGGGCGACATTCTTCAGCGTCTGTGGAGAGGAGACGTTTGAAATCGCCCGGGCTCTCCTTGCACCTAGAGATGTCGCTACCGTCTCTTACAAAACAATAATGGAACGGCTGAAGGAGCACTTCTCACCACAGCCCTCGGTGGTAGCTTGCCGAAATGCCTTCTACGCAAAGCGGCAAGCCCCGGGGGAAACCATAACTGGGTTTGTGACCTCCCTCCGCCAAGCCGCCCGGCTATGCAACTTCTCAGAGTTGGAGAACATGCTTCGTGACCGCCTCGTCGGTGGCCTGAGGGACGAGATGTTGCAACGACGCCTCTACGCAAAAAAAGACCTCACGTTCCAGATTGCTCTGGAGGAAGCCCTGGCAACCGAAGCCGCCGAGAAGTCAACGCAAGAGGCACGACCGGCCCCGCCATCCCAACCGAGGGTCTACCACGAAGACCTCACCGACGAATCCGAATCTGACAGGGAGGAAGTACACCGAGTACAGCGGCGCACTCAAGCAGCACACACACCACAGCAGCCTCGACGAGAAGGAGGGAACTGTGCAAGCTGCGGGGAGAACCACGAGAGGAGGACCTGTCGTTTCCGCAACGCAGAGTGCAGGCAGTGCCGAAAATTGGGACACATCGCCCGGGTGTGTCGGGCTCGACTCACCCGTCGACAAGCATCAGATGACCGACCCAGGAGCCCCAGGTCACACGGCACCATGCACCAAGGCAACTCGACGGAGATCACGGACTACCAGGTATTCCAGTTGCCCCATCCCAGCACAGAGAAAATTTATATAGAGGTACAGATAGAGGGAGCCCCATGCCGCATGGAGCTGGACACGGGTTCAACTCTATCCATAATCTCGGCCCGAACATTAAGGGAACTGTGCCCTAATGGGGGTCCCAAACTAAGGCCGGCCCCATTCACCCTCCGGGACTTCCAGAAACGTAAGGTCCCTACAATGGGGGTGGGGACCTTCAGGGTGCAATATCGAGGGCGAAAGCAACAATTGGACTTGCTGGTAGTTAAGGGCCCCTACGTTAGCTTACTGGGACTGGCATGGTTTGGACCTCTGGGGCTAGCCGTTACCGGGGTGAACCGCACTAGCTTACAAGTGGATGTGGACGCCATATGCAAAGAGTTTCCAGGGGTTTTCGATGGGGCATTGGGACGATATACAGGACCCCCCATTGCCCTACAGCTAGACCCCGCTGTACGACCCATCAGGCACAAGGCCCGCCGGGTCCCGTTCGCCCTGAAACCCCGCATAGACGAGGAATTGGACCGGCTCGTGGAGCAAGGAGTGCTGGAGCCGGTGCCCAACGCCCCCTGGGAAACTCCAATTGTCACACCCGTCAAGCCTAACGGTTCGGTCCGCATCTGTGCAGACTACAAATGCACCATAAACAAGGCTCTCACGGCCCATGCATACCCAGTGCCAGTGGTCAGCCATGTCCTCGCCACCCTGGCTGGGTCAAAAATCTTTGGCAAACTGGACTTGGCCCAAGCGTATCAACAGTTACCTGTGGACGAAGCCACAGCAGAGGCTCAGACGATTGTGACGCACAGAGGGGCATTCAGAGTAAAGCGGCTGCAATTTGGCGTTAGCGTGGCACCAGGCATATTCCAGAATCTAATGGACTCTCTCCTTAAAGGGATTCCTGGCGTCACCCCCTTCTTCGATGATGTACTGATCGCCGGGCCCACACCAGAGGAATTTGAGGACCGCCTCCGCTCCGTCCTGCACCGTTTCCAGACGGCGGGCCTCAAGGTGAAGCGGGAAAAGTGTTTACTGGGAGTGCCGCAGGTGGACTTTCTGGGATTTAAGGTGGACGCAGAAGGGGTCCATCCAACCGGTGACAAGGTACGGGCCATTTGTGAGGCCCCAGCGCCCAAGAGCAAGCCCGAACTTCAGTCATTCTTGGGACTATTGAACTTTTACCATGCCTTCCTTCCCCATAAGGCAGCGGTAGCGGAGCCCCTACACAGACTCCTAGATAAAAGGGCCCCTTGGGTGTGGGGCCATCGACAAAGGGCCGCATTCCAGGCAGTCAAGGACTTGCTCGTCTCGAACTCGGTCTTGGCACACTTCGACGAGAGGCTGCCAGTGGTGCTGGCATGCGACGCCTCTCCCTATGGCATCGGCGCTGTCCTGGGACACCAACTCCCGGATGGAAGAGAGGTGCCGGTGGCATACTTCTCCCAGACGCTTGCTGCAGCCGAACGAAACTACTCACAGATTGACAAGGAGGGTCTGGCAATCGTGAAGGGCGTAAAAAAATTCCATGATTTCTTGTACGGGCGGCCCTTTACCATAGTGACTGACCACAAGCCGTTGCTTGGCCTGTTTGCCCCCGAGAAGCAGACCCCCCAAGTGTTGTCTCCACGTGTCCTCAGGTGGTCAATTTTCCTTGCCGGCTACCAGTATGCACTAATCCACCGCCCTGGGAAGGCGATGGGCCACGCAGACGCCCTCAGCAGGCTACCACTACCAGAAACAGGCCCCGACCCAGCGCCTGCGCAAGAGGTTATGACCCTGGAGCTGCTTCCCGACCGACCCATTCAGGCACAAGAAGTTGCGCACCATTCCACAAAAGATAGGGTCATCTCCCGGGTCCTGGACTGGGTGTGGCGAGGATGGCCCAGCAGCAGCCCCGGGCCAGAATTCGCTGGCTACACAAACCGCAAACATGAACTGTCGGCCCACAAGGGGTGCCTGTTATGGGGAAGCAGGGTTGTTGTTCCCCAGCCCCTCCGCAAAAGGGTCCTCACAGCCCTACACGAGACACACCCAGGGGTAGTGAGGATGAAGGCCCTTGCCAGGAGTTATGTGTGGTGGCCGGGGATTGACAGAGAGATAGAGGCCTGGGTCCAACACTGCCAGACCTGCCAAGAATCCCGCCCGGATCCCCCAAGGGCCCCAGTCCAGCCCTGGGAGTCCGCCCGACATCCATGGTCACGCTTGCACGTGGACTTCGCTGGCCCCTTCCAGGGAAAAACATTCTTCATAGTGGTGGATTCCTACACCAAATGGCTGGAGGTCGCACTGGTACCGTCCACTTCTACGGCGGCAGCCATCCGGGTACTACGTAAGCTTTTTGCAACCCACGGGCTCCCTGACACCCTCGTCTCGGACAATGGAACCGCATTCACGTCAGAGGAGTTCCAGATCTTCACAGCGCAGAACGCCATCCGCCACATCCGCTCAGCACCATTCCACCCGGCCACCAATGGCCAAGCGGAGCGCATGGTGCGGACCACCAAGGACAGCCTCCGCCGCATGACACAAGGGGACTGGGAATACCGCCTTGCCGCATTTCTTCTAGCACAGCACAGCACCCCAAGCACAACGACGGGCCGGAGCCCAGCTGAACTACTAATGGGCCGGCGCCTTGCAACTAGACTGGACCGACTTCACCCCGACAGAGCTCAGGATGAGGTAGTGGTGGGGAAAGGCAGGAACCCCCGACCATTTGGGCCCAGGACGCAGTGTACGCAAAGAATTTTGGGGCAGGCCCAGCATGGGTACCCGCCACAGTCACCAAGGTGACCGGTCCCGTGTCGTACGAGGTACTAACGGAAGGGGGGCAATGTTGGCGCCGCCACTGCGACCAGCTACGGCGACGATTCCCAGGAGGAACCCGGGAGGAGAGTGGGACAGAGGGGTCCCAAGGGGACAGCAGGGCAGTGAGGCCTGTAGAGCGAGAGGGGTGGACAGGGGAAGCAGAAGCAGTAGGCACAGAGGGGCGCCCCGAGGCTGGAAGGACACCGGAACCAGAGCCACAACCTAGTGGTTCAGTGGCGCCAGACCAGACAGCCCCGGCACAGCCAGCAGCCTCGGAACACGAGCCAGAACCAGAACCCCTGACCAAGGAACACCCCAGGCCACAACGCACACGGAGGCGGCCAGCAGACCTTGGGGACTACGAATGCAACTTCCCGGGCAGGACTGGAACTTAGAGGGGAGGGGTGTTATGTACTGAGCTGAATCCTAGAACAATAGGATTCAGAATCAGCGGGAGCTACCCAATCCAACTCCAGGTGGAAGTGAATCCGCAACCTGATTGGCCTGCTGGAGCAGCCAATCAGGCGGCTGGCAGAAGTGAATCTGCTACCTGATTGGCCTGTAGGAGCAGCCAATCAGGCTGCAGGCAGAAGTCAATCCACAATATAATTGGCCCACAGGTGTAGCCCTGAAGTAGCCAATCACGCAAGGCCCATTGTGTAAATAATGTATATAAGCAGATGGTTTTGGGAAAAGAGCCATTCTTCTTCTCCTCTTCTCCTTGATGACTATGAGCTGAATAAAGAGCATGAAATTCACTCTCGACTCCGAGTACATTTCAGTGAGTAAGTGGAAATTTAAGGAAAATTTCAATTTAAGAATTGGCCACGGGGGAAGATTTAAACAGGAAGTTGATCTCCCCCATTGAGAGAACAGTGACGCAATATGCTTGCCCTTAGCTGGAAAGGTGAAAGGAAGTTATTAATTTACCAAGAATTGGACCTAAAACCTTCCCCCTGAGGCAGGTAAAGGGGAGAAGGGATGAATTTACTAAATTCCCTGCAAAATTTCAGTGTTGTTCAAGAAAAGTCCCCTCTGGAAGCTGGATTCGGGTCCCTGGAGGGATCAGTGAGTTGATTTTATGATATTACAACAATAAGGAATTTGTTTACTTCTTTGAGACTGCCAACTGCCAACTTTGAAGTGAGTGTAAAATTCAAGACTGTGTTTAAGACTTTTAGCAATGATCTTTGAGACATGATTAAAAACTAAACTGAGATTATAACCAGATCGGATATAAAAACGGCGTTTGAAGTTTGAAATTTGATCCCTGCCATTTCCAGATTTGTAATCTGCTGTATTCCCATGAAATTTGAGATGTCCAGGATGCCTGAAGCCACAACATCATCGCAGGAATTGGACTTGCAAAAGGTACTTTTGGAGCTTTTGGACATCAAAAATGAACTGTACATAAGCAACCAACAGTTGCGCGAAAATAATAAACAGCTGCGTGAAATGAGAGAAAGGAACTGTTTGGAAACTGGAATTGGAAAAGGACCGATTCCAGTGGACAACGAAGAGAAGCAAGATGGTCAATTATCAATACTGGACAATGTTGTTGAACTTAAAGAATTTAAAGAACTTAAAGAAGAGGAGGAAGATGAATGGTATAATGTTCCACCAGTGAGAGAGGGGGAACAGGATACAGGCTTGACCCAAGGAGTCCTCAAAGAAGAACCAGTGTGGATTACTGTCCTCCTAGTGAGAGAAGGAGGGCAGGGTACACACTGGGACCAGAATTTAAAAGGGGAAAAAAGAGAGGCTGGACTGGATTATGAAAGTATAATTAGATAGTTTCGATCCACAGCACTCAAAAAGAGTGGAAAGGTAGCCGGCGGGTGCTGTGCAACAGGTGGAGAATTGGGGAGGCAGCAGAGGATGCTTAAGAAAGTTTGGTGGATGGGTTGGGAAAGGGTGGGAGTGGGGTGAGTGATATTAATATCTGTTATTTTTCTGGATTGATTTGGTAGGTCCGAAACTGGTATGATATATGGAATTCGCTGAAACGTCTGGGAAACCCTGATCCAGGGGAAGGGGGGATGAATTAGCTTTAATTGTTTAAGTGTTATTATTATATAAGAATTAATATTTGAATTGTGAATCATTTTTGGTAAAAAGGTTAAGCCAAGGGGAGAAATAAAAGATAGAAGAATGGGAAATTAAAAATTATTTGATTTGGGAAAATTGATTAATTATAAGTGAAGATAGTTGATATTTATAGAATAGAATATAAAAGTTGAAAGATAATGAGAAATGTGTTAGAATGATTTAAGATAATAATATGAAAACTGCTGCCTAAATGGTACTATAAAATGGACCCAGTGAGGGGGGAGTCGAGGAAGTCCACAATGTTATGAAAAATGAAAAAAACCGAAATGTTATTCATTTTCTTTCTTTCTTTTTTCTCTTTTTTGATGTCTTTTATATATAATGTTATTCTTTTGGGGTGCTTGTATTTTTTTGTACCCCATATGGTTTGTTTTTATTTCTTTTTGTTTTTCTGTTATAAAATTTAATAAATATATATTTTTTTAAATGAATGTTGTCTCCAAAAAGAGATTTTGGGTGCTTTTTATCTCTCTACAGATTAACCACAAGCTGTAAGCAAGGTTTGTTCTTGTATTATAGCTCATGGTCTTGTATTATGGCTTTGGGTTCAGATGACATGGTAAGCTAAACAATGGTTTAATGCACAGCAACTGAAGGGCTAGAGGAGCTAAGCAGCCACAATCTCCTCTCTAGGAGGACCCCATGCTTACACATTTGTGCTAAACCATGGTTTGGCTTAGTGTTACAGGCAAACTGAATCAGGGACTCAGGGTCCTGTAGTCTCCTCTCCTCCTCTTGTTATCTTTTGAGTTCTCTGCTTCATTAGTTATAACAAACGTTACTTGGTTTGTGGCAGCAAATCATATTAGAGCTGAGCCATTAGAGCTATTAGAGCTGAACCAGCAAACTATGGTTTGCAGTTTCTCTCCATAGCTGGAGTTCTAGCCAGTTTCAAACTGTGCTCTACAATTTTGATTTAGAAGGCAACTGCTTGGTTTATTGGATGTGGCAGCATACTAATAGTTTCATGCAATCCAGGAAGTTAGTAGGTTGCAGAAGTACCTTGCTGGCTGGGGCGGGGCTGCGACACTAGTTTCCAGGTAGATGGGTTGCTATTGCTTTCTTTTGGGGGTGGTGGTGGTGGTGAAGCAGTGTAAAGTCAGCAGAGTGCAAATGCTCACATAGTGGCTCTGCCTCACCCAGAAAGCCAATTCTACTAAGCGGAGTACTTGAACACAGGGCTACATCTGTAGTGCTGGGATGGAGAACATCTGGACCTCAGATGTTGTCCTATTCCAAATCACATCAGTCCCAGTCAACACAGCCAACAGTCAAGGATGATGGGAGTTGTTGTCCAACAATCTCTGGAGATCCATATCTTCCCCATCTCTGCTGTAGCCCCCAAATATGGTTTTGTATAACCCTCATCTAGCAATTTGCACATGGCTACCCAGTAAGTTACCAGGACGTGGGTGGCGCTGTGGCTTTAACCACAGAGCCTAGGGATTGCCGATCAGAAGGCGTTTCGAATCCCCGTGACGGGGTGAGCTCCCATTGCTCGGTCCCAGCTCCTGACAACCATGCAGTTCGAAAGCACATCAAAGTGCAAGTAGGGGGAAAGGAGGCGTTTCTGTGTGCTGCTAAATAGATAAATAGATAAATAGGTACCGCTCCAAGCGGGAAGGTAAACGGCGTTTCTGTGTGCTGCTGTGGTTCAACAGAAGCGGCTTTATCATGCTGGCCACATGACCTGGAAGCTGTACGCCGGCTCCCTTGGCCAATAATGCGAGATGAGCGCCGCAACCCCAGAGTTGGTCACGACTGGACCTAATGGTCAGGGTTCCCTTTACCTTTACGCAGTAAGTTGGAGTAAGTAAGGATTTGAACATAGGAGAGCTAATCACCTTGTTAAGGTACTGCTGGAAATCAAATAATGTTTCTTTATGTTCTTTCCAAATTATATCAGTCCGGGTTTAGAATCCAATCCTAATTACATAGAAAGAGATCTTTAACTGGCTATTTATTCAGATCTATTCAGATAAATGGAAATGCCTGTCAGTTCAATCAACAGAGAGCCTGGCCTGTATTTGCTCTTGAGATCTTAGAAGTGAGTTGGTAGAAAAAGCAAATGAATGTACTGTCAAAAGGTAACCAAACAAGGTAGAGAAGAATGAAAAGAGCCTCTCTGTTCTTTCACTGTGTGAAAAAGGCCATTGTGCCGCTCTTTCTAAAAAACCGTCAAAGAAAGGGTTAAGTAGTCATTCTTACTAGATGTGCTGACCTAAATAGGAGGATCTGTCCCACCTCCCTTGTTATCATTGTGAGTTTTATCTCTTCACCAAGACTTTGGAACTGCAAAATGATTCTGGGATGGTTAAACAGAACCAGAATTCTCAGTAATTGCATCTGTGGAGTTCTGAGACAACCCGCAACCCTCAGCAATACATTAGTGCATCTAGAAGTCAAGTCCCAGACCGGACCTTTAAGGAGAAATAATATCCCTTTAGAGCTGAGTGCAAATTAAGTGGCCTGGAAATCAAAAACTCATAAAACATTCATTATAAAATGGGTTTCCCCAGTATCTTAGTTATCATATGGGAGTCTCGCCTAACCTGCATAAGAGCTAAACTTGGCAAACCCCCCAGGATGAATATTCTAATAGGGAACACAGGAGAGACTTAAACAGAGAGGAATTTAAAATCCTCACTTTATGTGCCTCTTGGTAATGGACAGCAGGTGTGGTGAAACAATTAAGAGAGATAAAGCAATTATATTTGAATTGATCTAATCGTCTTCTCCCAGTGGGATCTGGAAGAGATCGCTTACTAGAATTACCACTTTTCATCAATAGGTAGACATTCTGGGAAAGTGCATTTCAAATGACAAAACCATGAACTTTATTTGCATGTGAGTGGGATTAGTCAAAGCAAAGGGGCAATGGAAAGACTTCCACTGAACTAAAAATCTGCCCCGGTGGAGGGGGAAAGAGCAATGTGTGCCTTGTTGTGGTATCAAAGAAACTGTGCTCGCCTGAAGCAGCTTTAATCCATCCACTATTTTCTCAGAATCTGTGTGCATTTTATTGCAAAACTCTGATCCCAAAGCACACAAAACGAAACACACACACACACACAAATTGAACTAAAAGTGTATAACAGAAAAGGAAACCTTACTGATTTGTAAGGAAAGAAGGAAAAACCAGATCTGACTTTTAAATATTGTTTGAATCACCTTTGTACATTTTCCTCCAATTCAGTATTTACTGCTACAGGTGCTCCAGTCTTGGTAGTTGATTGGAAACGTAAACTTCAATTTACACAATTCTTAGGCACATCTCTGGCTGCTAGAGTTTGCTGCCTTTCCCCTGGTCCTTTTCCTGTGCCTTTAACAGCATTCCGACATGCAGAAAATCTTCAAGTTAAGTTTTCTTGGCATGGAAATAAAGGGATGGGAAAGGTTTGACCTGATTATTGTGGGTGTGGGTGTGAGAGGGAAGGGAAGCTGCTGTTAAAGTGGAATGGAAAAGAATGGACATCCTACTGGCTGTTTATTGTCTGACTGTGCCGACGTTATCCCAGATTTCTGATTTGTTTATAATGGAATCAGTTTTCTGAGTGCTCCACCAAGGGCATAAACAGCCCACATGGATATGGAGTAGACATTCACATATCCATCAATTTCATCAATCAGTTGTTAGATTTAATAAGCACCATGCTCTCTCCATGTTTGAATCAGTGAGAACCTAAGAGGTGCCGGAACTCAACATGAATGACTGTGTTGTTCTCTTATAATGGCAATGATGCCCACCAGAGAGGTGCTTGGACTGAGTTTTGGCCGGAAAAAAACCCCCAAGCCTGCTGAATCAAATCAGACCAAAGGCCTGTCCAGTCTAGCCCCCTGCTTCTCACAACCAGATGCCTTTGGAAGGCGACAGGCAGGGCATGTTGTTCCTCAGCAACATGTGTTCTGAGGCATGGTTCTTCTGAACTTGGAGGCTCCATATAACAGTCGTTACTAGCTCATGATAGCCTTATCCCGCCAAATGGTTATGTGAATTCTTCCATGCTAGGCAGTAACAAACTTAAATTGCTGTTTAGAGAATGGCACGGTCATTGCCTGTACCCTCAGATCCACCAATACATCCTTTAACTATTTGGCAAGAGAATGGCAGGTGGTCAAGCACATTCTCCGGTTGAAGAATATCCTACAGGATCAAAGGATAAAAAACCAAAGCAGTATAATTGCCACGGAAAGGAAGGTACAGGTGCTACAGCTAACAAGTGTTAATCCAATTTTTTTTTAAAAAAGAAAACTGGGAGTACAAAAATCAACATCAATAATGCAATTCAAGTTGGCATGTGCCAACGTGGCCATGTACATAGGCTTCCTCAATGTGTGATAGGGCTTTGGAGTGGCAAAAGAAATGGTGTGTCTTTCGTTGTCTGCCTTGTCTTTATTCACCCCCGTGAAAGAAAGCTCAGATTCAATTATTCATGAGAACTCTATTTTTCCCTTTGGGTAACCTGTAAATAAATGTTAAAACACCCATGCTCTTTTGATGAATATTCCCTGTTGCTTGTGCAAACGTGTCAGCCTTTAAATGAAACGCAGCCATGCTCAGTAGAATTTTCCTTGTTGCTGTCACGAAGGTGGATGTGACAGCAGTTGGCATTTGTACGGCTGAGCAATGAGCAACGGTGGTGCTTCCTGAACATTTTAGGAGCGCAGTTAGTAGGACCAGAGTATCCACCTGTCGTTCAGCTCTGCCACATAACCCACACACCTCTGAGCTGTATTTGCATGGTCTGCCCATCAAGGCTAATGCGACTTGATAAGGTTTCATCAACCATTTACAATTGCTTAGATGCGGAGATGCCAGCAAGTGGGTTTAACACCAGGGAGCTTGAGTAACTGGTGGACTCTATAGAGCAGGCACCCCCAAACTCGGCCCTCCAGATGTTTTGGGACTACAATTCCCACCATCCCTGACCACTGGTCCTGTTACCTAGGGATAATGGGAGTTGTAGTCTCAAATCAACTGGAGGGCCGAGTTTGGGGATGCCTGCTATAGAGGGAGCAGCTACTAGGGTCCGTTGCATTCATGCCCTGCTTGTGGGCTTCCCTGGGGCACCTGATTGTCTACAGTGGAAAGCAGGATGCTTAATTAGGTAGGCCTTTGTTGCTCTTTTCATCTTCTTGAGAAATTTTAGTTCAGCTTTATGCAGAAGTTTGTTTTTTTTTTAAAAAAAAGTTCAGCTGCTAGGTAACCCTCACACGAAAAGGCTCTATCCATATTTGTACCTGAAGGAGCGTCTCCACCCCCATCGTTCTGCCCGGACCCTGAGGTCCAGTACCGAGGGCCTTCTGGCGGTTCCCTCGTTGCGAGAAGCCAAGTTTCAGGGAACCAGGCAGAGGGCCTTCTTGGTGGTGGCGCCCGCCCTGTGGAACGCCCTCCCATCAGATGTCAAAGCGAAAAACAGCTACCAGATCTTTAGAAGACATCTGAAGGCAGCCCTGTTTAGGGAGGCTTTTAATGTTTAATAGATTATTTTATTTCATTTTTCTGTTGGAAGCTGCCCAGAGTGGCTGGGGAATAAATAAATAAATAAATAAATATTGCACCCAGGGCCGGCCCTACGGCCAGGCTGGCTGGTGTAGGGCGCCAGGGCGCCTGCCCGCCCACCCGCTGCGGAGCTGCACCCCCGCCTGCCGGCCGTGTCGTACAGCTCCGCCAGCCCGCCGTGCTGGGCCCGCCGCGGCGCCAGGGCCCTGATTGCACCAAGGATGTGCTGGTTGTAACTATGGTTCTTAGTATGGTTCTATGATATTCTTCCTCATCTAGGCATGTGGAGTTCCAGATTGAAATCACCACTCAGCCATGAAGCTCACTGTGTGTGCTTGGGCAAGCTGCTGTCTCTTTCAGGCTGTTTGACTTCCCTCACAGGGTACATATGGGGATAGCCTAGAGGTGGAAGAAGCATGTTGTACACTGCCCTGAGTTTCTTGGGAGGAGAGGCGTGAAATAAAAGTAATAACAGAATATCAGAATAGGGAAGGTAAAGTGGTTTCAGTTACTAAAGCGTAAGTAAAAATAAAAGTTCAATGCAGGTCTTTCTTTTCCCCCATTCTGAGTTTGATGCCAACTGCCTGGGGTTAGAAATGAGCTTTCTGTGTGAGTAGGATAACCCTAACCCTAACCCTAACCCCAAAGGCTTCTCTCTGTGCCCACAGCACTCACTGCTGTCATTTTTTTCTTGCCATATTAAGGATTAAAAGCAGAAAGCTAAGTTTCTCTGTGTTTCACATTTACAATGCCATCAGAGATTTTGTTTGTTTGTTTGCTGTATTCAATATACCCCATTCACAGAGTTGATGGCTGTTTTTACCTGTTAAAATAAATCCCAAACCAGTTAGAAGAACAACATTAATATTTCCCTCTACCACTTCTAGAGTCCTTAACACAAGTATCTTCCCTGCCTGATCAGTGGCCACAATCCAATGCAGAGAGTTAGGAACGCTTAAACCGGCTGAAAGAACTTAAGAACACTTAGTGTTTTATTGTGGCCAATGACAATATAATACTAACTTAACCAGTTGGCAAACTGCTCCAATGTGGATAGAAAGAATGGAATAAAGTGCATTAGCCATAGGCAACTACATATCCTTCCCCCTTATGAACTGGGACTCCAGCTACCTCTGAATATCAAAGGTATAGAGGGAAGAAAATCCTATATTTATATAGAAGGACTGATTTTATTTCAGTACATTCAAAAACAAACCGGGGGAAAATAATAATCGAGAACAGGTTATTTGACCTGTGTTCATTTGTCATCACTTTGTTTTTCTTCCTTGTATTTTTACAATCAGGAATTGCATAGAATTGTCAATCAGGAAATCGAACTCCTCCCACAGAAAACCTGCAACTGCTCAAAACTGTTGCTAAGGATTTCCTGGCTGTTGGTCCATTCTTCTCATAGGTTTTCAAAAGACACCATGGGCATTGCTGGTGGACCTTCACTCAATGATATTTCATAGCAAAGAAACCCTCTTATAGAGGATGGTGTCTAGTTCATAAGTGAGTCTATTGAACTTGGGGGGTGGTGATTTTTCGTCTTAAAAACCGAGCCGATCACGGGCACATGTAATAAATCGCAAGGACGCCTCTCTTAACACAGTGTTAAAACTTGACGTTCAAAAGCTGACAACCTGGGATAGTTAAATTCTACCACCCCCTGCTGGGGGGAGAATACAGAATTCCAAATCCCCAACCTGCTCTCCTGCTGGTTAGCTTTCTCAAAATGTGTACAAAGAAAGACCAATGTGTGTGTTGTTGTTGGGGAGGGGAGTTGTTTAAGCAAGCAAGACAGACACAGGTACCCTGAAATTCTAGCTGTTATCAAGGCCTCCAAGTTCAGTGTGTTAGTTGGTTTTTGGTATTTGTAACTCCTTGAACAGGCTTTCCTTGTTGGTGGCTGCTTTTATATGGGACTTAACCCTCCCCCTCTTCTGCAACTTCACCTGACCCTGGGAAAGTTGTGTGAGCTCAGCACCCGAACTCAGGAGTGCTGGATCCCTCTAGGTCCTGAAGTTCCAACAATAAAATAAAGAAAATTATCCTCCCCACCACAAATTCCAAAAGAAAAGAACCCCCACCCCACCCCATGAAGAAGTCCTTGTGGCAATAATGTTTTTTCACCCTGGTTTAGGATATTTGTGACTCTGGTTGCCAACAGCTCTGTGTGACTTGCCTTTTTTCCATACCCCATACCTCATGTTTCTGAGGAGCAGGCTGTTGAGGAAGGGTCCTCTTCATCCTAGCTAATGTTTCAGAAAGTAGGTAGGTTAGATACTTTCTCATATAAGACAGGTAACAAAAGTTCCCATTGGGCTCAGCCCCCAGCCTAAAGCTTTGATTTGCTCTTGCCAAGCTGGGGTGCCTCTTTATTAATTTAAAAATAGTTCAACACTGTGTACAAGTCTCATGTTCTGTAAAATGGAACATTTAGCTTCTTTTGCTGCTGTCTCCCCGCTGTTTTACTCAGGCTCACTGCTGTTTGTTGCTTTCTCCCATTCCAAGCTCTCGTCGCTTTGCACGGGGGAATCGGGTCCTTGCCGGACCCGAAGACCTTGGAACCTCCGGCATTCTGGACACACCCGAATGTGTGTGCAACCCCGAGCGACCAGGACGGCTTCCTGCGCAAGTCTCTGTGCCAGCTGCTCGGGGTCGCCGCCACCACAGAGCTTGCCGTTGCTTAGCATGGTAGTGGTCCGGGCTCTCCGTTCTTCTTGTATAACAGGGCGAGTCCGTATGATCCCCCCTCGCCTCCGACGGGGGTGGAAACTGTCCTTGCAGAGAATGATGCTACGCAGCTCTGTCACCATTTCCTGGCAGACGGATACCTATCGGAGGCCAAAGAAAAAGAAGAGCAGTTTCAGAAAGATATTGTCTCAAGGTCACAGCCCCCTCTATCTTTCTGGTTTCCTGGGGGCTCTCTCAAATGTTCAGTAACCCTTTCTCAACAGCCTGCCTGTTTATTATGTCACTAGACAAATGTTTTTCTTTTTTTCCTGGGCAAAACTGCTGGTCCATCTTTATATCCTAAGATCCTTGCGACCACATCAGAACTGGGGTTAATCATCAGCAGTTGGGCAGTCAAAGATGATCGAATTTATGGAACTGGCTGAATTGACCGGGAGACTCCGTGACCAGAGGGAAGAGTCGGTGGAAGAAGATTGGAAGAAATTTAAAAATTATTTGAAAAATAATTGTAATATTGAGAATGCTTAAGATTTGGAAGCATGTAGAGGTTGTAGAAAAGGATTTGTTGATATTTCTCTCTCTCTCTTTTTTAATATAGTAAGTTTTAGATATAAGTGTTAATTAAGTTTTGAATGGATTATGAAATGTGAAATAAAGGTAAAAAAAGGTTAAGTAAGTTATAACAAGATTTGAACCATGATTTAGAAATTACTGAAGATTATATTCAATGAAACGCAGTTAGGAGGGACGTGAGGAATTCAGCAATGTCAGGGATTTAGATATATAAACAGGACTATATTATTTTTTGTTTCTTTGTAATGTTGCTTTTCATTTTTTATGTTATCCTTTTTGTATGTTTGTATGTTTGTATTTTGTATATTTGTTGTATCCCACATGGGGTGTGACCTATGTGGTTTGTTATTATGTGTTTTTGTTTTTCTGTTATAAAACCCTATATATATATATATATGAAGGAACATTCAGTCAAGAGGTGCAGCCCAGGTACAGGTTTACTCACCTCAGTAAGATGTGAGGACTAGGTCTTGGTTTCTTCATAGCTTATAGAATTGGAAGTCTTAAACATATCAGCACTTGCCCTGGAACCTTCTGCTGCTCTAAGCCCCCTCCCCTTCATGAGTTTTATGTCTCGTTCACATATTTTCAGCTTAATTTTATTTATTTTCTGTAAGCAGGTAACACACATAATGATGTCACATGAATCAAGGCATTTTCAACAATCTGAACCAAGTACAGTACACGTATATTCGACATGAGGTGAAAATGGAAGGACTTGCATGAACCAGGGGGAAATTACAAAGTAAAAATCCAAATTCTTTTCCCGACTTCTACTAACAATAACAACAACAACAATAATAATAACCCTATAATATGCCTGTGAAGATGGCGACAAGTAAGGCTGCTTGTCATCGAGCTCTGCAGTATGTTCTAGTTTTAATTTGTTTTTATCTGAATAGTTTTAAAGTCACTTGGCTCAGCAGTTATTGTTAATTGTTACATACAACCAAGGAGCTTATCTGTTTTACTTTTAGGTGGGCTTAAAAGCCATGCATTTTAATTGGGAGACAGGCACTGAAAGAGCAGCTGTTTTAGCTCAATATTTTTAACTGATAAGAAACACTTAGAACAGGCATCCCCCAACCTGTGGCCCTCCAGATGTTTTGGCCTACAACTCCCATGATCCCTAGCTAACAGGACCAGTGGTCAGGGATGGTGGGAATTGTAGTTCAAAAACATCTGCAGGCCCAAAGTTGGGAAACACTGCCTGGGGCTGGAAATGCCTTATCCCAAGTAAGAGCTTTTGCTACATTTTCCACTAATGAAATCTTAGCTAACTGGTCGATCGATCCAGACTTGCTAGGAGCTGATATATATACTGTAAGGCAACCTCAGCTTCTTCCGTACAACAACATGTCAACTGTGTAATAACAGTCTTGGCATAATAGACTCAGCCACAACAGAAACTCCCTCACCGTGGGAACTTCTACCAATGTCTTCTGTCTAAACAAACAGCAAAGGGAATCTCTAGTAGAACTGATTCATTGGAAGAGAAAGTTCAGGGTTTGAATGCCAGAATTGGTACACTGGTCAGGTTAGTGAAGACTGTAGCCCTGCAAGATACCTACCAGCAAAGAAACTAAAATTAGAAATGGTTTGAAGGTACATCAAGACGGGGATAGGTCTGAGTTTGCTAAGTCCCTATCAGATTCAGTAACAAAAAGGTTAAATGACATCTATCAAGATTAGAACTTGAGCTCAGAAACCTGCTTTTATATGAATGCTCAAGAGATGGACTTGGGGGAGTTGTTTTCCATTCTTAACTTAACCCTTTCTGATCCAAGGCTACTGATAGTGGATGAGTATGCTGATAACCCACGCTACCTTCCAAGGAAATGATCTTGGGCTGTCACCTAATCTAATTTGTTCAAGCCCCAATCTGGCATCTTTTGATGGATCTGAAGACTTCAGGTCGGCACTCTATTTCCTGCTCCCCAGCACAGAAGGGAGGAAAAGGCAGTAAATGATGGGATTAATAAAATACTGGGAAAGGTAGTGAATGAGAGGGTAAGTCCAAATTCCAATGATGATTCTTCAAGAAATAGTTCCTCAGATGTTCTACAGGTAATCATTCATAACTGGCCAGTGAAGAAATCCAGTAATATAATGAGAACAATCTGAATTGCAAGCAGGCATTCAACCAAAATGCAGGTATTGGAAGAAATATGCCCAGGTTAGAGGCCCAACACTCCTACCCTGCTAGCAATCTATTTCCCGGAAATCAAAGGGATTATCCATCAACAAATGCTCAAGATAAGCCCAGGCCTGGGGTAATTATAGAAAAAGAAATTATTATACCTTCAGCTCTCCTTTCAGATACCATAACTGACTAGAAAACACCCAGAAAGGTCTTAACATTCATTCCTGGAACCTGGCGGGTTGGGATAATAAAAAGGCGGATAAGGATTGAGCAGCGATATTCAAGAGACACGATATAGTAATAATTTGTGTCAATTAGCTTGTGTCAACTTTTTATGAACAAATCTCCAAATCTTGTTGATGTCTTCCAGCAAATTGTCACAGAACTCAGACCCTATTTGATAACTTCTACAATTACTAACTACACACAATCAACATGCCCTGGCTGGTTTGATGGTCAACACAAGGTGACTAAGAAAGTTCTGGCCAGGGATTCACATTAGAATCCATCAGAGGAATCTATGGAAATTTTTATCCAACGTAGATTGGAGTACAAAAGTCTGCTCAAAAACAAAAAAGGTGTATATACGAAAACCCAGTGGCAGGAATTGGGACTAGCAGTAATGAACTAGTGGCCCGGGGTTTAAATGAAGTGATCATCATAGGAAGCCTTGATTCCTAACTCTGATTGGGTTAAATATTTCTCCAATACATTTGGTGGTCAGTCTGGGCAATCACATGTACAGCAGGTGAGGATTTCTCAAACCTCCCTGAATGGCAGCCAAAGCATTGTAATGAGATAAAAGCCCATATTTCCTACCAGAAATCAAATAAAGCTCAAGGAGAAGATATACTTTTACCCAAGCTCTATAAGGAATATATAGAATGGTGGATGCTTATCCTGGCTGGATTATTTACTACAATAACCACGCGGGACAAATGCCTTCTGGATGAAAAAATGAGAATTGTTTCCCTGATTTAGAAGAATGGGCTTAGAAATTATCTACAAAACTATTGGCCAATTAGCTTGTTAGAAATCTCCTCAAAGCTCTATGCATGGTATCCTCTTCAAAAATTATCAGATTGGTTGCAAAATAGCATTATTCATGAAGAACAAGCAGAATTCAGAGGACACAGTACCACTGATGTTTTACTCTGCACTATATTATAAGGTTATGGACCCAGGTGGCGCTGTGGTTAAACCACTGAGCCTAGGGCTTGCTGATCAGAAGGTCGGCGGTTCGAATCCCTGTGACGGGGTGAGCTCCCGTTGCTTGGTCCCAGCTCCTGCCAACCTAGCAGTTCGAAAGCACGTCAAAATGCAAGTAGATAAATAGGAACCACTACAGCGGGAAGGTAAATGGCGTTTCCGTGCGCTGCTCTGGTTCACCAGAAGCGGCTTTGTCATGCTGGCCACATGACCTGGAAGCTGTACGCCGGCTCCCTCGGCCAATAATGTGAGATGAGCGTGCAACCCAAGAGTCGGTCATGACTGGACCTAATGGTCAGGGGTCCCTTTACCTTTACCTTTTTATATTATAAGGTTATATACTAAGAATATTAAGAACAACCTTTATGTAGCCCTTATTGATTTTTCTGCTGCATTCGATTCTATTATTCGAAACAGACTGGGAGAAATTTCAGATTGCCAACATCGACTGCAGACTTCTGCTATTGATTCAAGAACTATGCAGCAATACAGAAATGAGGGTCATAGTAGGTTTAAATGGTGGTACGACTGATGATTTTAAAAAATCACAAGGAGTGAAGTAAGGTTGCATTCTGGCTCCCATAATTTTAAACCTTTATGTTGATGAGTTGGTGCCTTATTTAGCCAACGCATAGAACACTTGGTAGTACAGATATAAATAAGTCACTTCGTACTTATTTAGCACCTTTGAAAATTGCATGCCATTTTCTGCAAAGCTTATACAATAGTGGCCGTGTTAACATAATATCTCCTGGCTTTTCCCCAGCTGCTGCCAACTCTCATCTGAAAAGGGAGCTTTTCTGTTATCATAAGCCTTCATTCTTTGTCCACACAGTGTATATTGGCACAACAGCTCCCTTCCAAAATCCAGCAATATCAATTTTTGCTGCTGAAAGCAAAAAAATAATAAAATAAAAATAAAAATGGCAAAATGTTTTTATAACAAGTTGGTTTTTTTATAATTCCCCAGTGAGCTGAGCAACACCATGGGATTTTTACGGTACCTTATTGTTTAAGACATCCTCTGGGGTAGAAAGCACACCTTCACAGAAAAGCCGTTATTTATCACATCTGCAATAGTGTGCCTCTGGCTTTAAACTCTTCCAAAGAAGCACTATAATGTTTTTTTTTGTTTTTTAAAAAGCTCATTTTAAGATGTATGAGATTCCACAAAATACTTTCTGTTCCCTTTACACACCATAAAGGGAATGTATCTCATCTCATTTCTCTACAATACTTAGAACTTGTTTAGCTATTATTGAGTGTCCAACGTGCCCCGTTCTTACCATCCTCTCATCAATGCAACAACTCTGGTAAAGAAATGAGTAGTTTTGTCCCCATATTGCAGATCGTAAGATTCAGGAGACAGAGTGACTAGTTTAATTTGTGGAAATCTCATTGAGAGCATCACTTCATTTTCTCCAATTGTCCATTCATATACTGGTTGCTTGTATGCTATTGAGCCCAAATCAAGGAGTTAACGTTAATCTTAAAAGCCCTAAATAAATTGGGACTGACTGGAATACTTGAAAATAGTGCCTCTCCCTATATCACCATACCTGGATCCTTCCTCTGTTGTGGCACTTGGGTGATGGAATCCTCTTCCCTCAGTCCGGTGCTATTGCATATGGCTTTAAATGGCATTATATGACTGAAGATGGACCACTTCACCCTGACTTATGGACTTATGGGGGTGGCTGATCTGTGAGCTAGCTGTAATTGAGGAATGCCCATCTATAGGCTTGGGGTTGGTTTTAATCTGGTTCTAATTTGTTATACAGGCAATGACTGATTAACTCGCTTGGACTACTGCAATGCGCTCTACGTGGGGCTACCTTTGAAGGTGACCCGGAAATGACAACTAATCCAGAAAGCGGCAGCTAGACTGGTGACTGGGAGCGCCCACCAAGACCACATAACACCGGTCTTGAAAGACCTACATTGGCTCCCAGTACGTTTCTGAGCACAATTCAAAGTGTTGGTGCTGACCTTTAAAGCCTTAAATGGCCTCGGTCCAGTATACCTGAAGGAACGTCTCTACCCCCATCGTTTTGCCCGGACACTGAGGTCCAGCGCCGAGGGCCTTCTGGTGGTTCCCTCGCTGCGAGAAGCCAAGTTACAGGGAACCAGGCAGAGGGCCTTCTTGGTGGTGGTGCCCGCCCTGTGGAACACTCTCCCATCAGAAGTCAAAGAGAAAAACAACTACCAGATTTTTAGAAGACATCTGAAGGCAGCCCTGTTTAGGGAGGCTTTTAATGTTCAATAGATTATTGTATTTTACTTTTCTGTTGGAAGCCGCCCAGAGTGGCTGGGGAAACTCAGCCAGATGGGTGGGGTATAAACAAACAAACAAACAAACAAACAAACAAACAAACAAACAAATAATTCCTGTCCGGAAGATGTGTGATCATGTGCATGGTGCTGAACCCAGGAGTGACTGAAAATGCCCGAAAAAGGAACGAACGGGGGTGGGGCAGGGGTGCTTATAAGCGCTCCACTGACACATGTGGGGGCTGGGAAGTGAACACCTACATAAAATGATTGTTGACTGTACTGTGTTTTTAATAGTTCTGATACATGGGGAGGCAAACTAAGGCCCGGGAGCTGGATCTGGCCCAATTGTCTTCTAAATCCGGCCCACGGACGGTCTGGGAATCAGTGTGTTTTTACATGAGTAGAATATGTGTTTTTATTTAAAATGCATTTCTGGGTTATTTGTGGGGCGTAGAAATTCGTTCATTTTTTCTCTCTTCAAAATATAGTCCAACCCCCACCAAGGTCTGAGGGATAGTGGACCGGCCCCCTGCTGGAAAAGTTTGCTGATCCCTCTTCTAATATACAGTGGGCACTTGGGTTGCGAACGTGATCTGTGGTGGAGGCACGTTCGCAACCCGCAGCGTTCACAACCCACAGCGCTGCCTCTGCACATGTGCGGTCACGATTTGGTGCTTCTGCGCATGTGCAAAGTGCGATTTAGTGCTTTTGTGCATGTGCGAGCGCCGAAACCCGGAAGTAACCCGTTCGGCTACTCCCGGGTTCGGCACGGGATGCAACCTGAAAAGACGCAACCTGAAGCTTCTGTCAACCGAGGTATGACTGTATATGCAGCTATGTTTGTAAACTATCCTCGGATCACATGTGATAAGGGGGGGGGGTATAGTGAATTCTAACAAAAAACAGCAACATCATACTGTCACTTCCTTTCTAAATATATTGACTTACGTTTGTTAGCACTATAGAGCTCAGTCAGATAATTTTAAGCAAACATTTTGGTGCCTAGATGAGTTGTGTCCGTATTTCCTGGAAGCCCTCCCCCTCCCCCAAACCCCATCATTCCATGTTGGTTCACTACAATTTACAGCCCCAATTATCTACAGCTTCAATGTTTTGTGTTTGTGTGAAAAATAGCCCTTGTGATTAGTAACAATGCCATCACCATACAGCCAATCATATTTGGCTATGTGCTGATATAAGTATGAGCAGACAAAGCTGTTTTAGAGTAAGGGCATGACTTTTGCTATACACATTACCCTTGTTCTGAACTAGGTTCATTTGCTTGTGTCATCAGCACATAGCCAAATACAGTGGTACCTAGCAAGACGAATGCCCTGCAAAACAAATTTTTCGCAAGACAAATGCGTCTTGCGATCTGATGGTGACTCGCAAGACGAATTTGTTTTGCGAAAAATTCATCTTGTGAATCGCGGTTTCCCATAGGAATGCATTGAAATATAATTAATGCGTTCCTATGGTCAAAAAAAGAAGAAGTTTCAATGCATTCCTATGGGAAACTGTGAGTCGTAAGACGAATTTTTCGCAAAACAAATTGACTCGCGGAACAAATTAAATTCATCTTGCGAAGCACCACTGTATGACTGGCTGTATGATAAACAAAACAAATGTATTTCGAACAAAAATAATTCCCAGTCATACACCACCTCATTCCATTACACAAAATAATCATAAAAAGGGTTGATAAAACTTGTTCAAAAATGGCAGATACAGGCAGGGTGTAGGGGAGAAAAATGTTTGTAAAACGCACCCATTTTGGTTCTGCCCTAGTTAACAGGGAAATATCTAGAGCTAACTTGGCTTGTCAGCTATTCAAAGAAACATATTGTATGTGGACTTGGAAAAAAAGTTGTTGCCTGTTAGGATGCCACTAATGAGAATGTACACCTCAGTATGTACCCAGGGATTTATTTATTTAAGAAATGGATTTCTTTGAAGTCCAGTGCTATTCTTAGTTGTGCCAAAATGTAACACAAAACATATGCATAGAACAATATGTACATTTCAGTCAGATCTGGTTTTATATTAAATGGACATGTAGTAAGTAACGTGAGAAGAAACATTAACATAATTCATCATAGTAAAATGAGAAAAAAAGTCTCTTGATGCTAACACAGAGAAGGCACTTAGTCATCTGAATTGGCAGTGTTTAAAAGCAATGTTAATTGTAATGGAATTCAGCTCCAAATTTATTGGAATGATTAATTCTCTATATATTCTGAGGCAATTGTGAATCATGTATTTTCAAGTAATTTCTTTTGAAAAGAAAGAAATTCTTTTTTTGTTTAGCACTTCTGTTTGTACCCTTTGCTCCCGAGAACCATAAAATAGTAGGTTATAGCAGTAGCTTCAAAAACATGTAAGAACAGCCAGCTTGCAGATGATACCACTTTAATTTAGAGTAGCTATATTTCATGAAATCAAGACAGAACTGAAGGAATATCAGCATATTTGAAGCAGCAAAGTTAAAGTCAGTAAATCAGAATCATTAGAGATATATTTGATAAGTAACTTAAAATAATATGTCAAGTATCATATAAAGAGTTACTATATGTTAGGGATAAATATATATTCTGATGGGACAAAAATATTTAGTTTAGTTTAGTTTAGTTTAGTTTAGTTTCTACTATTCCATGCTCCCAAACTTGTGAGTGGGAACTACAATGGTTTATCACCACTCCCATGTACTTGGAAATTCATAATCAACTCTACAACTTGGCTTAAATTTAAAATCGATTAAGAACTAGATGGGCCATCATTGGAAGATGAGCCATTGGCCTGATCCCGCAGGCTTTTCTTAGGTTCTTATGTTTGTAACTTCTTGTTTATTGGCAAGATTGGGAAATGTGAATACGTCAAAATGAATGTGGAATGAGGAGATCAGCAAATAGGTAGCCATTTTGGTGAACTTCTGTTTTCAATTCTATTCCATCAACTATGAGGGACGCTTCACATGCTACACGATTTTCTGCGCAAAAAAAATGTATTCTCCTGCAGAGTGAAGCCACAGTTAATAATGGAGCTTAGCATATTGGACCCAGAAGGGGAAGACAATGGCATACAAAATGGCCTACACACAGGTTACACTCCTGTTCCTACACAGAAGTGCTTTCCATATTAGAAATGTTCCACAATGTCTAGCATTCACATTGAAATACCCAAGCCATATTTCTTTATGCCCGTATCCAGATTATCCACAGTCTTATTCCAAGCTTCACCACTACATTTTCATAGGAGACATCACTCACTGAAAAAGTCAGTCTTATTTAGGATTTTCGTTACATTTGAGAACCCATCAGATTGTTCGCTCGGTACCCAGCACTTGTGAATCATGCTTGAAAAAAAAATGTTAGAATGGACAGCTGGCGAAGGCTTACCTCAGAGTGTTCAGCGTGTCGGAGGTTCCATAAGAACTCAAGCATTGCCATAAAAATCGCTACGATTAAACCACATATCAGAACCACAAAGATTCCACCTATATTCTCCATTCCTAGGCCTAAAAAGCAAAACAAAGAAAAAATAGGAAGAACAACAATATTAATATGCAGGTATTTTTTCCCCCAGCTTGAAATCACAGGAACTCAGTTCCGGCACCTCTCAGGTGGCCGCCATTGTCATTCTAAGAGAATGAGGGAGGTGTTCATGGTGAATACTGGCATCTCACTTTCTAGAAAAATAGCACTGTTAATATGGTAGGCAAACTTTTAAGGAACTATTTTTTATTGTTATTCATTGGGGTGAATGGGCTGATCTAGCCCTTGGCTGGTTGGGAACAGGCATCACCGCTCCAACATAAGCTTACTATTCAGGTTTTACTGTCCAAAAAAAGTGACTCAGATGTTGCCGGAGAGCAAGAATCTGTCTTGGCACTTTTTGTCTGAATTTGAGCTAGGAGAGACCTAGCTGCACAGGGCAAACTGAGCTGATGAAAGCTCTATCAACAGGTGGATTTAGGGCAGTGCGAGTGGTGTGGTCTCACCGGGCACACAACCAAGGGTACTTTCTCAAAGCCCGGTAAGTGCTTGCCTGGCTTTGGCAAGGAGGTGTGGAGGCTCTGACAGGGTCCTAAAGTCCTACCCCCTCCTCAAAGCTGGACAAATACTTACTGGTCTCTTGGAAGGAGGTAGGAGGGCCCTAGGACCCTGCCAGGACCTCACACCTCCTTCTCAAAGCCTGGCTGGGGGCTGCTGGGAGGGCTTCAGGTGGCCTTGCACGGGGTGGCATATTATCAAATTCTGCCCCTGCTATTGATTTGAACAAGGGAAAAGCCATGCCCTCCATTCAGAGATGCTTACAGAAACCTGTGCCAAGTGAGCATGCCTTTGACCTAACCTGAAGCTTCAAACATGTGAAACACACAGTGCTAATACAAGAACACCTTAGTTATGAGTATCAAATGGTGCAGTAAGACTGGCGAAGAGTTGGAATACCTCCTTCACCATCACTGTGATTTAATGGTTGTGGAAAGAGAATGTTAGTTACAGTATACTCCCTTGCATATAAAGGGCTGTGTCCATCGTGCCCTTGCGCTAGCAGATGGGCGAGTTTGAATATTGTGCAACCGAAGACTCCAATGCAACAATTGTACTAGTGGAAACTCATTGCAGAAGAGATTTAGTTATTTCTTTCTTATTTCATAAAATGTATACAGAAAATGTTGTGCAACAAAAGTTACCAGTAACCTGCTTATGCATTCTGCTGGCACAGAACATTTTGCCAGGGGGCAAGTATACCACTAAATGACTATAACTTAGTGCTAGATTGGAATCAACCAAGGTTTGCACAAAAACCTTGAAACTACTAAGTCAACACATCAAATCAGGAAACAGAAAGATAGCCATAGGGTGTTGGGGGCCCAGCTTCAGCAAGCAACAATAGGATGAATTTATCTTGTGATCCACCCTAAGATCTTTTGATGAAGGTAAAAGGTAAAGGGACCCCTGACCATTAGGTCCAGTCGGCGCTCATCTCACGTTATTGGCCAAGGGAGCCGGCGTACAGCTTCCAGGTCATGTGGCCAGCATGACTAAGCCACTTCTGGTGAACCAGAGCAGCGCACGGAAACACCGTTTACCTTCCTACTGGAGTGGTACCTATTTGTCTATCTGCACTTTGAGGTGCTTTCGAACTCCTAGGTTGGCAGGAGCAGGGACCAAGCAACGGGAGCTCACCCTGTCGCGGGGATTCGAACCGCCGACCTTCTGATCGGCAAGCCCCAGGCTCTGTGGTTTAACCCACAGCTCCACCCGCGTCCCTCTTTTGATGAAGGGCAGTATATAAATAATAATAATAATAATAATAATAATAATAATTACTGATGGACAGATGGTTAAAAGTACGTGTTCCTTTAAATCATCTGACAAATAATTTTCCACTACAGGTATACTTGAGTAGCTGATGGAATATAGATAATATAAGCTATAAGAACAGTCAGATAAATTGTTCTGTACATATACCTTGCCTGGGTCAATGCATTAGACATTTAACAAACAGAAGCATGTAAATTAAAGAATAGGAAGATGACAATGGAATTACAGTATAACATTTGGTAGAAGTAACATCAGAGCATAGCATGTATTTTGATCTGTGACTATAGTGTACAACTATGGTTATTTTTTAAAAGTAGGATAGAGAAGATCTCATTTGAGATTTCCACTTCATTCTTAGCTGTAAATAATGATGGAGGAGTCCTTTCCAGGGCTGCTTTTATTTGAAACAAGAACACAGAACATTGGAAGGGAAATGAATGTAGAGGAAAGATCAACTTGACATATGCTATAGATTAGAGACACGGCCCACAAGTGATCAGGTTTCCTCTGTTTCTTTCGAGTGCTCTGCCTTCTATCTTTTATTGTTACCTTCAACCTTCATGCAGCTCCTTCAAATGCCATCATTCCACATACCTGTTGTTCCTCAAGGGAGTGAAAAGAAGGAATTTGAGAGTTTTAAGGCCTACTGTTACTCATTGGTCCTATCAAATTCTACAGGGCCAACCCAATAGATACCATTCTAGGATCCATTTAAACTTTCAAAATTCTGATCTCCCTTTTCTGTCAATTCGTAAGGAAGACAAGGCACCTGTCTCTCATCCACTCCTGTTTGAATAACACTAATCAGCAGGTCATGGTCTGCTGGACTTAAGATAAAAATGGTCATAGCTGAGCTGTAAGTCTTGGTGAAGATCTAAGCAGGAATGGGGGTATCTGTTAAGTTTTGGTGTCACTAGGGTTCTCATTTTTCCACTCTTAAGTTTACTTCTTCATTTTTCCACATTACTTTACAGATTATTATTTTTTAAGGAAGAGTCCTCGTGGAAATTTAGTGGAAATTTCTCCTAAACTGCCCATTTTTTATATGTAGTTCTGCCTAATTGGCACATTTTTTGCAATAATGTATTTTGTATGTTATTTTCCCATGGGCTCTTTTTCCTAGAAAAAGAGGTGCCATAACTTGTTGAGCTTTTTCAGGGGGAGCACCCAGCTAAAGTTGTTGAGATTTTTAAAGGGGGGAAACCCCACCGCCACCAGACAATTCCTGTGCATATGAATAAGCTGGAGAAGTCCATTGCAAAATTCAGAGACATATGAATGACAAAGGATGGCTGTGTTTCAGCTCACACATTATTTCAGAAAGTGCAGATTAGGTAGGTTCCTCTTTAAATGGGAACAGAAAGAAACATCTCCCCAATCCCTGGATCTGAGCAACACCTCTCTCTCTGCTACTGCTGCTTGTTACTTGGGTCTCCGATGGACTTAACTGTTGATTGAATTGATGACCACGAACCATTTGTTGGCTTGTGCCAAGATTATTGTGTACAACTATTAATCAGCTAGGACACCTATAAAATCTTCCTCTCCCCTCTGGAACAGTAAATCAAAGCATGAGAATTGATGATTTATTGACTTAATCTCCGCACAGCTTTTAGACATAAAGCCTCGCTGCCACCCCTTATAAATCATTGGCATGCTTTGTTTTATTTTCTAAAGTATAGGGTCATTCCTCTCCATTGTTCTCCACCATCCTTTCAGCAGCACCTCTGGGATGTTCCTGCCGCTCAATAAATCACACCTGTGTAAGCAGATGTGGTTCCAATAGAGTGGTGTAAGAAAGTAAGACGAGTGTTGTTGGACCAGTCAATCTAGCCCAACATTCTGTTCCAACAATGGCTGACCAACAAGCAGGGCATGAGCACAACAGAACTCTAATACATAAATATGCACACACACACACACGTTGGTAGAGCGTGAGGCTCTTAATCTCAGGGTAGTGGGTTCGAGCCCCATGTTGGACAAAAAATTCCTGCATTTCAGGGGGGGTTGAACTCGATAACTCTCATGATCTCTTCTAACTCTGTGGTTCCAAGTGTTAAGAATTTTTGTCCCTGGAAGCAAAAGACTTGACTTCCTGTTCCTCCCATTGTGTACTGTAACAACTGCAAGCATTCTGATTGTGCCAGAACCTCTTTAATCCATGCCAAAGATCCATGATCTGCAGTACAATCACAGCTATGCCTGCTCCTAGTCTCCCTTGTTTGCACTGGAATCAGCCCACCTGCTGCTTTTTTCCCTGGCTGGGATTTGTCAAAGCCCGCTTTCTTCCTCTGCACTCCTGACTGAGTGACAGGTCTCTCTATCCCCCCTTTTCCGCTTCCCTCCATGTCGGCAGCAACCATTTCATAATTTATCAGTTTATTTTTGTCCCTTTGAAGCTCAGTTATATTTTTGAGATGCCAAGATAACGCAATTAGTGTTCTGTCTCCGGGTGTCTGACGCTGGCCAGCCAGGCTCTGGGAAGTGCTTCCGTAATGCAATCCTGTCTCTGCAAAAATGGTCTGGAATCTATGCTATGAACGGCTAGAAATGGTTTAGAGTGAGACATGAAAAGCAAAATCATGTCAGTGTTCAATATGAAATAATATATTCTAATACTTTGACAAAAGAATCAAGGAGATTCTTGTAGATCCCCCCTCCCCACATCTTCAAAGATTTCAAACTTTTTGGGGGGAGCGGGGAGGGGGGGAGAATTAGGGAGAAAATACAACCTATTTTAAAACTGTTTCTCAACCCCCCCCCCCAAATTTTATCACCTCTGTGTTCAAGATCAGATTGTGCAGGTCACACAGCTTTCAGATGTCTGCTTTTTTCCCTTGCCCTGTATGGATATGTACCCACAAGAAGATGATTTGGCAGATGATGGGCGTGTATTGTTGCCCCGATTGTGTTTGTCCATCATGCTTGATTTTCCTGCTTTCCCTTTCCTCTCCCCAGTCCCCAGTCTTGCAAGGGTCAAAAAGACCCTTCCTATAGCCAGGAAACCTTTTATTATCCAATGAAAAGAAAACCGGTTCTGCTTGCTGCTGAACAACAACAACAACTAGCAATTGCTTTGGGCTGGCAACAGCTCCCAGTTGGGCGACGTTGGCCTATAGTCATGTATTTTACGGTGATTTGCATAACATTTCCGGAAGGTCTCGCCCTTGAGCTCCAGCGTTTTATTATTACTCTGTCGCTTGCCCTCCCACTTCTAACCATTTTTAGCTTGGACCATTAGCCAACAACCTCTTCTGATGAAGTCCCATTGTGGTTGTTTTTAAAGGACTCAGGATTTGGACAGCATCCCCAGAGTGATCTATTTTCTGATGCCGATGCAGTGGACATTCATTAGAAACCCGTTTGCCCTCTGCTTGCCTCCAATATTTGTCATTTGGCTCTCTTCCGCTCTCTTTGCCCCGGGCAAAAATACACAGCGTGAGAGCCACAGCAGCCAGCGCCTCGGCTTTCTCCTCTCATTATTAAAGAAAGATATCTCAAACCAGGAGGACTCTAAAATCCTTGAGCTGGAAAGGTGGCACAGCCCTGGAGCCTGCAGTCGCTCTCATCGGTAATAACGACCCCACCCCTGTACATCTTCATTAAGGAACACAGACTGGAGGGAGGAAGAGAGACAGCTGTAAGTTTTACCTTTGGCTCGATGGTCCTCCTCTTTGGGGCACTGCCCTCCCGCCCACCACTTCCGTTTCAAGATTTCCAAGCGGTTGTTCTCCTGCAGCTGGAGAATGGCCAGGTCAAACTCATCACGGAAAAGAGAACCTGCAAAGCCAAGAAGGCCCTTTTCAAAGGGGAGCAGATAATGTGTCTGCTTCTTTTGAGTTTCTTTTAAAAATGCATAATTTACTTGCAGAGCTGAAATTTGCAAGGCTATCCCTAAACTTTACATTGGTTTCAGTCTTAAAAAAACCCCCAAGCAAACACTTCAGAAAACCTGGACTGTGGAGATTCAGTTGCAACTCTATTCGTAGCTTGCAACAGAAGATTGGGTAGCATTAAGAAATACCCACATGGAAGCAGGCCCCAAACTCTGTGAATGCAATCTCTGAAAACATCATTATACGAAGAGCAGTGCTTCTGCTTCTATATGTTTCTGTCTCGTTGAGAATCCTACTTATGTTCAATGATGAAAACTACTAACCACTCATATTATAGAGAGGGACGGGTATTTACTCATTACCATACTGCTGTGTGCTTTGTGTTCCCATTCCCGCTTCCTCCTTAGGAAAGCAGGGAATAGGTAGACATGTACTGTTTTCCCATAATAACCACAAGAAACATGATTTCTTATCTCTTAGAAGCCCAAAGAGAATTCTGCAGTGAGCAAGGACATCACGTCCCCCGACTTAGCACTGTGGATTACTGTATCCAATTCAATTGAAAACTCTCTTTAGGGCTGTTAATTCCCATGTAGGAGTGGGCTCCTGTACATTCACCAACTTGTCAAGCACTAACAACAGGATTTACTAGACATGATCGCAGCAAGACGTGCTTTGGGTTTGTTAAAATATAGGTTGCTGCTGTGCAAATATGAAATTGGGATGATGGGGAGAGATGAAGGGAAATTTAGTGTGATGAAGAGTGGGCCAAAGGGGAATTGGTGAACCGCACCTCAACTCAAGTTGTTTCCCCTCCCTCTGGCAACTTCTCCCAGCTGTTTCCCTCCTGGCTTAAGAAGGTGCCTTTTACCACATCAAACACATTGTTCCGTTTAGCTTGCTATTTTCTACACCAGCATCCATCCCCAAACTCGGCCCTCCAGATGTTTTGGTACTAAAGCTCCCATCATCCCTAGCTAACAGGACCAGTGGTCAGGGATGATGGGAATTGTAGTCCCAAAACATCTGGAGGGCCAAGTTTGTGGATGCCTATTCTACACTGACTGGCAGCAGCTTTCCAGAGCTTTAGAAATGGGTCATCTTCCTCATCCCTCGTGGGGCATGCTAGAGATTGAACCTGCGACCTTCAGCTTGCAAAACTAGCACCCTTCCCCAAGGAAGAAAGTCCCACATGGAGAAAACTGGCTGGAGGAAAGGGGTTTTTTTTTGGGGGGGAGGGCAATCAGGTAAATGGGCCAGTATCCCTTCCTGCCCACTCCTTTTCCCCATGGAATTGCCGTGCTTTAACCCTCCTGCTTTATTTGTTCAGTGGCAACCCACATTCCAACACCTGGATTATGCAGTTGTCATATCTAGTTAAGGTGCTCAGCAGGCCCAGCTTCTTCCGCCGCAGAGCTGTGACAGTGCTGAAGTCGTGCGATGCAGCTGTCAGAAAAAGGATGCTGGTGCTCTTTCGGTGCTGCAGCAAGGTGAAGACAGATCTGCTAACTTCCTTCTTGACACAAAGCTCTCGAAGGAACAAGACTTCCTCCAGAGCAGGAAGTGGAACTTTGCTCACCTCATGGCAAAAGCATCTCGTCTATACCCATTCCAAAACAGCCTCTTGGGTTCATCCTCATGCTTTTATCAAAACAGAGCTTTTCAGTTTATGTGTTCCTTTAGAGCAGTGGTCCTCAACCTTGGGCCTCCAGATGTTTTTGGCCTACAACTCCCATGATCCCTAGCTAGCAGGAACAGTGGTCAGGGATGATGGGAATTGTAGTCTCAAAACATCTGGAGGCCCAAGGTTGAGGACCACTGCTTTAGAGCACATCCCCACCCACCCCGCAAAGAATCCTGGGAATGGTAGTTTGTTAAGGGTTGTAGCTCTGCGAAGGGGCAAACTACAGTTCCCAGCATTCTTTTTTGGGGGCGGGCGGGGCGGGTAGCAATGTGCTTTCAATGTGTGGTGTGAATGTGCCCAATGACAAGAGAACCTGCTCATCGTCGGGTGTAGCAACCCCCCACTTCTGTTACTGCGTCCCTCCCAATTCCATTCAGGTTTCTCTCTGCTAAATCAGATTGCTACCACCTCCATTACTGTCCATGGCTCAGATAAAAAGAAATCCCAGGATAAAACTGATCTGCTCTGCAGCATGGGGAAATTCTCAATAGGATCAATACCTGGGAGTGTCAGCTGATCTTCAGCATACCACACACACATGATGCGTAACAGAATACAGTTAGGGCAATTTAATACAGAAGGAGAGGTTAAGTTTAAGGTTCACCAAACTGTTGAATTAACATTGCTTTGGGGACACGAGTCTTAATGTGCAACACTGGCAACCAGGGTTGGAAGAGGAATCTGCTTTAAAAAGATTTAAAAAGGCCATTCTGTTCAAGATTTGCCTGCACCGAACTGCCTCTTGCATCAAACATCTACTTATATTTAAGGTTGGTTTTTTTAAATAAAAAAAGCCTAGCTATATGCAATATTATTTGCCATATATATGCGCATAATACCTGTAAAAGAGCATATTTTATAAGTAGCAATATATACCCATTTTATACTGTTATCTGCATTGCCGTATGCATATTTTTAGCTGCAGGTTACTTTAGGAAACCTGGAGTATGTATTCACATAATATGCAAATTATGTCTATAATAATACTCATAATATATACAAGAATTAATCCATCATTTTAGCAGAACTGGTGTGTGTGTGTGTGTGTGTGTGTGTGTGTGTGTGTGTGTGGAACCCCACACTCTGACTTCTTATAAAGATCAAGGTGTGAGACAGGAATTAGAGACAGAAAAATCTGAAGATAAGCTCGACGAAGATTTTCAGAGGATTCCATTCCTACTGGAAACCAATAGGCATAGCTGCCAAGTTATCCCTTTTTTTAAGGGAAATTCCCTTATGCTGAATAGGCTTCCTCGTGAGAAAAGGGAAAACTTGGCAGCTATGCCAATAGGATCCCTCCGGTGTGATATCTTTGTACTACTCTGTGCTGTTGTACAAGTTCCATACATTTCATTGAATATGAACTGGAAATGTTTGGGTAGATTGTGACCCATTAAACTTAAATTGTTGAAGCTCACAGTCAGAAAATTAGGAATGGGAAAAGAATCAAGAGCAGCTCTACCTGTCTTTGAAGCTATAGGTGGCCCTTGGATCTTGTATTTTTAACTGCTTTAAAGCATCTTTTCATCTCTGCCCTTGCTGCTTGCTATTTTCAATCCTGCTTCCTACTAATCAATTTGGGAAAACAGAGAACAGCTGCTTAAAAGATAAGCAAGCAGGTAGCATTATGGAGAGCCCAATAGGACCTCATGTATCATCTGCAGGTCTTCCAAATGACCTCTAGTGAAGATTTTCCTTCTCCCTCCAGCCTGAATCTAGTCTGAGCAAAGCGTAAACTAAGTGTAAATAATGTAAGCAGAGTCAATGGAATATTTCTAAACCTTTCATCTAGGTTGCCACCCAGATGTATGCATTCATCAGGCAATGGTCTATTTGAAGCCCATTGACATACAGGAGGGCAGCAAAAATTATCTGGCTTCTTGTTCCAAAGCTCTTTCAGCCTATTCATGTCCTGATCCTCCACAGACAGCCCAAAATAGCTAGAATTTTGCTTCACTGCCTACCGACTGGCATGCCAATCCCGTAGCCCTTGGTGTCCAGAAGGCCCCCGACCTGCGTGAGGTTGCAATTGCGCTGGCGGTAATACTCGTTCATGGTGGACTCCAGGAGGAAGGCATAGTTGGAGTTGAGCACCCGCGCGATCCCTTCCTCTGTGCTCTTGACAAAGACACTCGGCTGCTTGGAGTACATGTAATTCCACATCCGCTGGTATGTCTGGTACCGAGAATTCTGAAAAAAAACAAAGAAAGAAAAGCCACGATTCAATGGGAATCCTGCTCCGGAATCAACATATTGGCCTGCAATGAGCAGAATATCCGAATATCCCATTCATCAAAGGGGAAGGCGGGTTCCCTCTCCTAAAACTCACTATCAACTCCAGCTTGGCCTCAGTTATGTATTTCATGTACATATTCAAAGCAGTGTGCAACTGATTGCAAACCAGAAGTCATTAAAACAGGGGTCAGCAAACTTTTTCATCAGGGGGCCAGTCCACTGTCCCTCAGACCTTGTGGGGGGGGGGGGGTGGACTATATTTTGAAAAATATATATGAATGAATTCCTATGCCCCACAAATAACCCAGAGATGCATTTTAAATAAAAGAACACATTCTACTCATGTAAAAACACGAGGCAGGCCCCACAAATAACCCAGAGATGCATTTTAAATAAAAGCACTGCATATATGCACAGTGTGGTCTACTGTTCAGAATGTTGGGTGAGGAATTGAAGGCCCTGGTTCAGATCCTTGCTCAGCTGCGGAGGTGACCGTGTGACTCAGAGGAAGAACAGGATAAACATGCCATAAATAGCCCCCTTGCTAATTTTATTAAATCTGAGTCACTGGGAAGATGATTGACACTTGTTCTTTAATATAACAGAACTTACTGACATTTCTATGGGCCCATTGGAAGGTCTTAAACTCACCTGGGAGAAGGACCTACAACTGGAAATAGATGATTGTAAGTGGAATGCAATATGGATGGGCGCCTAATCCCTTTAAATCAGCCTCAGTTTATATAAGGAAATGTTCCATAAAAATTCTGCACGTGGGCCACCGTACTCCGGTGCAGCTTTCTCATTTGGCATCAAACACCCTAAAGGGTTGTTCGTGTGGGTGAGGTAGCAGGGAGACATTTTTCCACTTATGGTGAGACTGCTCTCTGGCATCCAAATTTGGGTCTGGTGTTTTTGAAGAAATGTAAGAAATTCAATTCTATTTTATTTACGGTCACAGACCAGCTCACATACAGAATCAAAAATCATAAAACTCAATGGTGTAGCATTAAAATTTACACGGCAGGGACTGTACACATGTATATATTACAGCAATGTAAGAAATAAATAAACACTCCATTCAAGCCTTCCCATAAGTTGCTCTTTTGAACTTGTGGGATGATCAAACAGCATTTTTTTCAGTCTAAGGAACTTCTTATATGGACGCCGGCTGCAGTGAAAATTTGTTTGGCTCAGAAATGGACAATGCTACAGGATGTAAACCTCTCCTTGTGGTTTAAGAATATGTGGGCTCCTGCTACTGCAGAGAAAACAACTCACAAATGGTGTGTTTCTATCGGTAAGGAAGATCTGGAACATTTCTGGGTTTTTTTTTGGTGGGATTTAATTACATACATGTCAAATCCAGACATACTGTATAAAACTCTCTTCCTCCACCCAGTCACAAAATCTGGCTTTCATGGTGTGTTTTGCTGCTTTTATTTTTCTGCATCATCTCCTCTCTATTTAGTTGGGAAATGCAAACTCCTGACTGTTCCTTCGTTTTGTAACTTCGATTATGTCTTTTGTTTGTTTGTCTGTATTTCTATTTTACATTAATAATAAAACTACTGTGCAATTCCCTGTAACTCTGCCTTCTCCTGGGAGGACTGTACTTAATGTTTTATTTTCTGAGTGTTTGAGTCAGCTTTTCGTAAGACAGCGCAGGGGTTATAAAGAGCACTGAAGGCTTGTTACACTGAAGAACCTGTGCATGTGATGCAGATTAGGGTAAAAGATTCTGTAGCAGCAACTAGATGGGGATCTGCGGTACCACAGGGATTTAGCTCTGATGGATAAAAGGCTCATGCCTTCCTCACTAGCAACACAGCAAAAGCTTACCTGGAAAAAAGTCATGCTGGAACCTCCGTGGATTGTGCCGTACTCTATAGCCGTCTGGTCTGCAAGGTCGTCTACTGATTCTATGGGCACATCCATGCGCTGCACGGTGAGGAAGGCTGCCAGGTTGGCTGTGTAGGAAGAGATGATGATCAAAGTGAAGGCCCACCTGCAGGGACAAGAAAAAGGAGGCAAAAGACAAATGGACACCTCCACACTTTGTCTATATCCAAAAGGTACTTCCCCTTTCTCCTGAGGGAGAAACAGCATTTTGAATGTGTTATAAACATGCAACACCAGATGGTGCCAGAGAACAAAAAAAAATCTAAGCCATTTTCCATAGTGTCTTTTCCCCCTTTTGTTATAATGATTTAATTTCTGACTTATTTATAGTGTGTGTTTCTTCCCTGTTTGTGAATCCATCCCTGGTTTTGAAAGATGCTGAACATTCACAGTTCCTGCAGAAGGATTCTGTGGAAAGCTCTACTGTGCCATGCTCAAGTAAATCAAAAGAATGTTGGTTTGAAGGAGAAGAAGCCAGATTCTGCTCAGTTGTAGGAATAATGAGAGGTGCACACAACCTGGAATTGATGGAGGCCACCAAGAGATAGCAGCAAAGCGTCTTGCTCACCTTCAAGACTGACAACTATTCCACAATTTTTTTCCCCCAGGGCTGGAGCTTTACAAGCTCCACAAACGCTTCATAAGCTCCACAAACTTTGGAGTGGAGTTTGAGGATGTACTGGGGGCTGCAGGGGAAAGGAGAGAAGGATGAAGTTGCATTGCACAAGTGGAACTTGTTGTCTAGGTAGAAGGGGAGCGTTGGATGCAACCCTCAGTCTTTAAGGTCCCGCAAGACTCTCTGCCATTTTCGCTGCAGGAGATTAACACAAACCCTCTATAAATGGTTGCTTCCAATTTTAGTTCTTGGAGGAACCACTATATTCCCTCCTACTCATCCCTCCATCAGTTTTCTTTCTATGGGACAGATGATGTAACAACAAGTCAAGGTGGGATTGGCCCTTTTGTGCTTATAATCAGGACCGCAAATATTCTGTATCTAAAAACACAAATGTTACAATAAGGAAATTCATATTCTGAAATCACAATCATGCAGAAAAAAGTTTATTTTTTATCTAAAAATTCTGCAGAGTGAGCTTGCACAGGTGGAGCTGGTGGTTTTCCTCCCTATCTTGCTACCCCCATGTCCATGAAAACTGGATTTGGGGGGCAGAAGTTCATGATTTGTGCTCGCACAGTTGGCTTTTGAGGACCAAACTATTTTTCTGTTTCCAATAATTATGTTTTGGTTTGTTTTTTAATCAAGGGGGCAGATCTTGAATGAAGGCATTTGGAAAATATGGAGACAATGTAGTTGAAAGGAAGGGAACGGAGGATGAAAGTGCATGGAGGCAGAAAGTACTATGGTCAGCAGAGTGGAGAGATTGGGCATACTAGTCAAAAAACCAAGCACTATTCAGAACTGAAAATATCCATCTCTTTCTCAAAACAACTCCTTTGTTTCTGAGTCATCGTGCCTAATGCATTTTCGAGATTCAGAGTGCAGCCCAGAGGACTAGATGGATAAAACATGTTTCCTACTAGTATAGTCAACTTCTGGATGGGGTAATACATATAGTCTTGTTTATAGTTTTGGAAATGGATGATGCTACTTGAAAGGCAAAAAGCTTGAAGGATTCTGGAAGAGGGATTGACTTATCCACAGGGAAACCTAATATGCAAGACATCTCCAAATGCAGCTGTCACACGAAGATACGGATTGGTTACTGTGAGAACAGGATACTGGACCACATGGGCCCTTGGCCTGATCCAACTGGGCTCACCTTATGTTCTTATTCAGAGCATCGTGACCTGTACATTACCCATCTTCTATACTGCCACAAGTTACAAAAAGAGTTTGTGGGAAACCATCCAAGTTGGTGAAGCTACAGCAAACGATTACAGCACAAAAGATTACCTCTGTGATTTCTTACCAGACTCCACTGACGCAGCGCGTGGACAGAGCCCGAGGAGCGATGGTCGATCCTTGTTGCATGAACCCACCGACAGGGAACCACAGGCTGTTGCCAAGAGAGTACTGATTAACGAGCAGGTTGCATCTCCCTTGGGAGCAGGGGTGGGGGCTGTACCACTCGTAGGGCGTCAATCTACGGCATCGAAACATAACACATCCAATTACACTGGAGTGCAAACACTGGGGAGGAAGCAATCATCAACTGCCTAACTCTCCTAGAGGGAGGATTTCTCCGTTATTTTACTGGCAATTGGTACCAGGGGGGTCTTGCAATGCAAGGCAACTGATGGGGCTTAAGTGCGCTTTATAAGATTACAATCAGCTTGAAACCAAGAAAGGGCACACAACAGGCAGCTTGTGCATTGCTTGTGCCTTCGTCGCCGCTTCACTCACTTCCCCCAGGTTTAGTTGTTCCATGCTCAAAATGGGAATTTGCCTACTCCCGATTCCAGTCCCGGTTCCAGGTTTTGGATGACTCTCAGATATGATGCTAACAGTGGGGTCCCTTCTCTGAACACACCCACATCATCTTTCTCGCTAATGTTGCCAGTGCCCATTTGTTTTAATCTGTCTCCCGGCTAAAACCTCACCGCCTAACAGAAGTGGAGGATGTGATGTGCAGAGGCTAACTCAGAGTGAACAGGCGCAACAGCAAGGAGGAGAAGTAGGCTCCAGAGACTGGCAGAAGCACTGCTTCTGAGTCATGTGCTCAATGCTACGGACCTCTGATGCTGGCCCTGCTCTCCCCAATTCAGTTCTTTGGAATTAGAAGCTGCAACTGGGAGCATCTTCCTTGGACTGGCCTTGCCCACCCAAGCTGGCCACTGGATGCTCCTGGAAAGGGCTCTCCTTTCTTAGCAGCAAGGCTGTCCTGGCTCTGGTGCATTCCTGTTTCCTTTGGCTTTGCTTTTTGCTCTGCTTTGTTCTTGGCTCCAACTACTGACCTACTCAATCTTCTGAATCCTGCTTATTCCCACAGCTCTGATTCCCTCTCTCCTCTCTGAGCTTCTGGCTCATGATTCCTCTCAGATGGCGGCCTACAACCCAGCGCTGACAGCACCAGACATTAAATTTGGGGAAAGTCCCTTGAAACAGCACACATGTGAACACCTGTTACAATAAGTATCCATTTTCTGTGTGTGTGTGTGTGTGTGTGTGTGTGTGTGTGTGTGTGTGTGTGTGTGTACAGGGTGGCACCCTGCTCACAGGCTGTTTCCCTAACCATGCACATTTTGTGTGTTTGGAAGGTCTGAGAAGACCTCTGTGCATACAACTGGAGGGGCAGAGGACCTGAGAAAAACAGGACACCTGTAGGTCAGGTGTGTGACCATGCAGGCATGTGGCAGAGCGAGGTGTGTGTGTGGAAATCTATTGATTTCAGTTTCTCTCAGTTTTCCACAGTCTTAAGACCAGTTCTTCAGATTTCCACAACTTTTTTGCAATTTACTTTTAAAAAATCTCATGAAAATTCATCAGTATTTTAGTGTCAACTTTTGCAAAGCAATTTCACCTAACATTTCCTTTATATATCATTTTCACTAATGTAAGCAATTTTATGCACCCTCAGTTATCCCCCCCCCCATCCATGCACTGCTTGACTGGGGAACTGCATTGCAAAATTCAAAGAACTGCATTGCAAAAATTCAGAGGAGTGTGACTTCTGAAGGCCGGCTGACATAATGCCAGTGATCTGATTCATGCTCGTGATAAGTGTTTCATAAGTCTATGTAAATATGTGTGGAGCCAGGATGTGTGTGGATGAGAAATAGGAGCATGATATCTCTTGTGGAAGCTGTGCAAAGGGCTCAGTCTGGTGTTTGTTTGTTTTTTTAGTTACCAGGGTCCAGGGCCGTCTTAACCATATCTGGCGCCCTGGTGCCAAGATCCCTCTAGCGCCCCTCATGAGAGCAGGGAGCTGAGAGGCGCGGAGGAGGCAGCCCCAGGCTCGCACTCCCTGTGCACCTCCGGAGAGCAGCCTGAAGCAGCTCAAAAACTGAGAGGCGTGGAGGAGGCGACCCCAGGCTCCCGCTCCCCGCGCGAAGCTCCAGAGGCGCGCGGGGAGCAGGAGCCTGGGGTCACCATGCCGCACCTCTCAGCAGTTCAGACCGCCCCAGGCCAGCGCTCCCCACGCGCCTCTGGAGAGCGGCCTGAAGCTCCTCAACAGCTGAGACAGAGGCGGCCCCAGGCGTGCGCTCCACACACGCCTCCGGAGATCTGCCTGAAGCCACTCAACAGCAGAGCCGCGCGGAGGCAGACACCAGCGTTCGGCGCCCCTTCCATGCCCCTGATGGCCAGGCACCCTGGCGCCTTGCGCCACCCAGCCCGGGCCTAGGGACGGCCCTGCCTGGGTCAGCGAGGAAGGGGCACTTTTACTTAGCTTTTTAAAAGTAAAACCTCCAAGCATTTGATTTTTTAATTATTATTATTATTTTTAAAAATGTTTTAATCCAATAGTTGCTTGCAGGGTATAACAGCTACAAGACAGAAATGCTCCTCCCCAGCAAACACTTGCAAGATCCCCTCACACTTGCAAAGGAATGCTTGTGCACGGAGGTATCGCCTCCATTTTTAGGTGGATGAGGAAGGCTTTTTAAAACAGTTTAGGCCAGCAACATTATTCTGTCATGTCCTTGCTGTTGATAGAAGCAGCCTCTCAAGAAGCAAGTGTCAAATTTGCGACTCTTAGGGTGTTTCAAGACTATCTTTGAGGGGGATTCAATCACGTTACGGCAAATTCTGCTTGCAAGCTGATCTGGAGCTCTTGCACAACAAACCTGCTTCCCTGTCCCCCCCCCCCAAAAAAAAGAAGACTGAACTTTTGGGAAAGTGATGGGAAAATGCAATGCAAAGTATGGGATAACATACCGGTACGTGTTGACACCCTGTAATCTAATCTCCCTGCAAACAGATCAGGATGCAAACTCAGTAAGCCAGTTGTCTGGAAGCACCCCTTGAGACTTGAGCTTGAAAATAGCTCCAGGACTGGCAGAGATTGTTTAAAAGCATGGGATTTTATGTGGCTTCTTCCCCTCTGCCTGCCCCTCTGCGACTCAAAGAAAATGGCTTTTTATTGCTAGAGGATATTTCATTTGGTGTTGAAAGAGAAGTCCTCTCTTTTATGTGTATGGAGAGAGAGAGAGAGAGAGAATACAACAACAACAACCCATCACCCTGTTTGTGACAAACACACTGACCCAGGTGTCACAGCTTTCTGCTAGAAACACCTGATCCACCTGACATTAGCTGGGTGTTATCTGAAGCTCCTGTCTCCTCTCCAACACAAATCAGTACTGACACCTTTGGAAAATGCATCAAGAGAAGCCGTATCTCAGTGTAGACAGGGCCTGGCTGTGTTATCAAACAGTTTTAAACGCTGCACGGTGCTGAAAACCATTACAAGCTCATGAATTTGACAAGTTCAGCTGCACCAAGGGACCCCCAAGGGACAGCACGCTTCCATTTTCATAACAGTATTGCAGCTTTTGTAGTGTTATTACGGCACCTGCAAACGGCGTTGGAATCTCTGGTGCCTGCTTCAGACACCGAAGGGATGTGGTTAGAATGTTTGAGAACTCTGCTTGCTAGACTAGAAAGAGCCACAAAAATGGTCAGACAACAGAAAGTTTTGCTTTATTCATCTGTGGCAGATGATAATGGAAGTTGGGGGGTGGGGAACTGTGCCAAGGTGTGCAAATTCAACACCTTATCAGCATGACCAACGGGCAAGGATGGTGAGAGGCACTGAGAAGCGGGTGGGTGTCACAGCTTCTCTGTTCCTTTTGTAGGTGAAACCCTGATACCCTTTTGGGTGTACAACAACATCGAAAGAAAATGACTGAAGAATTTTTTTGGTGCGAAGAGCCTTGAAGGAACTTGGAGCTGTGATCTGCAGATCAGAAGCTTTGGATTTAATCCACTTAGCATCTTGGTATTAAACACACGTGTGTGTGTGTGTGTGTGTGTGTGTGTGTGTGTGTGTGTGTTTTATTTAAAGAAATCCCACTGATTTCAAGTGTGGATGTTATTTCCTGAAGACTGAAATTCTGAGCACACTTATCAAGGAAGTAAGTCCCACTGAAGTCCTTTTAACTTCATTTCCAAGTAAACATGGATGGGATGAGGCTCTAAGTATGCTTACCACTAGTATGGTAAAGGTAAAGGTAAAGGTAACCCTTACCATTAGGTCCAGTCGTAACCGACTCTGGGGTTGCGCGCTCATCTTGCATTATTGGCTGAGGGAGCCGGCGTATAGCTTCCAGGTCATGTGGCCAGCATGACAAAGCCGCTTCTGGCAAACCAGAGCAGCACACAGAAACGCCGTTTACCTTCCCACTGTAGCGGTTCCTATTTATCTACTTGCATTTTGACGTGTTTTTGAACTTCTAGGTTGGCAGGAGCTGGGACCAAGCAACGGGAGCTCACCCCGTCACAGGGATTCGAACCGCCGACCTTCTGATCAGCAAGCCCTAGGCTCAGTGGTTTAACCACAGCTCCACCTGGGTCCCATCACTAATCCAGTTTAAATTCTAAAACAAGTGGATCCCCCCCCCCCAGCATTCAGTCTGTCTTAGTTAGTTTGAGGTTAAGGTTGTATTTGCTGTTTTCAGAAATAAATCCAGAAATCAATACTTAAATGAACAGATGCTTCCTTAAATAGCCAATCATATGAATAGACAAAGAGCCTGGCTGGCTGGTTCAGGCAAAAGGACCACCTAGTCCAGCATCTCATTCTCACAGTGGCCAACCAGAGGCTTTTGAGCACAACCACCCCCTCTCCACTTGTGATTCGCAGCATTCTGCAAGCCTCAGATTATTTACTCTGGTGTAGAGCACATCCTATGCATATTTACTTGGGAGTGAGTCCCACTGAATCGAGTGAGATTTATGTAACCCCTAATTGTGGGTGGCTCAGCTGGTTAGAGCATGGCACTGATAACGCCAAGGTCACAAGTTCATTCCCCATATGGGACAGCTCCATATCCCTGCACTGCACGGGGTTGGACTAGATGATCCTCAGGGTCATCTACAATTCTATGGTTCTGTGATTCTATGAAATCTTCTTAGTATGGTAGTTCTAATCCAATGGTCGCCAATGGGTCTATTGCAGTGTGAATTGGTTGGCTATGAAGGCCTGATCCTGTGATAAAAAAATTCCTTCAGTAGCACCTTAAAGACCAACTAAGTTTATATTTTGGTATGAGCTTTCGTGTGCATGCACACTTCTTCAGATCAGAAGTGTGCATGCACACGAAAGCTCATACCAAAATATAAACTTAGTTGGTCTTTAAGGTGCTACTGAAGGAATTATTTTATTTTGCTTCGACTCAGACCAACACGGCTACCTACCTGTAACTGATCCTGTGATGTGATACATATAGAGGGGTCTGACTCACCCTGCCCCTCTTGCAGCTGGATCCTCTTAAGGTCCAGGACTGGGCTGTTAAAACCCCTCCAGACTTATAGCTTTCAAATGATTTGCTGAAATTCATGTTTTGCATCTTTTTTTTACATGTCCCACAGGTGACCACCTCTCCCCCCACCCCCTCGTGCAGGTAAACACAGAGTTTCTCAATCTTTGTTTTGTTGATTCAAGCAAACTCTAGGTGAAGAGAGCAATCAGGAGGGAGGCTTCTTTTGTTTGCACAGTAATTTTTTTTACAGCAGATGTGTAATTTATTTCACTGTGATGTTGCTGCAAACCCAAATGTTTACTTACTCTACAACTCCTTCCTCTAAACCCACGCCCCAATAAATGTGTGTTCTTCCTTCCATTTCTGCCGGTTTTTCACAGCGAGCACTTAAAACATCCAGTTTTTAAAAAACACCTGCCATGGCTTTCATATCCAAACAGTGCCATGTGCTGTCTGTTTGCACTTTGTGGATGTTAATCTCCGAATTTCCCCTCTTGAGGTTACAAGGCTCCTTCCATATGGGCAGCACCAAACCAGCCCAAATGCAAACCAATCCTCTGGATCTATCTTCTGCTGCTGTCTGTCCTGTTGCTAGTTCTCCCAGTGTGTGCAATAAGGCACACACAGGACAATGCATTAGAGCTGGAAAACGCCCCCGCCCCCCGCCACTGTATATTTTGGTATTTCACCCATTGTAAGAGGGGACCACTAGAACCCCTGTGGTCCACAGATGTCCTTTAATTTACAAAGCAGGTGTGTGTATCCAGGGACTCAACAGTTAAGGCGTAACTAATCTGTGCTCAGTATTAGTTACAGGTAGGTAGCCGTGTTGGTCTGACACAGTCAAAACAAAATAAAAAAATCCTTCCAGTAGCACCTTAGAGACCAACTAAGTTTGTCATAGGTATGAGCTTTCGTGTGCATGCACACTTCTTCAGAAGAAGTGTCTGAAGAAATGTGCATGCACACGAAAGCTCACGCCTATGACAAACTTAGTTGGTCTCTAAGGTGCTAAAGGTAAAGGTAAAGGGACCCCTGACCATTAGATCCAGTCGTGACCGACTCTGGGGTTGCACGCTCATCTCGCATTATTGGCCGAGGGAGCCGGCGTATAGCTTCCAGGTCATGTGGCCAGCATGACAAAGCCGCTTCTGGCAAACCAGAGCAGCACACGGAAACGCCATTTACCTTCCCGCTGTAGCGGTTCCTATTTATCTACTTGCATTTTGACATGCTTTTGAACTGCTAGGTTGGCAGGAGCTGGGACCAAGCAACGGGAGCTCACCCCGTCACAGGGATTCGAACCGCCGACCTTCTGATCAGCAAGCCCTAGGCTCAGTGGTTTAACCCACAGCGCCACCTGGGTCCCTTGTTTCATCCACCCCAAACCAGCCAGAGAGGCACCAAGTTGAATCACAGCCTCCACTGTTGACAGCAGTGACTATGATAGCCCAGGGCAGGATGCTGACTAGCAAGGTGCTGTACCCATCATTGGCTCTCTCCTCTTCCACCTGTATAATTTTATGAACTTGTGCGGCCAATTCCTTTACTAACTACAGTACTGCAGAATTGTCTCTCCCTCCAGCGATTGATAATCAATTGCACGTTACGAGTTTTCCATGCCATTCCCATAAAATGACAGTAGGTGGCACTGTGAGGATGGGGAAAAAAGGAGACGTTAAGAAAAGTTAACAGTACCGGGCCACTAAAAAGAGGACGCAGCTCACGGCGAGGTAGGCGAGTAACATGAAGAGCCAGACACCGGGAGAAAATGGATCCAGGAAAGAGAAATAGCCAGGCTTGCGCCCCTAAGGTAGAGGAGAAAGAAAGAAAAGGTTAACAGAGAGGCATATTTCCAAACAAACTTCTGTTCTACAAAGTAACAGAGCAAACGCAACATGGAGAAGACTTGCAAGTGGTGGTGGGGATAGAGATGGCAGCAGGCAGAGGACATTGTAGGGTCCTAGAAGCAAATGGCAGCTGCAGCTCCCGTCCTAACAGCCCCAAAGAAAAGGTTTGGGGGCTTTTTCGTCTAGAGAAAAGGTGAGCAAGAGGTCACATCCTAGAGGTGTGTATGATTATGCACGGCACGGAGAAAGCGGACACAGAAAAGATTTTCTCCCTCATAACACTAGAACTCGTGGGCATCCAATGAAGCTGCCTGTTGGAAGATTCAGGGCAGGCGAAAAAAAGAATTTCTTCATGCAAAGCGTAGCTGAACTATGGAACTCATTTCCGACGGAGGCAGCGATGGCCACCAACTTAGCAGGCTTTGAAAGAGGATTGGACAAATTCACGGAGGAAAAGGCTATCGATGGCCTCTAGCTTTTGATGGCTATGCTCTGCCTCCGCAGTTGGGGGCAGCAATCCTTCTGGATACCAGTTGCTGGAAAGCACAGGAGGGGAGAAGTCTCTCGTGCTCGAGTTTCTCATAGGCATCTGGCTGGCCACTGTAAGATCAGGATGCATAGAATCATAGAATCATAGAATCATGGAGTTAGAAGAGATCACAAGGGCCATCCAGTCCAACCCCCTGCCAAGCAGGAAACACCACCAAAGCAGTCCTGACATATGCCTGTCAAAGACCTCCAAAGAAGGAGACTCCACCACACTCCTTGGCAGCAAATTCCACTGCCGAACAGCTCTTACTGTCAGGACTAGATGCTGGACTAGATGGGCCATTGGCATGATCCAGGAGGCTCTTCTCTCATCTCTCTCTCTCTCTCTCTCTCTCTCTCTCTCTCTCTCTCTCTCTCTCTCTCTCTCTCATACCCATTTCAGAGTAACCTTTATAATAAAGCTGTGGGGAAATCCAGGCTTCACCTGCTCCTTATTTTGCATCCACTCGTGAACCCAGTCCCCATCCGTCTTCACTCACCCTCTTGGTCCTGCATCCCTCCTTATTTGCTTTTCTGCATTCCTGGTATTCTTCTTTATTGAAGCTGAGCTTCAAATTCTGCTGGCAAACATAGCCAGTTCTTGAAAGAGCAGAGAAAGAGGCAGTTGCCAAGGACAAGGGCTTCCTAGCCCAGGCACCAGCTCCCTCTTCTGGAACCAATAAAATGGCCTGATGGAAGCAAGTGCCAGTGAGGGACAAGGTGTAAAAGCTAGAATCTCTACTGCTTCCAGAATCCCATTCTGCACTTATGCTGCTGTGATGCAAAGAGGGAGAATATGTGGCGGAGACCCACAAACAGTCACACTGTTTGCTGCAAGCTCAACCGTTTTGCATGAGCATCATATTTGTACAGTGGGAATGCTGGATCTGCAGGCAGATGAATAATAATAATATATAATAATAATTTATTATTTATACCCCACCCATCTGGCTGGGTTTCCCCAGCCACTCTGGGCGGCTTACAACAGAAAAATGAAATAAAATAATCTATTAAACATTAAAAGCCTCCCTAAACAGGGCTGCCTTCAGATGTCTTCTAAAAATCTGGTAGCTGTTTTTTTCTTCGACATCTGATGGGAGGGCGTTCCACAGGGAGGGCGCCACCACCAAGAAGGCCCTCTGCCTGGTTCCCTGCAACTTGGCTTCTCGCAACGAGGGAACTGCCAGAAGGCCCTCGGTACTGGACCTCAGTGTCCGGGCAGAACAATGGGGGTGGAGACACTCAGGGAGGCAATCCTTCTCCGGCTAAGAGTGGAAGAAACCCAACTGTTTCAAGATGAAGGTGCTTGAAAGTTCAACGCAGGAGCAGTTGGTGTCTGTGCCATGTTTTCCCCTGAGGGTAGCTGGAGGGTGGCTTATGCCCCAAAGCATAGAGAGCTAATGTCTCCACAGAGCATACCTCCTCTGCCGTGGCCCCAAAGAACTATGGATTTTACATAACGTTAGCCATGCAGATTCATTGTTATCATGTCATTCATTCATTATCTCACAGTGTAATGACATCTGTTAGCCCAAGAAGACTTGAAGCTGAAACTAAAGTGCTTCTCACTCAGTGACTTGACTTCGTCCCCAGAGGTCCCACAGATGCCAACAAGTTTGAATGCTCACTTTGGGACACAAATGAAGAACTCAGAGTGAGCCAAGAGGGGAGGGGCGGGGAGAAAGATTTTGACAAAGCATCATATGCCCTCCCTTCCCCTGTCTCGCAATCGTCTCATTGTTGGTGGACCTTTGAAAAAGCAAATTGCAAAGCAGCCATACCTATCCTGAAATGCCTGCTCCCAGGTCTTGACACTGAAAATCAATCTGAACAGCTTACATTTCGGATTGTGACGACATGGTCTGTGCAGGCATCACTTTGTATGTGAAGAAATGTATATAGGGGCAGAAAGACACAGTGGTTTGCAAAGGTGGAGAAGGGATGAAGGATGTTGCATTAATGGAACCAGGATGCACTTCCTATGTAACAGAAGATTATTCTCATCCTTCTATGATTTATACATCAAATAAATTCCCTTCATATAATATATACTATATATGTATATATCTCGGGGGGGGGGGGGAGGAGAGATTTTATTTAGCTCACTCCTCTCCTTGCTGTTTCTCACAATAAACTGCTAAAAAGGAAGGGAGGGAGGGAGGGAGGGAGGGAGGGAGGGAAGGAAGGAAGGAAGGAAGGAAGGAAGGAAGGAAGGAAGGAAGGAATGCCTCTTTTGCAAAGAAGCAACCTACCAGGGATGGGTGAATGCGTTCAGTTCCTCTATTTCTATTTCCCCAGTCTCAAGTTCAGTTCTCCACATTTCTACATCAGTTTGTGATATAATGCATTTTCACTAATATATGCATTTTTGATGCCCATCTTACTGTATGCATTTCAGTACAAATTATTTGGCTGGAGTACTTCAGAGAAGTACAAATTTCAAAGGACGGCTGTGTTTTGGTTTCTGGACTATTTTTTAAAGCGTGAATGAGGCAGTTTCACCTTTAAATGTGCACTGCAGTGAATTTCTCTTCCCCTGCTCCCCATCCCTATGGTCCAGCAGCAGCCTAAAACAGCGCAGTCCATCCTAGCCGTTTGGAACTCATTATCAGCTCATTCCCAATTTTTCTATTACACCTGCAGATCCCAGGGCTGCAGTGAAGAGTAAAACAAGGTTAGCAGAACTGAAGAAAGTATCCAGATAAACATGAGCAAAGGCCTTGGAGAATACGCTGTATGGAGGTGCAATGTAATGCAAAGTCTGAGGAGGCTTGCATTTTTGCAGTTCAGACCACAGTGCTATCTTGCCTTCCATCGCCTCCCAGTTGACAAGTGCCCCAGCCCAAAGTTCAGATGCAACCACGCAACTCCACAATATCCCATTAGCATGAATGAGAAGAGGAGGGAGGCATAAACTGGGTCGGATGCCCCATTAGTGTCCCTGTGTCAGGAATCCATATTTGATTAAATCGCAACAAGTGAAATTGAGAAAAATGACAGGCCCATTTAAACTTGCCATATATAGTTACTTGCGAGAAAACAGATGTGTGTGGAATGGGGAAACGGGTGAGGAGGCTGGGTTCGGGAGGTGGCAGGAAAAGAAATGATGGGGAACAGAAAATAAAATAAACATGCCATTAGTGTTGAGGGGGGGGGGGCGGGGATGGAGACAGGGAGACTGGGCAGGAAATTTATTGGTGGTTATTTGTTAGGAAATGTCTGATGGCAGCCGCAGATTAACGTGACGTTAGCTGCAGTTTTCCTCGCTGAAATGTGAAGGGAAGAGGCAAGGAGGAGAGCAGATGGGGCCCTTGTTTCCTCCCTCCTTGTGCTGTGCAAGCCAGATCTTTAAAGGACGACTGCTGTGATTAGTTATCAGGCCTGCCATTGTTAAATAAATATTTATTGTTTTAATTAGCTAATTGCCACACTGCTCTTATGTGTTATATTAATGCTAAGCTACAAGATTGTTCTCCAAAACCAACAGAGGGATTGTGAGGTGGGGGAGCTGGATTTTTGCTTGGTGTGTGTGTGTGTGTGTGTGTGTGTGTGTGTGTGTGTGTGTGTTGCTGTTGAAGAGAGAAGAAAAGGGAAAGTATGCACAGTCTCCAGATTTATTTTCTACGGTGCCCCAGGAGGGATTGGATCACATAGTTCATGGCCCCTTTCAGTTCAGTGGTGGGAAACATTCAGGGTCATCACCGATCTAATCCTACTCAGAGTAGACCCATCAAAATCAACGAACCTAAGGGAATTATCGTAACGGTAATTGACACCATGCTTTATTATCTGCAGGGTGGGCTACAGCAATGAAAATGCAATGGCATCACAGTAATTTGCAATCACAGATAAAGGTGGGTCTGAAAAATATACATCTCGAATCTTAAAAGCTAGGGTAAAGAGGTGCGCCTTCAGCATTTGCAGGAAACTGCTTCAGTGAAATCGCATATACTAGGAACACCATTGAAAAAGACTGCAAACACTTTCCCAACCACCTCTCCATATGCCTCAAAGGTTAGTCCAAGGGCTCCTAGGACTATACTCGCAAAGGCTCATGGGATTGCTAGATGCTGCTTTTGCACTCTTTTAGGGCACTTTTGGCCTCTTTCCGTGCCGCGTCCAGGTTTGCGGCAATGCACGCATACATGGTTGTGCCTGCCTTGAATGCAATTAAATAGTTGCCTGCCTTGAAGGTGCCAGGCACAACTCCGTGAGAAGGGAGTTCCGCAACTTAGGAGCTGCCACGGGTCCATCACTATCCAGAGTCTCTGAGGGGAAGGGCCTCCTCTGCTAACCTTAGCACCCAAGATGGTCTGTAGGGAAGCTGGTAGCTTTTCATTAACATCAGTGGGTCTACTGTTGAGTAGAATTTAGCTGAAGACAACACTCAGAAACACTTCCCAGCACAAGGAAACCTCAAAACAGATAGGCTGTTTTTGGGTTTGGGTTTTTAAAAATCTCACACAGCCCAAAAGGGTGCAAGGCACGTCTCTCTGTCTCATGATACAAACCCCCTCCTGGAAAGCAAGGAAAATGATACTTTTCCATGCTATGTACTCCCCCAAAACGGCTAGCATTCTGAACAGAACGTTAGACTTCCCCTGGGGCAGGCATCCCCAAACTTTGGCCCTCCAGATGTTTTGGACTACAATTCCCATCACCCCTGACCACTGGTCCTTTTAGCTAGGGATCATGGGAGTTGTAGGCCAAAGCATCTGGAGGGCCGCAGTTTGGGGATGCCTGCCCTGGGGGAAGGACAAGGTTCAAATTCCTGATCAGCTGTAACACCCACTAGATGGCATTGGGCAACTCACCACCTCTCAGGGTTGTTGTGAATCTGGAACAACTTTCCTTTACCTGAGCTCTTTGGATGAAGTAATAATAATAATAATAATAATAATAATAATAATAATAATAATAATAATATATTATTTATACACCGCCCATCTGGCCGGGTCTCCCCCGCCACTCTGGGCGGCTTCCAACAGAAGTATTAAAATACAATAATCTATTAAACATTAAAAGCTTCCCTAAATGCACACATACATAACAACAGCCTGCTAGATAATAATAATAATAATAATAATAATAATAATAATAATAATAATAATAATAATAATATATTTATACCCCACCCATCTGGCCGGGTCCGTCCGTCCCGCCACTCTGGGTGGCTTCCAACACACATCAAAATACATTAAAATACCACAGACAAAATCTTCCCTAAACAGGGCTGCCTTTAGGTATTTTCTAAATGTCAGGTAGTTGTTTATCCCTCTGACCTCTGATGGGAGGGCGTTCCGCAGGGCGGGTGCCTCTACCGAGAAGGCCCTCTGCCTGGCTCCCTGTAGCTTTGCTTCTCGCAGTGAGGGAACCGCCAGAAGGCCCTCGGCGCTGGATCTCAGTGTCCGGGCTGAACGATGGGGGTGGAGACACTCCTTCAGGTATACAGGACCGAGGCCGTTTAGGGCTTTAACGGTCAGCACGAACACTTTGAATTGTGCTCGGAAGGTAAGATATGAATATGGTGAATCAGAAAGCATGGGGGAAATGCTGGAACCATTCTGATGCGCTCTTGCAATGATCCTTGATTCGCCACCTAGCAGAGGCAACAGAATTCTAAGTGGGTTTTAATTACTTGTTTGTTCTTGGCAGTCAGAAGTACTCCACTGAGAAAGAGATGCAGAAGCTCTGTTTGTATTGGTGAGGACGGGTGCATCTTTACTAGCCGCAGATATTTCAAGGGCAGAAGCTGTGAATCTGCTGTAATTGTTTTAGTGCTTTGTATATGTTGTTGCTCAGCTGATGGGAAATCAAGTGTGTGTTCTTATTGCCCACGGAACATATGGAGAATGTATTGAAATACAGAGCAGGTATAAGCAGTGTTGCGTTCGAAGCTTTTTCAGTGCATATATTCTGGACCGGTGGCTCTTGGGAAACACTAATGACTTCGAGTCAGTTTTTGTATAGGTGCAACTACACACAGTCCCTGTGGAGGCAGGCAAATAGAAAACAGCACTGGCTAAGGATAAGTTCGGAAAAGAAACAGAACAAAACTCAGAGAGCGCAATTTTACTTCCATGCGCTGAAAAGACAATGGAATGAGAACCCAGGAGGATGGAGAAGGATGCTTGCAAGCAGAAGCTCAAAGGCTGGAAAGGATCCTGGGCAGTAGGATCAAGGAAGCAATTCCCCCACAAGACAGCAAATAGCCCCATACGGAAGAACAGGCTATTCTAGGATATATGGTCCGGTGCTCTCACCCAGTAAAAAGCTTCCAATCTCCACATGGATGAACTTGTTCAGTTAAGGGCCAAGTTATAGCATCAGCAGAAGCATGCAGTGTGTGAACTTTTGTTATGCCCCATGCTGGAACCCTTCTCCTTGATAGGCTGGCGGTGTCTGGGGGTACACACACACACACATCACATGAGCTCATGGATCATATAGCTCAGCTACAACAGCCAAATCCTGCAGATCTATTGAACTATGGCAGGCACCCCCAAACTCGGCCCTCCAGATGTTTTGGGACTACAGCTCCCATCACCCCTAGCTAACAGGCCCAGTGGTCAGGGATGATGGGAATTGTAGTCCCAAAACATCTGGAGGGCCGAGTTTGGGGATGCCTGAACTATGGTTTCTATCCTTCCAAGGTCTTACAACAGGTCCCAGATAATTAAACAGTCATATGTGAGAACATAAGAAAAGGTCGCTGTGATTACAAAGATCCAGCATGGGTTTCTCTAAAACAAATCATGCCAGTCTAATCTTAATTCTTCTTCTTCTTTTTAAATGGAGTTACAAGCTTGGTTGATCAAGGGAATGCCATGGATGTAATGTATCTTGATTTCAGTAAGGCTTTTGACAAATTCCCCCATGAAATTCTTGCAGAGAAGCTGGTAAAATGTGGGCTGGTTGATGTTACTGTTAGGTAGATTTGTAGCTGGTTGACTGACTGAACTCAAAGTGTACTCGCCAATGGTACTTCATCATCCTGGAACAAAGTGACAAGTGGAGTTTGCAGGGTTCTGTCCTGCGTTGTTCAACACCTTTGTAAATAAACTTGGATGAAGGAATAGAGGTGGCGCTCTTCAAATTTGCAGGTAACACCAAACAGGGTAAAGGTAAAGGGACCCCTGACCATTAGGTCCAGTCGCAGACGACTCCGGGTTTGCGGCGCTCATCTCGCTTTATTGGCCAAGGGAGCCAGCGTACAGGTTCCAGGTCATGTGGCCAGCATGACTAAGCCGTTTCTGGTGAAACCAGAGCAGCGTACAGAAGCGCCGTAACACCAAACAGGGAGGGGTGGTTAATACCTCAGAAGATAGAATCAGAATTCATTATGACATCAGCAGATTGGAAACAGGGCCAAAACAAAGAAAATGAATTTCAATAAGGACAAATGTAAGGTTCTACATTTAGGCAGGAAGAAGCAGCTGCACAAATATAAGATGGGAGACACCTGTCTTTTACCAGTAGTACATGTGAAAAGGATCTAGTGGTCTTAGTAGACCACAAGCTTAGCATGAGTCCACAGTGGGATGGAGCAAAAAAACCAAAAAAAACCCAAATCAATTCTGCATCAACAGAAGTATAGAGTGTCATGATCAAGGGAAGTCATAGTCCCATTCTATTCTTCCTTGGTAAGCTCCCACCTAGAGTACTGTGCCTAGTTCTGGGCACCACAGTTTAAGAAGAATATTGACAAACTGGAACATGCGCAGAGGAGAGTAATCCTTTCACCGGGGGGGGGGGATTGATGAAGCCCCTTCAGCCTCTCCAATTCTTTGAAGGTTAAATGGTACCCATGGTTTGGTGCACAGCTCTGCAGACACATTCCTACTGTTCACTTGCTGTCTGATGGTGGTATATTATGGGATAGGGTCCCCAAGATTTTCCTGACGAGGACCATTTTCCATTAGTTGCTGTGCACCAGGAAGATAATGTTATACGTGTAGTTTCTCCTGCCAAGGGGATGACAGGAAGGAAGTGAGGCAAAATAGCAAAGGAATAAGATAGCCTGCCAACCTGTTGGCAATTGCTTGGAACTGAGCATTTGCTCCATGTGCAGGTTTGGGAGTCTGTGTAAGGAGCGGGGTTGATTTTGACATCAACAGAAACCTTGACAACAGGAAGTCCCTCCCTAGACAGGAAGTCCCAGGAGGCTCCGTTTTCATGAGCCTACAAGTCTCCGTCCAACGAGCATGGCGGCATAACAGGAATAAACCAGAAAGAAACAAAAACTTTAAAAGGCCAGCAGAGAATGAGAACCTGCCTCAAGCACCTGCTTCTGCCTTTCTTTATCTACCTTTTTTAGTTCAAAGTAATCTTGCTTTTTTATTGATTTTCCCCTCTCTGAGCCAGGAAATTTCTGGCATCTTTTCTCACCTAGGTGCAGCTAGGGGCAAAGGTAGGATTAGTATCAAAACATTTTGTGTCTGACAAAGGATATTTTGTATGTCTAATATTGTGGAGGGATTGAGGGAGAGGGTTTGGGCGGCTGGCCAGACCAGGCTAAGGTACAGCCCTCGTCCACAGGGTGCAAGGGCTGCCAACTTATCTGTGGCCTCATTGCTCCACGCTGGCTTCCCTCACCTCTCTCACTCGCTTCCTGAACACACAGCATTCCTCACACTTCAGATCCTCAGCTGATGGCTTCTGTCTCCTCTTCAATGCTGATGTATGTGAGGGTAGCTGGCATTACCCAAATCAGGTTCTCCAGCTGGGGAGGGGTCTGTTGTGCAGTTACAGCCCACATACACCCCAGGTTGTTGGTTTAATCATATATGAATTTTTGCTCCACTTTTCTAGGCGGATGATTATGATGATGATTTTAAACACATGAGCCTGCTCACATTAAGGCCTCTAGGTGATTTACAATAAAATGTATTCACTGCTTAATTTTTGCTCCACCTTTCAAGGCAAACAATAATGATGATATAAAATATATGAATCTGTTCACACTAAGGCCTTCAGGCGCCTTGCGATAAAATTGATTAAAACCATCCAGTAGGGACAATATAAACCTTGCACTAAAAACACAACAAAAGCAAACATTTAGAAAACAAACTTAACAGAGAAATACCCTCCTCAAGCCCAACTGTAATCTCCAGAAGACTGAACAATTATGATGTTAAAGGCACTGAGCCATACAGGATGTTGAAGTTGTTAAGAACTGCAGACATGCAAACCATCATCAGTGACAAAGGCTCTTGCAAAGTGCACAGGTGGGGGAACCTGCAGCCCGCCAGATGTTGCTGGGTGTAATGGACTGGTTGGGTGCAGAGGAAGAGGAATGGTGGAAGGAACCAGCTGGGGAACCACTCAGGGAAGAGGGCTCAGAGCCTGGGGATTGGTGGTGGGATGACAATATGTGGTCAGAGGTAGAAGAGGGGGAAGCCTGAGAGGAAGAGGTGTTGGAAGCTGAAGAGGTATCAGGGTTTAGCGAGCTGGGAGAGTCTGTGGCAGAGTGAAGTCCAGAAACAGAAGCAGAGGAGGAGGGAGGCCAAGGGGCAAAGATGAGTCAGGTTGGTGAAGAATCCAGAGTGTCTCTCCCTCCTGCTGTGACAAGCTCCCCTACCCCCTGGTCTCCCAGAACCAGAAGAGGCATGAAAAGGGCAGAGGAGAGGTTGGCTTCATGCAGGCACTATCTCTGGTTGCTTGGGAAAATCCACAGAGATCTGAGGGTGCTTAGATGGCAGCAGGAATGTGGGGACTTGCAGTCTCGCCAACTGATCCATGAGGGCAAGACCTACCGGGGATAAGCTGTTTTGCTCATTAGGCCTGACACTCCACCAAGTCTATGCAGATTGTGTTCTTGCTAATAAAGAGAATTAACTTCAATTTAAATGGTGTGATTTACTGTTGGCTCACTTCTGACACTGAGCTACCACTCCTGTCATTCTTAACCAGTGGCCATGCTGGCTGGGGCTGATGGGATTTGGGTCCAGCAACATTTGAAGGGCCACAGTTTCTCCATTTCTCGCCTAGTGTTGGACCCAGGGAGACCAAGGTTCAAATCTTCACTTGGCTCATTAGCTGATGTTGGACTGGTCACTCCTTCTCAGCCTAACCTACCACATAGGGTTGTTCTGAAGATAAAGGAGGGGATGATTATGTAAGCTGTCCTGAGCTCCCTGGGGGATGTGCAGAATCAATATATAACAAAATAAATGATTGGTTAACATTTTATAAAAGTGATTGTTTCACAATCACAGCTATCTAACTTTTGTATTAGTACAAGTATCAAGTATGATTCTATTGTCCACTGTTCCCATTATGCTAACAATTTGGGATTCCATCCTTACAAAAGTCCACAAAATTACTGGCCAGCACCTACAAAAGTGAGTTAGCTCTGCGGAATATTTTTCAGGCAAAAACTTAAACGTTCACTTTAAACAAATAATTGGATAGTTTCTGGTAGTGGCCAGGTTGGTGATTGCCAGATTTTGGAAGGGATTGGGAGAGGCAACTCTGATGACATGGTACCAAAAGCTGTGGCAGATACATCTAAATGAAAAATTTGCAAATAAGCTAAAAATGGCAAGAGGGGGAAATAAAAAAATCACAGATAACTTTATGACAGAACAACAATGTTTTGTTATACATATGGACAAGACAGACAATGGAGGACTTCCTAGAGTAGGCATCCCCAAACTGCGGCCCTCCAGATGTTTTGGCCTACAACTCCCATGATCCCTAGCTAACAGGACCAGTGGTCAGGGATGATGGGGATTGTAGTCCAAAACATCTGGAGGGCCGAAGTTTGGGGGTGCCTGTCTTAGAGCTTATAGAAAATTTTGCTTGGTTTGATTTCTGATACTGGACTATTTTTATTCTATTGCATTGGATAAGATGGCTTGTCTCTGCTTTTTGATGTGTTGCATAACTTGGCTATATTCTGTGCTTCACCATAGTTACTAAGTGGGGAGAAGTTTTTGTTGTATATTTTCTGTTGTTGCATATGTTTAACCTTAAGAAGAAAAGCAATAAAAAGAAATTCAAAAAAATTATGTTGATGCTTTTAAAATACTGGGCCATATTTCACAAAATTTGACAAGTGAGTTGACCAGATTTTGTCCTCCTGGTGAAATGTCCAACTCTAGCTGACTCTGCCATGTTTTGAATTGAAATGGCTAAATAGTGAAAAGTTTCCACAAGTCTTTGTTCCCTTCCTTAGCCAGAAAGTGTTTGCATGCAGGTATCTCTCACAGCAGAAACATTTCTAAGAGACGTCTCTTACCATATGAACTCGGTAAAGAATGCTAATCCCCAGAGTCATAAACGGCTTGGAGAAATCAATCACCTTCTCTCGTTCGGCTGTAATCGTCAGGCCAGCCACTGCCAAATCAGCTTTCTAAAAAGAAAAGAACATAGTGAAGATCAATATCTCTTCCCCAAGAGATATGAGGGCAGAAGGCAGCAAAGGAATATGGAATGAATGGTCTCCAAAAGACTTCTCATTCAGAGGTCAGACTTAGCAAGAGGCAAGAGGCCAATTCCAAATGCCATAGGTGTATGTAGCTTCACAACAACACTGTGAGGTAGGTTCAGCTGAGAAATAGTGACTCACTCAAGGCTACCCAAGGGTCCTGAGCTCTGAAGATGCAGACAATTGAGTCCTGAAGCCTTCCAGGGAGCAGACTCCAGAGATCTCAATAGAAGCTTCATTGGAGAGTGAGAACTCTATCCCTGATTCCAGAGGAGATAGTTTAGCCCCTCTTTGGACTCAGGAGACGCTTCCTCCAAACCACCAGCAGCCACAGAGCAACTTCTTCCTCCAACCTTCCAGGCCCAAGGGCTGCAAGAGGTATCCCAAATCTGGAACACCCACATGCTGTATAATAGAATGGAGCCCCTTTAACTTCCAGGGAGGCTCCATCCAGAGAGATGGCTCTTGAAACACACATCTCTCTGCAGAACTACGTAAATTGCTAGCCAGCTCCAGATGCACATTGGAGCAATGGCTCCCAGCTCCTCTGGCCTGGGTGACACATGTTGCAGAATGAGGTGGCTACGAGATGGAATAGCACTGAGATGGAATAATGGATGGCGTCATTTCATGTGGGTAGGAGAAATCACAAATGTGTGATACTCTGTGTTAAAAGGGGAGCAATCTGACAAGTAGCTCAGGAAGGGCTGGGATTTCTTCCTGACGTGCTGGGTTGTTGTGATTTGGGCTGGTATTTTGATACTGTCAGGAAGATTGGTACTAGAGCTGTGCACCCAGGCTGGACAAATCCCATCTCCTTTCCCTCTCACCCCGCTTGCTGCCAACTGAATGCTTAATTAGGATTTAAAACATGGATTAAACATGCAGTTGTAGGCAGGGGAAAGGGAGTGCAGGAGATGGTCCAGGCACGAGCCTCTACTATCACCATCTTCTCCCCCACCCTCCTCACTGCCACCCCATGTAACTAATCAGGGCTCTCCAAGGTCTGGTGTGGCCCAGATTGGGGCCTGAACTGTGTCAGAGGTGCCTTGCACAGCCCTAATTAGTACATGGGAAAACAATAACAAGGCAACCCTACCTACAGTCTGAAGTGAGTCTCCATCATCTCAGGATTCTGCCAACTCATTCTGCTACATGTGAAGGCCAGATCTATGTGAGGGCTCATCAAGACTTCCTTTTGCGCTGCACTTTTCAGGCATTGGTCTGTGCTTTTCAGGTCTGTGTCCAAGTGACTTCTTCTTCTTCTTCTTCTTCTTCTTCTTCTTCTTCTTCTTCTTCTTCTTCTTCTTCTTCTTCTTCTTCTTCTTCTTCTTCTTCTTCTTGTTGTTGTTCCACTGCTTTTCCTAGGAAAACCCACTGTTTACCACTGAATTGGTTTTCCCAGGAAAAGTGGCAGGACCAAAAAGAAAAACACCACTCAGATACGGACCTGGAAAGTGTGGGTCTTTATCTGAAAGCATGGTGCAGAAGAAAGTCTGGACGAACCCTGAGGGCTTATCCACACTTATATTTTACCCTGCACTTTCTAGGCACAGGCCCACACTTCACCAGTTTGTATCCATGTGCTTCCCCCGCCCCACCCTTCCATGACACTTTCCCTAAGGAAACATGATCTTTACCAATGGACCAGAGCAAACAACAATTTGGGTTTTCCACATATTGCTCAGACCCGGACCTGGAAGGCTCAGCCCTGTGCCTAGCTATGCAAAGGTAAGCATGAGTGAGCCCAGAGTGTGCTACCTGGTTCTACAGGGAGCTCTCCATGGTCCTGACTTTCAGCTCCCCTGACTAGCACTCTACCAGACTCAGCCAGAATATCCCTAGGGTTCCAGCCTTTGTAGCTCTGTACTGCATTCTCCTTGCACTAATGAAGCCCGTGACACTGATTGGCTGATGGAGCTGCTGTGAGCTGCCTATCCCCTGAGATTTGTTTCTGACAGTTCTCCCTCACATTTCTATATAAGAATATAATCAAGGCAGTTGTAAAAATATAATCAAAGCTTGGGTGGAGAGTGGGATGACTCCTTTGCATCTGAAGGTCTATGATCCAGCAAGAACCGTGGGTTAGTTTTAGTTGTCTTTCCCTCCCTGTACTTGACTATGGGTTGGGCAATGCCCTCTGCATCCCAGGATGGATGTTGTCCAATTACATTGCTGCCCAGGTACAGGAGGCAGGATGTGAAGAAACTACCTAGTGCTGGGTATGCAAATACCTTCCCTCAAGGAAACAGATGCCACATGTCCCCAAGACCCTTCAGGAAAGGGCTGTGACTCAGTGGTGGATCACCTGTTTTGCATGCAGGTCCCAGGTTCAATCCCCAATGGTATCTCTGACTAGGGCTGGGGGAACCTCCCACTGCCTGAAACCCTGGAGAGTGAGATGCTGTCAGTCAGTGGCAGGCAATTCTGAGCTAGACGGATCAATGGTCTGAATTATTCATTTATTTAATGCATTTATTTGTATACACCCTTCTTCTCCAAGGATCTCAAGGTGGTGTACATGACTCCCTCCCCTTTTAATCTGCAAAACCACCTTGTGAGGTAGTTTAGGCTGGGAGACAGTGACTGGCCCAAGGTCATCCATTGAGCTTTATGGCTGAGTAGCGGTTTGAACTCCGGTCTCCCAAGTCCTAGTCTGATACTCTAACCTGATACTCTACACCACACTGGGTCCCAGTACATTGCAGCTTTCCATGTTCGTAAGCCATGACATACCATTGCTGGGGGCAGTGGTGGTTGGTGGTCATCGGAACTGGTATAGACACAAGGCAGGAGGACCAACTGTAGGGGGAGCCAGAGTCAATGACAGGCAGACACAATTAAATCTATTTCTGTCTCCACCCTCCTCCTCCTCACTCTTCTCTTCCTTCCACCCCCTGCTGAGTTCTACAAGGGAAAAGGAGGAGAAAACTGACAGGATTTAAGTCAGCTGGACTGGATTTAAGTAGGGAGGGAGGGAGGCAGGGTGGGGCTGACTGAGGTTGGTAGGGCCATGCCCCATTCACCTTGTTGGGCCTGCCTCCACTGGCTGGAGGGTAATGCGATCATTTCCCATGGGGCAATAAATACTTTGCAATGGGAAGCTGCTGCTGCTGCTGCCGCCGCCACCCCCTCCCTCAGCTAAAAAAGACCTTGCGGAAAATGAAGATGTGAGATGCATCTACCCTCAGCTCACCCACAAACACGGAGGAGGAGATGTTGCACTCTTTGATGAAAAATAAGAGCTGTCAAAGGTGCAATGCAAATTAATATTTTAAAAACTCTTTCCAATTTAATCATCATGTAACCGAGATAAGGATTTTAATTTTAAATAGGATTTTTATTACTATCGCTTTCTTGTAATGGGTTTGAATTGCTTTTTTTAAAAAATAAAAAAATGGGGAGTACCACACTGTCTCCCTCACTTGCCAGTATTACTTGCAAGGTATGAGGCAGCTGTGCTGCTCCTGAAAATGGATTGCTGAATACACTAAATTGCACTTCACGCCCCTGGGCTTCATGGGCTCCTTGCTGTAGAGAGGCTTGTGAGACATTAAATGGGGAATTTATCACCCAGGATTCATAACCCAAGTTGTAAACATGACATGACAGGTGTGTTGTATGTGCACCTCGCAGTGTTGGGTGCCTGATCTTACACTGTCTATACACTGAGTCGACCTCCTTTCTGATGGGGGCCTGCAAAACCTTTCAAGCCATCACCCATTTACAGAAGACGACTCTCTGTGAGACGGCTATAAAAAGCAAGTGAAGAGAAAACAAAAGTCTTGGCTTGTGGGAACATCTCCTTTATTGCCCTTCTAGGAGAAAAACATAAAATAAAAACTAGATGAAAAAGAAGAAGCTGGCAGTACATGAGCATAGCACACGGGTCAAGACGGCAGCAATATTTCAGTCTGGTCGTCCAAAGATGACTTGAGCTATTTCTAAAGGTGTAACTAAAGTGGGGCCAACTACAGAAGCCCTACTTTACACATCCTGAGCTTTAAATCTCTAAATGGTTTGGGTCCTAGATACATGGAGGCCTGGTCTCCTCCCCTAGGAGTCCATCTGTGCACTTTGGGCATCAGGAGAGGCCCTACTTGTGTTCCCATAGTTGTTATGCATAGGGACATAAGAAGGGTCCTTCTCATTGATGGTGCCCAGCTTGTGGAATTCTTTTCCTTGCAGGATCCCGTTGTTCAACCACCACCACCTTTACCTGTCTTCAGCTGGAGCTCTCTCCCTCAACTGATCCCTAGTATTATAGTAGTTTATTCCATATCTTTCTTCTCTTCTCAGTAAGCCAGACAGACATTTTGCAGAGAGACATTCTGCCCATAGTTGTTTCTGAAGCACTACCATCATATATATAAAAATCATGGCCACCAAGCATCCTTTAACACATGCCAATAATCAAATCTCCCGGGGCCCCTTGAAGCTGTAGCCAGAGCTATAGAGTCTGGATTCTAGCCAATGCTCACCCTACACTGAGCTGACCCATTGAAATTAATGACTGTAACTTAGGTCCATTAGTTTCCACTGGTCTACTCTGGGTGAAACTGCCCCTTCTGCCAACCAGCTCCTAAACAGGGATCAAAAACTGATGCAAAGCCATATATTTGATTCTGCAATAACCAGTGGAAAACTGGAGAAATAGCACCCCCATGGAAGTCCCCCCCGCTCCCCCCCCCGGTTACAAGATCTTGGTTTCTCATTCAGTCTTATGTAGAACTCTGTGTATTCTGAAGCAATTCCAAAAGTCCTATTATTTTTAAGCATCAGTTTGGACAACAAAGAAACAAGAACATCCACGCACAGAGACCTCAGACAAAAAAATAACAAGCACCCTTCCACCCTCCATCAAGACCCAGAACACATGAGCCAAAGCGCCAGGTTTTATTTCTCCCGGTGAGCGATGATTGTTTGACGGGGTCAAAATGTCCGCATCAGTTTTACAATATGTGCAGCTCAGTAAAGTCCCGAAAAATGAGAGGATTTTCAGCATCTGGGCATCTGCCTCAGTGTTCCTTTTAGAAAGTGTGAAATTCATTAAGAAAGCAGCAGAGAGGTCGCATCTAGGACATAAAGGGAGAGAGGACAGTTTGCTCCAAATGGTGAAACTTGCTGTTAACAAAACAAAAGTCCTGTTGTCAGCATTTTTTAAAGTTCAGTGTGGGTGAGATTTCAAGCCCAAGAGATCTCTGTTTGGTGGGATGCAGGAATGGAGCAGCAGACCTCTACAGGGGGGGCTCCTCGATCAAGGGTGGGTGTCTTCTTCAGTGTCTTGGTAAGCTCGTAGCAACTCTCACCCTAACCTCACATTGTGTCTATTTATTGGATTCTGTGTGACAGATGGGGCAAAGAAATTCTTTTCAGCAAAACTCCACATCCAGTGCTTTAATTTAACACCACAGCCGTGCCTGCAGAGCAGTATGTTGTCAAGTGCAGTCTGCACAGCATATTGGACTTTGCTATTGCATAAAGGTGTTGGAATGAATTAAAAGGCAAAAGGCCCTTGATAGTAACACAAAGCCTTTTAGCAAAAAGACAGCTAGTGTTGGTTTTGCAGGCATACCTGGAACATCTAGGCAGGGGTGGAGGAAGGGGGGTGCAGTGGGGGCAGGCTACCCCAGGTGCCACCACTGAGGGGTGTGTGTGTGTGACAAAATACCAGGCAGCACTCACCGTGGGGCCTGCAGTGGGGCCGAGTCATGCGTCTCTCCTGGGAGTGATGCGGTGGCTTGGGCGCCTGCAGGCTCTACACTTCTCAAAATGGTCCACCCACCGCCTCGCCCTCAGCTGTAGGGCGGCTGAGTGGGAGGAGGCAGGCAGACTCCTCGGAGCGCCCAGGGAGTGTCCTGCCCCGGCTGGCCCCGCCCCCGCAGGCATTTGGCTCATCCCAGGGTACCGCCCCAGGCGCCCGATTGGCTTGCTTCACCGCTGTATCTAGAGATCTACATTACAGATCACATATTCTGAGAAAAGGAAACTAAGGCCATGTTCACACCATCTATTTAAAGTACCATGATCCCACTTTAAATTGTCATGGCTTCCCCCAAAGAATTCTGGGAGCTGAAGAAGGGTGCCAAGAGTCACTAGGAGACCCTTATTCCCCCTCACAGAGCTGCAATTCTCATTTAGCAATCTCTCTTCATGGGAAACTCTGGGAGTTTCAGCTCTGGGAGGGGAATGGGGGTCTTCCAACAGCTCTTAGCACCCCCAATAAACCACAGTTCCCAGAATTCTTGGGGGTGGGGAAGCTGTGACTGTTTAAAATGGTATCATACTGGTTTAAATGCATGGTGTGAATGTGGTGGCCCAAGTGTAAGGTGCCCGTGGGGGACTCAAACCAAAGCCCCCAGTAGGCAGGCGCCATTGCCTAACTTCGGGCATCACCTGTGCTCTAATTCTATTGCAAGGCTGGCAGACTGAGCTCTGGGCTTCAAGGGCTCCATCTAGGCTGGGAGGCCTGTTAGCCGGCACATCAAGTCAGATGACCCTTGTGCATAAATTCCTCTTTGCCAGGAACCTGAGAAGCCCTGACCTCAGAGCTTAGTGCTCAGCCTTGTGAGGTCTCAGCCTAAGATGCTGCTTCCTTGCACTGGTTTCTGCTTTTGATCTTGGTGTTTTCATTATATATTTAGTTGTTTGGGAGATTATGCCCAATTTTTTAACTGAAAAAAGGCATCTGGGGAAGTATGGTAGCTCAGCTGTAGAGCACCTGCTTTGTGTGAAGTTAAATTGCAGGTTGAATCCTAGGCATCTCCAGGTAAGGCTGGGAAAGAACCCTTGTCTAAAACCCTGGAGAGCTGCTGCCAGCCAGTGTAGGCACTACTGAGCTAGATGGACCAACAATCTGACTTATTCTAAGACAGCTTCCTAGGTTCCTTGTGACAGATTGTAATAACGCACACAGAGAAAGCCAAAATTTGCACCAGCTATGACCACATGCCTGCCCTTTGAGTCACCCGTTTGCAGCTCTGGAATGTCACCTCTACCTGCTCTGGACCCCCACCGCCTTCTTCCAATAGGCAGCTGCCCTGGATGCAATCGACACAAAGCTTTGGTTATGCCTCTGCATCGTCAGCTCTGAAAGGTCACAAGGGAAGGTAGTTAAGAGTTGAAATAGAATTTTTGTGCTTTCTGTGTCCCGACAGATGTGCAACTTCTTACGCGCATACTTCACTAGCTCTGTAGTTTCTTGCTACACAAGCAAAGCGGGAGATTTCCAAAGCATATTAGAGTAGCATCAGCATCTCCAGATTCTTCCCAGGCAGAAGATTGCTTAAATTTGAACAAAATGCTCCCTGCATCAGAGTGTCCCTTGACAGACTGCTGTCTGAAATTAAAAGCATGACCCGACTCGGCTGTCATTAAATGTTGATGCTGTCTCTGGTAGGAGATGCATGCTCAGAAGATGCCGACGTTTCACAGGGCTGTTATTAACTGAGTTCCACGAACTTGGCAATTAAACACACTGGAAGGTTTAAATGCGGGGACAGAATCTCTCCCAATGGATGATCCTGTTATGGTGGCTGATGGAGCTCATTCTGACCCTAATGGTGATGAATGGTGTTCAGCGCTGGTTTAAAGTGGCAGTTGGCAACTTGTTGAGAGGCGATCTGCTAAGCAAGACTCCTGCAACACTTAGCACTGTCCCAGGGCTGGTGTTTTACTCCTGCCTCTCCAGCTGTTTAGGTATCTTCTGCCAAACAAGGCAAAGAAAGCTAGCCTCAAACACCTGCTGGGGTTGGAAAGGTGATTTCACCTGAGTCTAGCACCAGTAATGATAAAGAGAGCTTGCTCTCTCGCACTTTCCTTCCAGAGACTTGGGCAGATTGTCTGTAAAATGAGAGAGGAACCTGAGAATTACATTTTGCTAATCTATCTCTTAGAGACAATTGCTGTATGGTTCTGTAATTCGTGACCCGTATCTCAGAATCACAGTTTTAATTTTTCGCACATATCTTACACTCCAGGGAACCTGCCTCTTCAAAATAGAAGTATGAACTTGATCCTTCGCTACAGGCAGATAAAAGAAAGGACTTTTTTTGTTCTTCTTTTTTTTTTTTTACAGAGTGCATTATTCATTATGAAATTCACCGCCACAGGATGTGGTGATGGCTCCTAGCTTAAATGTCTTTATAGCAAGATTAGGAAAATTCATAGAGCATAGGTCAACCAATGGCTTTGAGCAATATGCAACCTCTATATTCTGAGGTCGAATACCTTGAAGATCAGATTAGTCCTGCATTCAAGGCCTACTTTGGGGCTTTCCCAGAGGTTGGCCACTGTGGGAAGCAGCCTGCTGAACCAGTTGGAGCTTGGGCCTGATTCAGGAAGGCTCTTCTGATGTTCCTATTCTTCCAAAGCAGTGAACATAGTCATCATGGCTGGGAAGTTTCCTGGGTTTGACTTGGTATAATTGCACCTTTCTGTGTCCAGCAAATTTAAGAAAACAATCCATAACTTCTTTAGTTCTCATGTTCACAGCCTGCATCTTCAAGGCACAAGTAACAAGAGACGTTGAGGGCAAACCTGAGAAGATGCTCTGAAAAATTCAGGGTCAAGGCTCCAGACTGTAATCGTACTGCCTGCAGATAAAATACTATGGAAGTGTCAGCCCACACTTAAGAAATAACTTATGCAAATGCTTTCTCCCAATCTCCCCTCTGGATTCCATTTTGGTTCTAAATATGCACAGAGAACTGTAAAAACAGAAGCCAGTTCATGGGTATCCTAGCTTGCTGAGTTCTACAGAAAACATTTTAAGTACCGTAATTAAAGGCAGCTCTGTTGGGGAAAAAGAAGAAGAAGATTGTAGCAACCCTTTTCAGGTTACCCTGGCAAAGTTTGTTAAACAGGATAAATAGATTATCCTGCTGATTCTCAAGGTCTTTGTTTAATAAATAGCATTTTTCCATAGTCCTTTGCACTTCGCTAGCCTAATAACTGTGTTGGTTTATCAGCCACATGCAACTCTTATTTGCTGCAAGCTATAAAGACCTAAACCCAAATCTACAAGATAACCATTAATACTGGGTAAGATCTGTGCTTAGAAGCAGCAACTGCATCTCCTTAACTCTCAGGTGAGCCTCAATTCTTGTCATTCTGGTCAAAGACGTGTTGGGTCATGCTGGAACTTCCAGTACTGCTGAGGCATGGTTTTTCCACAATCAGCTAGAAATGTATTTAGAAAGGTGTTTCCATACAACACTTATTATCCAGCAATGCCCTTCACCATGACCAAGATCTTTCTATAATATCTACTAACAAGCCGCATTCCAAAAGGACCCCTGCAATGTTAATTAACGCCTTTCTCCTTCCAGATTTGACCTATTTCATTGCTTTCCCTAGATAATTGCTAGGGATTTAATGATGAATTCCTCAATTAATCAACTTCTGTTCCTCCCAAAACAAGGAGAGTTTTCTTTTCTTCTTTCCTTCATAATGAAATTTAAGACTAATCCCATGTTTGTACTCAACAGGAAGTAATAACATTGACTGGACCTGAAGACAGGATTTTTTAAAAATTCAAGGCACAGTAGCCTTTAAAAGCATCAATAATGCTTTGCTTATCCAACATTCCACACAGTTTATTTATTATTAAAAACTGCTAAACGTTATTCCAAAGCAGCAGCAGCAACAACAACATGAGGATAATGCAGGATACACTGGAATGCGAAGTATTTGGAAACAATGTTCTTTTGAGGCTCCATTAAATGTGGGTAACAAAAAATGGCATTTCTAGAGAAACAGCTATTATGGATGAAACAAGTGACCAGTTGATTGGTCTCCATTCCTACTGAAGTTCAGTAACCTGCCAGACCAGCAAAGGTGAATTTCATAACAGAGCAACTCCAGACTTGAATTTCTGTTGGAGTAAAACTGCATAATAATCCAGCTCCAGTTTCAAAGCAAGCTGAAAGCAATACATCTTATTTTGGTTTTTGATATTTTATATTATTATTCTATTTTTAGTTGCTTTAGTCAGCAAAGGTTAATTCAAAGAGATTTTTAGAAGCAAACATTGAAAACAAGAGTATAAATCACTCAAAATGCTCACTGATAATATATATAAAAGAGCAGATCGAACTCAACCTTAACCCCACTGAAAGATAAGCAGAAAATTGAGGTCCAATGGCCTAGGTGGAAAAAAGAGAGTTTTTGTGTCTGGTATCTAAAAGAGATAGTGATGATGCCAGGCATGCCTCCCTGAGAAGGCACACAGAGAAGGGCCTCAGATTCTGAATGCAGGGCTCAGGTTGATGAGATGCGATCCCTGTGGTATTGGGGTCCTGGGCCACATAAGGCTTTTTAGGTGAAAACTCTCCATTTGAATTGGCCTTCATTTGAATTGGTCTTCAAAGGATGTAATGCATTACAGCAGGCCTGTCCAGCAAATCGATCACGACCTACTGATCGATCACGGGATGTCTCTGGCCAATCCTGGTCAATAGCGGGATCCTGACCCCCCAAAAAGCTTAACAATTTTGGCTCATCCTCCCTAAGACAGCTTTCCCCCCAAATGTCAACAACTCTGGTCAATCCAATGGGTAGATCACTTCCCTGGGAAGTTGGAGAGCCCTGCATTACCACAATCTAATATAGAGGTTACCAGAGCACAGACAACAGAAGTCAGGCTATCCTTGTCTGGATTGCATTACAAATGCTTTAGATGTGCATGATATTATAATTTCCCAAGAGGCCGTGCACCTGCAATGCAATGATTTATCTCATTTTATCATATTGTTGTGAGCTTGGCTGGCTTGATCGCTGTTGAATGAGTGGTCAGGACCCTGACGAAAGAACACAAATGCTTGCAAATGATGGTTGCTTGTCCCCATGAATAGGCATCTTTGCCTGCAGTGTTGGGGTCTGAGAGGATACTTGACAAATGCCTGTGAGGGAAACAGAAGGATGAAAGGAGGCAGGAAGAGAAGCAGATATAAAGAGCCGAGAGGAGCTCACTTGAGCTGGAATCTTCTTCTTTGGCGATTACTCATAGCTGAGTAAGATTGTCTTCCATAAACACAGTTTTAACAATTTTTGCCTTGAGACGGTCTTTAAACCTCTTTTGTTGACCACCAGCATTACGCTTTCCATTTTTAAGTTCAGAATAGAGTAGTTGCTTTGGAAGATGATCATCAGGCATCCACACAACATGACCAGTCCAACGAAGTTGATGTTGGAGAATCATTGCTTCAACACTGGTGATCTTTGCTTCTTCTAGTACACTGGTATTAGTTCGCCTGTCTTCCCAAGTGATGTGTAAAAATTTCCGGAGACATCGTTGATGGAATCTTTTGAGGAGTTGGAGATGGCGTTTATAAGTGGTCCATGTTTCACAAGCGTACAGTAAGGTTGGTAGTACAACAGCTTTGTAAACAAGCATTTTGGTTTCCCTGCGAATGTCCTGGTCCTCCAACACTCTCCACTTCAACTGGGAAAAAGCTGCACTCGCAGAGCTCAGTAGTGGTGGAAACATGATCTCCTCTTTCTGTCAGTACCACCCTGGAACTGGATGAAAACCAGGAGAAGAGGAGGGCCCTATTGCCAGACCTAATACCCATGGTTCCGGAAGTCTGTTCATAAACTGAAGCGAACTTTCCCATTGAAAGTAATGGAAAGTGGATTAATCTGTTCCAGATGGTCCGTGGAGTACTTAAACTGAAGCGTTCATAAACTGAAGCGAACTTTCCCATTGAAAGTAATAGAAAGTGGATTAATCCGTTCCAGACGGGTCCGCGGAGTACTCAACCTGAAGCGTACTTAACCCAAAGCATGGGTGTAATTGGTTCCGGAAGTCTGTTCATAAAACTGAAGCCTTCATAAACTGAAGTGAACTTTCCCATTGAAAGTAATGGAAAGTGAATTAATCCATTCCAGATGGGTCCGCAGCGTTCATAAACAAAATTCATAAACTGAGGTGTTCGTAAACCGTATAGGAAAGGTCCAGCACATGGGGAATTCTGCATATGTCCTTTTCTTTATTAGAATGAGTGTTTCTAAGCTTCTTCTTCATTTCATTAGCTGCAATTCTTGTTTTTCAGAATGTCTCTTTAAAAAAATGTGTTGACACTTACCATATATACTTGAGTATAAGCCGATCTTTTCAGCACATTTTTTATGCTGAAAAAGCCCCCCTCGGCTTATACTCAGGTGAAGTGGGCGGCGGAGGGGTGAGCAGCCCAAAAGAAACCCTTTCTCGCCTCTAGTCCCACCGCCGCCCACCTCTCGGAAGGGCAGGCACAGGAGCCACGGTTGGGAGAGGCACTGCGCTGCACTGTGCCTCTCCCAACTGCGGCTCCTATGCCTGCTCTTGTGAGTGGCAGAGGCGGCGGCGGAGGAACAAGCGGCCCGAAAGGAGCCCCTTCAGGCTGCTCCTTCCTCCTCCTCTGCCATTGCCACCTTTTCTGCTCCCTATCAACCGACAGCCATCACCCTCATCCAGAATTGTCTTTGCAAATGTTTCAAGGCATGATACAGAGGTCACATTTTTATCTCGGCGTCTGAAATATTTGCTGTCCATCAAGGATTAGGGCTTACATTTATAACCGTGTTGCATTTATTTTTAGCCTTAATTTGACAAAAACTTAAATGCTGAAAACAGTAGCACAGCTCTAAATGGATTCTGGGCTGTGTGTGTCTCACAAACATGCTTTTCGAAAGCAAAACCACCATCCCTGGCAGTCTCAGGCTTACAGTCAGGGGCTGCCTATGGGGGCTATTTGAAGAGGGCAGTCCTTTTACTGCTGCTTCACATGCACATCTTGCGGTGTAGGGGTGGGGAAGAGATTTGATTCAGTTTGCATTTAAATGCAAACCTACCTGATTCACACTTCCTGAAGCAATACGAGAACTGAAACACAGCCACCCTTTGAAATCCACACCCCTCTGAATTTTGCCATGCAGTTCAGCAGCCAAGGAATGTGCATAAAAATTCATATGCTGAGGTAAAGTGCGTACATGAAAATACATATATTGGTGAAAATAACATGCAAGGCTGCATTACTGCAAGGGAAACTGATTCACTAAAATGTGTATATTGGGCAAAATTGCATACAGACAAGTATATTAGGAGAAAATTGCATTAGTACGCAGCTGAACTTTTATAACGACTTCTTTAAAAATTGCAAACTGGTGTGGAAATGTGGAGAATTTAAGACTGGGAAAATGAGAAGCTGAAATGGCAGGTTCACCCATCTCTAGTTGTAGAAAGGACAGAGGAAAACCCTCAGGTTGGAGGGAGGGAAGGGGAGCCACCCAGAATGAAGTCAAAGCAGGTGAGAAATTGTTTTGCTCCCTCCCTCTTAACATTAGAAACCCAATGGGCTTTATTGCGCTTATATCCCCGCTTCTTTCTCCACAGAGCTCAAGGTGGCATACACGATTCTCCCCCTCATTTAATCCCTAAAACAGCCCTGTGAGGTAGCTTAGGCTGAGAGGTAGTGACTGGCCGAAGATCACCCAGAGAGCTTCATTGTGGGAAACAGGACCCTGAACTACCTAGGCCTTTGGTTTGATTCTGCAGGGCGCTGGCATCCAAGGGGCAAGGAGTTTGTTGGGTTAGGAGCCAGGTATTAAAGCAGGAATGGGAGCTGTTACAGCTACCACTAAGCATGCCTGCCAAAGGCAGCAGGAGTGCAGCAAAGCTGGCCTGACGCAACATTGGCATTGGCATTGTGTGGGGTGGGTGGGTGGAACGATCGATGAGCTAAGGAAAACCTCTGCAGACTGCAACAAACATCCCAAGCAGAGGCAGAGTTTGGAGGCGCTGAATGTTTAGCCCGGGGCACTGAAGTGCCTACAGCGATCCCAGATCCCTGCCCGCAACTGCTTAGTTTATAAAAATTCATATGGTTTCTATTTTCTGCTTGACTGTGAATTTTAATCACATCAGGACTGCACAGGGGCACGCCGTGCCATACCCGGTTGATTATAATTAGACAAGTGAGCGAGACAGAGAACACATGTCTGGCTTGTATTGCTGTCACCTTGTTCTCGTCCCCCACGCCCCACCCCTTTCCTTGGCTCCTTTGATGCCCTCCCCCTTGTGCTTTGCCATTAACCGAGATGAGGATTTCTCTTTGCAGAGACCCTCCCGGAGTGGCTTCCCCACCCTGCCAATCACAGCAGGGCCCTCTCCTCCAACAGGACACATCTCCAGTCTGGTGGCGTCTGCCACAACAAGCAATAAATAACAACTAGGATGCATCCAACGGTTGTTTGGAGCAAAGGCAGCAGCTTGCGCTCCAGCTAATTAAGTGACATGGCACTTGACAAAGCTGGTTTCTCAGCCCAGCTCTCTCTTTCCCCCAAGATGAATAATGGGCAGCAGGTAAATTGTAGCCGCTTTTCTGAGTCTCCTCCAAAGTGTCATCCTCCCGGCTCCTCTGGGGTGGGAATGGCCAGGGGGCCCAGCCGCTGACGTCTCCTCCCGAGATGACGTGCGAAAAAGACATCTCTGAGCATGGCTGGCAACTCACCGGCAAAGGGCGATAATACAAATGTATCAGAACAAAAGGGTGCGCTGTCACACCACACTGGCTGGTGAGAGGATGCGTTTCGCTTTTGGGGGAAAGAGCGAGAGGAGGAGAGCGTAAGGTTAATGGAAATGAAAGTAAAAATGAGCAAGCCCCCATTAAAGTGAAATGCGTTTTTCTCAGGTTAGCCTCATCATCCCTGAAAGCTGAAACCCACAGAGGATTAAGGTTTGGCTAAAGGTAAAGGTAAAGGGACCCCTGACCATTAGGTCCAGTCGTGACCGACTCTGGGGTTGCGGCGCTCATCTCGCATTATTGGCCGAGGGAGCCGGTGTATAGCTTCCAGGTCATGTGGCCAGCATGACAAAGCCGCTTCTGGCGAACCAGAGCAGCACATGGAAAAAGCCGTTTACTTTCCCACTGTAGTGGTACCTATTTATCTACTTGCACTTTGATGTGCTTTCGAACTGCTAGGTTGGCAGGAAAGGTTTGGCTAGCCTTTCCTAAATATATAAGAGGAGCTCTGCTGAATAGGTCTAGTTAGGCCACATTTACATGATAAGTTTAAACACTATGACACCACTTTAAATTTACAGGTAGGTAGCCGTGTTGGTCTGACGTAGTCAAAACAAAATTTAAAAATTCCTTCCAGTAGCACCTTAGAGACCAACTAAGTTTGTCATTGGTACTTCTGTTTCAGTGTATCTGAAGAAGTGTGCATGCACACGAAAGCTCACAGCCAATGACAAACTTAGTTGGTCTCTAAGGTGCTACTGGAAGGAATTTTTTTAATTTTGTTTCAACCACTTTAAAGTGTCATGGATTCCCTCAAAGGATTCTGGGAGTTTTAGTTTTGTTTGGAGATCCCATACTCCCCTCCCAAAATTGCAGTTCTCAGGGTGGTTTAATAACCAAACCCCCTTCACAGAGAACTGTAGCATTGTGAGGGGAATATGGACCTCCTAGCAACTCTCAGCACCCTCAACAAACTACAGATCCCAGAATTCCTTGGTAGGGGCATGACTGTTTAAAGATGTGCCAGAGTGATTTAAGTTATGCTGTGAATGTGGCCTAAGTCACCCATTCTGACAAAGGTCAACCAGGTCTCTCTTGGAACCGCACAAGAAGGTCTTGAAAGTGGTAGCCCCACCTGTTACTCCTGGACCCTGAGATCTCACCCAATTCAAAGTGGATCTGTTCTGGCCACAGTGTGATATCGTGATGTTTGCTGCAACACCTTCTTACTTACCCCATTCCTCCATCATGCTGCATATCAAGGCAAGATGGAGCAGAGGGAAGGACCATAGCACAGCGGTTGAGTGTTGGTTTGTCTGCAGAAGGTCCCAGGTTCAATCCCTGACACCTCTGGGCACAGCCGGGGAAGGCTCCCTCCCTAAAACCCTGGAGAGCTGCTGCCAGTCAGGGTAGAAAATACTGAGCCAGATGGAGCAAGAATCTGGGCTTGGTGTGAGGCAACTTCTGGTATTCCTAAGGTGCTCTGGTGAATGCAGGGATCAAAGCTGTGGACAATGCCACAGATACCAGAAAAAGCACCTATCATTTACAGTACGCTGCTTTTCTGGAGCAGTGCTGGACAAGTGTGGACAAGTTCACCCATCACTATCCTGTCTGCTCAAATGTGTGTTTGCTTGGCTTTGTGCAGATTTTATATACTGCTACAAATGTTGACTTAAACCAAGGGGAAAGGGCAAGGTATGTATGCCTGAAGGGACAAGAGATTAAGTTATCCCCCAAATATCTGCAAAGTTGATGTTGGCAGCTCGGAAGCATTTACACCTCTCTGGAATGTGCGATTTCCTCTAGGCAACCTTGTGTCTGAGTGGCACCTTGCCTTCATCCCAAGCTAATACTGGGACTTTTAGCTGCGGGGGAAAATATTGAGCCTTGCCCTGTTTTGCACCTCGTCTTCTCCCTTCTCAGGGTCCTCTGTGCAATTTTTCTAGCCTGGAGGTCCTCAGACTGTGGTCCACAAATGAGCTTGAGTCAGGTGGCCAGCAGCGTGTCTGTCGATTTGTGATTGAAGATGGAAGATGGCACATCCATTGCCCTAGATACTCACATTGATTTTTTAGTTATACCTTTTTTGCTGCAATTATTTTTATTGGCATTAATCTGAAAAATGTTCCCTCCTCCCAAAATGTGGAAAAAAATTGAACAGACGTTTTCTAAGCTAGGATCTCTTTTGCTACATAAATTTATTTTGCTGCCCAACAAGAACGAAAGAGAGGAATATTCCCTCCCCACACTGGACTTTCAAGACTAGCTCAGTGTTCGCCACTTGAAGTCTTTTATTCCATTCTAATTAGCACGCCATATGATTCACTGCTTCTCTTTTTCATGTCCTTACCCTCATAAAAACCTTATGAAGTGCAGAAGTGTATGTAATTAACCCTACACTGTGGCAGCCCCACATCAAATTGTTTTCGCCTAAATTTTTGTTCACTTGGAATGCCTCATTTAGGGAAGAAGAAGAAAATAAGATCATGACATCCATATTTTGGGTTTCATCTCAATGTTGTGACAGTTTGCCAGGAACAGAATTGGATGAGCCAAGCATGAGTTGCTCAACAGAAGGCTCCGTATCACATTCAGTCATTTATCATGTGGCCAAGTATGAGTGGCACCAGAGATGGGGGAGAACTGCCCCCCCAAACAAGGAGCACCCCCACACTTGCCCTCCTCCATTGCTGGACTCCTGTCTTTAACATATACTGCCTTTTTTCTTTCAGTTTTTAATATGTGGGACACAACTCCCCCAGCTAGAAATATACTTTGCCCCTTCTGTGAGTCCCCAGATTTTTTTTTTCTGGTGTCACCAGAAACAATCAACAAAATGGTTCATCAGGACATTCAGACTAGACCAGAGGAAGCTATTCTTCCTACAGCCCATAATTAACATATGTATTTTGCTATGTTTTTCTATGATCCGGTGATGGCTTAGATGGAGATATATATATAATGGGTGTGAGGAACATTAAAGTTAAAGGGACCCCTGACCGTTAGGTCCAGTAGCGGATGACTCTGGGGTTGCGGGGCTCATCTCGCTTTATTGGCCGAGGGAGCTGGCATACAGTTTCCGGGTCATGTGGCCAGCATGACTAAGCCGCTTCTGGCGAACCACAGCAGCGCACGGAAATGCCGTTTACCTTCCCGCTGGAGCGGTACCTATTTATCTACATGCACTTGACATGCTTTCAAACTGCTAGATTGGCAGGAGCAGGGACCGAGCAATGGGAGCTCACCCTGTCGTGGGGATTCGAACCACCAACCTTCTGATCGGCAAGCCCTAGGCTCTGTGGTTTAGACCACAGCACCACCCACGTCCCTGAGGGACATTAGGAATGCAAATAATTCAGTGGTATATAAATGCCCCAAGTAAATGCATTCTTGGAGGATAAGCATTGGCAGTTAACCAGGATAAGTAAATGGAACTTCCTTATACAAAGTCATTATACTTGTGAATATGAAATGCTGAAAGAGAGACAGGTAAGAAAACTGCTACCACCAGGTCTGCATGTGAGCTTTGAGAGGCTTCTGACTGGCTGCTTGGCTGACCCTTTAAATCCCTCCCCCCAGGAATAACAAAGTCAACAATTAAACACAAGGTGGACCAAGGAAGCCACAAGTAGAAGACTACACCCCACAAGTTGTATGGGGGATAAATCCAAAAACATCCACATCAGGGATTTGAACTTAGGGACCCCCAAAACAATAAACCCTTGGGCATGACATTCTGGTTCCCGGGTGTGAGGTGTCTGAGGAATGTCCCTGACATATTAAGCATGGAGATCTACAGTTGTCTATATTTACAATGAACATGTTCCTTGCAGCATTGGAGTCTAGTGCTGTTGCCTGAATGCCAGTCTCTCAGCCATGGCTATATGCCCCAGCCATCACAGCCAGTTCTTAAGAGCAATGATCTTCCTCTGAATTGGGACATGAGTGCTTTTCATTGCCAGTTGGACAGTGCGTACGTACTCTCATGGAACCAAGATTGAGGACTATTCCACAGAGGGCCACATTTTTGAATTCAGAAACTTTGCAACAGAAAGAAACAATTACATAACAATATCCACTGCATTGAAATGAATCTACAATCCTACTTTGCAATGTTTTCTTTTTGTGGATAATTTCTTTCTCAGTCCTTTGACTGAACTATTTGCAGATCTTCTCTCTAATGCAACAACATATTTTTTTTGTGGGGGGAAAGAATGCATGAATCTGAGAACTAAAGTCAAACAGGATTGCTTCTATTGTTTGACTTGCTTTGAATCAGGCACTGGAATGTACAAGCTATTTTTCAGCGTTTTGCAATTTCCATCCTGGCAGCAGTCGACAGGAGTTCAACAACATCCCCCTTTTCTCCCCAAATATTTAACAGTGCCAGTGCTGGAAAGAATGTCAGATCCTGCTTAGTAACCTTTTTTCACTTCCTGGAAAATTAACTCCCTGTATTTAAATATCTTGTCTCAGTGCCAACACAGGTCAATGCTAATCACAGCCCCTCCAACACTGTTTGTCCCCCTGCAACTGTTAGAACCTCTGAGGTGTCATTTGGCCAGGTGTCAACAGTCAGGTGCCATTTAAGCACCAAATGGTCCCTTGATCATCTCTAGCAGTTCTTGTGTTCTTGCCCATTGAACACCAGATCCCCATAACTGACATACAGAAATTGCAGGAAAGTATCCAAAACAATCACAATGGATGGTTTGACTTTTATCCACTCCTTATTTTTTTCAGCTCATTTTCACACTCCTTCTCCTGATCCTCACAATAACAAACATTGGCTAAATAATTTGTTTCCAGGAAAAAGGCAAGGTGAAAGCACTTATCGCTACAAAAAATTCATGGCTACCACTTGTCAGAGCATTGCCATTTCTTTCTTCCCCCCCTTTTGTTTGAAGGCATCACGCTTTCCTTTATGACTGTTCCTTCTCGCTTCCTCGAAGAATAGCCGCAAACCTGTTTATCTATATAAAAATCTACACTGACAGCCCAAGGCATCAGTAAACACTCCAGCGTCGCTCGGCAGCAATAGAAAGCTGGAGGGCCAGCTGGTTTCTTTATAGCTTTTCATGAGAAAGGGCTTCTACTGGGTGAGGTTCCTTTTAGATGTTACACCAACTCAGTACCATCAGAAGATAAAAAGAGCCTTGTTGGATCAGACCAAAAGTCTATCTCAGGAGCAGAGAATCTCAGGCCCAAGAGCTGAATGCGGCCCTCCAGGGCTCTCTTTTCTGGCCCCTGGAACACTTCCATATTATGTTTCTCTAGCTCTGCTGCACACCCTGAGTGAGTTTGCCTGGCTGGCATGCATTCTTGAACTTTGATCATGCCTCTTGCTTGTCCGGACAGAGGATACAAAGGGCGGTGTGAGCATGTCACCTCAATTGACTTGGGCTTTCTGATGTTTAATAAAGAAAGGCAGGAGGAAATCCTAGAATAACAAGCACTTTTGTATATCAGGGAGGAAAGCAACTTGGTTTCAAATGCTTTTCAACCTACTCTTCTTAACTCAGCTCGGCTGAACCTATTTTGTGCAGAGACCTCACCTCACACAATGTGTATAATTCATTTTGTTCAGCCGAGTACCGTATTGACCTCTCACATCTGAGGGCCGGAGTGTGATGTACTGTACACATTAAGGCCACATTCACACCATGTATATTTAAAGCACTCTGATATCATTTAACAGTAATAGGTTCCCCCCAGAAATTCTGAGAGTTGAAGTTTATGAAGGATGCAATTCTGAGATTCCCATCAAATCGTATTCAGAAGCATGATGCTGCTGTCAATGGATATAGAACATAGTAGTTATTCATAGCCTTGTCCCCCATGAATTTGTCCAATCCTCTTCTAAAGCTATCCAAGTTGGTGGCCAGTTGAGTTATTCTCTCAGAATTGAAACAATGTCAGTAGCCTTGCGCCATGTATTATTATAATTTTTGTTGTTCTTATTATGATACACATCTGTCCTGCCTTCCTGTCAGGGAAAATGTGTCAAAGCAGAAAATAAAACAAAACAAAACAACACAGCACAAAACAAAACACACCAATAAAACATATAAAGGATACCATTAAATTAGTAATAAACAGCAAGCATTGACGTAAGTACCCATTTTTATGCTGCAGATGGAAGATTTCACAACTGACTGATCTCCCACCAAAAATATCTCAGTGCACAAAGGTAACTAGAATGCCTGGCAAGAGAGGCTCATCTAGAGTCCTTGTTCCTGACACTTTTCGATCTGCAACAAAGATTTATTTGGGGGGAAAGCTTTCAACATGAACAATCTCTGCACTCGCAGCCCTGAAGGTCATTCCATGCAATTCTGCTACACATGCAAATAAGCTCTCATTCATTAGCATTAACCAACTCACCCGAGCAATCAACTCCCCCACCATGCCAGTCCAGCTTCCATTAGCCTCGGGGACACCGTACACTCCGTCACCGACCAGATGGATCTTGTAGTTGAAGTGCAGGATCGCGGCCAGTTCTGTCAGCATGTCCATGCAGAAGCCTTCGTATTGGTCGTTCCCTTCCAGCTCTTGGTGGTTTCCCTTGAGCATTAAGTAAGGGTTTTCCTGCATCGAAACTGGGCAGCTGTCATTCCCATCTTAGTCGCAACAGCACTAGATTTAGCACAAATCGGAAAGCAGGGGCGGGTGATGTGATGGACTCCCCTGGGAATTACCAGGAAGGAAACAGTCTCTGGGAAAAGATTCTCCAGACTCTCTCCTCTTCCTTTCAAGTTCATCTGGGATGCAGCAATGGCAAACTAGATCCAAACTGGGAGATTCTGCTCCCCCCTCCAGTCCCTCATGATTGGTGGACTGAAAACTACTATATTTCATTCTGTTTAAGTTGCATCCATATCAGAAAATGCATTAGGAAGGGATGCATTGTCCCACTCCATCCACCAGTTGATTAACTTGGCAAGTATAAGGTGGAAGCCAAATGTGGCCTGTGGGCTGCCAGTTCCCTGAGTACAGTCTACTGGGAAGACAGTAGCCTTCTTCAGCCAGGTGCCCTCCAGATGTTTTAGATGAGAACTCCCATTATTCCTGTCCATTGACCATCCTGGTTGGAACTGATGGGAGCTGGAGCCCAAAACATCTGGAGGGAATCAAGTTGGCATAGCCATCCTTGGAGTCTTTCAACTGGAAAATATTCAGTTAGAGCACAAAGTCTCTCTGAGTCTGGGGCTGAGAAGAATATGGACAAAATATAGACCATAGATGGAGACTTCAAGTATTCCAGGAGATGAAGAATAGCTTAAGAAAACCAGAAAGCATTTGGCCATGGTGGAAGATGAGCAATGCAAGGAGTTATGAAAAGGAGCACCTGCAAATATAAGCCTAGGTGACTCAAACTGTACCCATCTTAACCCCACAATAGGTTTTACATAGACTGAAGAGGTGACCCACCCTCTCCATAGCCCAACTAGGTCTATAAGCAAAATGTCATGTGGAGAGAGGAATTTAAAATTGTGATGCATGCTCTCATTCTAACCCTCTCCCCAGCCACTTCTGAACTCATCAAATATAGTTTCCATGTGATGTGTACCAATGTGAGTTTAAATGATTTTTGGTGCTGCAGTTGGCAGTTTGACCACCTGTTTCTTCAGGGACTCAGCGTGCAACTCTTTTCATGGAATGGATGGGCATGTGGAATGGAAGGTTTGTATCTGGAGGTTGCCCCTGAGATGCTAGAGCAGAAAAGGAGGTCACCAAGACCCTCCACGCTTACCAGGATGGTGGTGACAATGAGCGTGGTGTTGAAGAGGCTCTCTGACACATTGGAAGAGAAGATCTGGTTATCCATGGTAAGGCCTTTGGTAACATGCCAGTGACCGATCTGCAGGAAAGAACAGCAGAGTCATTGACAGTGGGAATTGCTGCCACTGACTGACAACAACTGGGCCACACCAAAATCATGTCACAGAGAGAGAGAGAGAGAGGAGAGAGAGAGAAATGAAGTGCCCTTTGGCAAGTCTTGTCATGGGCCGGATTCCACAGTAGGAGGAAGTGATGCTTAAAAACTCTTTATGAGCAGGATGCTGCATAGTATCTGGGAAGCAGGCGACTTCAGGGCAAAAGTCCCCACAGACTAGAGATTGACACTATTAGTTCCTCCATTGAGAGCCACTGTAGCAGATTATCTCAACATGAAAACAAATATATATTTATCCCCTCCATTGCTCTGTTGCACCCTAACGAAATGCTTTGGAGCAAAAGCACATTCTCTATGGTGCTCTTAGCCACTAATGACCCTGATCTCTCATCCTCTATTGTTGCTGCCTCAAGATTAATTAACCCTTTCCAAATGACACCGTTCAAGCTAATCAACCCAACTATCCAACAAGGAGTATAATCTGTCCCATCTAAGCTTCCATGCTATTCTTATTAAAACTAATTTACACTCTCCAGCGGCAATGGAACGGGGCCATAAATCCTTCCTGACACACTGGAAGTCTAGCTCTCCCCTTTGTGCAGCAGAAATATCACAAGATCAAGGAGATATTTGGGATCCTGAACTCCCAGCTTTTCCAGTCTGGATGGGAGGCACTCACTTTCAAGATGGAGTTTTCTCCTACTGTGAATGCTGATCCTGCCTTCCCTCTGACCCAACTTTTTGGCAGGTTCCTAAGTAAGTACTGTAGTCAACCCAGGTAAACTGCTGAAGGGCTGAATTTGCTAGAGGAAGACAAAATGCAGCTCAGCTCTTCTGCAAGTTTTGGTTGTGAGGTATGATAACTTTATTAAATCTTTGCCCCTGTATATCTCAGATCTAAGGTCTTCCAAGAAACTGAAAGGATGTGAAGTGGAGGTTAGAACTTCCATTGCCAACAGGTCTTTTTTTTGACACTTCTTGTGTCTTGGAAACTGACCTCCAATTATCTTGATGCATTTATGCTTCTGACACAATACACACAGATACTGGTAAAATGAGTTGTTTATGTCGCGTCCATGTTTTAGTGGTGCTCAAAAATCCATGCCTTAATGCTCAGATGTTGGGTAAGTTTGGAGTTTCCAAACCACTGCACAGGTTTTTGTAAGAGTTGATGGAGAGGACTCTGGATCCTTGTTCCCCCACCCACCCAGAGAAATGTTGTTAACCCATCATCTTACAAAGACTCAATTATTTTGTGTGTGTGTGTGTACATACATATATTCTTCAACATCAACTTCGTTGGACTGGTCATGTTGTGGGGATGCCTGATGATCGTCTTCCAAAGCAACTACTCTATTCTGAACTTAAAAATGGAAAGCGTAATGCTGGTGGTCAACAAAAGAGGTTTAAAGACTGTCTCAAGGCAAATCTTAAAAAATGTAGTATAAACACTGACAACTGGGAAACACTGGCCTGCGAGCGCTCCAGTTGGAGAACAGTCTTTACCAAAGGTGTCATGGACTTTGAAGACGCTCGAACACAGGACGCAAGAGAGAAATGTGATAAGAGGAAGGCACGCTTGGCAAATCCACACCGTGATCAACACTTGCCCGGAAACCAATGTTTCCACTGTGGAAGGATGTGTGGATCCAGAACTGGACTCCACAGTCACTTACGGACCCATTGTTAAAACCGTGTTTATGGAAGACAATCTTACTCAGATACGAGTGATAGCCAAAGAAGTATGTAAGTATATATATGCTTGCTAAGGACTCCAACCTCAAGATCTGAAGCAGCGTTTTTTTGTCCTTTGGCTACCAGCATCTGACAGTTCCCAAACGAGGACAAAACAGAGACACTATTATTTTTGGGGGATATTATCATGTCCTCTTATTATCGGTATTTATGAAATGCGAAAAGCTGAACCCTTGGCTCAGTTCCAGTGTCATCACATAAGAACCTAAGATCCGGCTTTATCAGGCCAATGGCCCATCTAGTCCAGCCACACAGTGGCCTACCAGATGTTGGTAGAACATGAGACTCTTAATCTCAGGGTCATGGGTTTGAGCCCCACGTTGGCCAGAGGATTCCTGCAGATTGGGCTAGATCAGGCATGTCAAACCTGCGGCCCTCCAGATGTTTTGGCCTACAACTCCCATGATCCCTAGCTAGCAGGACCAGTGGTTGGGGAAGATGGGATTTGTAGTCCAAAACATCTGGAGGGCCGCAGGTTTGACATGCCTGGGCTAGATGGTCCTTGTGGTTCCTTCCAGTTCTATGATTCTATGATTGAGGACACCCTCAAGCAGGATTTCAGCACAAGATCACCCTCCCCTCCTGTGGTTTCCACTAACTGGCTTTTGGAAGTTTTACTACCTCTGACTGTAGAGGCAGAGGATAGCCATCCGTAGCCTTCTCCTCCATCAATTGGTCTCACTTTCTTTTAAAGCCACCCAAGTTGGCGGCCATCCCTGCCTCCTGTGGGAAGGAGTGCAATAGTTTAACTCTATGCACCATGTGAAGAAGGACTTTCTTTTATCAGTCCTGAATTTTCCAGTGTGCAGCTTCATTGGATGTCCACAAGAGGTGAAAACTCTGCCCACTTTCTCCATGCCACACATCATTTTATAAACGTCTATCAGGTCACCCCAGAATTGCTTTTTCTCTAAACTAAAAAGTCCCAAATGCCGCAAGCTTTCTTCAGAGCAGAGCTGCTCCATCCTCTTGCTAACTTGTCGTTTAGCACTCCTCTGAAAGTATGCTAACTCATTAAAGCCTCATCACCCCCTTGTGGGATGCTGAGGGCTTGCCTTCCCTGGCAGATGGAGAAAGGACTTACCCCTGGGACACAACCGTTGGAGCAATAAAAGAATAGACCACAAGTGGTCCTGGCGTCTCTTCATAACTAGAACCCTTGTCCTGCACCAACTGAATAACGGCTTCGATTGGCTGGTGCAAATCTCCTGACACAAATGCTCTTTAGCTGCTTGAAATCCCACTTCAGTTTAATGCAATAATCAGTTTAAGTGGAATTTAAACTGGTTTAAGTGAGCATGTAATAGAAGTGTGGTCTGGTATAACTAGATTGGTATCGGCTACATGGGAGCAACATTTTCAGATAAAGTCTTAACCCCCCCTGCTGTTTTATCCAGAAGAATCTTTCTCTGCTGTTATTAATGTGGTTCACTGCAAGACTTCTTGGGCATTTAAAAATATAACAAGGGGCTAATAATGAGCTAGGTTGGCAGGAGCTGGGACTGAGCAATGGGAGCTCACCCCGTCGCGGGGATTCGAACTACCGATCTTCTGATCAGCAAGCCCTAGGCTCAGTGGTTTAAACCACAGCACCATCCGCAGTTCAAAAGCACGCCAAACAGTGCAAGTAGATAAATAGGTACCGCTCTGGCGGGAAGGTAAATGGTGTTTCCGTGTGCTGCTCTGGTATGCCAAAAGCGGCTTAGTCATGCTGGCCACATGACCCGGAAGCTGTATGCAGGCTCCCTTGGCCAGTAAAGTGAGATGAGCACCACAACCCGAGTCATCCGCAACTGGACCTAACGGTCAGGGGTCCCTTTACCTTTAATGATGAGCAGCCTGGCCACCCAGCTAAGTGAACATTTAGATGTCCAGGGGGCATCCCAGCTCAGAGCCCATGATCCTAACCACTATGCTCCACCAACTCTTCTCCTTGATAGTGATTGCTGACGCTCTCCACAGCACATCATACATTCCTCCCGGAGCAGCTATTTAGTATCAGATAAACTTGAATTCTGACAACTCTCTAAGTCGGTAATTTCTTCCTTCCCTGCTGGCACACGGAAACTAATTGGCCACTGTCAGGGCTGCCTCTGATGCTAGAGAGGATGTGACCCTTGCCTGCGTGATGGTGCCAAGGCTAAGTACATCAATGTGTCAAGGTTATTCTGCCCCACACTGTGCTTACACAGACTTGGAGATGACTCTCTTGATGGCATGGTAATGGCACTAATTGGCTCCCACAGTCCTCTGTGCCTGAAGTGGGATACAACAGAGAACAAGAACACACCACATTGGCTCTCTCAGATGGTTGGGATATGGAGCAGGTTGCATATTACGGTCACTACATGAAAAGCTCTTTGTCCCCCCTACTGAAAAGTTTGGGGCTGCTCCATCAATGGGTAGAGAGAGCTGCAGGGGATTAAAAGCTTACACGCTGTAAAAGAGGAGGCACTGCTTGACGTTCCCGACTGTTTTCCAACAAATGTTTATCTCGCCTGGCTAATTTTCTGTATTCCTAAGGAGAGTTAGTTGTTAAAGGAGCAATGAGGCCCAACAGGTTTTAAGAGTAATCAGAACATGCACCGTGGATGACAAAGGTGTGTTGTTCAGGAGCAATTAACACAATGAGACAAATGTCAGTTAAACCTGTCCACAGTTTTGTTGGTTACAGCAGATCAGAGTTTGGTGCTGCATAGGGCTGGGATCCTGTTCTAGGGAAGCTCACTTGCTGGTTGGTATCTCTCCCAGTCTGGCTGCCGGGCAATCTGGAGGGAGTTGCCAGGCAGTTAGAGCCACCATGGCACAGGTTGTTCCCGCCAGTGGCCTGGTTGTGTGGCAGCTGGCTCCCTTCTCTCAAGCTGGAGCTGAGGCCTTAGAACACAGCACTGGAGAAGGAGAGGGGATATTAATAATTTCCCCCATGCAGTTGTAATTGCTCCCCCTCCCTTAAAGCTACTGCTTACTCCATAAAGCAAAATGAGTACCTGAATGTTTTGCCCTAACGGGCAAATAGCAGTTTCACAGGATTTGCATCAGGAAAAGTGTGTGTGTTGTGCCATGTAAGGGTTAAACCCTCTTTTCTCCATGCTGCAGTGCTGGCTGGATTTGGACCTGAGCTGTAGCTGCCACTAAACTTTTGCAAAGACAGCAGGAGATCCTATCACAGATTTCCAACTGTCATCTCTATCTTGGCCCTGAGAAGAGAGATAAGGAGGGAGGTTTCCAGCTACATCAGGAGTCAATGGTGGTCGCTCCTCGCTGCCCATGGAGAGTCCAGGCAGGGGAAAGACAGGATTTATGAGGCAAAATCCTGGCAATGTTCCCCAGTGGGGTCTGGGGAGCTCACTGCATCCCGCTGTGCCTGTGTCTGCCAAATTGAAAGGCAGAGAACAGGATCCTGGACTAGATTGGTCTGATCCAGCAGGGCTGTTATCTTCTTAGATGCTGACCTTAAGATTGCAAAACATTCATTCCATGAATTTGGAAAATGTGCACGCCCTTTCCATCAAATGTTCTCCTATGTCACTGATGTTGCTGAAGAATTCTAAGAACAAAAAAAAAATCAGTGCAGTTTCGAAATCAGGGGTTAAAATCCCTGAAATTTTGACAGCTTCATTCTGCCATCTTGATTCAAAATGGTGCCCCATTATATCCAAACACAGATGAAAACATGCCCTTGGGAACCACAGTGCCAAATTTCGTTACAATATCTTAAGAGGTGCCCAAATGCACGGCGAGCACAACTTTCCAAAATACATACTAGGTTATTATAGTAACAGAATGATGCAATCAATGGCTATCTAGTAATGGTGGTTATTATGCACCCTCTACATTCAGAGGTGGCATGCCACTGCATAGTTTCTATTCCTCTCACTGTGCAGGTCACATGCCTGTGTTATGCATTCCAGCAAAGATTGTTGGAGTCACGGGAGCGGATGTTTGCTGTATTCTGTTCCTGTTTGTTTTGCTTCTTCTTTGGACTTCTCTCAGCGAGAGGAGACATGTTTTTCTTTTGTTCTGCCTTACGCTTAATAAAGTAGCTTTTAGTACACAACCTCAGCCTGGCTCCATCTGTGTTTTATCTCTGCTGGACTCTGAATATGTGCTCAGTGTCTCCAAGACATGAGTACGGTAGTGATAAATAATCGGGAAGGGCTGTTGGAACTCCCTAGAGCTGCACGCTGCACGCTGATGGGAGAGACAGGCTGGATTCGTTCCTGCATTATGCCTGTGGATTGTTCCTGCCCCTGGCTGGGGAGCCACAACAGAAGAGGGCTGTTGGCTTCATGCACTGTTCATTTCCTTCCCAGTGGCATCTGGTTAGCCACCATGGAAAGCAAGATTAGGAACCAGATAGACTGTTGGTCTGACCCCAAAGGACTCTCATTATGTTCTGAAAAGACAGCCCAACAGCCCTTGTTCCTATGGCTGCTGGCAGAGCAAAAGGCCGCTCCTCTCACTTCTGTAGTCTCAAGGCAACTAGCATTTTGAGCAGAGTTTTTTTCAGGCAGGTAGCTGGGAAAGAAAGCACATAATCCATCCGTAGCCTTTGGTAAGTAGAGCCCTGTATGGTTCTGATGACAGCTCTTCCCCCCCCCCCATCAAAGCTCCCAGCTGCCTCACAGCACAGCCCTCCACACACCATCCTGACTAACGATTTGATAGCAAGAAGGGCTCCATGTGCCCACTTCTCCCAGCTAGGGTTGATACCAAGGAGAGATGACATGCTAAGTCCTCCATGCCCTCTAGACACCAAAAGCACCATCGTTGATCTTCCGAGCCTGGGAGCAGTGCTGTGAACTGGCAGCCTTGAATATGCATGGATGGGGTGACTCAAAACAGGATGGCTATTTTGCCTGAAATGAAGGCAAATTTGCTATGTGTTCATGACACATTTATCACAGTGGCTCCTTCTCCTTCCCCAAAGGGGAAAAAAGCAATTATCATTCACTTCTGCATAGCTTTGTCATTGCTAATGGGGGTGGGGGAGAAAGAAGATGTTTTGGCACAAGAGACGGCAAGGCAACCAGGCAGGTGCGCCGTACTGTCCGTCCAGAGAGAAGAGATTAGAGTCACGTGCAAAAATACTAATATTTATGTGGCTGCAGAAAGATGGCACCAAGCCTCAATCCACCTACATATACATTTCCAGTACCAGGGTTCAGAAAAGGAACTTACAAACTTGGCCCTGTTCCATTCCCAGATGCACCTTGCTGCAAACAGAGGGACTATCTCGTGTGGCTGGACAATTTACTCCTAAATATGCTCAACTAGTTTGGATTAAATAAAAATTGTGTTGGGACTTACTATGTTAACATATTAAATATTAAATAACTTAATGGTGTGGGCTCCTTTGGCCAATAGCACCGCGGAGGATGATGAAAAGCCTTAAGCACTGCTAATTTGCTTGCTGGCTGAAATCTACATCAGCTTCAAGGTTCACTGAATTTTCTATCAAAGCTGATGAGCAGGAAACCCAGGCAACTTAGGGAGAGCCAGAGAGATAACCCGTTGGGGGCAGAATGGGGGTCTGCCCACCTATGGAGAAGGCAGAAGTGGTGTTTTGAACAACAGCAGCCAGCTAATTTGGCTCCTGGGAAACAGACACCAGTTTCTCTTGTGGCAGGCTGGAATGGGTTTAGCCAAATAGTTTCTAATTACATCTACTTTGAAATAATAACAACACTGAAATTTCTCCCAGGGCTCACTCCAAAGGAGAAAAAGGAGGGATAATCAGCAGTGCTGTGGTCCATAAATTAAGATTGCTGTGAAGTTTTGACTCAAGAGTGGGGAAGAGAGGCTCTTTAACTCCTACGAAATTTACAGGTGCTTTTCTGCATACTACTGAAGCATCACCAACACAATTGAAGCCTCCAGTTAGGCTTTGGCAAAGCCCTTCAGCTCACCGTTCCTTGCTTTTTAAAACACATTTTAAGTCCTGTTTACACCTGAACTTGCTGGTTTGTATTATATGGCTTTTTGACATCCAATGCCCTTTTAAAATTTGTTTTGGGGTGTTATTGGGGGGCATTATTGGGGGTGTTATTGTTTTTATTTTGATTATGTATTTTGTGTTTTTATATTTTATATTTATATTGTGATTTTATATTGTGAACTGCCCTGAGACCTGTGGGTATAGGGTGGTATACAAATTTAAAAAACCAACCAACAACACCAGAACTGGCTATGAATATGAAGGACAATTTTACTAAAACAAGTATATAAAGTCATAAACTTCCTGGACAATGAGCAAACTAAAGTGCAATGTGCATAACCAAGCCTGGAGATACTCATAAACATATAATGTTTGCTCTCGTCGCTTGGAACAAACAAAACAAACAAAACGTTCTTCAAATAGTCTTTCACTGGTACTACCAGCTAACGACTATTTGAAGAACACTTTCTTGCTACCGCTCCTATGTCCCAAATTGTTTTAATCATGTGGGGAAAAGGATGTTGGACTAAACTGGTGGTGTTGCCTGGTTGGCACTGATCCGTGACAAGGCCTTTTCAGTGGTGGCTCCCCAGTTGCAGAATGGCTGTCCCCATCATTATTAACTTTCAGGAGGAATTTTCAAACATCCCTGTTTACCCAGGTGTTTGGTGGCTGAGGATCTGTGGATGGTAGTATATTTTAAATTGTAATTGCTGTTAGAATGTTTTCATTTGTAAATTGTTTTTAGAATTTTTAAAATCTGTCCTGGAATGTTTTTGCTTTGCTCTTTGTTTTTAAATTTTATATCGGTTTGCTGCACTGGGCTCCTTGGGGAGGAAGGGTAGAATATTAATTCAATCACTCACTCAATCAATCAATCAATCAATCAATTATTAATACTATTTATAGCTTTGTTCAGTGGGGCCCTTCCTGTGTCCTTAATGTGCGCTTAAAGCCAAACCCAACACATGACACAGCAGATGCATACAATTGGCTAGTCATGGCCTGGAGGGAGCGCACTATGTGCAGACTTGTCTGCAGCCACCCATATGTTTGTGCAAATAAGCAACTAGGTGACATTTGCAAAATCCCTCCCAACCCAATAGCACATGCAGCAAAGCTGTCAAGAGACAGCTTCAAGCCCCCAGGCAGCAGCTTTCAGCACCATGGATAGCTCTCCCATCCACTCCACATTTAAGATGGTGTGCTGAGAATAGTGCTGCCATGTATATTCGTTCACTTTATGTTCTGCTCCATAGTAAGGCTGTCTTAATAGTCATTTACAGATTTCATGCTGTAGGTGGGTTTTAAAGAAAGGGTTATTAGTTGGAGTCTTTATCATTTCTTCCTTGAACCCATTTATTCCATTAAGAAAGGATAAATATTCCAACTTAACAACCCTTTCTTTAAAATCCATCTATGGCATGAAGGTCAGCAGGGAGCATATCATACACACCTTCTTGGGCAAGGAGGTCCACAATTGTTGTACCATCACCATGAAGGCTTTGTGTTTTTAGAGCCACCTGCAATGGTTCAGGGGTGTGGCACATGCAAAATAGATCCCTTGGATGATCCTAATGTGGCAGAAGGCAGACGAAGGCACTGGGTTTGTGCTGTGTGACTTCTCCGTGTTATTTTAGAAGATCTCAGCTGCAAATTTTCCCTGCCTCAGTACCTTCTTTCTTCTTGCCTCACTATTCTCGCTCCTCTATTATTTATCAGCTAACTGCATTATTTAACTCACAGTAACACATAACTACATGGCAGAGAGCTCGTGTTTGCTCAGCACTTTGAATATGTAAAGCATTATAAGGTTGTTATTAATAATTTGATAGGCTCTAAAGGCATCCGGGCTACCATCTGAACAGAGAATGATGGGCTGTACTGAGATGCTGCCAAGGAAGGAAAGCCAAACAGATGGGAAGGCAGCCAACAGAAAGTGGATGAAAGGCATTCTTATGAACCATGCTGCCCCCTTGTCGAAAACCTCCCTTTAGCATTGGTGTGGCTTGGCTACTAAAAAGGATGCTAGTTAATGGACTGTCATGGCAAAAGGCAACTTTTTCCACTAGGAATGCCAACTCACAGCTACAGCAAGAGGAAGCTGTGAATCAGGTTTGTCCAAGATGGGCAGCAAGGAATTATGAAAACAACAGATTTTGACTCTTGAGTTGTCTAACAAAGTTGCAAAGAGATTTCTGAAAGAAAGCACTTTTAAGGCTTTACAGAAATATAGAACTGTAAAGTTGGAAAGGTCATGAGGGTCATCTAGACCAACCCCCTGCAATGCAGGAATCATAGCTAAAGAATCTCCGACATGTGGTCATCCAACCTCTGTTTGGAAAGTGACGGAGACTCCCCCACCTTCCAAGGTAGTCCATTCCACTGTCAAACAGCTCTTAGCATCAGAAAGGTCTTCCTAATGATGCAATATGGAATGTTATCTGTTAACTCTGTTCTACCCTGTTCCTACCCTTTACTAAGGATGTGGGTTAGGTTTCCCAAAACCGACCAGTATGGTACAGAGATGGTGCTGTGTTTGCAAGGTTCTCCTCATTCTGGGCCTTGCCAGGTGATTGACATTAGGAAGTTTCTGGCCTGTAGGTCCACAGGCCCTGGCCCTCACTTCATGCATGCCAAAAGAGACTGCTTATCAAGGTGGCAGTTCACAGCAGTTCTGAGAAAGGTCCTCTGTGCCTGTGGCCATGACCTGTGGATTATGCCACCCACTCTTTCCACATTGGTGCAGCCACCATGGCGTATGGGTGGTGTCTTCCTCCAGCCCAGATAAAGAGCATGGGCTATTGGTGCTCCTCTGCCCACAAAAGTTGTGTCTACCCTGGAATGGCCCCAGTACTTATTGCCCCCTGTCATGGCCTGTTTAAATCCCAGTTGGCTGTCCTGTACTTATTGCAACTTCATCATGCCTTGACCCCACCACCTGTGGCTGCACTGCGCCTGGACCCGCAAACACAGAAGATCGTGAATAAGTTGCAATTTATGGCAAGCTGACAGGTATGGAGATTTCTTAGAGGAGGAATCTGAAGCTGCACAATCCTAGGTTGGGGTGGGGGTGGGGGAGTAAAAAGAGTTTTCCCTAGAACAAGCCACTTTGCCTACATTCTGCTTAAAAGATCACGGAAGCTGCCGACAACTTTGCGCAATGGAGCAAATTCTGTAATTCCCTCCCCAAAGCCACTCTCTGAAAAGCAGCGCTTGTTAAGCTGGAAGGATAAAGAGCTTCTTGAAGAAAAGGAAACAAAGATGGATCAGCACTGCAGGCAGTCATATGCTGCTAATTCCACACACACACACACACACACTGCTTAAGTTACCACTGCCGGGAGCTTTTCCTAGGCTATCGGGTTTTACTCCAAGCAAAAGACAAGAGACAGACAGACGGATGGACGACGGACCCACTGAGAAAATCTTGTATTTGCTTTCCTACTCTGGGTTTCCTAAAAAAATGGTCAAACTTAACCCCACTGACGAAGGAGATGCCCCTGCTCTAGGAATGTTCCTATGTGCCCATCTGGACAGCACTGCCGTGCTTCCAAAGATTAGGCATCGGAACTGCTACAATTTCCAAAATTGCTCTGTGCTTTTGGAGTGGCAAAGTCTATCACGGCTCTAAGATGGGATCTTGCTGAGGATTCATGTTCTCTGATCTTTATAAAGTTTTGTCTCATGTTCAGAGAAGCAGTAAAATCTTTTGCTCCTCTAGACCAGTGTTTCTCAACCTTTTTTGGGCCACGGCACACTTGTTCCATGAAAAAAATCACGAGGCACACCAACTCTGTGCCGCCCTCCCCTTTTCGGGGAGAAAACTGGGCCTGGGGTTCAATAGTACTGTAATCAATAATGATTGTGGTGGTGGTGATGCAATTGGATCGTCCCTGTGATGGGTAGGGGGCTGAAGGCTCTTACGCCCCCCTCCTTTTGAAGCGAATAATATTGGGGAGGGGGTCAACACCCCCAGCACCTCACACCGCCTGCCCCCCTCGTCAATTACTATTATTCCTATTACCATGAATTTATTCATCACCCGCCCCTCACCCTAAGGACCCAGGGCAGGGGTGGGAGGGGGCACTTACCGCCCGCAGGAGGAGGTGGTTGAGGAGGAGGAGGAGGAGGCCTGCCGGGCCCCTCCGGGGGTCTCGAATAGAAGCGCGCCGCCGTCGCTGCGCCTCACAGGCGCTCCCCCCGCGGCAGCGCCGGGCCTCACCGCTTACTGCTGCTGCTGCCGCCGCCTCCCCTTCCTCCTCAGAGGGGGCTTCTCAGCCAGAGGGCCGCTCTCCATGCCGGGCGAGACCAGACTCGCCTCCGCTTAAGCCCGGGACGAGAATGGTTAATGGCGGCGGCTGAGGGAGGAGGGCCGCCCGGCCGCCTCGGCAAAAAAAAAAAAAAACTGTTTGAAAATGGCGGCGGCCAATCAGCGCCACCGACGGTCGGTTGCTAGGAGACGGCGCGGGGTGCGAGTGGGGAAGAGGCCTAGCTGCCAGGCCTGAGGTCTTCTTCGCTTTGGGGATTGCCCTTCTCCCCAAATCGCCCTTCTCCTCGCCACACGTCGTGGCACACCAGCTGCTCTAGACGATCTATGTCTGCATTCACAGGGCTATTTCTATCATTTTCATGATGTTCCCCTGTTAATTTCCACATTATATTTGAGATGTCACATGATGTTAAAGTTTAGTGCTCATCTCACTGCTAATTGCAAACATTTCCTTTTTGTTTTTCTGGAAGCATATAACATAGAAATGAGCACTAAGCTTTCATTATATTCCACTACACTCAGAAGTTGCTTTTATGTCATGTGAAAGCTCAAATATAATGCAGAAGTTAACAGCTAGGGAAACATCATGAAAGTGGAATAAACTGCCATATGAATGCAGTCATAGTGGCCAAGAGTGTGAGCTGAGAAGTACATAATTCAAAAGCGATGAACTCATTCCACAGCCACTTTTAATAGTGTTTTTACTTTTTACTTTGGTTGTGCATATAGCCGACTAGTTACCACTCCCCACCAAGACACCCTTCCCCCCATGTTCTTTTTGACCTTGCACAAAACCTAACTACTTCCATAAACATATCAAGTCCTTTGTTTATCTGTTTATTGCAAATACATTTTACATTGCAATCCTAAACAAGTCATCTTGGAAATAAACCCCATTAGAATCAATGGGACTTGCTCCTGCATATACTGTATTAGTATAGGACTGTGGCCTTAATCTCCCAGCTTTCTCATTGTTTCAAATTGGCCCATAAATTGCAGTGAAGTAATAATAAAAGGCAACATTGTAAAACAGCACAAACAACCCTATCAAGAGCATTGGGGCAAATTATCATCTGCTCAGGTGCAAATAATTCTTGTTGGAGTAAGTGAGTCTTAAACAGCTCTGCAAAAAGCCAGGCGGATGGTTCCTGGGAGGACAATCCAAAGTTGAATGATGCTGCAGAAAAGGCCCTCATATCCCCTCCCCTCCTTAGAACACCCTGCCAGCTATGGGTTCACAACCATCTCTGTACATATTTAACCTTCTTTAAGGGACAGGTGCGACTAACCTAAAACCAAAGAGCAGAGAATAATCCCATATTCATGGGCATCATGACAGAAGCAACATCATGACTTTGAAGGACAAACCAACCTAAACCAAAGTGTTAATTGGAGTAGACATTTCCTTACCTGTCTGAAGCCATTCCTGGTATACTGCAGGATCTTCAGGGCATAGTTTGATCGTTGACCTTTGCTGTTGAATTCTATGTGGCCGGTGAGACCTTCCAATTCTACCTGTCCAAGAGAGGGTGAGTTGCAGCGCCAAATATGGACTATTGCTTTTTATCCCCAAGTACACTGCTCTGGAACACCCACCCTCTCCTTTAAAGCTGGAAGGATAATAAATATGTTTCATCTAACATCTCGGAAGTGCAGCCATTCATAAGGCAGGTTTGGGGTTGCGTGGCAGAACACTCTCTCACATTCCTGCACAGGAAAAGCCATTGTGTCAGGGAGAAAGGCTGGGAGCTTTTGGCGAGGGCAAGCACCTGATCCCAATAGGTCTTTCACTCCATCTGAACTGCTAAGTTCTCTTTTCTCACTGCACCCTTCCTCCTGTGATTAGAGCTGGAAGTTGTACTGCTGAAGGTGGGGAGCTTAATTGTGTCACATTCCACTGGGTTGCTCGGGATTTAGGGGGAAGAAACCCTGACCGTGCATTGTTAACACAAATACACAAAGCACTGTCATGTTAAGGGATGGTAAACACAGCAAACCACATGCTGCTAATTGCTGCCCAAGCACTATGACACTGACAACAACCCTTTTCAGTTGTCCCCCCTTGGAAAATTAGGTGGCATGTCTGCAGCCTCAACATTCAGGGCCGGTTTCCCCACAGTAGAATGCAAAACTCCAGGGTGAACTTGAGATGGCACAGGGCAAGTGACTTGTCTGTTATCACAGACTGAGATAACCAAGGGCCTTAGGTATGTAGACAGATGAAACTATTACTGCCAGTGTGGTGTATTGGTTAGAGTGTGAGACTGTGACCCAGGAGACCAGGGTTTGAATCCCTACCCACCCATGTAGCTCACAGGTGTGATGCCTATGTAACTGGTACTCTATCAAGCTGAACATATCCTGGTTTTCCTGCTCCCTTTGGGACTTCAGAAAGGAGCCTTTTAAGTGGTGGCTCCCTACTTGTGGAATGCTTTTCCCAGGGAGGCACGCTTGGCACCATCATTTTAATCTATGGCCTCCTTCAGTGGGTGGGATGTTAGAGCAACTCAGGACAAAATACATAGTTTGGGTATTGCTCTGGAGAGACTTGAAGTATTGTATGTGCTAAAAGCTACGTACGCCAAACAATTAAGCAGCGGCTTTGTGAACCCTAGGCATAACTAGTTCTTACGGATGTTGCGCCAATTACCTAGAAGACCTACTATTGCCTTCCCAATGAAGAGCTTTTATGCTCGCAAGATTACCGTAAATGCCTTTCCCATCCGCAGTGACCACAGGTAGATACTCGCAAATTCCTGATCAAGCCCGCCTGTGTGCCTGCAATCAGGGAGTACCAGACTCACTGGACCATATTCTCTTGGACTGCCCTTTGCACAGCAAACAGATGCTGAGCAAGATGACGGACCTGCGACCCACGGCTCCGAGAGAAAGCCAAATGAGGTTCCTCCAAGCGGACAGGGACAAGGACATTACTGCCTCAATGGCTTCCTTCTTAATCTCCATCCTACCTGAAAGGGTTCTTAATGACTCATCACTCTAGGGAATAGACAGGGTGAAGCAGAACAATCGAGTGCCTTGTGACCCTTGACAGTCTTACTCCTGTCCCTTTTAAATCTATCACACTGACTTGACTTGAAATGCCAATAAAGGTATTTGTGTTGCATTGTAACTCTGCTTTCAAACATGTGAATAAGTTTCAGAGCTTTCTGTTTTGTTTTATGCCGGTTTTTGTGCATGTGTTATTTGTTGTACATTGCCTTGAGGTGCTTTTGTAAAAATACTTATTATTATTTTTTTAAAAAAAACCCCAAAACCAACAAATATTTTTAAATTAATATCCGCACCACCACCCCCACCTTGCTCAGCGTTAAACCCCCTGGCAACACTTCTCTCCCTCTTCCATCCAAACCATTTATGTCCAATCCTTCCTCACCATTCTCAGATAGTTCATCAAACTGGTGCCATGTTGCCAGATTTGGGCAGATCCGCAGGACAGGGGCTTGACGCCGATCTCCTGGCTCCGGTTCAGCTCCTGAACGGCGCTCACCACAGCGTAGACGGCATCAAACAACAAGGCAGAAGACAGCTGAAGATACCGGGAAGAGAATTGGAGTAGGGAAAGGAAGTGTAATCCAGGCCAGAAAATTGCGGAGTGCATAAAGCATCCAATTTATCATGTTTTTAATAGGCCTATATGTTCAGCTCAAATTACTTTATTATTTTTTAAATTAAAAACACCCCTTACCGTATTTTAAAAAGCCAAGCAAAAAATAAATAAATTGCCCTGGTCACCCAATATAATGTGTTATTCATAAAATAGGGTGGAATAGAAAAATAGCTAGATCTATCAACCAACCAAAGAGCATTTTAAACTGAGCCAGCTGTCTGGGTTTTTGGAAATGTAAATTGATGCAGCAGCAGCACCACACAGCTACCTTTTTTAACAATTCAGAAGGAGGGAAACAGGGGTGTATTTATTTGGCTATTTTTATTATTTTACACTCTTTATTGTGACTCAGCTACTTTTGGGGAAGGGCAGAGTGCTGGGGGTGGGCATCGGATTCCTCCCTCTGGAAGCTGTGAATCCTGTTTCTTCCTTTTCTTTAAAATTAAAAATAAAAAGCCACAAGCAACAGCAAGAAAATTGACACCATTCCAACCCAATAAAGGGGGGGGGGGAAATGCAGATAATCTGACAGCTAGTTTCCTCTATAGACACACCTAAGTTGCTTCTTCAGTGCATTTTATTTGTCTGCTTAGCCACATCAGAGATATCCTGAACTTTAACAAACCATTCATATATGCTGGGGCTTTTCTTCCCCCAGCATATTCTTCATTATCCAAGGCCTTGGCCTTGGATTCCTTCCCTGAGAGACGTCCAGCAAGTGCCCTTAGGAAGCAGGGTCTTTTAAGTTGTGGCACCAATCTTGTGGAATGCCATGTGGAAAGCCACCTGGCTCAAACATGCCAAGTTCTCCAGAGGGATAGAGGAAGGCCATTGTCTTGGGATGAGTTGCAGTTTGATACCCATACTGCTGCTGCATTGTTTTTAACTGGGCGATTCTTTATTTCTGCTGCCGAATGCCATTCCTTTGTTGCTGTTATTATCTGTAATTTGATTTTACTGTTCTAAATTGATTTTTCTCTTCCCCTCTAGGCTTTTTTAAATTCCATGCTTTTAGTTCTTAGAACTATTTTGTCTTCCCTGTGCTGATTTTTTTTAGTGCCGTTTACTGATTTGATACTGTTGAATGGGTTTATGCTGCTCTTTGTTAATTTTTGCACTGGCGTTGCTTTTATATATTTGATGGTGTTTTTTTTTTTTTTTTAGTACTGCTGATGTATTTTAGTGATTTCAATCCATGAACTGCCCAGAGGACACAGCTGATTGGGAAACATAAAAATGCTTAAATAAAACAAAATACATCTGTTTTGTGGATGAATTTAGTTGTCATTTAGAAAAAAAGAAAGCAAGGTAGAACATGTACACAATAAACAATTTACAGTAATAACCGGAACTACATTTTAAGAGACCCTTAAAAGTTTTCATTCAAATAATTCAAATGCAAAATATTTGCATCAGATTTTAGTGCTACATGATCTATTGGGGGGGGGGGGGGGAGAGAGATGGCTGGTGAAAAAAATGATGGCTTTGCATGCAAAATGTCATAAATTCAATTTCCGACATCACCCTTGTCTGAAACCCTGAAGAGATGCTACCAGCCAGTGTAGACAGCACTTGATTAGATGAATGAATCGTCTGGCTCAGAACAAAGCTTTTTCCTGTGTCCCTATGAAGTATGTAACTTCTGGTCAATGATGATGAACACAAGGATAACTCCACTGCACATCATAAATAAATCTGCCCACTCGTTATGACATTTTCAAAGTCTAAAAATGTACTCAAGATCTTATTTAACCCCGTAGGGGGTAATGTTTTGCAAAGTACACCGATCTGCACTGAGTCACTCTTAAAGAGAAAATAGCCTAATTGACATATGAATCTCTGCCCAAATCTTGTCCCATGAGCCATTTCCCAAGTCTTGGAGATACTTATAAGAATGCATCTTTATCTCTAAACCAGAGATTATATTATATAGTTGTGACAATTGCCCTTTTCTCTTTGGCTCTTTTTGTCAATAACTCTTCACACTATGTTGATTTCTCAGCCGACTTACCAAGTCTTAATTCAGAATACTGGACTTGAAATTCTTCATACCAAGCATGCATCAAGTGTGATGAATTAACATTCACCCCTTCGTGAGTAATGTATCTGTTATGCACCACTAAATCCTTAAATCTCAAAACATTATGTAAGACTCCCAAGGGGAAGTCTCCTAAAACGTCTTGTAAATTAAATTTAGAGTCCTACAGAAATGCACCAGGCTCAGTTTATTTCTGTACTTATCCCAGGATTTCAACAGTTACAATGGTATTAACTTCTGCCTGTGCAACCTTTAGCACTTATATTTAGCCATCTAAGATAAGGCCTTTTGAGGGATTGATAGGAACACCTGTTTCAACTAGTGATGTGGCTGGGACTCATATTTCCAGGCTTGGAAAATAACAGCTCTCTGGTGTGCGTAGTGCTCACTTCAAATGCAAAGTTAGGATGGTGACATCCAAATTCTCCTCTGAGCCAGAGAAGAATTCCCTCCTGGCTATGCTGTCCTCTTTGTGAAATCCACTGATCCCCCAGCCTTCCACCACTTTACTTTCTGATTCAATGCTTTGGTGGTGGTGTAAATGGTAGGAAATTGAGAGAAAGAGGTCTCCTCCCTGTATTGTACCTAGAGATAAGGTTTCCCCTGGGCAGTTAAGTCCAGTCAAAGGTGACTATGGAGTTGTGACGCTCATCTTGCTTTAAGGCTGAGGGAGCCAGCATTTGTCCACAGACAGCTTTCCGGTCATGTGGCCAGCATGACTAAGCAGCTTCTGGAGCAATGGGACACCATGACGGAAGCCAGAGTACACAGAAACATCATTTGCCTTCCTGCCACAGCCATACCTATTTATCTACTTGCACTGGTGTGCTAGGTTGGCAGGAGCTGGGACAGAGCAATGGGAGCTCACCCCGTCATGGGGATTCAAACCGGCAACCTTCTGATTGGAAAGCCCAAGAGGCTCAGTGGTTTAGACCACAGCGCCACCCACATTGTCCTACTTATCCTACTTACCCACTTATCCTAGAGGATAAGTCTATAGATGGCTACTAGTCACAATGGCTACTAGTCTTCTCTGGCATGTGAAGAGAAGACTCCCTGGAAAAGACCCTGATGTTGGGAAAGATTGAGGGCACAAGGAGAAGGGGACGACAGAGGATGAGATGGTTGGACAGTGTTCTCGAAGCTACGGACATGAGTTTGACCAAACTGCGGGAGGCAGTGCAAGACAGGAGTGCCTGGCGTGCTATGGTCCATGGGGTCACGAAGAGTCGGACACGACTAAACGACTAAACAACAACAAGTCACAATGGCTATGTTCTGCCTCGATAGTCGGAGGCAGTAATGCTTCTGCCTACTGGCTGTGGGAAACCACAGGAGAGGCAGATTGGTCTTGTGCTCAGGTCCTGCTTGGGGCATCTGGGTGGACGCTATGAGAACAGGGTGCTGGCCTGGAAGGGACACCAGCCTGATCCAGGCTATGATGCTCTGCACTGGCATGAGGCTAGTTACAGCAGCCCCCTGCATAAATGTAGCCTTCCAGGGGCTACTGACAAGTTCAGATTGCCCTTGAAATAAACCAAGTGATTGCCTAGTGCAGGCATAGGCAACCTTCAGCCCTCCAGATGTTTTGGCCTACAACTCCCATGAACCCTAGTTAACAGAACCAGTAGTCAGGGATGATGGGAATTGTAGTCCAAAACATCTGGAGGGCTGAAGGTTGCCTATGTCTGGCCTAGTGTTTGGGTTGTGATTAGCCAATAATCCCATGACATTCCATCCACAAGGATCTTATCCTATGGATTTGGGGGTTTACCTCTGTGGCAGACCAGCTGCTTCTTTTGCATGCAGAAGATCCTATGTAGAACATCTCTTGCATCTCCAGGAAGGGCTAGAAAAGATCCCTGTTTGAAACCCTGGGGATTATCTGCTACCAGTCAGTGTAGACAATATTGAGCTAGATCAGGCATCCCCAAACTGCGGCCCTCCAGATGTTTTGGCCTACAACTCCCATGATTCCTAGCTAACAGGACCAGTGGTCGGGGAAGATGGGAATTGTAGTCCAAAACATCTGGAGGGCCGAAGTTTGGGGATGCCTGAGCTAGATGGACAACTGTTGTATAAGGCAGTCTCCCTATATTCAATGAACCTTTACCTAGAGCAGACCCACTATAATCAATGACCATGAGTACCTTCAGCCCATTAATTCCCATGGGCCTACTCCAGGGGTCGGTTCACTACCGCCTGGGCCGGTTCACTCCAGCGGAGATCCCTCTGTGGGCTGGATTGTGTGCCCACACCTGCAATTTCCAGGTTCTGTGTCTGCGCAGATGCAATTTCAGGCGCCGCGGAAGCGAGTCCCCACGATGCATCAGTTTAGCGCAACGCGCGGGGACTCACCAAGTGGGCGGCTCGGTTTGGGGGTGGCTTGTGGGCCGGTTAAACGACCCCTGTGGGCCGCTTGTGGCCCCTGGGCCTTAGGTTGCTGACCCCTGGCCTACTCTGAGTAAAGGTTAGTTGACCAGAGCTCCTCTATTCCTAATCCCGGTCACACTAAACTCTCTAGGTCCCTTCCTGCACGCAGGACTTTCATACCTGACAATACTGCTTTGGCAAAGGAGTACCCAATCTGTGTTGACAGCCCAACTTAGACTCATTTGCTTCTAATCACTTCTATTTATTCCTCTAGACTCAGGTGGTACTTATTTTTTTTCCCCAAACCCCAATCCCATTGGTTTCTTTTCATTTTTCATCAAGTTATTAACTGGTCATTTTCTCTCTCCTCCTCACTGCCATGACTAAGATTTCACCTTTAATTATCATCACTTCCTGCATTTTCTCATTGTTGTCGGTTCCTTATTATTATCAAAGCTCGGTTTCTCCTAACTAACCTCTTTCCTCAGAGTGTCTCTCCTCAATTACCAGTGTGGGGGTTCGGCGAGGTGTCTTCACTTCAGAAATCCCTCGCGTCACCTCACCTTCTCTGGCATGTGAGCACAATTATACCTGAGAATACCTACTGCTTGTGTCATTTCTCTCCTCTAGCTATTCTGCACAAACAACTCTGGATGTAATTAATTCCCAAAATGGTTGATGCCTTCCTTTGAGCTTCTGCAGGAGGCATGCACCTTCCAGGTCCCTGCTGAAGCTCTTAATCTTTGCTATGGGGAAGACTTCTATTGCTTAAGGAATGTTCTTTGGTGCCTCCCTATAAGTGTACGCCCAGTGGGGTAAGAAGAAATGTACTCTGCACATGCTTAGAGGCACTCTGCATTACAGTTTGCAGGAAGAGGGGAAATATGTAATGGGGAAAACATCCAAGCCACAACACTTAACTCAGGGTTGTAAATTATGGAGGGCCTGCAGAAGCCCTTCCAACCAATCCCAGGAAAACTATCCCTTTCCTGCACTTTCAGGTTTCATTTTTTTAAAAGCTTCTCTGCTTTTTACTTACAGAGCTATAAGAAAAACTGTGAAGGCAATATTTTACCTGGCTACTTAGCAAGAAATAAATGTGCCCCCATCTTCCAGAATGTAGTGTTAATACAGGAAGACACCTTCCAAGCCCTTGGCTCCCTAATTTTTAAATGTAACACATGAAACCACCTATATTTAGGACTTTGCTATTTGATACTGTTTCATTATCTTCCCTTTACCCTTGTATCCCTTGTTTCTCCACTACCCAAATGTCTTGTTAATGGCCTGAACTAACGATGTTCCTTTCTCAAAAGGAGGATCATAGGCCCACAAGAGATCAGCTTGAAGGTGGACACGATCTCCCCTTGCATCCCAACAGCTGAGTCTTTATACTAATGGGGAACCTTTAGCCCTCCAGATGTTACTGAGCTACAACTCTCATCTGTCCTAGCAAGCATGGCCAAAGGCCAAGGATGATGGGAGTTGCAGTGCAGCAACATCTGGAGGGCCAAGAACTCACCACAACTGATTTATACTATTTTCTTTCTCCTAGAAATTAGTGCCAATTCCCCATGCCCCTGACCATCTATCAGTACAAAATTTTGGGCATACTTTTGGTTCTGGTTTGTCAACACCTTCCTATTCCACTTCTGTGATGTTCTCACCCCAAGGCTCGATTTCTGGACGCTTTCGAAGCAACACTTGTTCTCCCTTTTTTAAAAGGGAAATTCCCTTAGGCTGAATAGGCTTCCTCGTGAGCAAAGGGAAAACTTGACAGCTATGCCCTTGATCAATAGATGCACACCGTTCTCTAGTTTTCTGTTCTCTTGATTTTGAGCTTTTTCTGCAAACATTCTGGCTTTTTAACCCCCTGAGAGATACCCAAGGTTTGGCGGAATAACAGGATTAATGTGAAATAGTCCAAGATCCAGCTTGCCAGTAATAGGTCAAAAACATCCAATATATTTGGGTGGGCTTTCCATTTGTTACCTCCTTGTCAGAAGTCCGGCTTGTCAACTTTAATTGTCTCTGGTCCGTTTTTCATCTCCTTTTCCCTTCCCCTGTGCAGTTAACGATCCCTTATTAGCTACCACAAATGATGCTTGTAGATCTTAATGAAGCATATGACACTATTGATTGGGATATTCGACTTTGTAAGCCTACAAACATTTGCTTCAATTCCAGGAGTGGTTTTTATGTTTGCCAATGTCTCTTTTTGTTTAATTTTATCAGACAGGATGATCAAGGACAGTTTTCTATGAAGCTGTATAATGGCTGTACACATGCAATCTGGAGAGGGTGGCGCTGAACATTTTTCAATGTGGCTGCATGCCACCGTCTATGGCAGGGTTGGGGGAACCTCAAGCCTGAGGCCAAATGTGGCCCTCTGGGCATCTCTGCCTGGCCCTTAGGACTCTACCCAGCCCACACCCTTCACTGGCCCTGCCCTGCACCCTCCTAGAATGATTTCCCCTGGCTGTAATATGATCTTGAACAGTGGTAATGCCTCTAACTTACATGGATGGAGCTGGGGTGGGTCTGGCCACACCCACTTAGGCCACACCCACCACTGGTCTCCTGCTCCTGGAACATTGCCCATGAGAGAATGCAGCACTTGGGCCAACAAATTTTACCCATTCCTGCTCAAACGAATTTCCAAAGTATGGGGGTTCTGCTAGGCAGAGGTGCTCTTTCAGATTTCAGAAAGGGGAGAGAGGAACAAAAATATCATTGTTCACAGAAGAAAGTCTCAAGAAAATTGAAAGGTCCAGGTCCACTCATACATATTCATAGCAAATTCAATTCTCCAAGTGAGGAGATTTCACACCACCATAGCTGCCAAGTACCCTGTTTCCCCCGGGAAACCCCCGTTTTCTCATACTGTTTCCTGACGGTCCCCCGTATTTCTTCGTCTCTTGTTATTCTCCCTTATATTCTCCTGCCGGCAGCCATTTTTTTTCTGATTTGCCCATCTATGGGCACCGAAAATGGCTGGCGCCGGCTTCAAAAGTCGCGTCTACGCATGTCCGGAAGTGCGTAGACGCAACTTCCGGTGTCGGCGGCGGCCATTTTTGGTGCCCATAGATGGGCAGAGCGACACCGGAAGTTGTGTCCCGGCGCTGGCCATTTTTGACACTCACTTTTAAATCAACTTTATTCTATTGGTATTATTTTTATTCTGCCCTTCCTCCAATAACTTTATGGGATCCTCACGCAAGGTTCCTCCTCTGCCCATTTGGGGCTTCTGAATTGGTGCCTCAGGGTTTATTCCCATTGAAAACACGGATTTGCTATTTTCTCTGCCACTTCTGTTTTATTGTCGTTTGATCAGAAAAGCAATGAGGGTTGAGGAGCTGAAGGACTGAGTGGTTTCTTCACTGCCAACTTGAAATCCTGCTGTTGTGTGTTGCTGGGGCAAGCGGTCTCTCTCTCTCTCTCTCTCTCTCTCTCTCTCTCTCTCTCTCTCTCTCTCTCTCTCTCTCTCTCTCTCTCTCTCTCTCTCCATTTAATGCCAGTTCCAATCTAGTGTACATTAAGGAGCCTGGGAATCAGGTCCCTTGGGAGAGACAAAACTGCCCTAGCACCACCATCCCGCCTCACCCCACTTGCGGGCCTTTCCACTGTCCTGCGGATCTGTACCACAGCACAGTCTCTGCTGTGTTGGAGCCCCTGCAAATGGTATCCCACCTCTCTGTTGATGGAAAGCTGATGGCATGCCATCCAACCTTACCCTTAGCCCCAGCCATCAATGAGGGCAGTGGCAGTGGAAAAGGAGTGTGTGGGGGGGAGTGCACCGCCCCCAGCAGCGTGATCCCGGTGGGGTGCCATCGCTGTCGCTCCCCCACCTGCGCAGGGCACCATGCCCTCACAGGCGGCGTGCCACACCCCCAGGGTACACGCCAGCCCCACCCCCGCCTGCTCTCTGCTCCCCCGGTGCCACAGCATGAAGCTCCGCCGCTGGGCAGTGGTGTTCGTTGTGCTTCTATTTATCTTGCTGCTTTTCTGGAAAATATTGCTTTTGTTATTCTACTGCAGGTTACTGCAAGGTGCTCCATTATGAGATGACAGGGTATGAAATTTATTTTAATGAATAAACAAATGGATTATTGGTCTTGCATAAATTAAGGGATTCCTGTGAGCCTTGGAGGTTCTCGTTCCTCTTTCTTTCCCTTCCCTCCTTTTTAATTTATTTTTTTTAAAAAAGAAATCTTCTCCTTGGACTTGATCCCATGAACTCCATTCCTGGACCATATTCTGCTTTAGGCCTGATCCTGTCACAGCCTATTTCAGCACTCGCAATTCATGACTCTCACTCACCCCCATCACCCATTCTACTGCCTTTCTTCGCGGCATGTTTCTCTCTACCTTGGTGCTGACCAAAGGTGGACCAGTGGTTTCGGTTTCACCCAGTTTCTCGTTCTTCCAAGTTTAAATTCAGTTCTCCAGACTGCCATATAATATGCAATTATATATATATATTAATTCTTCCAATATAGACATGCTTAAATGCCCTTTTGCTTAATATGCATATTATTGCAAAGCAATTTCCCCTAATATAATGCATTTTTTAATGTTAATTCCAGTCATATGTGCATTTTTATGCACCCTACCCTAGTAAAGGTAAGGTAAAAGACCCCCTAGACAGCTCAGTTGAATTCAGCTATAGGGTGCAGCGCTCACCTCCACTTTCAGGTCGAGAGGGCTGGTGTTTGTCCGCAGACAGCTTTTCTGGGTCATGTGGCCAGCATGACTAAACCACTTCTGGTGCACAGAAGACCGTGATGAGTGCCAGAGAGCATGGAAACGTCATTTACCTTCCCACCACAGCGGTACCTATTTATCTACTCGTGCTGGTGTGCTTTCAAACTGCTAGGTTGGCAGAAGCTGGGACAGAGCAACGGGAGCTCACCACATTGCACAGATTTGAACCACCGACCTTCCGAATGGCAAGCCCAAGAGGCTCAGTGGGTTAGACCACAGTGCCACCTGTGTCCCACACCTGCCTTATTACATGCATTTTGTACACATTACTGGGCTGGAGAACTGCACTGTAAAATTCAAGAGTATGAATTCTAAAGGATGGCTATGTTTCATTTCACATATTATTTCAAGAAGTGAGAGTCAGGCAGGTTGGTCTTTAAATGCAAACTAAACTGACGTTCTCTGCCTTCTCCACCATTTACTTTCTTCTCGATCTCAACATGAGGAATGCCCAGGAACATCTTCTTGGTGAAGCCTGCCATCTGCAGAAGCCTCCCCTGTTCCCTTCTGGCTCATCGGATCCCAGCTTGTTCCAACTCTCGCCTGAAAACCATATTTCCTACTTCCGTCTGGGTCTCTTAATTGCCAACTCCCTCTGCCACTATTTATCTGTAGTCTTATTTAATGCAATAAAGCAATTTGTGATTCTGTTCATATGGCAGATGCCGCAGACAATTAAGTAGTATTTCTCCATAAGAAGGCTATTGTGTGGATCCTCAGGGCTTTCCTGCCACCCACTTGGTATGAAATACATTCCCCTCATCTCTTCCCACTCAAAACCTCAGATCAAATCTCCAACCCTTTAGAAAAACCTCATCTTTTTTTCTTTTTGACATTAATAGCCCTTTTGCAAACCTCCGCTCGTTTGCTTATTATAGCATATTGTATCATGGGTGGTGTGTTTTAATTTTTGTCCCTTGTCTGTTGTAAAGAGTGCTAATGAATTATAGCAAAAAGCAATCTGGGGATTGGGGCAGAGCCTTCCTCTTCTTCTGTTCCAGAGCTTAGCCAAAATCATTAGGAGATGAGGCCAAAGAACCTCCTTCTGGAAACTGTATTAAAAAGTAAAGAAACTGAATAGTGGGGAATATTTCTTCCTCCCCTCTAAGAGCATTGAGCCGCTTTACTCCTGCACACTGGTCATTCATTGACTGTGGCAAAGGGTGTGGAATTGCATATATGAACAAAACATGAGCTATCACAAGCCACCACACCATTTCACTAGAGAGCAGAGGCTTTTCAATAGTGATGCATTCAGCTGCCATTCCTAGAGTAAAGGGGATATCTGCCCTGTGTTAAATGTAAGCTTGTAGGGGCAGAGACCCATCCTCATTTACTTTGTAAAATGTCATGCACAAGAACGGGACTACACATCTGAGTTATTGAATGGGTGAAACAATCTACAGCCCATTCATCGCAATTTTCACTCTCAAACCATGGATGTGTAGTTTGAAACCTTAAGTAAAAGTTCCATCAGAATAAAGCCCAAAGGTGAACGAGGCTGTTCTAACAAACTCTGTGAGCATAAATCCTGCATTTCCTAGGAAACCACACTTGGAGATCTCTCAAACGGAGGTGTATATATAGAGATAGATATAGAAACAACATCAACTATATCTTTGCCCCCAAATTTAACACAGTAAAAAGAAGTGCCACAATCCATTGGTACAATCAGGGTTTCTGTCAATGAAATAAACAGTTAATTACAAACATCTGCTTTAGCCTACATTCTAATTACCTAATCTAGCCATCTGCAATTTTAATGATTTCCTTTCTTTGCCGTGTGATTAATTGGAAGTTTTTTCTTTCTTTTTCTTTTTTTCCAGCAAATACCTCCCTGCTCCTTTTGCAAACATGCTCCACTGTCTCTTAGCAAGAAAGCCTTGGGATTTCTGTGGCTTACGTGGAACCTCCTGGCAGGCCCAGCTGTCAGGGATTCAGTGCTCAGAGCTTCCTGGGGAGGTTCAGCTCCCCTGAGGTTGATGGGTAAACATGTAAATCCCTAGGCAGTTGGGACCTTTCCTTGAATTGTGCTTTGCTAAAGTTTATTGACACCAAATGTCATAAGGAAAACAATGAACAATTCCCTGTGTGGATTTAAAAGTCCTTCCATCATGGATAATGAGTGGTTCCCACAAACCAAGACAAATGTTGCTTTTATGTTGCTAGGAAAATACTGTTCCGGTGCATATGACACCCTGTGAATCAGCCGCTTTATGTTGTGATGTCTCTGGATGACTGCAGCAACAGCTGTCTGAATGCTACCTACAAACACTCATGGAGGGCCCCTTTCAGTCTCAGAGTTTGAGGGAGGTCACAGCTCAGAGGCAGATGAGGGGAAAAACTGGGAAATAATGGGAGAGGAGGAGGAAGAAGGAAGAAGAGGAAGCACCAGTGAGGCATAGTGTCTTTAGAAAGCATTCCAGACACACAAAGACTCTTCCAGAACCTGGCGAGCCTTGAAAGTAGGAGAACAAAGAGCTCAAAGGCAGAGGGCACTTGCCAACACCTGTAGGGCTGACACATGAGGAAGTGGGAGAGACGGATGGGGTGGAGATTCACTCGGAACAACTCCATTATCCAAGAGGTTGGATTCTAAAGCCTCTCTCTGCAATTATTGAATAAAAAGCAGATGGTAAGAAACATTCCTTGTCTTTGTGCTTTCCTGGGCAACCAGCCAAGGGAGTTGCTTGCATCCGCCTGACACACCCATTTTCTGGCAGTGCCATGCCTGGCCTCATCTCACAGCAAGGAAGACTTAGTGTAGGAGTCAGCAAATGTTTTCAGCAGGGGGCCGGTCCACTGTCCCTCAGACCTTGTGGGGGGCCGGACTATATTTTGAAGGGAAAAAATGAACGAATTCCTATGCCTCACAAATAACCCAGAGATGCATTTTAAATAAAAGGGCACATTCTAAAAACACGCTGATTCCCGGACCATCCGTGGGCTGGATTTAGAAGGTGATTGGGCTGGATCCGGCCCCCGGGCCTTAGTTTGCCTACCCATGACTTAGTGGCTCCTGCAACTTTTCTTCAATGCAACTTCTTTCTGCTGTCAGGAGAGACCAGATACTGCTGGAGGCTGAGGATGCTAATAAGCAGCATTACTGAGAGTGCAGGCAGGGGGCTTTCTTCACATGCCTCAGCTATTGGTTCTGACAGCTGCTGCTACAGTCACCCAGGCTTCAGAACACGGGTTGACAGCTTCCCGGGCTGCTGTGTAAGAAGGACCACTGAGCAGCAGTGCAGCGCTTCCTTTAGCAACGAGAAGGAAATAAGCAGGAGCAATTTACCGGAGAGAAGTGGCCACCATTCCATGCCATACAGAATACCTCTTCCCTAGAAATCTAAACTAGTTTGACCATTGTGGCTTCATCAGAGGATTGATTTGCAAGGGAAGGAGATCTCCCAACAGCACCAAAACAAGAGTTCCTTCAGGACAAATCAAAAGCTGGTTTCTACATGTCACACCAGCCTTTCTCAGCTTCATGCCCTCCAGATGTTTTGGCCAATGGACAGGGATAATAAATGGGGGCTGTAGCCCAGAAAATCTGGAGGGTGCCAGGTTGCAGAATCCTGTGTTACATTGGCCAAGGTCAGCAACTTGCAGCAGGGGAGCAAGTGCGAGACCATGGGAGATGGCATTTAATCCTTTTTCCAACAGGTATTATTCTTCCCCTTCCCCAAGCTGTCCCTACCCCCACTCTGGGTTTCAGATGTGTATCTGAGGACACTTATGCAGCTGGGGGAGAGAAGCAGCTGGGAGACAATCTGGAGACGGGAACTGGCTTGTGGAGAAAGGTTTTTGCACCCCTGCCCCTCCCAACACTTCTTCACTGCGCTAAATGCCTCCCCAAAGCTACTTTGCTCCTAAAAATGGTGTCAGTACCCTGCTGTAATGCACACGTTGCCATGTAACATGGGGTCTTAATTCTCTTTGAGGGAAAGCTACCAAATGGGAGAGAAGGACTGAGCATTATTTTCAACGAGTTTCACGCAGGTGAATAATGCACAGTAGAATAAGAACTCAAAACAAAAGCAAAACATAAAAGCACTGTAAATGCAGGCTGAGGGAAAGGGAGAAGGGTGAAATCAGTTTTTATTTCTGCCCACTATTAGCGTTTCCTGCTTTATTAGGAACCGTTTTCCATAATGCATCTCAGCTGCTATCTGAGGCTGTTAGCAATGGAGGGATCACATTAGGTATAAAGTAAGACTGGGCAATGAATTAGCTGCAGCATCTCCCTGGGCTGGAGGAAGGGTGGACAGCGAGGGAGGCTCCAACTCATCAAAAGAGTTTATCAACGGTGTCTCCGAAAATTTTTACACATCACTTGGGAGACAGGTGAACTAATACCAGTGTACTGGAAGAAGCAAAGATCACCAGTGTTGAAGCAATGACTCTTCAACAACAACTTCGTTGGACTGGTCATGTTTTGAGATGCCTGATGATTGTCTTCCAAAGCAACTACTCTATTCTGAACTTAAAAATGGAAAGCGTAATGCTGGTGGTCAACAAAAGAGGTTTAAAGACTATCTCAAGGCAAATCTTAAAAAATGTAGTATAAACACTGACAACTGGGAAACACTGGCCTGCGAGTGCTCCAGTTGGAGAACAGCCTTTACCAAAGGTGTCATGGGCTTTGAAGACACTCAAACTCAGGATGCAAGGGAGAAACGTGCTAAGAGGAAGGCATGCTTGGGAAATCCACACCGTGATCAACTCCCATCTGGAAACCAATGTCCCCACTGTGGAAGGACGTGTGGATCCAGAACTGGCCTCCACAGTCACTTACGGACTCCTTGTTAAAACCGTGTTTATGGAAGACAATCTTACACAGCTACGAGTGATTGCCAAAGAAAGAAAGAAAGAAAGAGAGAGAGAGAGAGAGTTTGTGTGTGTGTGTGAGTGAGAGAGAGAGAGAGAGAGAGAGAGAGAGCATGTAAGCTCACAGCTGAATAAACAGCAGGTTCAAATATAAGCAAGCAGCAGTTTGTAGCAAGCTTCAGCATCTGCTAGATGTCAACCATCCCCGGTATTGTAGGGCAGAGGATGGGTGATGCAATCAAAACAGAGATCCTAGTTTGCTTCTTTAAGGTCACTTTGACCTTTTACGTGAAGAAGGAAAATAGAGCATTGGGTGTCCTGTAACAGCTGTCTATTTACATGTGAATATTTGCAGTTCTGCTGCATAGGAGGAAGAACCCCAGTAGTTTCCGTACCCTTTGTGAACATCTTCTAAAAGGAAGAGGATCATTTCTAGACAAATGATGCTGGATTAGATGGGCCACTAGCCTGATCCAGCAGGCTCTTACTGTGTTTGTGGCAATATTGGGAATGGTATTCTAGCAAACATTCTCTCTAGGGTGCATTTAAAGGTTTGAATGGATTTAGGAGATCATACTCTGATTATAATTAATACCCATAAGCAGGGAGTTTGAGAGGAGGAGAATACAACCTGAAATGGGGCACATATTCCTAGTTACAATGACTCATTTGTGAAGAAAATGAATTTTGCACATGCAGAGACATCCTGAGCTGGTTATCACATAGTAACATGTTGCTATAAATAGGGGATAACATGTAAACTAGTCTTTACTGAGAACAAGACAGGGTAAAGCAGGCATAGGCAAACTCAGCCCTCCATATGTTCTGGGACTACAACTCCCATCATCTCTGACCACTGGTCCTGTTAGCCAGGGATGATGGGAGTTGTAGTCCCAAAATATCCAGAGGGCTGAGTTTGCCTAGGCCTGGGGTAAAGGTTCGTTTAAATTTATATGCCACCTTTCCATTGATCAAGGCCCTTCCCGAGACTCACATAAACAAAGCAATTGAGTTTGAAATGCCATAGCCCTGTTGGATCAGACCAAATGTCCATCTGGTCCCCATCTTGTTTGCTAGAGTGGCTGACGTGATGTCCTCATGATGGCTACAACAGGGCATGAAGGCATTGAGAAGCCATGAAAGAAGCAGGCAGGTAACACAAAAGAATTCTCACTAACCTAACCCTCCAAAGCTCTCCAGAAATGAGAACTCTCAATCACACCAACGGATTGCTATCACAGAAAAGACCTTGCTGCTCATACCCTTCAACCTGTTTTGAGAATGCCATGGAACTATAGGTCTTGTGATACCTTTTTTGACGTTCATTTAGTTTGTTGGAACGTGATTAACAAGGAGCAATGAGTGAGAGATACATAAGGTTCTAGAACCTCAACAAATCGCCATTGTGGTCCCCTCTTCACGCTGGCTTCATCTTCTCTCCCAACAAGCCCTAATTACACTGTGGGTTGAGGACCAATTGATGTAAATCTGTTTTACTTACTGCTGGCCCTGTAAAAGGAATGTGATCACAGTTTTCCAGCCATGACTGGTTGAGGCTCTCTGCAAACTCTTGGAATAAAGCATGGGACTGGTTGAAAATGGAAAAGGCCATGATGTTCACTCGATCATCCAGATGGCTCTCTAGCCGCTGCAGCGAAAACTCCTAAAGGAAATCAAAGAACCAAAACAGAGAGAGAGAGAGAGCAGAATTAGGAAGTGTGAAAAGAGCAGTACTGTATGTTCTTCAGTAGTCCATAAGGGGAAGTGAAAGGAAGGAATCTAAGGAACTGCAAAGATTCCAAGGAGTTTGTGCCAAAATGTGACTTAATCAGCTTTAAAAAACATAGAATCATAGACTTGCAGAGTTGGAGGGGACCCCAAGGGTCATCTTAGTCCAACCCCCTGTATTTGCAAGAATCCTTGACAAGTGTTCATCCAACCTCTGTTTAAAAATGCCCAGTGAAGGAGAGTCCATTACCTTCTAAAGTAATCCATTCCACGGTTAAATAGCTCTTACAGTCAGAAAGTTCTTCCTAAGGTTTTGTCAAAATCTCCTTTCTTGCCATTTGTATCTATTGGTTCGGGTGCTACTCTCTGGAGCAGCAGAAAAAAAATACTTGCTTCTTCTTCCACATGACAACCCTTCAGTTATCTGAAAGTCACTATTATATCACATCTCAGCTCCCTTAATTTGGGACTGTTCAGTGGTATGTTCTCCTGCCATCCCTTCCAGCAGCCCGTTTGTGTGCTGGTCTGCCTGTGGAGCAGAGGGAGTCAAAAGCATGGGATGAAGGATTCTAGGCAGAGTGCAAGGGTTACGGCTGCCGCTTTCAGTAGGAGTTCCCTGGGTAAAGTAAGTGGCTCCCCCACTGCAAGCAAACTCAGGTCATGGCAGTGGCATTGTGGTGGTGAGAGTGTGGACTAAACTCCAGCAGGGCTAGGGGAGGTGCAACAGCAGGGAAGGGAGGCAGACCTGTCACTCGAGGCAAATTGCTTCATCTTGCCTCGCTGATGGGAGGAAGTGATGGGCAAGCATCTCTTATGTGGAAGAGAACTCCAAAACTGTACAGGAAAACTGGGAAGGCCCCTTCCCTTGTGCTCATTCAACTTATATTGTCTAAGATTTCTCTGATGAAAATAGGGATGTCCTATTCAGCAATACTACTACTACTAATATTAATATTAATATTTCTACCCTTCCATCTGACTAGGCAGCATAGCTGCCAAGTTCTCCCTTTTTTAAAGGGAAATTCCATTATGCTGAATAGGCTTCCTTGCGAGAAAAGGGAAAACTTGACAGCTATGCTAGGCAGCTGAGCCAATTTGGGTGGCTTCCAACATATATACTGAAGTATACCTGAAGGAGAGTCTCCACCCCCATTGTTCTGCCTGGACACTGAGGTCCAGCGCCAAGGGCCTTTTGGCGGTTCCCTCACTGTGGGAAGCAAAGTTACAGGGAATCAGGCAGAAGGCCTTCTCGGTAGCGGCACCCGCCCTGTGGAACGCCCTCCCATCAGATGTCAAAGAAATAAACAACTTTCTGACGTTTAGAAAACATCTGAAGGCAGCCCTGTTTAGGGAAGTTTTTAATGACTGATGTTTTAATGTATTTTTAATCTCCTGTTGGAAGCCGCCCAGAGTGGCTGGGGAGACCCAGCCAGATGGGTGGGGTATAAGTAATAAATTTATTATTATTATTATTATTATTATTATTATTATTATTATTATTTAAAAACATAATAAAACATTGATCATTAAAAAACTTCCCTATACAGGGCTGCCTTCAGATGTCTTCTAAAGGTTGTATAGTTACATATCTCATTGGCTCGGGGGTCGCATAACTGCATACCCTCCAACATTTCTTCTATGAAAATAGGGACGTCCTAAGGAAAAGTGGGACATTCCAGGATCAAACTAGAAACCGGGACAGCTTCTGTAGATTTGGGACTGTCCCTGGAAAATAGGGTCTGTTATCGTGGGGACGTCTGCCCCTTCTCCCCACAACTGAGAAGGCATCAGGCCCTCTGTTTAGCTGAGCGATTGCAGCTGTGAAGGAAATTCGTACCCTGAGTACTGGATATGAATTTTGCCCACATAATCAGAAATACAACGCATTATTATAATATTCTCTCCCACCCACCCACCCCGGACGATTCCTGTAACGGTTTTAGCTGATTCCACAGATCTTTGAGGCCTCGGGAAAAGTAGAGTAAAAGTCTGATTTCTCTGGCTCAGGAAGCTCCAGGGAGAACAAGATGAGACATGGGATTAAGCGGTGTTTTGGACACAATCACATTATCATTAGGCGACACAAAAATTGCCTGTGCACTATTGATTCATTTGAATGATATTATCCTCCTGTCTCTGTGACAGGTTATCCATTTCCACGGAGCACATTGTCAACCTGTAAAACAAAGGGCAGGTGGCTAATGAGAGTTGGAGCCAGAGGAGATTTCGTATGCAAAGGAGTGTGTGGCAACAGTTTTTCTTGAAGGAGAAGGAGGCCAGTTCAGCCCTTCTACAGCAGGGGTGGCAAACGACTGGCCTTAGGCCTCATCTGGCCTGCTGAATTTTCCTTAATGGCACACCAATCTCCAGCATAGGCTTGCTTACATAAGTAATGAAATGGATGTAAAATGTGGAAAATTCCATCTCCCTGGTTCCTCAGAAATACAAAAAGTATTCAGAGCACTGTCTCACTCTGCCCTCCTCCTGGCCTTGCTGCCTATTTATCTGACTATTCCTCAGATGCTCTCGTTCTGTTGAAGGTCATAGGATCCTGGATCAGAGCTCTGGCTTTAGTAAATATGAATTTATTTCAAACTGCTACGGTAGGTCATTTGTCTGAAAAAAGGAAGTTGGTGAAATGCATTATGTATAAAAGCAACCACAACAAATGTTCTAATATATAAAGAAAAACCCTGTAAAGAAAATTTAAAAGAGAAAGAGTTAAGATCATCAATATATATAGTTATAGGGACGCGGGTGGCGCTATGGTCTAAACCACAGAGCCTAGGGCTTGCTGATCGGAAGGTTGGCGGTTCAAATCCCCGTGACGGGGTGAGCTCCTGTTGTTCGGTCCCAGCTCCTGCCCACCTAGCAGTTCTAAAGCTCGTCAGGTGCAAGTAGATAAATAGGTACAGCTCCAGCGGGAAGGAAATGCCGTGCGCTGCTCTGGTTCGCCAGAAGTGGCTTAGTTATGCTGGCCACATGACCTGGAAGCTGTCTGCGGACAAACACCAGCTCCCTCGGCCTAAAGAGCAAGATGAGCGCCGCAACCCCAGAGTCGTCTGCGACTGGACCTAATGGCCAGGGGTACCTTAACTTTTATATATAGTTATGGAGCTGTCTTGAGCCTGTTATGTTAATATTCTATTTTTAATGCTTGGTTTTTAATTTATATTTTCAAGAAAGCTTAATAAACAAAACAACAATGTTACAATAGACACTGTTTATTTTAAAATGCAACCTTCAAAATATCCAGCTTTTCTGGAAAAATGGAGCTCGATTCAATATCAGGGATAACTCAAACTCTCAAACACTATCAAGCCTTAGGTGCCTATAACTGAAAGAAAATGCCACCCTTGGAGGAGGCAGAAGGATGAATCTTAACTTTCCCAACCCAAGCTTCAAGCAAGCAGTAAGGATGTGCATTAAATAATAACCACATTTGTGTGTGTGTGTGTGTGTGTGTGTGTGTGTGTGTGTGTGTGTTTTGATATGGCAGTGGCTATTTCCAAAGTGCTATCCTGGCGTTATTAAATAATAGAACAGAACCGCGTTCCCTGGGAGACAGCATGCCGGCAATATTACAGGCCAAAAGTCTCTCTTCAGTGACTGCTGTTATCTGTGGGGTGCCTGACCTAACACACTCAAATTTTACAGCATCAGGAAAACTCCTCCGAGTGACCTGAACCTTTGACTTGAGGAGAGAGTCTTCCCTAATCAAGGCGGCGTGGAGCGACTCCGCAAGACGTAGCTTCGGCAGTTGTGTTTGGAGTGCAGTGCCATCGCCCACAGCATGTTACGACTCAGCAATCGACAAGAGATGTGTCTGACACTCTTTTAACATATACAAGTGAAGAATTGCAGCTTATTGCTCAGAGCTAGGATGTGGAACATATACAGCGGTGAAGGGCCTGTTCCTGAACCATGCTGAGTTCTCACTCGTTCCAGCCAGATGTGGTTCACATCCGTGAATTGACTGCAGGAGCCTTGGATGAAAAGAGCTAGGTGAGTGGAGCCTTATGCAGATTGCCATGTCCCAACAATGGACAAATGCACTTTAGTGGAATCTACCTGTATTGTCAGATTGGAGATTTGGAGATGGGTGGGTGGGCTTTCATTAGCAATTGGCTTCTGAATGCCAGGGAAGGCCAACTTTCCTTTGTTAGCATATGTGCATTAGCAAGAAAGCCCCCTTTGCATTCCTATCAATTCCACTGGCAAAATTACCCACATCACCTCCTGGTTGCAAACTCTCTTCTCCTTTGTGAGATTCTTATGGTTTTAATAGCCCAGATCACCTACAAAGCCAAGAGGCACTGAGAGTTCCTTCTTCGGAGCGAGTGTGCCAAGATTTTACTCATTTTGGATTTTTTGTGAGGTCAACTTCTTTTTCTCTTATCCCTACACACACACACACACACACACACACACACACACACACACACACGTGTTTTCTTCTATTGATTATTTCAACAGCCTTACTGGATTTCTAGATCTGCTGCTGATTAAGAACATTCCAACTGTTCTCTAAATGCAGCTGGTGCTAATATAGGAGAGTCTTATACAGTAATCTGATTTGGGGACTGATCAGGAAGTGGAGAAAGAAGATAGCCCCCAAGCAGACAGATGCTGCCTTCCACCACCAAGTTACTCTAGTACTCCAAAAGTTTATTTTTTAAAGGAATTAATTCACATCTATCCTTTTACAAAACAACTAGTTCAGTTGCCATTCTCCCAAATTATTGCTTAGCCACAGTGATTAAACTACAGCAGTGCTTCCATATCTGCTAAATCAAGCTTTAGAACATTGCCTCCACAATTTGTTTTCTAACTCTTGTCATAGATGTTCATTTGACTTACTTTTTTAAAAATGAAAGCTAAGAGTCCAGGCCTCTTGCTGAGGGAGGGAATAACTATGAAGATGAACTATAAATTATTTGAAGTTCTACCCGCAAATGAGCTTCACCCTCCATTCACCTGGAAATTATGGCAACTACTTTCATTAAACTAAACTAGTTAATTCCGAGCATTGAGTTACTCTGCACTTATAAAGCATCTGTTGATTTCTTTATCATCTGTTTCAGTATCTTAAAGGAGGTGAGAGTTGAGACATGGAACCTTCCTCTCATATACTTGCAGAGGAAGATATCCCATTGGGAGTTAAAAGCCTCTCTCTGCAAATCCAGTGGCCTTCAGGGTCTGTAAATGTTAAACTGCTAAGTCAATTTATCATTCTTAAGCTGCCTGGAAAACACTTTCATTTGTTCACTAAACTGTACAAGATTACCCTAAGTGTTTTATGGTGTTAAAGAGAAAGAGTGTGTGTGGTATAGTCATAATATATTGACTGTGTCAATAATTGCATAATAAACCACATACAGAAATCAATTTCCCCTTCAAAAAGGATGTCATCTGGCCAATGGGTTACAGCTCAATTTTGAGTTGCTGAAAGATTACTCACTCACAATTAGGTTTCATAAACAGAGCAAGTATTTCAAATCCAGTTATTCTAATGACTTGGACAGTTGAGTTTTTACCAGATATCACCCCAAACCCCAAAGTTTCAGAAACTAAGCTCCCAAATTCAATTTTTTATTCCAAACTTATCTCAAGTCAGTAATCCTTGGAAAGTCACTCAACGCTGATCTTCTGAACTTAATGCAATTATGGAAGAACTCTCCTAATCAATTAATAGATTTTAAGGCCACAAAGGATTATTCTAAACAAATATTGACAAACTCCAGCTCAACATGACCCAACTTAAATTTCACAGAATCCCCCCCCCCAAAAAATTAAGAAGTATGTGGTTGATTTCAAGATAATTACACTCCCATTACAGCTCCAGATAAAGCCTATCACTTGGTTCACACAAGCAGGTATACTGCTTGATCTCACATCACTCAGTAGCCTAAGGTTAAACATGAGAACTTGCTCCATTGAAAAGCATCATGTTTGACTTCACCTTTAATGATGAGGAAGTTCTCTGTGTTGTGATTAATATGGGGTGGCACACCTTCGTCTATAGATTCTAAAACTATTAGCTTCACACAATACCATCAACAGTTGATACCTGTGAAGCAGCTAAACAAATTGCCTGGCTCTAAGTGTTACTCACACCCCTTAAAAACAAACACACATATTCCTTCCAAAAAGAAAAGAAAAATGTAATCGCTTATTTGCAACACTCCCTGAGACATATTTTGAAATGTCTAAGGCAAGTCTTGGAACAATTTTTTTAAAAAAGAGAGGAAAAAAGAGGAACAAACGTCAGAAAAATTCGAGGAAATAATGAACTACAATAGAATGTGTTCATTGCAAGCATCCAACATTTTTCTGTTCTCATGGTTTCAGACATCTCAAGGCTTGGTGGGGAAAAATAGATATTCATTTCCTTGAAACCCACAGCAGACTGCCTGTAATTCTCTATCTGCAAATTGTCTCCTTAGTATTATATTATTATCATTATAAATCAAGCAACAACGTGGTTACAATTTATTTTATTCTAATGGATTTCCAGTCAGGGTCCCCCCCCCCAGCTGAACAAATTGTTTTAATTAAAACTTTTAGTTAGATGTATTAACTAACAGCTATAGTGCATTGCCTACTATTAATGGCCTTAAGGCAACAGTGCTACATGCATTTCCTTCGGGAGAATGTGCCATGGAACTTAAGCTGTTGGAGGGACCACAACTCCCATCACCCTTGACCACTGGTCCTGTTAGCTAGGGATCATGGGAGTTGTAGTCCCAAAACATCTGGAGGGCCGAGGTTGCCTATGCCTGCTTTAAACAGACATGGCTTCTGCACAAATAATTCCTGGAGCTGTAGTCTGTTAAGGGTGCTGAGAGCTGCTAGGAGACCCATATCCCCCTCATGGAGCCACAGTTCCCAGAATTTAACAATCAGTCCCCCATCCCTGGGAATTGTTGCTCCAGCCTCACTGCCTCCTGTGAGAGTGAGTCCCACAGTTTCACTCTGCACTGCATGGAGACATGTTTTATCTGTCTTGAATTTTCCAACATTCATCATCACTGGATATCCTGATAGACCAGCTTGAAATAAATGTGTTTTTTTTTAAAAAAACAACAACACACACAATACTGTTGCATTCCCAAGCCCCAAATTCAGGTGTAGCAACTTGAGACTAGCTGGTAACAGCACATTTAAATCCCAGGCTGTTAGAAAAGACTCTGACACCTGAATCTCAGGGCTAAAGGAAAGAGACTTGGCAACCTTCCGCTGTCCCCTTAAACACACCTCCAGATTTCAAACATCTTGAAATCAGTCTTCCCCGATTTGGGACACTCCACTTGTTTCGGATGCCAGCTCCATCAACCCCAACCAGCATGGCCAATTGTCAAGGATGATGGGAACTGAAGTCCAAAATTTTCATAAAGCATCATGCTGGGAAAGGTTGATCTAGTACAGGCATCCCCAAACTGCGGCCCTCCAGATGTTTTGGCCTGCAACTCCCATGATTCCTAGCTAAGAGGACCAGTGGTCAGGGATGATGGGAATTGTAGCCCAAAACATCTGGAGGGCCAAAGTCTGGGGATGTCTGATCTAGTACAAAGCCTGCTGCAGGCCGGTGTTAACAGCCCTGTTGTAAAATTCTTGCTAATATATACCAATTTAAGTTATCTGTGCCCTTATGGAGCCAGAATCCTGTAGTCGAGTTCCAGCAGACAAACGCAACAAATATTGTGGTGGGACTCAGCCCTACAGCTGTGATCTGCAGTAAGCTTCAAGATACTGGTCCAAAGACTATGAGAAAATAGACTGGGAGTTCAGGCTACAACACAGAGTCCGTTACTGAAGCACCTTCTAAGAGAAAAGATCTATAATTGAAAGGAACGTCTACCCAGAGTAACAGGCGGAAATATACTTAAAGGAAGCTGTCTGAAGATGGATAGATGATATGTATATTTAAAAGGGAGGATATTAAACTAATAAGAACTGGAGAAAGCAAATGACGGGTGACAAAGAGGTCTGAGAGGCTGAACCACTTGCATGGACAAGATAGTGAAGAGTAGAACTTTTGGAGAGCTAAGTCAGGCAAACGTGGCCCTCCAAATGTTTTGGGACTACAACTCCCACCATCCCTAGCTAACAGGACCAGTGGTCAGGGATGATGGGAGTTGTAGTCCCAAACACCTGGAGGGCCAAGTTTGGCCATGCCTGAGCTAAGTGAACATTGATGCTCATGACAGCCCAAGAAAACCCTATGCAGCTATGTTCATTTCTTCTCAAACCTCTTAACCCCAAAATTTGAGAAACTCATGAGAATTAGGTTGCTGGTAGAGAGAATGTGGCACAGCACATCATTGTTCTTATTGCGAAGGTCTCAGGTTTATCTGTTCACCCGTGAAGAAGGGGGGAAACGGTTGGAGTTTATGCATCTCTCCAGGGTCAGTCACATTGTGACGCCACTTTAAAGAGCCACAGCTTCCTCCAAAGAATACTGGGATATGTAATTTGTTAAAGATCAAGGAGGACCCTATTCTCCCCACAGAGCTACAATTTACAGAGTGGTTTAACAATTAATCCCTCTCCCCAGGGAACGCTGATAATTGCAGCTCTGGGAAAGAAATAGGGGTCTCCTAATAACTCTCAAGAAGCTACAGATAGAACTGGATATGGAACAACTAATTGGTTCAAAATTGGGAAAGGAGTACGACAAGGTTGTATACTGTCTCCCTGCTTATTTAACTTATATGCAGAATTTATCATGCGAAAGGCTGGACTAGATGAATCCCAAGCCGGAATTAAGATTGCCGGAAGAAATATCAACAACCTCAGATATGCAGATGACACAACCTTGATGGCAGAAAGTGAGGAGGAATTAAAGAACCTTTTAATGAGGGTGAAAGAGGAGAGCGCAAAATATGGTCTGAAGCTCAACATCAAAAAAACCAAGATCATGGCCGCTGGTCCCATCACCTCCTGGCAAATAGAAGGGGAAGAAATGGAGGCAGTGAGAGATTTTACTTTCTTGGGCTCCTTGATCACTGCAGATGGTGACAGCAGTCACGAAATTAAAAGACGCCTGCTTCTTGGGAGAAAAGCAATGACAAACCTAAATAGCATCTTAAAAAGCAGAGACATCACCTTGCCGACAAAGGTCTGTATAGTTAAAGCTATGGTTTTCCCAGTAGTGATGTATGGAAGTGAGAGCTGGACCATGAAGAAGGCTGATCAACGAAGAATTGATGCTTTTGAATTATGGTGCTGGAGGAGACTCTTGAGAGTCCCATGGACTGCAAGAAGATCAAACCTATCCATTCTGAAGGGAAAAAGCCCTGAGTGCTCACTGGAAGGACAGATCCTGAAGCTGAGGCTCCAATACTTTGGCCACCTCATGAGAAGAGATGACTCCCTGGAAAAGACCCTGATGTTGGGAAAGGTGGAGGGCACAAGGAGAAGGGGACGACAGAGGATGAGATGGTTGGACCGTGTTCTCGAAGCTACGAACATGAGTTTGACCAAACTGTGGGAGGCAGTGGAAGACACGAGTGCCTGGCGTGCTCTGGTCCATGGGGTCACGAAGAGTCGGACACGACTAAACGACTAAACAACAACAATAACAACAACAACAACTCTCAGTGTCCTTAATAAACTACAGCTCCCAGAATTCTTTGTGGGAAATCCATGACTGTTTGAAGTGTGACATAGTACATTAAATGCATGGTGTAAATGTGGCTTTGGTTTTTCCAACCCTGGGCTTAGCCACAATTTTTGTTGGGGGGGGGGCAGGCCTTTTGTTAAGGAGGGGGAGAACCTCAGTTTGCTATGTGTTTCTATTTATTTATTATTGAATTAGGAGAGGCAGCTGCCCCCGCCCGCCCTCCTTGGTTACACCCATGGTTCCAACTCTGCTATGTTTGGGTCTCATGTGAGCCCTGCTTGGATAGTATTTCTCATTGGAACACCATGCAACCAGGAAGGAGAAAGCAAGGAGGAATAAGAGGGAAGGGCTTTCTGGTTGCCAAGCAGTGCCAAGCAGCACTCAGCAGCATTTTCAGGTTATAAAGATGTCAACTGTGTTTTGTAGTTGCTGGGAAACTCCAAAGTGCCTCCTCCTACTCTCAAGAAGCACCAAGTACATTGTTGGCTGCTGTTCCTCCCCCTCCCAAATTCTGGAGTGGGGAGAGGAATAGCCATGAAAGAGATAGATAGATAGATAGATAGAGAGAGCTAAGCAGAGCTGAACAACAGACGGAGAAATGTGGTTAGCAGATTCTCTTTTCCCTTGCATGAAATTGTGATTCCCCACCCACCCATCCTTGCACATGGAGTGGGACTGCGCTATAAGAGTTTCAGTAGTTTCTGAGTATGTGCAAACTGACTCTGCCCATCAGCACTGCATTTCTGCAGATGGGGAATAGGCATGAAGGTTGGCATTGCAGAGCAAAGATCACTACAAAAAAATAAAATCTTTCTATCACAATAGGCCACTAGGGTGGTAGACCATATGAGAAAAATTAAAGTATAATATATATGATGTTGATGATTAAAAGGCAATAGTCACAGGTGAAGGCACAGGGTGGGGTGATGATGGAAACATGTTTCCCCCCTCATCCTTAGCTGATGTTGCTGCCACCATAGATTCTCTAGTTTCTCCTTTTTAAAGATCCCATGGCAGCCACAGGAGAAATAAACCCCCTTTCAGGAGGGCAGTACATTGAATGCAGGTGAAGTAAAATATCCCCCCCCCCTTCTGAACATGGATTCTCCACAAGCGGGGCAGTTGGATGGCAGAGGTAGTTGATAAAGGTTGTGAGGTGTGTGGACAATGATTCAAAGTGTCGAATGTTGCCAAAGGCCTCCAAAAAAGGCCCCGGGTGCCGCATGCAGTCCTTGGGCCATGCGTTGGACCACCCTGAAGTGTCAGTTCTCCTATTGCATAAGAAGAGGCCTGCTGGATGAAGCCATCTAGTTCAACATCCTGTCATAGGTGGACCTTGGTAACATGTTGCCCATCAGCTCTCATTGCGCCAGCTTAAGCCAGCCTTTGGGAAGGGGGCACAAGATTCTGGCAGTCCTAGAACCTTCCCTTCTCCTTCCCAAAGCCCAGTAAGTGCTAGCCCAGCTTTGGGAAGGAGGAAGGAGGACTCTAGGACCCTCCTTCCCAAAGCTTAGCAAGAAGGTGCTCTCCTTGGCTGCACACCCGGTGCAACCACACTGCTTGCACTGCCCAAAATCCTCCCCTGATACTGTTCTCACACTGGCCAACCAGATGCCCATGGGAAACTTGCAAGTAGGACCCAAGCACAACACCACCATCCCCTCCTGCCTCTGACTGTGGGGGCACAGCATAACCATCAAGCTAGCAGCCATTGCAGGGCAAATCTGATTGTGTACCCTGGATCAGTGCGCCAATGGACTGCAAAGCCATCGCTCAGTTGTGTCCTAACACTCTGCCAAAGTTTCCTATCTGTTTTCACATGCTGTGTTTCCTCTCTCTGCTGAACTGTCTAATTACTAGGATTTAAAGCCAAGATGAGTCACTGATCTTGATGGAAGCCAGTCAGCCTCGCATCTCTCCAGCTTGACTTTCCCCAAATCCACACTGGTGCAGGGAAGAAAACTAATTTCCATCAAGTGCAAAGAGTAGAGGTGGTGGGAGGCAGGGAAGGGCTTGACAAGGAAAGTTCAATGCTGACCCTTCATTTTAAATGCAGTTAGCTCACTTACCTCTCCAAAGAGCTGACCTTCAGAAAACTCCCCAGTGCAGGAGGGATTGACTTCATGCCCTTTTTATGCCTGATGACTTTCTCCATCTCCTATTAGTTTCAGATCCTTGCTTTTAAGCATATATATTTAAAATATACACATGGTCTCGCTTTCTAACAGTCATCCGCTCTATGACACAAACACGCACTTCATTTAGCTGCTCCTTTTGCTCGCCATCCCATAATGCCAGCCACGCTGCTTTTTTTTATCACCCTTCCCACCCCCCATCAGGATGTGATTGCAAAAACTCAGAGGGTTCATTAGTGGCTTGATAATCCCTCTAGATTTATTAGTTTAAATGGCCCTTTTCCCATCTCGCTTCCTCATTTAAATATTACTAATTTCCTTAAATTTCTCTTCCATCTGCCTAGGTTTTTAGCCAGCTTCTCTTTCCTTCTTAATTAACTCTGTCAGACACTCCGTCAGAGGTAGGGCGAAATCCACCCCCTCCCCGCCAATAAATTAATCAATAAATGAGAGTAAATACCTCAGCAGTCTGCAGGTGGGGCTGTGTGGAACAACTCTCAAAAGGACACCGGAAATGTAATCAGGTTAGAAAGTTTTGCCCAACTAATCTGGGAGCAGACATCAGGAATGGGCTCTGCACCCATATGGTATTACCTTGCCTCATGCCAGGAACTCCTGTTGGCACTGTAGAAGCATCATGCACATGCTGTCTCCTGCAACAGAATCAGCTTGCTTTGAGCCACAAACAGCTGCTTGCTTTGCAGAAGGCACTGCACACATAACCACTCCCTGCACTACCAGATTTGGTTTGCCTCTAGCCTGGAATGACTGTCTCATCCATAGAAGTATTGTGCATGAATATGATGCTTCTCATGCCCAGTGATTTGGAAGGACACATCGCCTAGAGCTTCCCCAGACCCAGTCTGCTAGTATAATCAGGTGCCCTTTCCTGAGCATAGAGTTTCTGAAACCTCCCCATTCGACCCATACTTGTCTCTGCTAACGTTTCCTGTTATTGAGGCAAACCGGATCTCAGATCCTTTGTATTTAGATACATGCCATGCAAGGAACATTTGGGGCAGAAGCGTGACATCAAAAAGTAGGACTTCTCTGTTGCCCAACCAGAAACCTAGTCTCACCTGGACACGTTTATTGCCAGGAGAAACCAACGTCTATGAGAATTCATGGACATGCAATGAAGCTGGATGATGGAAGATTCAGGACAGATAAAAAAAGAGGACTTCTTCATGCAGTGCATAGTCGAACTAAGGAACTTGCTCCCACAAGAGACAGTGATGGTCACCAACTTGGACGGCTTTAAAATAAAAGAGAACCAGACAAATTCACAGAGGAGAAGACTATTAATGGCTACCAGCCATGATGGCTATGCCCTACCTCCAGAGCTGGAGACAGCAATGCTTCTGAATGCCAGTTGCTGGAAACCACAGGAAGGGAGAATGCTCTTGTCTCATGTCTTGTCTGAGGGTTTCCCACAGGCATGCTGGACTAGATGGCCCACTGCCCTGATCTAGAAGGCTGTTGTTATGTAGGTGGGCATTTAGCCCTGTTGGGATTTGGGAGAGTCAATAGGACCACTCCCCTAATCTACAGCCTCAAGCATCTCACCCGAAGGCACCAAGGCACCAGATTATAGTGGTGCAGGTCTGAATCCAGCTGCTCTTGCCATGCCCAGGAATGCCTAGATGACAAATGTCCCATCTAACCAATGGCTTCGCCGAACCCAATCAAGTCCAGGAGACAGGAAGTGGTTCTGAAAAGCAAGGCATGAATGCAGAGAGATGGGCTCCGCTGGGGTGCCCTGGGACCCGAGAGAAGTGGAATCCTCTAAATTGTGAATAGTAGTTCTTAACCCACCCCTCCTCTTTCTTTGCAGCCTCTCCCCTGTTGGCTTCCAGCATTCCTGCCCATCCCTCCCATTTCACTAAGTTTAGATTACTCTTCCTCGCTGCTTTCTCCCACCTGCTTCTGCTGCTCTCCCACCCAAATACACAGCATGCTCACTACTCCTCTTGGCGCACACGCACAGCGACATAAATATTCATTGGAATTATAGAAACAGAGCACTCCCCGGGTTGGAAGGCCCCTCCAGTTAATCACCTCATCCATCCCCTTGCATCCGAGGCAATGGAGATTTCATTATCCCTAAACCAGTCTTCGTAAAAAGGGTGTCTGATTTCATCTGTGTGATCTTAGGAGATAGCCCTTCTCCTCTGCCTGCCCTCACCAACACCTCCTGCCCTCACCTTCCTTGTGAGCCTAGATGGGAAAGGGAAACATGCACAATGTTGACCCAGGGGCTTTTCTCTCTTCCTGCTGCTGCTTTAGGCTGAGCATTTCACATTTTAACACAAAGCTGCGGTGGGAGGGAGGGAGGGCTGGCTGGCGGGGGGAGTTTTAGCTACTTGGCTCCTGTTTAAGTCTTGCAGAGGTGTCAGCTTGATTGTCTCACCTCCCAAAAGCTTGACTGAAAACAAAAATGCACCCAGAATTGTCTGTGGTTTCCACATTGGGTTAGGGACCAGGATATGGGAGGCCAAGGTTCAAATCCCCACTCAGCCATGAAGCTCACTGGGTGACTTTGGGCCAGTCACTCGCTCTCCGTCTGACCTACCTCACAGGGTTCCTGTGAGGATATTATGGGGAGGAGGAGGGGAACCAAGTATGCCACCTTGGAGCGCCTCGGAGGAAAGATGGAATATGAATGAAAGAAATAAAAATAAACAAAGTCCCTGCAGGGACACACTCGATCCTCCTCTCTGATTTTAATACAACTGGTTGGTTCAACCCTGCACTGGTAAGCACAGATGCAGTGCAAAGTTTCTCCAAACAGCCAAGGTGGTGGCTGCAATGGAGCAAATAGCTGGGATGATGTGGGGCTGCAGGGGAGAATCCACCCATGTGGAAATGTCACATTGCAACAGGTGGAATGCAATCAGCTTGTCTTTTTTTTGGCTCACCCTACTTATGTGACAAGGTCCTGGGCCCCATGTTGTTGTTGTTTAGTCGTTTAGTCGTGTCCGACTCTTCGTGACCCCATAGTTCCCTTATATAATAAACACACACAGACACAGATAATTAAGGCCAATGGGCTAAGATAGGCCACCATTTTATTGGTTACAGATGTGAGTGGTTTGGCTTAGGCATTGGGTGGAACCAGACTATATCCTGACCATAGCTGCTAAGTCCCGGTTAGAAAAATACGGGATCAGCAGCACCGGCACCGGAAGTCACTTCTACGCATGTCCAGATATGCGTAGAAGCAACTTCCCGGTGCCGGCGCTGCCTGATTTCTGGTGCCCAGACATGGGCAGAGCAGCACCAGAAGAAATCCGGGGGAATTATGGGATATTTTGCCATTCGGGATGACAGCGGGAAACGGCTTTAAAAACGGGGGTTTCCCGGGGAAAACGGGAGACTTGGCAGCTATGATCCAGACTCCAGCATATCAGCAGGGAGTCGCGCTAAGAGTAAACCACCAGCAGGGGGAGCCCTATGACATACGTCAAATCAGGACCCCCCCTCCCAGGTCCCTGGTGGGTCTGGCATGGCCAAATGGCTCGCCATCAACACCCTCACACCTGCAACCAATCTCTAATGCCCTCCACTATGTTAACCAGCCAAAATGTCATTTCCCCCATCAGAAAGGTGAACACCACCATTGCAAAACAAGGACTCCTGGTCAAAAGTAATGGCGGGGTGCCGCATCACCCGGCCAAATGAGCTCTCGCAGGTTGCAAGCAGGGATCTCACTACCTGGCTAGGGGTGGGGGTGGGGAATTTGATTCAGTAATTCACACTTCCCCATACAATAAAGCACGGTGATGTGTGGGAAGACCTGCATAAATCCACCACAAATGCCCTATTATTGCATCAATGACATCCACCCCCCCAAAAGCTCATCAGTCTGGGGGGCTCCTGAGTTATAGCCCTCCCCCATGTACTGATGCACATGACTGGTTCCACACTCGATGGCAGGGACCACCCTCAGTGCAAGGCAACCCTCCATTTACTCAGGGGGAAAGACAAATGCTCTGAACCCACAGTTAACAGAAGCCACCCCTGATGGATAGGAATGCTTGTTTTATGGCTTTGGAGTACGACAGATAAAACTGCCAAGGAAGGGTTTTTTAAAAAAATCATTTATACGGCATAATAGAGCTATTGAGAAACGATCACGAGAAATCCACACAACGGCGTGCAAATGAGAAAGATTTGCCAATGGCAGGAGAAATCTCTCACACAAAAGTTAATTTCAAGAGCAGAAGAAATTTTATTCAGCCTCTTCCCAAGCCAATCCTTGAATTATAGCATTAGAAAGCTGATATCCATTTTAAGGAACGCCAGAAAGGAAACTGTAGCTACTTCTCCTCATTAACCACCTCATCCCCTCACAAGATAGATCGGCCCCTTCATCAGAAAAATAATAAAAAAAGCCCTCCCCCCAATTTCTAAGCACGCTGATGTTGTGCCAAAGGAAATTAAAGCTCAAAAAGCAATTTTTAATTGTTATGAGGGAAAGTTCGACGCTGAGGGCCATATTTTCTGGTACGTTTGCAATGACACCCGCTTAGATCCTAACCATCACTTTGCAGTCACAGCCCTGGTATTAAAGACCCAGTATGGGCTGGATCCTGTCAATACTTCCTGATAAAGTTGATCTATACATGAACAGCTATACCCACTTTACGACAAACAGCAGCAAGGGCCTAACAAGAACAAAACAAACAACCCCACCTGCAAACTAGAACCAGAAAACATGGCAGGCTGCTAACAGTGTGGTGTAGTGGTTAGAGTGACACAATAGACTAGAGCATGGGAGACCAGGGTTCAAATACCCACTCAGCCACAATGCTCACTGGGTGACTTGGGCCAGGCACTGCCTCTCAGCCTGATGTATTTCACAGGGTTGTTGTGAGAGATAAAGCAGGGGAGGGGAGAACCATGTACATTACCTTGAGCTCCTTGGAGAAAAAGGAAGAATATAAATAAATGGCATAAATAAATAAATTGAGAACACAGTTACCATCAGTACATAGATCTTAAATGAAGCATTTAAGTTAATGTAAGACCTCAAGATGTCTAAATAGGCATCTACACAAAATTGAGTCCTATATGTTCAAATGTAGCCAGGGCAGTGAGATCCTCAGACCAATGGGATAAACATAAGATTAAAATAATAATAATAATAATCGGTAGTGGCTCCCGCCCTGTGGAACTCCCTCCCACCAGATGTCAAAGAAATAAACAAACAACTACCTGACTTTTAGAAGACATCTGAAGGCAGCCCTGTTTAGGGAAGCTTTTAATATTTGATGAATTATTGTATTTTAATATTTTGCTGGAAGCCGCCCAGAGTGGCTGGGGAAACCCAGCCAGATGGGCGGGGTATAAATAATAAATTATTATTATTAATCCGTACCATCTCTTAAAAACAAACATGAATTGACCTGTTTGACTTTTCCAGTAGTCTTGGTTGCAATGTCCCTGGGAAACTCACAAGTAGGCCGTCCCTGTTGCTTATCCCCTGTATCTGGTATTCAAAGATATACTGTCCCTGAACATGGATGCTCCATTTAGCTGCCAAATGTATTAGCCACTAGTATAGACATCTTTCACAAATTTGCTCAAATCCCCCCTTTTCAAGCTAAAAATGGCCTTGTGGAGTCTCCATAATGCAATGTAAACAAGTTGGAAAAGCAAGGACACATGGGTTTCTTTGGCTTGGCTTGGCAGAAAAGGTTTATGAAAAACTTGAATAAATGCATTGCTTAGATCTGAAGGAGATGATGTTGCTCCTAGTCTACGTTTTTCACAACTTTTCAAATCCTTTAATACTACTACTAATACCGTACTAATGAAATGCAAGTTCAGAGGCACCCTACATCTCCCCCAGATTTCTCTCCCCTCTTCCTCTCATTCATGGCATCTGCGGAAGTGCCAGACACATCGCAGCTTGAACAGGTCAGCTTCTGTCAATAAGACTCTTATGGCGGCGGCGGGGGGGGGGGGGAGAGAGCTGAAGAAATGTCTTACCAGATTAGTGAAGATATATGTGTAATAGCCTGACACCATTCCCAGTTCAGCTGCCTGCAAAGGAGAAGAGATAGGAGATTATGACAAGAGAAAGCAACCCGTTTTTTTGCTGCAGGGAGAGAGAATTTTTGCACGTCATAGATGCATCCTGATCTGAAGCTTATGAATGCTGTTTTGCAATGGGCATATCCCTTAGTTCAGAGATCACCCATGTACAGCCGCAATTGTCATCTGCTAGCTCCCATTTTCTTGCTGTCGACTCCATCCTACATACGCCCTCGGTCCTGTATACCTGAAGGAGCGTCTCCACCCCCACCATTCAGTCCGGACACTGAGATCCAGCACCGAGGGCCTTCTGGCGGTTCCCTCATTGCGAGAAGTGAGGTTGCAGGGAACCAGACAGAGGGCCTTCTCGGTAGTGGCACCCGCCCTGTGGAATGCCCTCCCAGCAGATGTCAAGGCAATAAGCAATTATTTTACTTTTAGAAGACAACTGAAGGCGGCCCTGTTTAGGGAAGTTTTTAATGTTTGATGCTGTACTGTTTTGAATATTCAGTTGGAAGCCGCCCAGAGAGTCTGGGGAAACCCAGCCAGATGGGCGGGGTATAAATAAATTATTATTATTATTATTATTATTATTATTATTATTATTATTATTATTATACATTAACACCTCAGTCCCTCAATGCTCAGTGAGATTTACTCCTTTGGATGTGCGCGTTGGATTTTGGGAAGGTAACTCAGTGGTACTGCTCATGCTTGGAATGTAGAAGATTTCAGATACAACCCCCAGAATCTCCAAGGAAAAGGTAGCATTATCAGGTCCTTGGAAATTCTGCTTACCCAGCCAGGTAAGAAGGAGTTGGCTACTGGATAGGGCCAGGCAATCAACATATGGAGGTGAGAGAGAGGCGTGTCAATGCTGATTCAAGGTCCAGCCAATTAGGATTCTTCATTTTCAGCTTCTCCTGCAAATAGGAGACGCACAGTTGCTCCTGTGCTTAATTGTGTTTTGAAGTATATGCACTTGTCCCCAAAGGGTGACTGCATGCAAAATAAGCTCATCTCTTTATACTCCTTATTACAGGTGAATTTTTCAAACATAGCAAGCAAGAGTATTCCTTATCATGGTGGTGTGGGGCAGGGACGATGAGGTAGAAAAGGGCAACCAAAATGATCAACTCCCTATGAGTAAAAGGTGCTGCCTTTGGGACTTTTTAATTTTGAGAAAATGTGAGTAAGAGGTGACATGACGGAAGTGTTTAAAATTGTGCCTGGCATGCAGAGAGTGGAGAAAGAAATGTTTTTCTTCCTCTCTCATAAGACTAGAACTCATGGACATCCAGTGAGGCTGAATGCTGTAAGCCGTTCATTCCCCCCCCCAAAAAAAGAATGTTTAGGGGTACTCTCATTTTGACTCAAGAAAATCACCGTTTTATAGTTCAAATCAGGAAAAATAAATACAGTAAATGGACAAAAGTCAAAGATTCATAAAAAGTTTAGGGGTATGCATACCCCTGCGTACCCCTGGGGGGGGGGGAAGCACTGGCTGTAAGATTCAGGACTGATACAAGAAAGTACATCTCCATGCAGCACATAGTTAAAACTATGGAACTCTCTCCCACTAGATGCAATGATGGCCACCAACTTGGATGCCTTTAAAAGAGGATGGGTTTAAAACAGACCCCTCTATCCATCCAGGCAAGCTAGGGGCATTATCAGAATTCCAGCCAGGCAAAAACACTCAAGGAGGGTGTGAAGCAGAGGGAGTGAGGGGTGTGGACTGGGGAGAGTTCCAATGGCCAGATAGAAAGGCCCAGAGGGTCTGGGTTTCTCTGTTCCTGGACAAAATGGACCCACTTTGGTCTGATCCAGAAGGACTCTTCTTAATCTTAGGCTTTTATCGGAAGCATGAAGAAACAGAAAGTGTGATTTGTTTGTGTTTCCTTCCCATTCCACCTCTTAGTAATATGCAAAGCTGCTGAAGTGAAATCGAAGCACAAATAAATTACCCTGCCCAAATTGAGTGTGTGTGTGTGGTGGGGGAGGGAGGCACTGCTCATTCAAATATGCAAATGGATTTAAGTGTAGAACATTTAAAATCGTTGCCTGGGGTAGTGGGAGAACTAAAAAAAGCCATCCAGGTGACAAACAGCTCAAGAGAGACACAGACGCGCCTCAATTACAATCAGTCATTTGCTTCAGAGCGGGTTTCGGTGGCATCTCAGTCTTTGTAGCTGGCAACCCTCCCATTATCCCCAAGGGAGGTGAGCTGCAGAAATATCTGAGGCTGGTATTTGAAAACTCCCATTCAGAGGTTCCTGAAGCCCCTCCTAGTTTTAAAGTCATTTTTCCCCATTCATTTGGGGATGGGAGGGTCGAGGGAACCTTCCTTGTGAAATAAATAATAACTGATCAAATGCTAACCTGTAAGAAAGAACATAGGGACACAGGTGGCGATGTGGGTTAAACCACTGAGCCTAGGGCTTGCCGATCAGAAGGTCAGCGCTTCGAATCCCTGCGATGGGGTGAGCTCCCGTTGCTCGGTCCCAGCTCCTGCCAACCTAGCAGTTCGAAAGCACCTCAAAGTGTAAGTAGATAAATAGGTACCGCTCCAAGCAGGAAGGTAAACGGCGTTTCTGTGTGCTGCTCTGGTTTGCCAGAAGCGGTTTGTCATGCTGGCCACATGACCTGGAAGCTGTACGCCGGCTCCCTCGGCCAATAATGTGAGATGAGCGCCGCAACCCCAGAGTCGGTCACGACTGGACCTAATGGTCAGGTTTCCCTTTCCCTTTACCTTTAAGAAAGAACATAAGAAGAGCATGCTGGATCAAGCCAATGGCACTTTTAGCCCAGCATCCTGTTCCCACAGTGGCCAATCAGATGCCTGTGGGAAACCCTCAAGCAAGACTCGAGCACAAGAGCCCTCTTCCCTCCTGTGGTTTCCAGCAACTGGTATTCAGAAGCATTACTGTGGAGGCAGAGCATTGCCATGATGGCTAGTAGCCATTGATAGTCTTCTCCTCCATAAATTTGTCCAATCCTCCTTGAAAGCCATTTAAGTTGGTGGCCCTCACTGCCTCCCAAAATAATAATATTACTCATGGAGTGTCCATAGTGGGCATTTCTTGAAAGATGAAGTATCTACCAATGTTCAGCTCAGCCAAGAGGTCAGCTTGGGAGCCAATCAGGAACTGGCCAACACTAGAAGGATTAGCAAACACTAGGGATGCTTTAGCTATTTGTCTTCCATTTCTGAACCCAAAGGATCTGGTTGTGGTCCAGTAAGTACCTGCACCTAACCCTAGTCTATTACAGGTAAGCTAGACACTTTCACTGGTGACTTGTAAGTAACACTGATTGATGACTAGCATGTATAAATGGCCCTGTGCAGACAACACTCACATTTCACTTCACCTGCCTTTCAAACACACTGATTTTTCTTGGATTTTCTGCAGCTGATGAATGACTACATTGAGTTATTATGAGTCCTGTGTGGGAATGAACCATCCCCAGTCTATCAGGGCTTTCATATCACTCTTTGAAACTTCAAACATGATGTTCTTCAGTCAGACTGTCATACAGATAAAGAAACCTCTGCTTGATTAATGATACGTTAGTTGATTAATCAATCAATTAAAACTGCATAAATCTGCATTTGAATAAAAGCAATACTTGTAAAGAAAAAAATAATTCTTGTTTTTAGACAACGCACACACAGTGCTTGATGAACCTCATCAATAGGGCCAAATGGTCTTCTGCTATGGGGTGGAGATCTGCTTCCTCAGTTTAATTGACTTTATTGAAACTTGACTGAATTGTTTTGAAGCTGTCCTTATAGTTTCATATTTTATTGTTCTGTTTCTTTTTAATAATGTTTTCATTATTGCCAGGGTTGACAATAGAATTTTACTGTATTAGAGCATTATATATAATGAATTTGCATATTCTCCCCCCCCCCCTTTTGCCATCTTGAACGTTTAGGAAAAGAACACAGCAAATGTTTAAATAAATACATGTAAGGACTGCTATTCTAAATACACTTGTCCATGACACATTGAACACAGAAGCACTTCCTTCCGAGAAAATGTGGACAGGATTCTCATGTGTCTGGATGGTGTCTGGATGCAGTCCTTGGCTGAATGAGTTACAACTGACTCCTGAAAAGATGGAGATATTATGAATGGATTCCCCCCCCCCCCAGGTCTGCAAACTGGGCTGTATATGTACAAATGTACAGAGGTACCCATTCAACTTCCAAAACATTCAAAAACCAAGGCATGGCTTCCGATTGGCGCAGGCACCCCAGAAACAATAGCCGGCAACCGCATCGGATGTTTGGCTTCTGAAAAACATTAGAAAACTGGAACACTTACTTCTGGGTTTTCAGCGCTTGGGAGCCGATTTGTTTGTCAACTAAGGTGTTTGAGAACCAAGGTTCCACTGTATATGTATATGGGTTCTAGGTGGGGATGAAGGAGCAGGTGCATAGTCTTTTGGTCACACAAGAACCCTCTGAGGTAGATTACAATGAGAGATAGCAACTGGTCCAACGGAACCTAATGAAACGTATGGCTGAGCAAGATTTGAACCTATATCTCCCAGGCCTGACATTCTCCCAAGCCTGACAGAGCTACCTTGAGTGGCAGAGGGGGAAATAATAATAATAATAATAATAATAATAATAATAATAATAATAATAATAATTTATTTCCTAGCATCTCATTCTACTCTTCTGCTCCAAACACTGCCACTTCTCATATCCACTGTGAAATTCTGCACCTGCTTTTTAGCCTGGGGCAAGCAGGCACACCACTTCTCCGTGCAACCAGCTTTGAAGTCAGAAGCTTCCGATTCCAAGGGCAGATAATCAAAGAAAGCTGCAAATTATTTATCCTGGCCTTCTTCACACAAACATACACATACTGGCAGGTGGGAAGCCAGGATGGGGCTGTCAGCAGAGAAGCAACCGTGCAACTCTGGACCATATGGAGGGATGATGTGAACTGAGAGTCAGTGGCAGATTCATTGTTCAAGGTTGGTAGGGCTGGAAAGCAGAATCTAGTCAGAGCTCCGTAAATCAAAGACAGTATTTCAACTGCGCTAGCAAAGAAGCACGGGGAGGTGACCAGGTGGGAGCGCGGAATGACATCCTATTGGGAATGGAGATGCATTGCCAACTGAGATAAAAGGCAGGCAGTTTGATTGGCAGTGCTCTTTCTTCATGAAAATATGCGACAAGCTAGACTGATGGGAGAGAGAGGGAGAGAGAGAGGGAAATGGAACCTTCCATGCCTTCCATGGCATGGAAATAAGAAAGCTATGCATGGCCCACTTCCAATATCTCTACACTTCCACTCAGGACCAGAACATCTAAATATGAAGCATATACATAAGAACATAAGAAACGCCTGCTGCATCAGGACAATAGCCCTTCTAGTCCAGCATCCTGTCAGGCCAAGAAGATGCCTGCAGGAAACCCCCAAGGAGGAGTCAAGCACAAGAGCCCTCTCCCCTCCTGTGGTCTTCAGAAACTGGAATTCAGAAACATTGCTGCCTCTGACAATGGCCTAGCCATGGTGGCTACTAGCCATTGCTAGCCTTATCCTCCATGAATTTGTCTAATCCTCTTTTAAAGCCATTCAAGTTGGTGGCAATCACGGCCTCCTGCAGGAACGAGTTCCACAGATCAACTATGTGCTGTGTGCAGAAGGACTTTCTTTTATCTGTTTGTTGGATGCCCTTGAATTCTACTAATTTTCAGAGGGGGGGGGGACTTCTCTCTATCTGCTTCCTCCAAGCCATGAATAATTTTATGAACTTCTATCATGTCGCCTCTTACTCTCCTTTTCTGTAAACTAAAAAGCCCCAAGCACTGAAACCTTTCTGCAGAGGAGAGTTGCATAAAATATATACTTGATTTCCAACATACATAAGTCAAATACACACAGTCAATTACCAGATTTCTTTAAAAGGAAATGGACCGTGTGGTTTTGATCTGCAGACTTTGGACTGCACACACACACACACACACACACACACACACACACACACACAGGAATTATTTGGAAATGGCAACCCTGTGTGCAAATGCAGAGCCATTGGGTGTTACGGTAGGTGTGTGCCTTGGTCACTGAAGGGAAGTACAGTCTCACTTCCCACAATGCAATGGGCCAGACTGAGAGAGAAGCACCATCTGATCTGGCCCAACATTTGTCGGGAGAGGACAGCGGCTCAGAGGAAGTGTGCATGCTTTGGCCGCAGGAAGCCTCAGGTTCAATCCCTGATATCTCCAGTTAAAAGGGTGAGGAAGGAGGTGATGAGAGAAAGGCTTTGGCTTGAGACCCCGGAGAGCTGCTGCCGGTCAGAGCAGGCAACACTGGGCAGGTGGGCAAACAGTCTGACCTGATGGAAGGCAGAGCTTCCTACATTCCCAAAGCAATTCCCTCATCACAGTCTCAATGCAGCAAAGCAATAACAAGTGGAAGCAGGCAGGCAAAGACACCTGACAGACACGGGAGAGGAGCTAAGCAGCTTCACCAGGAGACCCATAGCTCAGGTTGAAAAGCAAGAAAACCTTCTGGGCTTCCTAGGCGTTATTGAGGAGGAAGCATTCCGTTCCTCCTGGTTGCTTGAGTGTCTCTTTAGCAGGGCTTCCCAGAAGTATCTGCCCAGTGGCTTGCTCAGTTTCCCGTTGTGCCCAGTCTGAGATCTGCAGTGCCAGAGAGACAAGAGGCACATGTGCATGGTGCCACACGTGCCCTGTGGCATGTTTAAAAGTGCCCTCAGGGAAGCAAAATAAGAGGTTGCTTATCTTCTGATTTCAGGGCATGCCTACCAGCAGCAGCAGCAACCGGACCAACTGCAAAGCACGTAAAACTTTTGCTACCATCTTCCTGCTTTTCTTTGCTACTGCTCTCATCTGAAGGGAGAGGGGAGATTCGGGAGCATCCCTGGAGGAGGACCTTGGACCCACCCAGTGCTGATTTGCAACAGCTGGCCTGATTCCTGACATTTGGGTGGGGAGGTTAAAAATGGGGGGGGGGGATCATGTATTTGCTAATTGGTGGGCGGGCATATTTTTGTTTATTTTTTTGAGTACAGTTAATGCCATTTACTTATATGGTGGGTGTGTAGTTTTTTGTTTCTTCATAAATGTAATGTTAGATGATATATTGATGTATTGTATGATCCCCCATTTTTTTTCCCTTATGGTATTGTGTATGTGTGTGTAAGAATATATAAATTGCTGTAAGTCATTTGAAGACCTTCAGGTGACAAGTGACTAGTTAGGTTAGTTAGTTAGTTAGTTAACACCCCATCTAGCAGGGTTCATCTGGAGCTCTGGTTAAGTGCTGTGCTGGCTCAGTCTAGCCAATGCTTGCTTTTCACTCTGCAAACTCACAAGTACCGTAGCTGTTATGGGATCATCACCACCTGTCTTTGCCAAGTTTGCCCCCCCCCCTGCAAGTGGCACAGAAATTCTGAGCTTGCTGAGTTGTACTTTTATGCAGGAGATGAAACACAACCCCATATCTCTATTTGTTTATGTTTCTCCTTAGCCATCTCCCTTAAGAATCTCCTGCTTAAGTGAACCACATTAAACTGTACTGAGGATGTAACAGGGTTTCTCCCCCCTTTTCTTATTTTTAAGAAAAGCAACCCTTTCAATCTTTGACATCTTTATGTCGGTCACGGCAGGAGAATACCCCAGAGAAAGGCGGAGGGGAGTCAAAAGAGCCTCTAGTTCTGTAGCTGTGCAACATTACTATGGCAACAGGCTGAAGGGGTAGCCCTCAATACAGAGCGAATTCATTCAAATCCTTTATTGACTCGGCAGAGAAAGAGGGAGGGAGAAAAGAGAAGCCACGTCTTGGCTCTAATTTCCCACACAAAATGCAACAGGTTGAGGTTTTTTTTTAGCAAAATACGAAAGGTCAAAACCAAAAGGTGTCCTTTGATTCTAATTCACACATGTACACACCGGCTACTTGGCTGATGAGCAATTAAAATAATGCAGTGGCACACTGATGAGACCCATTAGCTTGCAGAAGATCTCTCTGATCTCTCTCCGAGAACTGGGCAGACTCCGTTAGCAACTTATTTTTGACCTTTGTCTGCGGACAGAAGACAAGCTGATCTGTACCTGCAATGACTAATAATGGGGACAACTTTGCATGGACACAAAATCTGCCACTTTTGATCGGAAAGCCCAGGCAGGCAGCGGGGAGTTTCTAAATACAGATACATTCACCAAGCTGCAACCTTCATCTCTGCTCCCTATGGGGAAAACAGCCATTAATCGACATCAGAGATGCAGTCACACACAGGCATGGAGCTTTCTGGGAGAACTTTTCCTTCAGCAATAAGTAATGATTGCTTATGTTTTTTGTAGAATTTCAGTGCAACAAGGGCTCCATGAGCTGGGGGATTAGTGACAATTTCTTAACAATTAATGTGACAGTGACTTCGTGCAGAGGGATTCCAGCAGCCTAGTCAGTTAACCCTGGGCAAAGTTATATTCAAGAGTCTTCATGAGTTTTCAAGAGGCCTGTGGCCCTTGAGTGGACCACAACTGCCATTATCCCTCACTATTGACCATTGTGGCCATGGCAGTTTGGAGATGGAGTCCAAAACATTAGAAGGACCACAGGTTTCCCCAACCCTGCTCTAGTCTGATCCAGTACTAGAAAATGCACAATGAAATTCACTACAAAATGGGAAGGAGAGAAAATTAAGGTTTGAATAAAGTGAGACCAGTAATGCATTCCAATAAATTGAGACCAGTTATTCCCCAACCACATTGGCATTGTGCTTTCATTGCATTGAAATGAATGGTTGTCGTCTGTTTTAGCCCATGACCCTAAATATTCATGTCGGTGTGTTTATTAATCAATGGGGAACTGCAGCGCACAGGGCCTTGGCATGCAATATTAAGTGTCTTAATAGTTGTAACCCACCCTGGGACTTTAAGGTGAAGGGCAGGGAATAAACTGTAATAATAATAAAATAATAATAATAATGATATACATTCCTGGGCAGAGCGCTCCACTAGGTCCCAACCAACCACAAATTATGGAGTTTCTGACTGAAGTCCCGGTTTCCCTGGCAGTTATTTCAAAATACCACGGGACTCTGTACACTGGCAAGTCCCACAGGGTAAAAAAGGCTCCCTCTCTTCCGCTCCGGGATACGTGAAATGAATACCACCACAAAGCAATCTCACGCTTTCCTAAACCATACGTCTGTGCTCACCAGCGTGTGTTGATGAGGCTGCAGATCCAAACTGTTGTTTATAAATTGTTAATATTGTTTCCCTTTCTAATGGACTGGCTGGGAGCTCAGCCAAAGATTTAAAGCCAAAGGCTTTCGCAGAGAGAAAGAAAAGGAAAAAAATCTTGGAGAAAAGAGAGAAAACGATCAATTTTTAAAGAAAGCTGTTAAAACACATGGGGAAAACAAAAGAATATATATATATATATATATATATATATATATATATATATATATATAATCCCATGCTCTGTTTTATACAGACTGCTCTCAAACAACAGGTCCCAGAGACTGAAGTGCATTGATATTCAGATGTGGATAGACATCCATGGAAACGTATGCGGGTGTCACAAGCACCATGTCATGTAGATTTTCACAGCCTGAAGTCCTCCAGTTGTTTTAGACTACAACTCCCATCAGCCCTCCCCCAGCACAACATCTGGAGGGCTTCATGTTGAGGGAGGCTGATAGAATGATAAGCCTGTCCTCCATGAATTTGTCTAAACCTCTGACTCTCTCTCTTTTAAAAATGATCAAAGCTGGTAGCCATCACCCCACCTCATGGGGTGTGATTTCTGTAACATAATTGCATGTTTTGTCAGCCCTGAACCTACTTGCCAGTTTGTTTCATTGAGTAAGCCTGGGATCAACGTGTTAACCTGGTGCTCCCATCCCAACCTCAGCAGGCTCACTTGATGAATAGTTGCCTGCCCCTTACCTTCTGAAGGATGATGTGGGACATGGAAGCATTGGCGTGTACAATGATGGTGGCCGTCTTGTCATCCCTGATCTCCTTTAGCAACGGCGTTGGGTCCCGGCTGTCATCCAGCATCCGGATCGAGAGAGTTTCCTTAGAGATCAGGAACTGACGGAGCAGCTTCTCCAGGTTTAGAAGGCCTGCAGGTGAGAGAAACGGGAAAGACCATTTTCTACTGGGCCAAGTTTAAGGTGTTACATAAAGCCCTTAACATCTCAGGGCCAGTTTACCTATGAGATCACCTTTCCCTATATACACCCACTTGATCACTTTGATTTATGGAACTGGCACTGCTCCGAGTGCCACATAACACTCATTCTGCTGTTATAAGAAACTGATACTTTTAGGGTGGCAACTCCCAAGCTTTGGAACTCCCTGCCTATTGACATCAGTCTTGAACCTTCACTGAACTCTTTTTGGCGCCTGCTAAAAACATTTTTGATTTTGGACAAGCCTACCTAGACGCGGGTGCATAGCTGCCAAGTCCGGATTGTAAAGATCCGGGATCGGCAGCGCGCGCATGACCGGAAGTTGCGTGACGCAACTTCCGGTGGCGCTTCGCCCTTCTATGGGCACCAGAAAATGGCGGCGCCAGCGCCGGAAGTCGCTTCCGCGCATGACCGGAAACACGTAAAAGCGACTTCCGACGCCGGCGCCGCCATTTTCTGATGCCCATAGAAGGGCAAACCGCAACCGGAAGTCGCGTCACGCAACTTCCGGCCATGCGCGGAAGCGACTTCCGGCGCCGGCGCCGCCATTTTCTGGTGCCCATAGAAGGGCAAAGCGGCACCAGAAAAATGGCCGCCGGGAAGAAGCAAATTAAAGGGACAATGCTGGGATTTTCCGCCAAACGGGAGACCGCCGGGAAACAGTAAGAAAAAAGGGGTTTTCCCGGCGGATATGGGATACTTGGCAGCTATGCACGGGTGGCACTGTGGGTTAAACCACAGAGCCTAGGGCTTGCTGATCAGAAGGTCGGCGGTTCAAATCCCTGCGACAGGGCGAGCTCCCGTTGCTCGGTCCCAGTTCCTGCCAACCTAGCAGTTCGAAAGCACTTCAAAGTGCAAGTAGATAAATAGGAACCGCTCCGGCGGGAAGGTAAACGGCGTTTCCGTGTGCTGCTCTGGTTCGCCAGAAGCAGCTTTGTCATGCTGGCCACCTGACCTGGAAGCTGTACGCCGGCTCCCTCGGCCAATAACGCAAGATGAGCGCACAACCCCAGAGTCGGTCACGAGTGGACCTAATGGTCAGGGGTCCCTTTACCTTTATCTAGACATGTAGAATGGTAAGCCGGTTTTTAGCAATGATCTTGATTATTTTTTGAATGCTTTAAATAGTTGTTCTTAACTGATAATTTTTCTGTTGTCTTCTTTTTGTAAACTACTGTAAGGCTTTCCTCTTTTTTATAATCAAATGATATATACATTTAGCTAAATGAATAAATAAAATGTTCTAATCCTCTCCTGCCACCTTTCCAACTTCCAAAATCTCCTCATTTCCCTGCAAATGCTGAAGCATCACTGCATAACTTCATTTGGGCTCATCATTGTCTCACTTGCCATTCCTCCCCTGCCTGCCTCTGAGACACCCTTCAATGTCTCAGATGCGCTCTATGTGGGGCTACCTTTGAAGGTGACCCAGAAACTACAACTAATCCAGAAGGCGGCAGCTAGACTGGTGACTGGGATCGGCTGCCGAGACCACATAACACTGGTCTTGAAAGACCTACATTGGCTCCCAGCACGTTTCCGAGCACAATTCAACGTGTTGGTGCTGACCTTTAAAGCCCTAAACGGCCTCAGTCCAGTATACCTGAAGGAGCGTCTCCACCCCCATTGCTCAGCCCGGACACTGAGGTCCAGCGCAGAGGGCCTTCTGGTGGTTCCCTTACTGCAAGAAGTGAGGTTACAGGGAACCAGGCAGAGGGCCTTCTAGGTGGTGGCACCCGCCCTGTGGAACGCCCTCCCACCAGATGTCTAAAAGAACAATAATTACTAGACTTTTAGAAGACATCTGAAGGCAGCCCTGTTTAGGGAAGCTTTTGATTACTGTATTTTAATATTTTGTTGGAAGCCACCCAGAGTGGCTGGGGAAACCCAGCCAGATGGGCAGGGTATAAATAATAAATTATTATTATTAGGGTCAGGTTTAAGGTGCTGGTTTTGACCTTTAAAGCCCTATGCAGCCTAGGACCCTCGTACCTACAGGACCGCTTCTCCTGGTATGCCCCGCGGAGGACCTTAAGGTCCACAAATAACAACACTTTGGACGTCCCGAGCCCCAAGGAGATTAGATTGGCCTCAACCAAGGCCAGGGCCTTTTCAGTGCTGGCCCCATCCTGGTAGAAAGCCCTAACGCAGGATATCAGGGCCCTGCGGGATTTGACATCTTTCCGCAGGGCCTGCAAGACAGAGCTGATCCGCCTGGCCTTTGGGCTGGACTCAATCTAACCCCCCCTTATTTTTTTTTTGTTTTCTTGATGGAACCCCTTATATGGGATTTGTATATAAATTTTCCCTCAGCTCTTTTTGCTGGCCCATGTAGGACCAGCATGGATAGTTGGCCCCGGTGAATATTTGACATTTCACCCCTTATGGCTTTGATAGGCTACCACTAAAACGAAGCCACATTTTAAACTGTATTTTAATCAACTGTATTTTTAAAAATGTTTTTACTGTATTTATATTCAGTGTTAGCCGCCCTGAGCCCGGTCTTGGCCGAGGAGGGCAGGGTATAATAATAATAATAATAATAATAATAATAATAATAATAATAATAATAATTATTATTATTATTATTATTATTAAGTCTCCAATTGGCATTTTCCCCTTTACTTTCTTTGTTGCTTGCTCCTGAGTACTTTGAGTGCATTTTGGGTTGTTTTTCGGGGGAGTGGTGTGTCATGCCACTAGGTAGCCGTTGCCTGGATAGCTTAGTTGGTTAGAATATGGTGCGGATAATGCCAAGGCTGCAAGTTCGATTCCCCATGTGGGATGGCTGCTGCCTGTTCCTGCATTGCAGGGGCTAGACTAGAGATGGAGATTTTGGGCAAATTTGGAAACCATCGCTTTTCTTTGACTTTTCTGGAAGTTCAGTCAGCTTCTAGCACTTACCAGCTAGGTTTTCTGTTCCAAAATTAATTCAGTTATGACAAATCATTTCATTTTTATAATGAATAGAACATTTGACTGTTATAATGGTAGTCTGAGCCACCTGCCTGAACTGTACTAGCACTGCTCTGCCAGTGTAATTTAAGGTACCTTGCCTGACCGAAATATAGCATGTGTATGTGAGGGACTATTATCTACCTGTGTGAATTTGTGAAAAGTAAATACAATCAAACACACTTATTAAAACAACATTTACGCCCCCAACACTCAAAATCCATATAAAATTTTGTGTGCAATCTTTACGACCATAAGAATAAAAGACTGGCATCTATAATACTGTTCCCCTTGAATCGATTGCTTCTGAAAACAATGTTTTTCGTTGATTAACTGCCTCACTTTTAACTGATTAAAGTAACAATTACAATAACTTGCTGCAGGTGACATTTTGAGGATATTTAATGAAGATAATAGTTACTCTCAAATGAATAACCCAGACAAACGAGCTCATGTTTGGACAATCTCCTTGCTGAACCTCCTCCTCCTTCCACCTCCCTCCCACTGTGGTACTTTTCACCAGGCGGAACTGGAATTAAAATCAGATGGAACCTGATTAAGAAATCCAGAATTTTATTCAGTAATAAATGGATTCAAGATTCATGCTGTTAATCAATAGATGTAAAGCTTTCAGCCATGAAATAATGTCCTGGAGCTTTGGGAAGGCCCTGCCTTCCCTCAGTTCCTCTGTAACAATAAAAATAACTGGCTCAATTTAATCAAATTTAAAGAGCACACCTGCATGCCTTCATCTGCCCAGCTACAACAAAACATGTCTCCCCTGTATTGGTCTCTACAACCACAGCAGGCGCTGTAACTCCAACAGTTTGACTCCTCTTCCATTATATCCCATTGAGACTGATGGATGCCAACCTCAAAGAACTAAATAGGTATTGTAAGGGGGAGGGCTTATAGGGAACAGCCCCCCCTCATCAGGTCGAGTTCTTCGCAGAGCAGCAAGTCCAGTAGTGGATCAGATTACAGGAATCAGGAAGTAGAGAGGGAGGAGAGAGGCTCTGACAGCATGCAAGAGCCTCAACACCGAGTAGAGAAGGAAGCAGATGGGGAGGAAATGACGGGATTAGCCACTGGAGAGCAGTCAGAAGGACGGCCCTTCCCCCTGACGCCTGGATTGAGGTGCACGGCACCCTGTAGAGCGAGAGGGAGGAGCTTTGGGGTTCTCAAGCTGTTACGTTGGGCACGAAACAGAAAGAAGCCATTGCGAGGTTCTGACTCGGACTGAGCAGGCATGTTTTCCAGACTCTTTGCACTGTAAATAATATGCACAATAAAGACAAGCAGGTGTGGAGCGTTGTTACTCAAGAGTAGCCGTATATGTTGGCATAAAAAGGTGTTCAAGGTGTTTTGAAAGTTAGTCCTGAAGCTGGCTGCCTAACCTCTGCTAGAAGGATGTTCCATAGCATGGGACCAGAGACACTAAATGCCCGGCTTCTAGTTTGAAGCCAGTGAAGCTTCTGAAACATGGGGGACAACTAGTGTTCCTCTGGATGACTGTGGATGTTTGCAAGTGATAGTATTGATGTCATCTCTTCATTCAAAGGAGCAGGGTCAGCCCACTCATGAGGTAAGGTGAGATGACCGCCTCAGGCGGCAGGATCCATGGGGGCAGCAGATTCCAATGTAGATCTCTATCCCCACCTGTTCCTGATGTAGATCTTCACTCACTTAGCAGAAGCAGGGGAAGGTGAGGGAGATGGGAGCAGAGTGCTATAACTAGTGAAAAATCTGTCGTCATTGCAGCTACTCTTCTAAGTATTAGTTCATCTTCCCAATATACTTTATAAATTATAGTCTGGAGGTAGGATTGGACTCTCAAACAGTCCCCAGTTTTCCAGGGGGTTGGGGGTTAATCAATGGCTCCTAGCCATTATAGAATACAATTATAAAAAGGAGATGGTACTCTAACAACATCCACAAAATGTACACACAGTTGTACCTTGGATCCCAAACGCCCTGTGATTGTGAGTCGAAAGTTTTGGCTCCCAAACACTGCAACCCGGAAGTGAATGTTCCGGTTTGCAAACGTTCTTTGGAACCCAAACGTCCAACGTGACTTCTGTGGCTTCTGATTGGCTGCAGGAGCAGGGAAATGTCAGAGGTTTAAATCCCCACGACGGGGTGAGCTCCCATTGCTGTGTCTCTGCTCCTGCCAACCTAGCAGTTTGAAAGAATACCAGTGCAAGTAGATAAATAGGTACTGCTGCAGCAGGAAGGTAAATGGCATTTCCGTGCACACTGACCCTCATCACTGTGTCCCATTGTGCCAGAAGTGGTTTAGTCCTGCTGGCCACATGGCCTGGAAAGCTGTCTGCAGACAAAGGCCAGCTCCCTCAGCCTGAAGTGAGATAAGCACCACATGCCATAGTCTCCTTTGACTGGACTTAACCATCCAGGAGTTCTTTACCTTTACCTAATAGCAATAGTAGTAGGGTTAAATCAGTGGTGCAGATATCTGTATTTTCTGACTGCACTGTCACTCAGGAGGGCTGGAGAATCAATACTCAGTGGCACCAGTGTACATAATTAAAGGGGCAGCCCGCCTCCCCCTTCAAGGACTCCAGTGGTTCACTTTAAAACTGATGCATTAGAGCAGGGATCAGCAAACTTTTTCAGCAGGGGGCCGGTCCACTGTCCCTCAGACCTTGTGGGGGGCTGCACTATATTTTTTTGGGGGGGGGGAAATTAAGGAATTCCTATGCCCCACAAATAACCCAGAGATGCATTTTAAATAAAAGCACACATTCTACTCATGTAAAAACACCAGGCAGCCCCCACAAATATCCCAGAGATGCATTTTAAATAAAAGGACACATTCTACTCATGTCAAAACACGCTGATTCCTGGACCGTCCATGGGCCGGATTTAGAAGGCGATTGGGCCGGATCCGGCCCCCAGGCCTTAGGTTGTCTACGCCTGTATTAAAGCAATGAGGAAGCACTACCAGGCGGAAGGTTCTTCCTTCTTCCTTGGGCTTCCTATTTGCCTATGCAAATCCCTTCACATTGCCTCTGCCCTCTTTCCTTCTTTTCACTCTTTACTGAGATAGGAATTCATTTGAAGATTAATCCTTCAGCAATAGCGAAGGAGCAGAACTTCTTTTACTAAAGGTGGGATTTAGTACTATGCAGGAGGCCTCCTTGTCACTTAGGCATCACTTAAGCTGTCAAAACAGTGCTTATCCCTGTTTCACAATTGTGTAGGTTTAAAGCCACCCACGGCTCACATTTCTCCCCTCTGGCCTTTGCTGGGAAATGATGTTTATTTTAGGGAGGAATCATGCAACCAGTAATCTTTTGTGATTCCTTCCGCTAGAGACATTAAGTATTTGAAGCATCTTACTAACTTGAGTTAAGTGCATATGTGTGTGCACACACACAAGCTCTAAATGACTCCTTTTTGCTCATATTAAAAAAGCACCTCTTGATTTTTTTTTTTAAAAGAAAACATAACTTCCATTGTAAACAGAATGAAATTTACATTCACAAGCAATTGAGGAGTCTTTCTTCTCCATTCTGAAAAGGAGGGAAGTCGATGTCAAAGCTCATTCCCTACCTTCTTTTGGAGATATTATCTGTGTTTGTGTGTGTGAGTGTGTGTGTGTGTGTGTCCAAGAGATGAGCTTGCTAGATCAATGTAAGGCTTTTTGCGAGTCAGCAGGTGAGCACCTCTTTTGCATTAGTGTGTTTAGATAGTAGTGATCTAAGCAGTAACAAGGAGACCACACAAAACCTTAGATCCATATATTCAACGATCAATTCTACATTTGAATTTCGGATTCTAGGGTCTTATTAGAATTCTGCCAACAGACAAAAAAAAGAGAGCATGTTTCATTGAAAAACTTTGCTAAACCTGAACTGCTAGATAGCTCAACCATGGATCTCAGAGAATTCCAATGGAAAAGGAACTTGCTGGTGTTTGTTTATTTGTCTCCTGCCCCAAATGAAAATCAATCCAGAAAATGGAATTGGTATTTGCTATTGTGTTCAGTCCACAAATAATGCATAATGGCACACAGTTGTTGGCATCTGTCTTAGGAGACCATGGAGGATTGTGCTTTTGCAGGTGAAGTCCAACCATTGCAGAATTACAGCGACACAATGACATCACAGATCCTTTATATACAAAACCAAGGACAGCTGCCTCAGCCACTTAGATTCAATGACTGTGGGTAAATGAGGCCAACATAACATCGCACTGTTATTTTATAGATGCACTCAGAGTAGGACTAAAATAAGTGTGTGTGTGTGTGTGTGTGTGTGTGTCTGTCTGTCTGTCTGTCTGTCTGTCTGTCTGTCTGTCTGTCTGTCTGTCTGTCTCTGTGTGCAGGGGCACAACTAATCAAGAGAGGAGCAATGAAAGCTCAACATAAATTGCAGTTCCATTCAGCCATTGAATTAGGCAGGCAGTGTTTTCCAACCAGTCTCATAAATGCAGGGCTGTAAAATTAAGGAGCAGGATCTAATTTTATTGGAGGGGAATTGAAATTAGACATAAAACTGGAAAACACCAGAGGGAATCGCTGCCTCTTAGGAGGCTAGACCCCCCACCTGCCCCAATAAGCATAAATCTTTGCCTCTTTCTCCATTTATTTTACTGTCTTGACCAGCAGAATATGGCCTGGCCTGGTAGCTGCTAATTGCTGTGGGACAGGGGCCAACTTCCAGGGATCTGCCAGTGGAAGGGTAAGGGGGCAAAGCCAAAGAACAGGGGCTGGAGGAAAGCATGCTCCAGGATCTGAAGCCTGGGAAGGATCAGCCTGATCCGATCAGGATACTTGGAAGGAGATCTAGAAGGGGAGGGGACTGCAACAGGCAGCTGCCTTGTGGGAAATGAAGTGTTAAGCCCTGGATGACTAAAGCACATGCCATTCCTGCCCTTTCACTAAGGACTATTCTAACACCATGTGCCTCATCCCAACAGCTTTTTATTTCATAACGAAGGTCCCCGTCGCCTAACTTGCTCCATCACCAGAGCTGCCACCAGGCCAAGGGAGAGTGCTTGACCTGATGTCTCCTGTACTGTAGCTCCATCCAGGTAATGACCAAGAAAGGTACCGTGACTCATCAGCGCAGCCAATCGAAGCTTCTTCTTCTCTCACAATCACTCGTAGCTGAGCAAGATTGTCTTCCATAAACACGGTTTTAAAATTGAGTCCGCAAGTGACCGTGGAGACAAATTCTGAATTAACACGTCCTTCCACAGTCCCCACAGTGGGGATATAGGTTTCCAGGTGGGAGTTGATCATGGTGACGGTTTGCCAAACGTGCCTTCCTCTTAGCATGTTTCTCCCTTTCGTCCTCAGTTCGAGTGTCTTCAAAATCATGACACATTTGGTAAAGGCTGTTCTCCAATTGGAGCGCTTGCAGGCCAGTGTTTCCCAGTTGTCAGTGTTTATACTACATTTTTAAAGATTTGCCTTGAGAGAGTCTTTGAACCTCTTTTGTTGACCACCAGCATTACACTTTCCATTTTTAAATTCGGAATAAAGTAGTTGCTTTTGGAGACAATAATCAGGCGACATGACCAGTCCAAGCAGCAGGGGTGTGGCTGGTTGGCTGGTGATATATAACTATGACTCCAGGCTTTGTTCCTTAGTCTGAGCATCTCATACTTCTTGGAGAGCCACTGAACAGATTCTCTTCTCCTCTCCCCTTCTCTTCTCCCTCTCTCCTTCCTCATCTGCCTGCTTTGACCACCAGTCTATCTAGGACCACATTCATCTAGCTCTCCCCCTTTGAATCCCTGCCTTTCTGCTACAGGACCTGCCCACTTGCCCTTCCTTGCTTCCTTTTGATCACACCTGGATGAAGTAGCTAGAGCAGAGCTTTCCAAGCGTTTCATGTTGGCGGCACACTTTTTAGACATGCATCATTTCGCAACACAGTAATTCGGTTTTACTAGTAAACCGAAGGTTAAACTCACCCACACCTCCTCTCCGCCCAGCAATAATACTGGGAACTGTAGTTTATCCCTCACAGGGCCCTTTAAAAACTACAGTTCCCAGGATTCTCTTTTTCTTGGGGAAGGGGGAGAATTTTGCTTTCAATGTATGTTGTATGTGCAGCCTCATATTCTAAACCGCAGACAGCTGTGTGACTCACTGGGTGACCTTGGACAGTCACTATAGCTCAATTGGTTAGTTGCGTATCCCTGCATTGCAGGAGGTTGGACTAGATGATCCTAATGGTTCCATCCAACTCTACAATTCTATGACTCTTCTACTTCAGCCTAACCTACCTCACAATGCTGTTGTGCGGATAAAACAGGGTATGGGGAGAAAGCCATGTATACTGACTTAAAAGCTCCTAGGAGGAAAGGTGGGTTACAAGTGCAAGAAAATGAAGTGCAAGATATAAGGACAGTGCATGCTTAGTTAGAGTGGTATCTAGTTCCTAAATCTCTTTATGTTGGGGTTCATCCAGAAAACCCCAGATTATTAATATTTATATGCCTCCCTTCTGACTGCGCAAAACAGCAAACATTAAAAACTTCCATATACAGGGCTGTCTTCAGATGTCTTCTAAAAGTGGTCCCTCGACTTACGAATTTAATCTGTTCCGAACGGACCTTCGAAAGTAAAAAAAAAATCGTAAGTAGAAGCCAATGGGAACAACAACCAAAAACCGTAAGTCGAAAAAATCCTATCTAAACCACATCCAAAATGGTGGACGGAGCTCCGTTAGTAACTCAAAACATCCGTACGTCGAGTTATTCGTAAGTCGAGGGACCGCTGTAGTGGTTTATTTCCTTGACATTTAATGGGAGGGTGTTCCACAGGGCGGGTGCGACTATGGAGAAGGCCCTCTGCCTGGTTCCCTGTAACCTTACTTCTCGCAATGAGGGAACTGTCAAATCATGCATGATTTTATAATATTATATTCTGGGCCCTCCTCTCCTAACTCCAACTCCTTCACCCCAGACTACTGTCTTCTCTGACAGCTGTATCCTTCAGGGCTCCTAGTCTGTACAAGGAAAGAGAGGCGCCTGTTCCTATCCAAAGAGATTTCCTTCTGTTCCGCTAACACGAGGCTCTGAAGCACTTGTCGCCAACAGAAGGACGCTCTTTCAAGGGCCTGTTTTACAGGCTGAACATGAGCCGGGTCTTGTAGGAACCTCCCTGAAACTTTGAAGTACATAAACGAGGACCACCAAGGAAGGGAGAGGCAGAATCAGACGTGGGCTGCATTAGAGTCATTCCTCTGCTGCGAGCGGCAGTCTGTTTAGTTATCTGATGGGAAAGAAGGCCTCTTGGGCAAAGAACTGGGCTAGGTCACTGCCAGGCATACCCTCTGTTTCCACTCAAACGCCCAAATTACGCACTCAGAAAAAGCTAAATTCTACAACCAGTATACATTAGGCAGATTTTCTCATGGGGAAGCGTTATGTAGGGCACTCAAGCACAGGCCCCAGCCGCTGGTAAATTTATTCAGTCATCCCTCTGAACAGATGCATGGCCCACTTGTTTGTAAGCCTACCTTCACAATCAATATGGGGCAGTGACTTGATGGTTTGTTTTTTTAAAATGCAAATTAAAGCTGGGATGCTCTGGCAAAATTATCTGTGCTCCCACAACACAGAGGCAGACCTGGGCATAAGGCTTGGAGCAGGGGGTGCTAACTTGAATATTGGTGGGGGCCACGTAAGCCCCACCCCACATAATCAATCGCAAGATGTGGCACATGCACACCATTTGAATGGCAACGCAAATTAACTTTTTTGGAGGGCAGTTGAAGGGACATCGGCCCCTAGGAGTCAGCTCCTATGGCTTGGAAAATGCGCAGTGGTAACACTTTTGGCTATGCCATGAAACTACAATTGCACAGTGCTGGCTTGGAAACCGGCATCCTGAGATTCTTGACTTCCTTTAACAAACCAACAGTCCTGATCCTACCCCATAGGGTTTCCAGAAATGTGCTAGGGGGGGTGGGAACAGGCATCATCTCAATGTCTGAAGCTGCATTGTATTACATCAGACTATTCTCCCATCAAGACCAGCATGATCTACTCCAGGCATAGGCAACCTTGGCTCTCCAGATGTTTTGGAACTACAACTCCCATAATCCCTAGCTAACAGGGCCAGTGGTCAGGGATCATGTGAATTGTAGTTCCAAAACATCTGGAGAGCCAAGGTTGCCTATGCCTGATCTACTCTGACTGGCAGTAGCTTTCCTTAATCTCAGGAAGACTCTCCCCCCGCCCAGCCCTGCTGGAGATTGAACCTGGGGCTGTCTTGTGTGCACAGCATATTTTATGTCATTGAGCATATCTTCTGTCAATTGACTCCTGGGATTCTAATCTGTCTCCTGAGAGATTGCAAAGAAGTTTTAGGACTCTGCACCCCCCCTGCACCACCATGGGAAAAAGCAAAGACGGGGAACTTTATAGCAGGCTGTATCCCCCAGGATCGTCGAGAAACCATTTTTAAACAGATGTGGGAAATCACGGCTCATTTCTCCCTGTGAGGAGGGAAACAGTGGAGGCAACATCTGAGTCGGAGGCCTACTCGTGACCCTTCCCTGCCCCATCTCCTCCTGGAATCCCACAGAATCTCAGCCTTGAAGGATCGCCCTTGTTTCCCTGGCTTCAGAGCTACTGCAACACAGCTTAATTTTGCCACTCTGCCATTAACCCACGAAACTCCCTCCTATTCCCCCCCCCCTTTAAGGTTGACAAGGAGCCATAAATCATCAACTCCATCTTGCCCACATTAGAGAAGGGCGGCCGGGGGGTGGGGAGAGAATGGAGTCTGTCCCTGTCTCAGCTGAGTTCTCATTGCATACAGAGGCATCTTCATTCAGTGCTGAATATCCACTTCTCCTTCAGAGAAAGAAAGATTTGAGAAAAGGAAAGAGGAAGCTGATCTGCAGCTCTTTCTCCCTTGTGCCTTAGAAGATGGGGCATCCCCATGGCTGCCCATGACCAAGGCTTGCAGGGCAACCCCACAGTTTTATCCTTAAAGGGTCATTTCCCTCTTCCACACCACTGCATCCCAGTCAGCAACCGGTTCATCCAATCGCACCCGATTAAAGCAATTGAACCTGACTCAATGGACGGCTGGGTGCCATGCTATTTTAAAAGCGATTTGGTTCCTGAGCCTTTTCTATCCTGTTAAATGAAGAATCAAATTAACCAGGGACAGAACAGTGGCAGGCATCTGTGTATACCACTTGCATTCTACATCCTTCCACAGGTGCAGCACCTGTGGGTTAGCACATAAGTGCATGTATGCAGAGAATAAATTTATACACACAGCTATCAACTTGCAGAGTGTGTATAAATTCATTCCACTTTCAATGCCGTCTGTGCCTGCAAAATTTTGGGGGCAATGGCACGACTTCATCCCCTCTTGTGACAAATTGAAGCACTTTTAAAATGTTTATTCCTACCCGGCTGGCAAAGAGTTAACCCACCTCCAGCCTGACTGACATAGAATTCTGATGGGGGCGGGACTGTGCCCGGTTCAAAAGGAGGGAGTGTTGGTTTGGTCAGTTAGGAGGGAGAGGGAGGAGGGTGTGGTGTCTTGTATGAAGAAAGTGGAGAGGCTAGGAAAACTTAAAGTTAAATGTTTGACTGAGTTTTTTCTTGTACAACTGGAACAAGGCAAATAAATACATGACACGTTAAAGAAACACTTATGCTTTTAAAACAATAAAACTTCATCTCTGTTTTGCCAAAAAGGTTCGTCCTTATTTGTCCAGTGAGGTACCAGGACTCACAGCCGTGGTGGCTCAAGAGAGGGCAAAACTCACCTCAGGCAGGGAGGTGGCAGTTTGTGTCCTGGAGTTACACGGAGGAGGCTTTGTAGGGTAACCTGAGGCGCCAAGAAGTTGCCAGAGTGAAAAGGGCAAACTTTTACAGTGGGGAATCCAACTGAGGGAGACCCTTTACTGTAGGCAAGAGGTTATTCCGTGGGACAGCCTAGAGTTTCTTAAGGTACCAGGCCACGTACGCTGGGAGGCTCTCCTTACTAAGAAACCCACTAGTAAAAGGGGTTTATTTTTGAGGCGGCAGGAGAAGAGGGTGGATGTTTTCCCCTCTGGATTCCTGTGTCGCAGTGATAGTAAGAGAGAGTGGGACACCTGGTCGTCACACCTCTCCTGTAGCTTCCTGCTGAAATCCTGTACTTTTTTTATATACCACAAATGTTCTGGTTTATTTTCTCACACCATAGCCCCTCCAGACAGCAATAGTGTGGTAGCATTGGGAAGAATTCCAGAAGCAACTAAAGAAGAATAAATTTGCCAGTAATCCAGTATCGTTGGGTCAAGAATTTGGCCACATTCACACCATACATTTAAAGCTCTATAAGCAGACATGACTCCCCTGGGAAGTGTAGTTTGTTAAGGGTGCTGAGAATTGTTAGGTAAAGGTAAAGGGACCCCTGACCATTAGGTCCAGTCGTGACCGACTCTGGGGTTGCGGCGCTCATCTCACGTTATTGGCCGAGGGAGCTGGCGTACAGCTTCCAGGTCATGTGGCCAGCATGGCAAAGCCTCTTCTGGCGAACCAGAGCAGCACACGGAAACGCCGTTTACCTTCCTGCTGGAGGTAATTTATCTACTATTTACCTATTTATCTACTTGCACTTTGACATGCTTTCAAACTGCTAGGTTGGCAGGAGCTGGGAGTGAGCAATGGGAGCTCACCCCGTCGCAGGGATTCGAACCGCCAACCTTCTGATCGGCAAGCCATAGGCTCTGTGGTTTAACCCACAGCGCCACCTGAGTCCCATGAAGAGAATAATAAATTTGCCAGTAATCCAGTACCGTTGGGTCAATAATTTGGCCACATTCACACCATACATTTAAAGTTCTATAAGCAGACATGACTCCCCACCCCCAAGAAGTGGGAAGTGTAGTTTGTTAAGGGTGCTGAGAATTGTTAGGACACCCTTATTTCTCTCCCAGAACTACAATTTCCAGAGCAGTTTAACAAGCGATCCCTCTCTACAGGGAACAATGGGAATTGTAGTCCTGGGGGGAGTATGAGGGAGGCTGCCAACAAGGTGTAGCCCCCGAAACAAACTACAGGTCCCATAATGATTTGGAGGAAGTCATGACTGTTTAAAGTGGTATCATAGGGCTTTAGATATAGTGTGTGAATTTGGCTGTATTTGCAGAATGCACTCACAATAATACATTAGTCTAGAGGGGCCAGGAATGTATCAGGAAAACACATGTAGGAAGACATGCACGTACACTATTATTCATTTTCAGAAGGTTGCAGATATCGGGTGGTAAGTAGAAGGGAACGGGCAAGTAAAACTCTATTGTTCCACTTTGGTTATGGTATGAAGAGCCCTATATACTTTGCACAAGAGACAAAATGAAAGGCAAGGAAATCTGAATTCTGCATCAAAATGTATGTACTCTGAAATTATGAGAATCAATTCAGTGTAGGTTTGTTCACAATAAGAAGTCCCTTGAACGCAAGCCAGCTTCCATGATATGGCTTTGCTTCCCTCTTCTCCCACCACCTGCCCTTGCCAGAAAGGTGTGTGCCGGCTCTATCTTTAGGTGCAGTGAAGTGGCTTCCTCGGGTCACTGATTCTGAGAGTTACAAAAGAGGAGCAAACGATTAGTTGTTTAATCGATTGCACTTTTTGGCTGCCAGGCATGAGATGAGGGGTTTGTGGGATTTTCTGTCTCCGGTCTCAACCATTGCTGTCTTGACAATTTGTACAAATTGGAATGCCACAGGGTGGGTGCTCGGCTCCGTGGGCAGCCTTCCAAAGCAACTTACATTCAGCTTTGGCACAGATGAGGCAGGCAGTGGTGCAGTTAAAGAAATTCAGGATCCCAGCAACAGCCACGCTGATGTCAGTGTTGCTGGGATGGAGGTTCAAAGTCGTGAATCTCTGGAACTGGAGCTTGAGAAATTCCTCGGGGGCAACCTTGAAATGGGGGACCTGAAATGGGGAGAGAAAGGAACATGTGTATATAAATCATTTGGGGAATACGCACAACGGTGGAGGCTGGTGCATTGGGGTGAATGGGGCCTCATCCTGCCACCTCCCTGGCTGCCTTTTTCTTATACTTACAGCTAGTCATAAAAAGATCAATAGCTAACAGGACCAGTGATCAGGAATGATGGGAATTGTAGTCTCAAAACATATGGAGGGCCGAGTTTGCCTATGCCTGCTGTATAACCATGATTTGGCCACCCACCTGGCTACCCAGTCCAGGGGGCGGCACTGTCTGTTGGGCTCCTCCTTTTTTTTTTTTAAGTAATTTTTATTTGCAGGGTTTTTTTTAAATACAGTTCAAAATGAATAAGGAAAAATTAAAAGGAAAAAATAAAGAAAACAAAAGCACAGCCAAACAAGGACACAACATAAGACACCTAAGGACTTTCCTCCCTCTCCTTCTCTCGTGACCTTTCTTTTCCCTCTCTTCTGCTTATTCTAAGTTACCAACTTCTATTAATTTTCTCTTACTTCCTCTTATACTGCTGAATTTGTTCAAGTCCTGCTAATCTGTTCACTTGTTTATACGGATTTTTAAAATACTCTACAAACATTTTCCAATCCTTTTTTATATTTTTGATTGTCTTGTTCTCTTATCTTACTAATCAGACCTGCTAGCTTTGCATATTACAACAACTTAAAGTGCCGTTCCTCTTTGGTCGGTACTACTTCTGTTTTCCATTTTTGTGGAAGAAGTCCACAAAATATATATTTCTGTTGTTACTATTGCCAGAAGGAAAGCTTCTGGTTTCCCGGGAGATGTTCTCTTAAGGTTTTTTTTTTGGGGGGGGGGGGTTCATTATAGATCATTTCCTAGAATTTCTTAATTACTTTACACAACCAGGTCCTCCTCCTCCTTAGTCCCAGTGTTTCCCCTTGCAGAACTCAGCTGGGAGGAGGTTGGGAACACAACTAGAATTAGTTGGCTCTGCCTGCCATTGGCTCTGGCTCTGCCTACTGTTACCCGCCTTGCCTTCCCAACAGGCCCCAGCCAAGACTGATTTAAATCACTTCACTTCCCCAGACATAAATTACATACGTTTTCTCAACTGCCCACCTTTAGATAAGCGTGTAGACAAGGCATAATGTGTTGGAGTGGTTGATCTAAAAATTGCAGGACTTCCTCATTGCAGGATTTTCTGTGATTGGTTGCAAAACTCTCAGAACTGCACCCCCATTATCAGTCTCTAAGAATGATTAAATGCAATGCAGCCAGTCATTTGAGTCTGCACTCCTGTTGCATTTGTAGAAACAAATCTGCTACCATGAGACACTTTCTCCAGAGGGACCACAGCCATGAGTCCTAATAATAGCTCATTTGCCATTAATAAATCAAAGTAGAGAAAGGGGAGTTTGGCAGCCTCCCAGGGAAACTCAGTGACACCAGGCTCTGAGCAAGGGGAACTGAGCGGTTTCTTCAAAGCATTACTTCCTATACTCATCTTGGGGACCTGATGTCAGGGGACCACCTCAGGTAGGGAAGATCCAAGAGGATGATATGGTTCAGAGCGCTTGTGAGATGCAAGGGGAAAACAGAGAAATGTGCTTCTCTCTCTCTCTCTCTCTCTCTCTCTCTCTCTCTCTCTCTCTCTCTCTCTCTCTCTCTCTCTCTCTTTTGCAAAGCAAATGATTTGGAAGAAGCATAAAACGAGGCAAAGGGAAACATCTGGTTATGCCACATTAGGGGAAATGTCAAGTCCTCTTTGCTTCCATTACCAGGGCTTCCGGAAGCTATTGCCCCGTGCCTGCAATCACATACCTCTTGGGGGAAGGCTGTTAACCAGCTGCGGTGGCTGCTTTATTGGAGGCATAAGCAGTTTGGTCGGTAATAGAAAAGTTAAAGAGCAATAAGCTGCTATCCGCCTCGATTTCACTCCACGGCCCTTAGCCCGGGGTTGATTAAGAGGGAGAAAGGCAGGCTGTGTGCCTCCAGGCAGCTTCTCTTAACTAAAGCAGATGGGGCGCCCACAGGATGAGGATGGGCTTGTTGATCATTCAGCAGTGCCAGATGGAATCCGAGCCTCACAGCCCAACACCGTCTACTGGATGGAGGGATTGGTATGGAGGGAAAGACTCGGGATCAAACTCTTGGCTCAGCTGGGGAACCTTGGATGACCTTGGGCTGTTCTTTCTACACATCTCTCTGCTTCAGCTTTGAACCTTTACGGCAACTCTCCTCTCTTCTGCTTTGTTGATATATGAGTGTAGGACATTGCTTTACACTTGGGCCATCTGCTTCAGTATTGTCTACACAGACTATCAGAAGCTCTCCAGGGTTTCCGGCAGTACCTAGAAATGCCAAGGATTGAACCTGGAGTCTTCTGCATGCAGAACAGATGCTCTGCGGCCGAGCTTTAGCCCTCTCCCTATGGATATGGAACATTAATAGGTGCCGCTCTTGTTCCAGAAATATTTCTGCAAGGTGTGCAGTCCACAATATGTGTGTGTTACACAAGCAGAGAAAGGGAAAAGAAATTGTAAACAGGTCAACTGGTCATCAAATGTAAAATGTACATTCTGCAAAAATTCTGCTGAAGCTTTATATATATAAACCAAGCAGAGTGGTCATTCATAGCAGCAGTTTTGTGTGAAATCCACAATCAACCTAGATTTGCTCTGCTATTTAACACTTATATATACATGGATGGGGAAACCTTGTCGCTATTCAACCCAAACAGGTGCAACCCATCTTCTTGATAGGAAGTTTGTTTTTGTATTTTTAAGTGGGATGAAGCCCTGCATCCCCTACCCATGTGCAAATATGTCAATTTCTTGAGATTCTCTCTCTCCCGCCCCCCAATAATGCACAGCAGAAAAATGCAGGGCAACAACGCTATTGGGGAGCAGTCAAACCAATAATTTTCAGCTGGGTGTCGGCATAGCTGCCAAGTTATCCCTTTTTTTTAAGGGATTTTCCCTTATGCTGAATAGGCTTCCTCGCGAGAAAAGGGAAAACTTGGCAGCTGTGGGTGTCGGACAGGTTTGCTGCCTTCCCACCTTAACCCTCTTCCACTCCTGACTCCTTGAGGCCATTCTGCCTCCATCTCAGGTAGGGGCCTTTCCCAGCTTCAGCACATTGCGACACACTGTCTCCTGCCAGGCATCTCTGGGTCCTAGAACCTGAACTATTCTGCTCATTCCTCTTTGACGCATCCCTGCCCTCTGCCCCGCACTGGGAGAGAATTCTCTGGCACTAGAAGCAGGGATCTTTCCCTGTGAAATGCTGCCCTCCACTTATGGAAGAAAGTCTCCAGCCATGCAACCTTGTGGCTGGCGCAGGTCAGTAGGGCACCACCCCAGGGATGAATCATTTTGTGTGTGGGATCAGGGGCACAGAAACATGGTGCCCAAACTCCCCAATCTGAGCTGCACCTAGATATACCCACTTTACTTTGACAGAAATGGTGTGGGCATGTCCACACTTTTGCTTGACCTGCATTTTGATTGTATTGTGTATCAATTAATTCCCATGGGTCAAAGAGCTTTTATTGTCGCTCCGCAGTTGTGCCTTGCAATACTCCAATCTCACCTGCTGAATTGGATCTCACAAGATGTGCGGAAATTCCGAGGAGGGATTTTGCTTCAAGTCAGGGTGTAAGATCAGATTTTTGCAAGGCATGGCTGTGGAAAAAGGAGAAAAGCTCTCGGGCCTGGGGGAATTAATTGGTACACAATACAATCAAAATATGTGGCAAGGGAAAGTGGATGAGCCCTGATCATGCTTGAAGAAATGAAAAATGGCCAAGATCAATGGACTGAGATGAAGTAAATGAGGATGAATATAAAGAGGAGTTCCTAATGGCAGCGTTTTGACACTGAAGAATGTTCTCAATCTGAACTGGGGCAAGCCAGCAAACACACAGTGTGCAACAGAAATAGATACAGGCAGAGAAAGAAGAGACAAAGCACTGGTGAGTGAGCAGCAGGGATGGCCCTTTTCTAGCATTTTGGCAACAGGTGGGAGGGCAGCCAAGTGACAATGGGGAATGCAGGTTGTCTGGGCGGAACAGGCTGCCCACAGTGGTTGTTCAGAGCAGCAGAATCATCACACCAGCCTTTGAATGAGAAGCATCTCCATGATTTATCTAATGTCACCTGCGGAGGATTATTTGGGCTATTTTGCTATATGGTACCGCAGAAGTTCTACGTGGAAAGGGAATGGCTTTGTTCTCAGCTCTGTTGGGTTAAAGTATATCTACAGTAATCTGGGACGCAGTTGAGGGGAGGGGAAAGCTGTCCTAAGCTGCCAGAAGCTCAGCATCCAGAGAAAGGGAAGTTGGAAGGGGATCATGACATTGTCACAGTGTGTCAAGGGGGGCATTGCCCCAGGACCAGAGCACAATCGGGGGGGGGGAACCAGGTGCTCCCGCAGAGATTCCCATCATGCCTTGCCTGGCTCCAGCAGAGCACCCTCTGCACCTACCCCTGCCCAGTGCGTGAGCACCCACCCACCAGCGTGGGCAGTGGGAGTTTGGCAAACACGCTCCACCCTGCCGGCTGCCCCGGGTTCCAGCAAAACACGCTATGCCCTTGTATGTCTCTGCTCAGAGACAAAAGTGCACCCACTACAGTTGCCAACAAGGGAGTGTTTCTTGCCCTTCTAAGCTTTCGTTTCATGGTGTTTCCTCAAAACCAACTATCCATAGATGCATATAATTTACCAGGGATTATAAACTGCCAGGTATGTAGCAGAGCATAATCATAAGAAATACACATATAATGAAACAGAGAAGGAACAAAGCACTACAGTTTTGAAGACTTCAGAGATGCTATCAAAGATTTCAGCAAAGACACAAAGAAAACCATTAAACATTTAAACCTTAATGTATTTCTAATTCCAACACCTTTTTTTAAAAAAACCAACTCTCTCACTCAAATAAATTGCTATGAAACCTTTCACATCAACCATTTAGGAAGCATTGAGGATATTTGCCCCTCTGTCCTATCAAAGTCTAGATTTTTTTTCTTTTCAAATGGCCTTCTTGAGAGAGACGGCAAATTGACGTAATCCCATGGTCTCAATGGAACTGAAAATCAGCTTCCTTTGCAGTGGGTGCCAAATTCTTTCAAAGCTCCAAGCTACAGACTGATCTCACAAGTTCTGACCTTCTGAAAGTCCCTTTATTGAACCAAAGATATGGCAGATTCTGCAAATTTGCTGCTGTGCTGTTGGAAATGGATTAGGAAACATGGTTCTGGGTCATCAGACCATTGGACCTTCTAACCCAGAAGTGCCAACTCGGGCCCCAGGAAGTGACTCTCCAAAGTTCTTAGCTACTACCTGAGACCCTTTAACTGAAGGTGTCAGAGACTGAACCAGGAAAGTACACTGCCACTAACCAATGTTCCATCTCAAAATTTGCTCTGTGGGACATGATTGGTGCAACGTTTCAAGAACAGAGAACTATATGACCTCCAAATATGGTTGACAACTGTCATTTCTTCCCTTGCTTCTTTATAGGCCCATTATAATGAGAGACATTTTTCTAGTCTCTAATAAGGGCACCAAAAGGTGATACAGGTGCAGATGCTTCTGGGTAAGGATAACATGGAGCATAGGTAGAAGCATGGGCAGCCAACCCATGAGGAAAGGTGAGGTGGCTTCCTCAGGTGGCAAGGTCCATAGGGGCAGTAGATCCAGATGTATATATTTATCCCTGCACCCTTTTTCCTGGTGCAGATCTTTCTTCCCTGATGTGTGTGGGTGCCATTTTGTGGTTCACCTCTGGTGCCAACATGTCTTGGGCTGACCCTGGTGAAAGGAAACCTAGGATGTTTTTTTGAAAATAGACACTGAAGCAGATATGAATTTTAACAAAGTGACTTGAAAGAAAATTTCCCAGTAAGCAGAACATGTTTTCTGGTCACCCTCGTGAAGGTGGGATGCAGGCTTTGTGTTAGCCCACCCCCCACCCACGCTGCCCACCTATTCCTTTCCAAATACAGCTCAAAGTGTTTTTAATCCAGGCATCCCCAAACTGCGGCCCTCCAGATGTTTTGGCCTACAACTCCCATGATCCCTAGCTAACAGGTCCAGTGGTTGGGGAAGATGGGAATTGTAGTCCAAAACATCTGCAGGGCCGAAGTTTGGGGGTGCCTGTTTTAATCTATAAAGCCCTGAACACCCAAAGGACGACTTTCATTCACATACCCCTGCCTGAGAATAGAGATCTTCCACAAGGCACCCACCTTGCTGTCCTCTCAGGTATTTGTAGGGTTGCCAAACATGGCAGCACCTTTTCTGTATTGACCCCTGGGCTTCTGGCACTCCCACCCCCAGGAAATTTGTATGACCCCCTCACTGCTTTTAAAGGTTTTTTTATTTAAAAAACCAGGCTTTTGAGCTCTCCTAGGTATTTTGGATGCCATGCTGCTATCATTTTATATGGGCTCTTTTTAATTTATTCAGTTCTGATTGTCTTAGGGAGGAAGGGTGAGACAAAAATGATTTTATTTAATTATTGGTATTTATGGCACCGTACATCCCATCCATTTATAAAGAACATGGCTTCCCTCAAAGAATCCTGGGAACTGTAACTCTGTGGGATTAAACTACATTCCCCAAGATTCTCTGGGGGATACCATGGTCTGGGCACAACCACAATAAAAGACAGCAACTTGTTTTATAGATGCACGGAAGCCAGAAAATGAATTCTGTGGCCATGTTTTGTACTTTTTACATCTACACTGCACTTCCTGGAGGCTAGTCAGAACAGCATTCAATACACAACTTTAAAACTTTGGAGAAAGGCTGGGCTACAGAAAGATCTCACACTTCCTGACTCATGCAACTTGAAGGCAGCGAATTACTGCAATTTATTTGCGAATGCCTCCTATTGACTTGTTGACTTTCCATCACTGCCAAAGCCTTGTGGCGAGGGACACGTTTCAGAGTCCACTAAATGGCAGAGAGATGCGACTAGGAGTTAAGCGGCTGAATTATGAGAGCTCCGTTTTGTTCCCTGGGAATGGGGATTGGTCAGCACAGGAAGCATGGGGCTTATCCGACATTAAATCAGGTGCACCGGTTGGAAACCTACCATGAGGATTTTGTATTAGATGTAAGACTCCAAAAAAGAAGAAGAATGGAGTACTGAGGATGGAAGGAGGGGGAGGTGTAGTCTAACATGATTGCCAGGAGATCAGACATGGATTTTTTCCCTGTCATGCACTGGTGCTCAGCTTTTTGTGAACTTTTCCACCAGTGACAAAAAAAACCCCTACCCTCCCCTTCAAGGCCATCTTTGGACAATCACGTCAAAAAGGGGGGTGAATATGTGTTAATCTGCAAAGCCAATTTGGAGTGAAGAATCAGAATGGGTCAGTTCTGCCTAGTACAGTGGTACCTCGGGTTAAGAACTTAATTTGTTCTGGAGATCCGTTCTTAACCTGAAACTGTTCTTAACCTGAAGCACCACTTTAGCTAATGGGGCCTCCTGCTGTTGCCGCGCCGCTGCCACACAATTTCTGTTCCCATCCTGAAGCATAGTTCTTAACCAGAGGTACTATTTCTGAGTTAGCGGAGTCTGTAACCTGAAGCATCTGTAACCTGAAGCATCTGTAACCCAAGGTACCACTGTACTGTGCAAATTGACTGGCAGTGGCTTTCCAAGTTTTCAGGCAGAGAGGTCCCCCCCTCCCTCCCTGGCTACCTGACCCTTCAGAGCAGCGTCCTTCTACCTTGGGTCCCCAGGTGGCCTAGCCAAATGTCAGGGATCTTAGAATTTGTAGCCCGACAGCACCTAGGGACCCAGGGTTAAAGAATGGTGCTTGAGAGGGAGTGCTGTAGATTACTGTAGATAACAAATATTGATCCTGAGAACTCCTGCATGCGAAATAAGTGTGCTACCACTGAGCTGTGACCCGTCCCTTAATCTCCAGATGCTTGGCTGCATATACCATGTTTCTCCGAAAATAAGCCGTAGCAGGATTTTATAGCATTCAAGGAATATAAGCCATACCCCAAAAATAAGACATAGTACAGTGGAACCTCAGTTTACGAACACCTCGGTTTATGAATTTTCGGTTTATGAACGCAGCGGACCCATCTGGAACGGATTAATTCACTTTCCATTACTTTCAATGGGAAAGTTCGCTTCAGTTTATGAACACTTCAGTTCATGAACAGACTTCCGGAACCAATTACACCCATGCTTCGGGTTAATCCGTACGCTTCAGGTTGAGTACTCCACGGACCCGTCTGGAACGGATTAATCCACTTTCCATTACTTTCAATGGGAAAGTTCGCTTCAGTTTATGAACGCTTCAGTTTATGAACAGACTTCCAGAACCATTTGTGTTCATAAACTGAGGTACCACTGTAATAGGCGCAGCCAGCTGCGGCAGGAGGAGGAGGAGGAGGAAAAAAAATAAGACATCCCCTGAAAATAAGCCATAGTGTTTTGTTTTGTTTTTTGAGGAAAAATAAATATAAGACGGTGTCTTATTTTCAGAGAACACGGTAGACACTGCAAACTTCTGTCCATAGGCTGCAGTGCTGAGAGCAAGATTCACACCACTCACCTCTTTCTCCCCGCAGATATTGCTGATGATGGAGCTGGAAGCAGGACTTGAAGATGGCCCCAGAACTCCAACCACCCCTTTGGGAAGGATCTGGCACACTGGGGAAAGTCAGCCAGCAGGCGAGAAAGAGAGAGAGAGAGAGAGAGAGAGAGAGTTACTGGTAACCTCAAGTAAACAAAGCAGGTCAGACTGCAGGCCATTGGCCCGAGGACATCTAGTGAGATTCATGGCTGAATAGCAATCTGAACCTGGCTCTCCCTGTTCCAACATCACTATGCCCCATGGATGCTTGTTTTGTTGAGCTATTTTGAGCACATTCAGGAAAGGTGTTTCTCTATGAGGGAGCATTCGCAGATGCAAACGCCTTCCCCATCTGCAGCCCTGTGATAAGTGAAAAGAAAGATAAACTGTGATGAAAAGGACAATGTGAGCAGACTGTAGCAAAATGGGCATCCAGATGCAGCTAACATAGTTTTCAACGATGGTGGAATGTTGTCCCTAATGAGGCTCACCCTTGTTACATATCTTTAGGCCCCAGGCTTTTTGCATGGATGGATGTTCTCTCTCTCTCTCTCTCTCTCTCTCTCTCTCTCTCTCTCTCTCTCACACACACACACACACACACACACACACACATTGTCTGTTACACTTTTGTAATGGTGTTTTTAATGTATGTATTTGTTTTTTGCTTAAGATACGGTGAATCACAAATTTAGTGCTATTTCCCCCCTAACAAACATGTATTTATGTTCAGTTTTGACCAATGTACACAATTTTACAGGCAATTTCCCCCAACAAATGCAGTTTTGTAAACACTGCTTGGTTGGAGCACTGCATTGCAAAATTCAGATAAGTGCCATTTTTTGAAGGATAGCTGTGATTTGGTTCACATTTTGTTTTGGAAGGTGTGGATTTGATAGATTCAGCTTTTAAATGAAATTTCTCCTCCATCCCTCCTCCTCAACCTCTTTGCCTGCTGTAACAATTTAATTAAGTGAAACTACTGGGCATCATAGTACTTCTCTACCGATTGCTCATAATTGTCCACATCTCTTCAAGTGGGAACAAAGCCAAATTGAAAACAAAAGTAATGAAGTCAGAATAGTTTATACAGGGACCTGGCAGCCTCTGTGTTATTTCAAATCTTTCTAGGAAAAAAAAAACACAACCACACTTATTGCATTCTCAGCATGCATATTGAGAAATCCTTGAAGAAAAGACTACGGTTCTGCGCTGTCAAGAGACCTGGACATTATCATAATGGTTACTTTCAGCCTTTTTATTATATTTAAAAAACCATGAATGCATAATGTAGTGGCTTGAGGATGGTACAGAGAGCCAAGACTCCAGAGAGTTACTCTCAATTTTCCCTATTAAGACATCCGGCCTTCTCTGCCCTTTCTCATAATAGGGATGATGACATCTCTCTAACAGAGAAATCATAGGTGCTGCAGAGGTTTCAGACCAAACCCCTCCTTCGCAAGGACACAACTCCTGAGAGTATGAGGTGGTGCCTTCTTGAGAAGTCACCCAAGAGCTCCCACATCCTTTCCCTTCTCATTCCTTTCTCTCTGTGTATTATATCTCTAGAACAGAGCTTTTCAAATGGTGACATGGGAAACCCTACAAATTCCAGGGTTTCCTCAGGTATCTTTGCACCCTCTGCAAAAATATTTTGACACAATATCAGTGTTGTGTGCAGCACATGTTTAAAGATGGCGCCCCTTTGTTGACTGCTGCACTTTGAATTCAGGTGCCTCACAGGTATTTGTATCTTAACTTAATTGGTGTTGACCTTTAAAGCCCTAAACAGCCTTGGTCCTGAAGGAGCGTCTCCACCCCCATCATTCTGCCCGGACACTGAGATCCAGCGCCAAGGGCCTTCTGGCGGTTCCCTCACTGCGAGAAGCAAAGCTACAGGGAACCAGGCAGAGGGCCTTCTCGGTAGCAGCACCCGCCGTGTGGATGCTTCAATCAGATGTCAAGGAAATAAGCAGCTATCCTAATTTTATAAATAAGAAAATTCCTTCAGTAGCACCTTAAAGACCAACTAAGTTTATATTTTGGTATGAGCTTTCGTGTGCATGCACACTTCTTCAGATACACTAGAAACAGAAGTGTCAGACCCTATATATATACAGAGGGTGGTGGGTGGGAATGGGAGATGGGCTGATGGGAGTGGTAAACCTGTAGATGGGTGTTAATGGCTGCTGATGGCTGCAATTAGTCCTGGGCTGAGGTGCTAAAGAAAGCTTGATCATGCATAATGAGATAAGAATCCGATGTCTCTATTCATCCCAGGTGCTTCCATGGTTTTAAGCTTGGTAATGATTTCCAATTCAGCAACTTCCCTTTCCAGTCTGTTCCTGAAATTTCTCTGTAATAAAACAGCTGCTTTGAGATCTTGTATAGAATGTCCTGGGAGATTGAAGTGTTCTCCTACTGGTTTTTCAGTCTTCTGGTTCCTGATGTCAGATTTATGTCCATTTATCCTTTGGCGTAGGGTTTGGCCTGTTTGTCCAATATAGAGAGCTGAAGGGCACCGTTGGCATTTGATGGCATACACAATGTTAGAAGATGAGCAATTAAATAGTCCTGAGATGGTATGTTGGATGTTGTTGGGGCCAGTAATGATGTTGTCCGGGTGTATGTGGCAGCAAAGTTGGCATCTGGGTTTATTGCAGGCTCTGGTACCAGTGTCCATGTTAAGTCTGGTGGTTGTATTATTGTGGGTGAGGAGTTGTTTAAGATTGGGTGGCTGTCTGTAGGCAATGAAAGGTCTTCCTCCCAGAGCTTGAGAAAGGGAGCTGTCATTGTCCAGGAGAGGCTGTAGATCTCTGATGATGCGTTGTACTGTTTTAACTTGGGAGCTGTATGTGATGACTAGTGGTGTTCTGTTATTTTCTTTTTTGGGTCTGTCTTGCAGCAGGTTCTCCCTAGGTATCAGTCTGGCTCTGTTGATCTGTTGTTTAACTTCATCAGGTGGATATTTTAGTTCTAAAAAGGTTTGCTGTAGATCTCTTAGGTGAGATTCTCTGTCTGTAGAGTTGGAACAGATATGGTTGTAACGTAAGCTCATACCAAAATATAAACTTAGTTGGTCTTTAAGGTGCTACTGAAGGAATTTTCTTATTTTGCTTCGACTCAGACCAACACGGCTACCTACCTGTAACTAATTTTATAAGACATCTGAAGGCGTCCCTGTTTAGGGAAGCTTTTAATATTCAATGCTGTATTGTTTTAAAATTCAATTGGGAGCCACCCAGAGTGGCTGGGGAGACTCAGCCAGATGGGCGGGGTATAAATAATAATAATAATAATAATAATAATAATAATAATAATAATATATTATTATTATTATTATTATTATTATTATTAACAACTAAGCTTTAGATTCAATGCATACTCAAGGGCTTATAAAAACTCATAGGAAGACATGAGCTTTGCAAGCCCCTTTAGGCTTTCTAGGCACAGGTCTGAGCGTCTGTGTCCCCCCCCCCTAACCCCGCCCTATTCAATGGAAAAGCCAGTAACTTGTGTTTTTGAATGAAGGTATTAATATTATAATGTCAACATACCCATGACTAAACAAATAACGTTTCAGTCTCCCTTCCCTGGGGGGTTGTCGGTATGAATCCATGTTATGGGTCGTTGGACCACGATAAAGATTATTATAATATTATAATGTATTTCTGTTTTTAAAGCCCATTACCCTCTATAGAGGGTAATGGGGATTGCAGAAGAGCTTAAAGAAATCTGGGAGGGGGTGGGCTGTACTTCAGGCTGAGTCATGGGGCGTGTAGCTGTATTTGATTGACAGTCTGACCTTAATTAAGCCCAGTTACTTTCATTTCTAGCCCACTCTCAAATAGCCTTTGAATCTCCCGCCCGCCTGCCACTTTCTATAGGCCTTAGCCTGACATTGCTTTGCCTTTCCAGGGGTCGCCTGTATTCAGGGGCCCAGTAGGAATTTTGCCACTTGGCTGATTGGCTGTTGCCATTTGGTTTTTGCCTACTACTTAGCAAATTGTCACAACTTGTTAGGTTGGCCTTTAGGCTTTGGTTAATAAATTGGTTATAGGAGGGGCCTGGCTTTAAATTGCCTACCCCCCTATTTTGTTCCTCATAGAAGTATTCCGTTAAAGGAATCCTGGGGCTCAGGGACTCTAGTCACATTACCGCCAGGCGAGGATAATGGGCCATTACAGAGCTGAGCCTTGGGGAACATTCCAGGGTCGAGGGGAGAGTGTCTGTTGAACAGTACCTCCACTCCCTTGGGGTGTTTACTTGACTTACCTACCCATAGGTAAGTTGGAGCTGGTCCTGTCCCAAATGGGTCAGATGGAATTGGTCCTGACCCAAGCAGGGCAGATGGAATGGTCCTGACCCAACGTGGGTCAGATGGAAATGGTCCTGTCCCTTAGAGAGGACAGATGGATTAACCAAAGCCTAAGCCAACACTCAGAATAAAATTGTATTTCAAATAAAGTTGTGGCCAAAACAATGCCAAAAACCCAAACCTAAAATAATGTGTGAGTTGTGAGTTATTTAGGAGGGATTTCTGGGAGCTTCGTCATGCAAACATGCTGGGACCTCTGTGGAACAAGTGACTAACAAGTCTAATAAAGCATCATCATTCCCAAGATTCCTCCAACCAACCCAGCCCCCCAATCTCCCAACCTCTTTTCCAACACCGTACCCAACTTAAGTGGCAACACATCAAATGCAATAAGAAAGGGAACAAGGGCAATATGACCTCTTGCCATTTCTGCTGCCCCATAACGGCACACTATATGGAAATTAAAAAGTGGGAAAGTCTTGGGGACTCTGGCCAGATGATTTATGAACCTCAGACTGGCTTAAAAAATGAAAATGAACCAAGCTATTTCTACGGTCAATCAGAAGTGAGTCGGCCCATCTCTAATCTTACTCAGCCTTAGAATATGGCTCTATACAAAACTCTGGGTAGGCCTCTTAATCCAGACCTGCAAGAGGTCTTTTCATAGTTCAGTGGGAGAGGGGAGTATGCAAGCTAGGTTCTCCTTAAGGGGGCTGTGCGCAGCTGGCATTACCATAGCTGCCAAGTTATCCCTTATTTTAAGGGATTTCCCCTTATGCTGAATAGGCTTCCTCGCGAGAAAAGGGAAAACTTGGCAGCTATGGGCATTACTGCGCCTGAATATAACACTGTGTTGAAACCGCATGTGTTTTGGTGATGCCATCTTTATTGATCAACGGTTAGGGTCTGTGTTTGTGCATGTACATCTGTGATGGCACCAAAGGTGGCTGACTGCCAACCTCTGCAATCCGGAACAGAGGCGCTGCCTCACGCTGAATCAGACAATTGGCAGGTGGTCTCCAGGGTTTCAGGCAGGGGGTCTCATTTCACTCATACCTGAAGATGCTGGGGATTAATGGAACAATAGGACAATAGAACAATACCCCATCTCTTCCCCACCCTCTTTCTTTCTCCCTTCTCTTCCCCCAACCGTAAGATGTCCGTGACATTAGTGTATCATACTGAACATTAACAAACCGTGAAAAAGACTCTATGAATCGAAAGTGGAGATGCTATATGTACTTTCCCTTGTTTATTTTTGTAACACAAGATAAACTTCAATAAAAAACTACATTTTTTTAAAAAAAGATGCTGAGGATTGAAACTGGGACCTTCTGCATGCAAAACAGATGTTCTACCACTCAACTACGCCTTTTTCTCCACTTCTTATTATTCTGAAGAACACCAATGAAGCACTTGGTTCAGAGTCTACCTGACTATTATTGAAGAAATGTCCATTGCACTTGGTACAGATCTATGATTCTGTGATTTCTGCCACCAGGAAACAGGAGAAGAGCACTTTGAATTTCTTTCTCCATGGGTCTAACCTGACATGCAGAACCTTATTTCAAACCCATTTACCTCCCTGGCATTTCTATTATGCCCCCTTCCAAACTTATTTGGAAAACTTCCACACTTGCCTTCTTTCTTCTTTACAAAGCAGCTGCCTGGCAATTGTCCCCTGCCTTAAATCACTCTTTATAGATAAGAATATAAGCACTTTGCAGGAAGTACCTTCTATTCAAGAAGCCTTCATTGGTCCCTCACAAAAGCTGAGGGCTTCAATTATGCTTCAGAGTATCAAGCACTAAGAAGAAACAATCTGTGTGTGTGTGTAGGTATGTGTGTGTGTGTGTGTGTGTGTGTAGGTATGTGTGTGTGAAGGAGTCAAAAGTCCTCAGTGGGTGGGGATGGTGTTGTGGGGTGTTTTTTTTGTCACACATGTAAAGAGGGAAAGTTAGCTGAATGCTTTGTCACCCTTTGTCTCGCAGGTAGCTGAGGAGAAAAGATGCCAGGAGAAGGGGCTAAGTTGTCATAACAACAGAGCTCTAACAACCTCCACAGGAAAAACGAAAAAGAAAAGTGATTTTTTTTGGGGGGGTGGGGGGTGGGTGTTGAGAGAACAAACTTAGTATTTCAAGGTGAAAACGTCCAGTGGAATTAAGAGCTGGAGTGAAGTGAAGATGGCAATGGATTGGTCCATGTAGAACAGATGTTAGGAACCATGGGCTAGACTGAGCCCACCAAACCTCTAGACTGGAACCACCAAACCTCTAGGAACCATGGGCTAGACTGAGCCCACCAAACCTCTCCATGAGGCCCATGAGGCCATTTTCCCCAAAACATGGCCACCTGCCCATGATTCGATGTGACAGGATTCACTGCCCCTGCAGTAAGCTGGACTGAACTCTTGGTTTGGGTGCATGAGAGGCTTCCCTGAATCCTGCAGAAAGCTGGATTGAACCAAGTCATTCTCTCTCACTTGACACAACTTACAAAGGTTGGAAGGACCACCCACCTGTCATTATGATGCCAGAATACTAATTTCCCTCAGAAGTCGTGTTTTTAAACCCCATTGGAGGTTTTTAAGCAGCGGTTGGGTGGTCATTTGTCATGGATGCTTTAGTTGAGATTCCTGCATTGTAGGGTGTTGGATGAGGCCGAGATGACCCTTGGGATCCCTTCCAGCTCCACAATTCTATTATTTTATGACTCCTCATCCTCATAGTCCTCCCAGCCTTGCATGATTGTCTCCTCAGATACAAGCTTTTTGGTCACTTGTGATCTCCTCTTCTGGGGTGTTTACTAAACCTCTTTGATATTAATATTTAAGCAACTGCCACCTTTTCTACAGACCCTACTGGGTGCCAAGATCAGCAGAAGGGGTGCTCTTGGTACTTCTACCACCCTCAGAGGTTTCAGGTGGTGATGGCCCAGGAGAGGGCCTTCTCTGCAGCAGCCCCTAAATCAAGAAAGTTCCTCCCCACAGAGGTGTATCTGGCATCTTCACTGTACAGCTTTCAGTGAATGCTACAGAGGCACTCTTTATCTGGTCTTTAACTCATAAGAGATATGTGTCTTCAGGGCTCACCCTATTCCTGTGAAGGTAGCCCGTTTTAACCGTTTTAAATTCTGAATTTTAAATTGTTGTAATTTGCCCTGGGATATGCTGGTGAAGGGCTGGCAACAACTTTGATGATGGTGATGATATGACAAAGAACACGCTAAAGGTTCTGGGTGCCTGGGCACACTGCTCAAGATCGATGGCTCATGAACCATGAAGCGGTTAACAATTCATTTCTCAAATCCCATCCTGCTAAGATCCGAATTCTCTAAAGCAGACAACCAGTGTTTCAAATTAAGCAAAGCAAAACAAAACACAGCTGTCACATGCAGTTAGAAGCTCGTTCAGCCTTCCGCTTGCTAAAGAGAACATTAAATGCCTGTCCACGCCAGTATTACAATATCCAGCTGAATTCCTAGATGGAATCAATAGCCCCGGAGAGATCAAACCTCAGAAAAGGATGCCGTAGAGTCAGAAAAGGTTCAGCAAAGGGCAACCCAAATGATCAAGGGGATGGAGTGATGCAGTCTGAGGACAGGTTTAGAGAAAAGGTGAGTAAGGAGTGACGTGATAGAAATCCATACAATTATGCATGGTGGGGAGAAAGTGGATAGAGAAAAGGATGTTGTTTTCTTCTTCTGGAAACTACAGGAAGGGAGAGTTGCTCTTGTGTTCAGCTCCTGCTTGCATGCTTCCCACAGGGATCTGGTTGGCCACTGTGAGAACAGGTTGCTGGACTAGATGGGCCATTGGCCTGATCCAGCTGGCTCCTCTTTTTATGCTTGCAATGGAGTTTCAATGTTTCTATGATCTCTTTTAGCATTGCAGCCCCTTGTCCCCCTGGAAAAGTTGACTCTGGTGCAGTGGGAGAGAATCAAAAGAGCAGATAGAAAGGGGAAATTCAGAGGTTTTCACTGTGGTCCCATAGACAAACATACTGTGGCAAGGGAACAGAGTGAAAGCAACTTAACTTCTTGGTATCCAGCTAGGTAGAATGATGCCTGCACACTTTATATCTGCGCAAGAAAAAGTTAGAGATTTGATGCTGTGCTATCTTTTAAAAAGAAAGAAAAAAAGAAAGAAAGAAAGCTGAAAATTAAGAGAGAAGGTCTAGATAGGCATCGGGAAGAAATTTGATTTTACTCATCCTTTACAGAGAAATCCATACTTTCTGAAACAATACACGAACCAAAACAGAACCCTCCTTTGAGAGCCTCACTTCGCCAATTTTGCAAAATAGTTTTCAAGCCAAGTAATATACTCAAACATAACATACACTAGGGTAACCAGTGCATAAAAATGCATTAATTAGTTAAAAATAGCATGCAAAGATTCAATGCATTGGGGAAAATTGCTTTGAAAAAATGTGTATATTATGCAAAATTGCATGCAGAAATGTGCCTATTGGGAGAATGATGCTCCCATTCTTGCATGGGGGTGAAATCTGCCACATCCCAACAGCCCTGAAAGAAAACTCAGAATTGTCCCCCTCCCCTGCAGAGATGAGCTGGAATACGGTCAGGTGGGCCAAGGGGCCAATCACGACAGGAATGAAGCTAGACTTTATAAGCAGGTTCCTCCCCAAACTCATCACTTGTATCTTCAAAGTGACCTCTTAACCTGTTTTTGCTGTACAACCTTTACTAGTTGCTTGTTTGGGGGCTGAGTAGGAATTTTTGGGTGAGCTCCTGTTTGGCCTTGGGACTCTTCTTCTTTTGCCTAATCTGTACTGTTGGGAGTGGAGTGGGTTTTGATCTGGGCAGGAAAGGACAAGTTAAGAGCTGGCAGGATGAATACCTCAAGAGTTTTTGGGTACCAGGCACTCTTTGGTCAGGCTGCTTTGCATCAGGGGTCTGTAGGGGTAGCAGTTAGCCTTGGCACGTGCACCGGGGTGATAGCCAAACTGGTGGGTGAACCTGCATTTGCCAGGTTCACATAACCAAGGTTTTTGTAGCAAGGAAGAAGAATTCCTTTCAACCCTTTGCTGTGGGGGCCACAGGTGAGGCCTGTAAATATGCCCAGGAGTGGGAAGGAAGGGACCTTGCCTTAGGAAACTTCTCCGCCCACAGTAATCATATTTAATTGGTTTGAAGATCCTCTAGATTTCTCTACCACAGATCATGTTTCCCAAGTCTTCTTAATGAATTTTCATGGCAACTCAAAATGGTGTGGAAATGAACTTAAACCTGGAAAAATGAGAAACAGAGAGAAATGGAAATAGCATTGCCCATGACTAGGTCTGGGCTATCCCTGGGAGGTCTGCTCTGCTGCAGACCTGCCCCCAATATGCTTAAACACACTATTCTCCAAACCACTGCATTTTCACAGATAGCATACAGAGCCCAGAAGGATGTGATGGGCTCCTCTAGCTGTATCTTTATGGTCCAGGAGGACTAAATATGTTGGTATGAGATTATTCCTGTGGAATTCTACCCGGTCCCCATTTCCCCTGTTTTTTAAACAGGTTTTGCAGTAAGATGAGGAGGAGCCCCTCCTCATTCCGCACCATGCTCAATTAGAGATGACAGCTTCTCTTGCTGACTCATATCATCTTCCCCTGCCCTCTGCTGCTCTTCACACGCAGACTAAATGCCTTTTGAGGCCAGTCCAGAGATCACAATTCATCGCACCATGGTAACATCTTTGAGCAGAAACTTGCTCTAACCTCCCTTCCTGCTCTAATACGTCCCGCTAAACCTAGACAGAAGACCAGCTTAAACCCTCTGAAATATTGTCTTCCCTGTTTTAAATTAAAGCCCAAAATCCTCCCATTCATTTGTCCAGGTGCAAAGCCTCCATGTAGGTCCTTATAATGAATGGAGAGAAATTTACAGAAGTGTCACAATGCAAAAGACTGCAGGAGATGGACGAGTGAAGGGGAGGGGAGCAGGGGGAGCTCCTTTCTAGACCTTCTGAGTAAGCCGGCTTACAATTACATAGGCCACATTGCCTTCTATAAAGAGATTTAGGAAGTCAAAGAAACAAGGAAGGCAGGTTTTACCTGTAATTGCAACGAGTGCCCCTCTCAATAACCTTTTCCTTTTCATTTTTCCCACTACTGGATCATTCCAATACACAGCAATTTGCGGTGCTTTTTCTTACAAGAATCAGTCAACATTGTTGCCTTTTGTTTGGTACAGAGACACCATGTCAAGCCACACTTGAACCCGATTAAGAAGTCACTGCATTTGTTCTGGTTTAGAAAGAGATTCAAACCCTGAAAAACCCCTCTTTAAATATAAAAATTATCTCTCCCCACCCCCCTCAAAACCAGCTTTTTGAGCAGGAAAATAAAAGATGAAGAACCAGTTCGGTATTGTATATTTATAGCCTAGTCAATTATAACTCAAAATTGGAAATTTGCAAGGTTCCAATCAGCTTTTAGATTTAATTTTGCGTTATATATATATAACATTGGCCAATTAGCTGGTCAAATAATATTTCAGCATTGCAAGCAATAATTTATTAGAACTTTAATAAATGAAGAGAAAGATTTATTCCAATTACAAATAACTCGGGAGCCTTCTAGAAGATTCCAAATCCCTGTCTCTTGGAGAAGCTTTATAGAGCAGTCATACCCTTCAACATTTCTCTGATGAAAATAGGGTTATTTAATAATAAATAATAATAATAATAATAATAATAATAATAATAATAATAATAATACCCCACCCATCTAACTGGGTTGCCCCAGCCACTCTGGGCAGCTTCCAACATATCTAAAAACATAAAAAATATTAAACATGAAAAAACCCTTCCCTATACAGGGTTGCATGGTTACTTATCTCCTTGGCTCGGGGGTTACGTAACTCCATACCTTCCAACTTTTCTCTAAAGAAAAATAGGGACTTTCTAAGGGAAAGCAGGACATTCTGTGATCAAATCAGAAACCAGGACAGCTTCTGTAAATCTGGGACTGTCCCTGGAAAATAGAGACACTTGGAGGGTTTGGAACAGTGTGTGAAACTACAGAAAAGTCTTTCTGCCCCCCCTCCCTCCCCTGGAGTCAATGGTAGTTCTGAACAGCAGGGCAATTGTGACCCGTTTGTGTTGACTTCATGTTTCTTCCTCTTCCTGTTCAGAGATGTCTAAAGCTATACATGCTATTTAAAAGATGAGAAGTCACGTCATCTGGCTTAATTGGCGAAGGAGGGCAGAGTGCTGCAGACAATGGTGCCTGGTCCTCCATGAGCAGCGTGTGGGTGCATCTGTGTCAATTGCAAGGCTAGAGTGCAATGGGCCTTCCCTTTTACTACTGATATCAGGAGACACCAAGATGCAACAGAAAAATGCCGCTTGATTGATCTTGACATCAGAGAACAGCTGGAAATTTCTGACCGTATTGTAGGGTTGGGAAAGTTTCAGCCAAGGGCAGCCCAAATAATCAAGGGGACGGAGTGACTTTCCTGTGAGGAAAGGTCACAGAATCTGCAACTTTTTAGTTTAGAGAAACAGATGCAGCATCATAGATGTGTATAAGAAAAAATAAGCACGGCAGGGAGAGAGTAAAGAGAGAAAAGTTTTTCTACCTCTCTAATAAGACCAGAACTCATGGACTTTCAATGAAGCTGAATGTTGGGAGATTCAGGACTGATACAAGAATGTACTTTTTCATGCAGCGCATAGTTAAACTATGGAACTCTCTCCCAACAGAGGCAGTAATGGCTACCAATTTGGATGGGTTTAAAAGAGGGTTGGGCAAATTCTCGTGGGAGAAGGCTATCAATGGCTACTAGCCATGATGGTTATGCGCTGCCTCCATGGTCAGAGACAGTAATGCTCTTGAATGCAAGTTGCTGGAAACTGCAGGAAGGGAGTGTGCCCTTGTGTCTAGGTCAGGCATCCCCAAACTTCGGCCCTCCAGATGTTTTGGACTACAATTCCCATCATCCCCGACCACTGGTCCTGTTAGCTAGGGATCATGGGAGTTGTAGGCCAAAACATCTGGAGGGCTGCAGTCTGGGGATTCCTGGTCTAGGTAATGCTTGCCGGTTTCCCACAGGCATCTGCCTGACCACTGTGAGGACAAATGGGCCATTGGCTTGATCCAGCAAATTCTTCTTACGTTGTTAAGCCCACAATCGAATAACAGGCAGTAAATCAAAACAGGCCAAACCCTACACCAAAGGATAAATGGACATAAATCTGACATCAGGAATCACAAGACAGAGAGGCCAGTAGGAGAACACTTCAATCTCCCAGGACATTCTACAGGATCTCAAAGCAGCTGTCTTATTACAAAAGAATTTCAGAAATAGACTTGAAAGAGAAGTTGCTGAATTACGACTTACTGAAAATTATCGAGAGACCTGGTCTGCATAGAAATATTGGATTCTTGTCTCAATACACATCTGCATACTATCCCTTGCTTTTTCCTGTAGGACTAATTGCAGTTGTTAACTGTCGTCAACAGGTTTACCATACCCATTGAGTCAATCACCCATCTCCTGTTTCAGTGTCTCTGAAGAAGTGTGCATGCACATGAAAGCTCATACCTAGAACAAACTTAGTTGGACTCTAAGGTGCTACTGGACCTTTATATTTATTTTTTATTTTATTAATATGTAGTAATTAGCTGATTTGGAGCTCAACCCTCTACTCTAGCTTCTCATAGAGCAGTTCAGAGGAGTTTGAGATACTATCATAATGGTGAGATAAATTCGCACAGTAGGGAAATCTGTGAGATGGAATGGGGCAAAGGGGGTGGGGAGAGAGGATTTTACTGGTTAAGAATTACATCACAATCATTTTATTGTAGAGCAGATGATGTAATGTTTCTTTTCTTCCTTGTCTCCCCCCCCCCTTTCTTTTTCGCTGATGGATCCCTTTCTATATTCATGTATTGTCTTTGAAGATTTAATAAAGGCAAAAAGAGGAGAGGAGGAAAGAAATGGAATAAGCAAAAAAGACAGGAAGAGATGGGGAAAAGGATGAATGTGTATCTCATAGGACCCTCTTTAAAATGCTAATAGTATAGAATACATAATATCATCATTCTAGATGCATGTAATTGTGGAGAGATGAGATTTAGCCAGCTAACAGCGGTACTTAGGAGTAATTCAAAATGCCCGAAACCTGACAATGGTATTAAAGAGATGTTTGAAAGCCTCGCAGCCATAGGTTAAAGTATCTAAATGGCTTCTATTAATATTGTATGCCATAACAAGCAATTGCACAGAGCCAAAGGTGAAAAGGCAGGCAAAACCTGAGCACTAGCAAATCCTTAAATTTATGGAGCCTGTTTCTTAGATGACCTAAAAGCTGGAAGGGGGGGGGAGGCAAGTAGAGGGCGGTCTGGGAATCTTGCTTATATCCAATCCCTCATCTTTGGAGTTCTCTTCTGCTTGGTGAGTGGAAATATTAACACTGCCTCTCCAAAGTCTGGGATGTCACTAAAGGATGTCACTAAAGTACGAAAGGAGCTTTCAGGCATCAGGGACAGACAGGGCAGTCTACCGTAAAAAAAGCTTCTGTTTCCAAACCACTGAATGCCAACTTTGCAGGACTTGACTTCTTGCCTGCAGTTCCCCATGCCGAATGTTACGGTAAGAACTGGTTGAAGTTTTGAATATGAGCTGATTTCAGCATGAGTTGATTCCAAAAGGGGAATTTGGGTCCCGTAAACCATGGCTTTCCACACTCTGTACAATGAACTCTGATGGCAACCTCAATATGTTCTAGTATCCAGGAGCTTAGACAGCTTTCAAAAGGAACCTCTGGACATAGGGTTACTATTTATAGGGTGAGCTAAGAGACAGGTGGGGAACTTTTTGCAAATACCTTTATCAGCTGCCCAATCATCCTATTTGGGCATTTTTTTGGGGGGTGGGACAGGTTGCAAAAAGGGAGTGAGTGAAAGTGTTTGGCTAATCATAATATGGGCAGGAAGCATTGCCCTCCCTGTCTGTTTCCCTTGGCCTAATGACAGTTCATTATGCATTCAGATCCTGCAAGCTTTTTGGCACTGTAGCATCCACACAGTTGGGTAGTCCCTGACTGGCTGGGATCTCTTGGAGAAGGAGAAAGAAGGGCAGGAACTGGAGAGGGAAATGTCAAAGCAGCAGATAAGAGGGGATGCGACAGCTGTCAATAGCCAGCGCAAAAGATACTGTTTGAAGGGGGAGCAATTTGGTCTGCACAAAAGCTCCCCATGTGCCCTTCAAAAAAAGTTGGTGGGCACCTACATTCACTTAATTGCCATAGCTAATAGCTGGTGCTAGAGCCCACTTCTGTGGATTTTTGTCATCCTTGCTTTCTGGATTCACAGCAGGCAGTATTTTATACATATTTCACACCTGACAATGCTAAAAGCTAACTTTAAATAAAGCTGTGCTTTACATGTGCTAAAATCAGATAAATCTCTGTAAACGTGATGAGTCTTTGTGTGGGGATACCAAGAAGAGAATCCTCAGGATTATAAAGCATGAGACGCAAGAGGTATTGCAAACATTCGGTGCCTTTATAATGTGGTGCAAAGTGGTGTTTACAGCGTGTTAATTGATAAATGCAAGCTAATGTATTTTAATACCCTAACCAATGTTCCTGCTCTGGAAGTGCCCCGTGCAGCAAGCCAGGAGCATGATGGAAATTTTACGGTCTTTACTCATGTGTGCTTCATAAATTGAGAGAGGGGCTCAACATCAGGAGCAGAGCCATCCTGCTAGGCCATTATCAAACCCCATTACACACTTTAGGTAATTATCACAGGCCAATGTCTTGAGGGCACTGTCACAGCTAAAGAGACATGCAGTGTTACTAATGTGAGTCCTGATCTTCTTGGAGCCTATACAATCAAGCACAAGGCTTACTATTTGTGAGTAATCCCGTTGGTTCCAATTAGATTGCTTTTGGCAATAAGGATGCAGAGGAACGTCTCTTTCTGAATGTAATGCATAGGAGGGACCATGAACCATAGAACTGTAGAGTTGGAAGGGACCCTGGGGGTCATCTAGTCCAACCCCAATGTTCAATGTCTCATGGGAACAAGACAAGAAAAAAAATTGAGCCGCATTCACACCACACATTCAAAGCACTGTGATACCACTCCAAACAGTCATGGTTTCCCTGCAAAGTATTCCAGCAGCTGTAGTTTAAGGGGCTGAGAGTTGTCAGGAGTCTCCTCACAGAGCTACAATTCACAGAGTGCTTAGCAATCTCTCGCCAAGTAAAACTCTTTTTCCTAGTTCTTTATCGAAGCAGGAACTGAGAGCCAAGGTGGTGGAGTGTTTAAATCTGCCATGAAGCTCCCTGGATGACCCTGGACCGGTCGATACCTTTTAGACTAACCTACCTCGCAGGGTTGTCATGAGAATAAATAGGAAAGAGTGGGGGAGAAAGAACCATGAGTTTGCAAAACAGAAAACCACAGAAACAGCAGTAAGACATCTGCACAAAGGTAGGACCTCTAGTTCAGAAGCTGGCCCTTCCAGTTATTACTACTATTCTTGTTATTACTTCGTAGAAATTGAGCACTGCTCACAAAACCCAGGTCCCAGAGACATACATACTGGTCTCGGCTGTTTCATATTCGCTGTCTCTCAGCAGCTCAAAAATGTCCACCTCCAGTTTGGCTTTCCCCGCCCGCTCTGGAGCTTGATTTATCCGATTCCTGGCCAGGGTGATAGAGAGCCGTTCTCCTCTGCTGCACTCCATCGGGTCGTCCAATATGGCGGCTGCAAAACAAACAAACAAACCATAACAGATGGAAGGTGAGTGGGAAAGGGCACAAAAATGGAGGCTACAAGTAAGTGGATCAGTAACCACACATTTCAAGATGGCAAGGAGGGTTGTTTTTCTTCTTGTTCTGTGGCCTAAATAAGAAGTCTGCTTTCAAGGCAGGGCCTAAATAAATCTAATCTGCCCACTCAAATTGTTGCATTGCAGCAGATGAGAAAATGCTGCGTTTAGCTTGCTTGTAGAAAGTTTTTTGTTTTGTTTTGCTTTTTTTAAAAAACAGAAGGCGTTTAACATCAATCTCAATAATCAACGATGTGCCAGGAAGAAGTCTGCAGTACTGTTTGTCAAGTCTTGTTAATAAAATATGTTGCTCTTAACTATTCAATTTTAGCTAGTGAAGGGGGTCACGAAGAGCCTTTTTGATTCATGAATTATTCTTTTATGCGTGTGCCCTCAAGTCCTCACTTCCTCTGGCACTGATAAGGACTAAGATGCCCTATGGTGGAATGGGACAAGCAAAGGGGTCTGTCACTACACCGTCTGAGGTTTCTGGGGGCACAGCAGCTGAAAAGTGCCTAGGGAAAGTGGGGGTGAGGAAGAAGCAGGAAAGGAGGGGGCAGTAGCCTGAGAAGAAAGCAAGGGGCTAGGAATGAAGCCTTGGACAAGAAGGCTCAGAGGAATGTGAGCAAAATGGAGACCCTTGATCATCTTGGTTGCCCTCCTCTGAACACATTCCAGCTTGTCAACATCCTTCTTAAACTATGGTGCCCAGAATTGCACACTGTATTCCTAGTGTGGTCTGACCAAGGCAGAATAGAGTCGTACTATTACTTCCCTTGATCTGGACACTATACTTCTGTTGAGGCATCCTAGAACAGCATTAGCTTTTGCTTGCTTCTGTATCACACTGTTGACTCATGTTAAACTTGTGGAAGGAAGAATTATTTGGATAAGGGACTACAGTGGTACAGGAACCAGCGCCGTCTTAAGTGCCCCTGTCGCCATGGTGCGCCGGATCTCTCCGGCGCCCTTCCGCCCCGTTTCCCAGTGCAGTGGGTGGGTGGGCGCAGCGTTGCTGCGCGGCGGGCAGGCACAGCGCGATCTCTCCGGTGCCGTACCGCCCCGTTTCCCAATGCGGTGGGCAGGTGGGCGCCGCGCACAGCTGCGCAGCGGACCGGCGGACCGGCCGGCCAGCGGGCGGGCGCAGCTCGCGGCGCCCTCCTGGCGGGCCGGCGCCATGGTGCCCTGCGCCACCGGGGGTCTACGACGAGCCGGCCCTGACAGGAACACAGGAAGCTGCTTTATTCAGTCATACCAATGATTCCATCTAGCTTCAACTGGCAATGGGACTCCAAGATTTCAGAGAGGAGAGATGACAGGAGATGCTGGGAACTGAACCTGGGACCTATTGAATGAAAAGCAGGTGTACTACCCATAGGGCTACAATCAGCCACTAGCCATAGCAATAAGATAAAATATACTGAAGATAGAGGTAAAAGCTTAGTTATATGAAATACATTCTGGAGGTTTACATCAATCAATAATAGATCTTATTTTAATTGTCCCTACTAAAAAAAATGCAGTTTTTGCTGTCACCTGATTAGCTTGATCTGCTAGAACAGGCATCCCCAAACTGCGGCCCTCCAGATGTTTTGGTCTACAGCTCCCATGATCCCTAGCTAATAGGACCAGTGGTCGGGGAAGATGGGAATTGTAGTCCAAAACATCTGGAGGGCCGAAGTTTGGGGGTGCCTGTGCTAGAAGGACAAAGTAGCAATGGTTGAGCAACCCGGTATGGATAGTAATAGAGGGGTAATAACCTCACTCCTCAAATCTTTATAAAGAGTGCAAGCTAGAAGCACATGAACCACTGACTCAATACTGCCATCTTCACATGGACATTACCATTTTTCCGGCAGAATTTTTTGAAATCGACTCTCAAGTACAGCTGAAGGCAGGATATTTAATCTTGTGCAAGTGAAAGCGTGTCTGTATTTTGGAATAGTTAAATTTTGCAAAGAGAGTGCCAACGTGTCAAAAAGACTAGATGGAAAATCATTCCATGGACAAAATTTCTTCATCACGGCCAAATTATTCTTTAGTTCAAGATCATATAGAGTCTGTCTAATTAAATTATTTGCTTTACTGAAGTCCAGTGTTAATAACTGTTGTGGTGATAAACCAGAAAAGTAAAACTTTTGGTTGACAGTTTTAGTCCAAGTGCTCTCATGGTAATCTTGCGATACTAAGGGTAGTAGACCGGTGGGGTTTAAATTTAGCCGAAGCCAATAATTAAATGCCCTACACCAAATCTGTAATTCAACAGAGGGGAGATTAGCCTCCAAGCGCAATGAAGCATTTGGAACACAGGATGGAACAGAAAAAAAATTGCCTTAGGAACTTAAGACTGAACAGCTTCTGTAGATCCAAGGTGAGCACTTGTCCAAATCTGAGCCGGTAGGTTCTAGGGGTTTAGCTTTCACACTTCAAGTGCTGATGGGATATGACTGGCACCTTTCGTATGGAAAAATCGTGTCAGAATTTTGGCACTTTGAGACTATTTTTCCTTTGCATATTTTTGATGTGCTCCACATGACCCTGTTGACTGAAAAATAAGGCCGAGTTATTTAAAGACTTTAACTTGTATGGGCCCTATAGTTTTTTTGAAAACACCATGACTTTAGTCTGAAACTGACCACTTGCCCCTCTTGCCTCTACCTCTGGATCCCTCCAAAGTTTGCAAAGAGGGCTTGGGCTCCTCCTTTGGGACTATCTGTCCCATTGCTCAGCAGTGTGCAGGACTCTCCTTGATTGGGGTGTCAGAGGGGGACAAGAGCCACCAGGACTGGGGCTATCCTGCTTCTGGGTAGCAAGAACAACCTCTGACTCCTCTCAGCCCGAGTCTGCATTCACACTGTGACTCTCAGCCTCTAACCCTCTCCTGAAAGGCCCTCTTTCTCCTGACCAACCCCTTGATTGCTCAGACCTCTTGCTTCTAGCACCTCCTAGCTCGTCCCTTCTGCAGACTGCTCTTCAGTGTCCCACCACCAGGATCCGGGATCGTCTTCACACATCGTCTTCTGCGTTCTCCCTGGAGAGCTCTTGGGTGGGCAGCTCCCACCACTCTTCCTCATCCAGCTAGTCCCTGACAGTCCATCTAGTTCAGTATCACCGGCACTGACTGGCAGCAGCTCTCGACGGCTTCAGAGAGGAATACACACACACACACACAGCCCAACCTGGAGATGCCAGGGATTGAACCTTGGGCTATCTGCATGCAAAGCATGCACTCTGTCACTGAGCTATGGTCCTTCCTCATGAATTTGAAACCATCAGTTAGATACAGGAGGCTTTTCACACCCACCCTGCCACACAGAAACACCATTCCCTGCAGAGTGCAGCTTCTGAAGTCTGTGAATATCACAGCCATTACAGGAAAGGACGGTCGCCTGCATCTTGCTCACTCAGCAGGTGCCTTTGCTTTGGGCCCATCTGACTCTGTGAGACAGAACCTGCAAGAAGCTACCCCTTCCCAATTCATTCATTCATTCATTCATTCATTCACTAGTCTCATATACTTAGAAGTGTAGGGAAGAGGTAATGAACTCCTGTCCTCAGACCTGTTCCCACCACTTTAAAAATCTTAGAGAATGAAGAATCATCTGAAAGGACTTTAGGCATTGCTTATTATTATTTAGTACTTATACCCTACCCACCTGGCCGGGCCTCCCCAGCCACTCTGAGCAGCTTCCAACAGTATATTAAAAACACAATAAGACATCAAACATTAAAAACTTCCCTAAACTTCCCTAAACAGGGCTGCCTTAAGATGTATTCTAAAAGTCAGATACTTGTTTATTCCCTTGACATCTGGTGGGAGGGTGTTCCACAGGGCGGGAGCCACTACCAAGAAGGCCCTCTGCCTGGTTCCCGGTAACCTCACTTCTCTCCGTGCGGGAAGTGCCAGAAGGCCCTCAGAGCTGGATCCGAGTGTCTGGGCAGAGCAATGTCGGCCCAATATTAAGCCCACATCAGCATGATACATTTAAAGCAGGATCATGCCATATTAGACAGTCATGGGTTTTCCCCAAAGAATCCTGGGAATTGTAGTTTGTTAAGGGTGCAGAGCATTGTTAGGAAACCCCATTCCCCTCCCAGAGCTACAGCTCCCAGATTTTGCTGGGATGCAGGATTGATTGTTAAACCACTCTGTGAATTGTAGCTCTTTGAGGAGGCAGAGGGATTCCCTAACAATGCTCAGCACCCTTAACAAATGACGCTTCCTGGGATCTTGGGAGGGGAGCGAACCTGCTTTAAATGTATAGTTGAAGTTGGAGCCCAAGTGAATGAAGAGAAGGTCCTAGAGTTCTACTCTGGGAGAGCATGGATAAATCAAGCAACCGGCATGCCTGTTTTTATACCAGATTGTAGAGGTTTTTTCAATGCGATGCAAAAATAATCTCAGCATAGTTGTCATGAAGCTTCCACTAAGTGACTTTAAAAAAAAATATTGAATGGTTTGAACTTTTCTGCAGAAACAAACAACCAGAGGAGCAGGGTGTTTTTTTGTCCCTTACAGATTTTGACTGAAAGTATCCTTATAGAACAGAGCAGGAAGGTGGGCAGAGTTAAGTGGTTCATGTAGGTGGGTGGGCCCAGTGGTAGTGCTTTGAATTCTTTTATCATTTTCGCAGGAAAGCCTCCGCTGGCCCCTGGTTACAGCCACCAAGCTCTGCTTAATCGCTGTAGCTTAAAAGGTAAAAAAGAACACCCAACCCTAAAGTGCCAGGACTCCAATGAAGGAATAAACACAATGGGGAAAGAGGAGCTGGTGGTGTAAAATAGCATCCTTTCCCTTGCAAGTACACACATATCTCCCATTAAATTTAACAGGACTGGCATGGACGAATTGAGAGACGGCGAGATAAATTAGACAGATAATACACGCTCTGTTTCCTGAGCCGCTATTCATCCACATCCATTCTTTGAAACCCGGCACCAACATCACAGAACGCTAGCTCCTGGGCCACCGGCGTGCTTGCAAAGCTTTTCAAGGCAGCACAAGAATGCACAGCTATCTACTAATGAGGAAAAAAAAAACCTCAAACCCATTCTAATACATATGCACACAATTCCTGGGCATGCCATGTAATTTTTGAAAAATGCAGAGGAAATTTGCTGTCTCTGCCAGGACTTTTAAAGACTAAATTTCATGCTGCGTGACTTTGCAAAGTGCCCTAGGGAAGGGTTGTTTTGCAGAAGAGAAATTGGGCCGGGGGCAGGCGGCGACAATGCTTAACCCATTTGTTGTAGCCTCTCCCTCCCCAATGGTGTTTTTTAAGCCTGTGCTTGTGTGGGTTAAACTTGGATCTTGTAACATTAAGGGGTGAATCAAAGCAGTACTGCACACTACCCAAATATTTCCCATTACACTGTTCATTTCTCCTAGGTTTTCGTCATTTGCATGTGTAATGTGTATCACCAAATCCTTGCTCCTCCAAGAATGGTTTTTGCCACCCTTTTGCTCTTCCAAAGTAGCATTTAGAGAGTTGCACCTGGTAACACTAATAGGGGTTAAAAGCAACTGAGAAAAGGTGGAGGAGTCTCAGGAAAAGTTTGACTGGCGTTCTTTTTGTGGGTATTTTCTGCAACATGCCACTGATGCAATCATAATAGTGGGCACGCCGCAGGTCTGGTCTTCCTGTTATATACCTGCTGGGATTGGCAAGGCATATGACCCTCACCTGAATCTCACAGCTCTCCTAACGAGTGCTTTGGTCTGCCCACCAGATATCAGGCACTCTACTGTTCAAATTAGGCCCCAGTGTTTTTGTTACAATCCCCTTCTCAACTAAGTAATCAATTTTAATCTAGAATTTAAATTCTCAAAACTTTATTATTTGTTAATTCTAGCAAGTAAACTACTGCTCTCAATTCATTACAAACAGTATTTCTACCTGCAACACACTTGAGCAAACCTGCTCCTCTTCCTTTCACAGGTATTTTGTTGTTATTTGCAATTGTAGTTGCCTCTGATTGGTTACCATTTAACTCTTGGGGGAAATAATTAGCATCACATGTCATGTGCATGGAAGTTGCCGAACCAATTAACCAACAAGAAGGATTACTGTTAATAGCACCAGTTTTCCTATAACTTGGTATTCCTGGATAGTTTTGATGAATTACAAAAGCATTTTAGTTTGCTTTCTGTTGCCACCCTGGAACTTTTATTTGCAATTTTCTTTTGGGTTTGCAATTTTGGGAGAGGGGAGACTGCTCACTGGGGAGTGGGACGGCTGGCAAGGCCCCTTAGATTTAGAGGCCCTAGGATTCAGCCTACTTAGCCTATACATAAATCCGGCACTGTTTTGAACTGCTAGGTTGGAAGGAGCTGGGACCGAACAACGGGAGCTTACCCTGTTGCGGGGATTCGAACCGCCAACCTTCCGATCGGCAAGCCCTAGGCTCAGTGGTTTAGACCACAGTACCACCCGCGTCACAGACTCTACCACAATTGGGTTTTATCCAATGCTAGCCCTACTCAGAGTAGACCCACTGGAGTTAATTAACACAGTGAACGTTGGTTCATTAATTTGAACAAGTCTACTCTGAGCAGAACCTAGCTGGATACAAACCACATGATAGCACAGGCTTTGGATGCCAGAGGCACCTGGTTGAATCCTTGGCATCTCCATTAAAAGAATCTCAGGGCGGGGAAGCCCACTTTGCCTGAGAAGCATCTGGAGATCCACTGTCTATGGTGTGGGCAACCCTGAGCCAGAGAGCCTCATTCAGCATAAAGCAACTTCGTATGTTCATAAGGTCTGTCACAGCCATGTAGAAAAATGATCAGTGGGCTCATGATTGGATTAGGGAAGGCAGCCTTTTTGGACAGCTTCTGAAAAGCTGCCATCTGCTTTGGACAGAGTGCCCAGAATCAAAGAGATAGATTGAAGAGGAGAGGCAGGGGGTGCTAAGATTTCCAGTCAGTCCTATCCAACCCCCCCCCCCACCGGAATGAAGGTTAAGAAAGGAGGCCCTTTAGCTATTAAATCAATTGCTGCATTAAGTTCTGGGCATGAAAAACGTTTGTATTTCCAGTGGCTAAAATAGAATAGGGGGAAAGGCTGTAGCTCAGTGGTAGAGCATCTGCTTTGCATGCAGAAGGTCCCAGGTTCAATCCCCAGACTTCCTTTTCTTCCTCCTGATCACCCCTGCTTCTGTTCCCCTTCCCATTCTTTATTGCCATGCTTGTGTCATTTTCTGGATTGCAAGTCCCTTGGGGCAGGGGACCAGTCCTCTAATTATTTTTATAGGGTCAGTTTGAATCAATTTGTAATAAATAGTAATAACATTTCATAGGCTGCCACATGAAATGGATGACATTAAAGGAAATTTTACAGAGATTAGACCTATTGAAATGAATGGACATAACTTAGGGCTTGTCCACACTTGTCCCACCACTTTCCCACAAGAAAGCCTGCTCTTTACTGCTGAATTGGAACAAACGTCAGTTGGGTTATCCATGGATTGATGTTTGCTCAAATTTAGCAGTAAATAGCGGCGATTTATCCAGAAAAGTGATGGGCAAATGGAAACCAGCTCATACCCATGTTCTGTAGGCACGGGACAAAGTGTGGACAAGTCCTCAGTCACGCAGATTAATGAAAGTGGTTCTACTCTAAGTAAAATTTAGCTGAATTCCTCCTAATATATTTTTTGAGTGAGCCATCCATTCAACTAGCAGTCATAAACTGTGCAGTAATTTAGAGGAATCTGGTGGTTATTATCAAGCTTCGCTACTCAAAAGTACACAAAACGCTGGACAATAAAGTCAAACAAACAAAACCAATGATCCAAAAACAAAAGGAAACCTATCATGGTGGAGGCGGTGGCAGCAAAAACAACAACTTAGCTCGACAACCCCAGGTAAAATTCTCTCTTTTACCAGCTGCTTTTAAATTAAGTGACGAAAAGACTGTGGTGGTGGTGGTGGTTATTTACTATTTTTACACAGTGTCACCATCAATGCTTTACAAGGAGGACAGCCTAAACTTTGGCATGGGAAAGATAACAGTAGAAAGGAAGGGAAATGCAAACAGGAAGAAATCAGGAAGCCTATGCATTAGTTTCAGTGGTGTGTGCTTATGGCTTGTTACTCTTGGCCAACGATGTTCTCCTCAAGATGTCTTGGGCTATAATATCCACCAGTTCCAGACATCTGGAGCACAGCAGGTTGGCAAAGGTTGCTGTGGGATATGAGGTGTAAGAGGGTCTGCCAAAGCCTCCATGGGATGAAGGATAATGTAATACAGGGTTTCCTGGGCAGGGGACTCCAGAGAGCTGGTGCAACTGACAAGACGTCCCTGTTCTGAGCCACACCTTCAAAAAGAAGCATGCGAGAGATGCTGGCTCTTCAAGTATCACAGGACCCAGGCCATTGTGAGGCAGTGGCTAGAGTGCTGGCCCTGGACCTGGGAGACCAGGGTTCAAATCCCCACTCAGCCACGGAGCCCACTAGATGTCACCTTGTGCCAGTCACTCACTCTCGGCCAAGCCTACCTCACAAGGTTGCTGTGAGGATAAAATGGGGAGGGGGAAAGTGCATATGCTACTTTGAGCTCTTTGGTAGAAAAGGTGGGATATAAATGCAATGATTTTTTAAAAAAATACATTTAGGGATTTATAGTGATGCATGGACCAACTCACAGATACTTCTGGATCAGACACATTATTCACTACTGAACACAATGATTACAGTGGCACCTTGGTTCACAAACGCCTTGGTACTCAAACACTGCAAACACGGAAGTAAGTGTTCCAGTTTGTGAACTATTTTCGGAAGCCGAACATGCTCCATTTTGGGTGTTACGCTTCCAATTTGAGTGCCACGCTTCCGTTTTGAGTGTTACACTGAGGTCTGTCTGTTTTTGCTATTTCTTTTGCCTTTTTGTTTTTGTGGCTTTTTTGTTTTGTTTTTTTGACTGTGGAACCCAGTTCAGCTACTGATTGATTGATTGGTTGATTGTGTGACTGCAGTACATTGTTTATTGCTTTCATTGTATGGATCAATGGTCTCATTAGATATTCACGTTAAATTGCTGTTTTAGGGGTTGTTTTAAAAAGTCTGGAATGGATTAATCTATTTTCCATTACTTTCTATGGGAAAGTGCGCCTTGGTTTTGGAACATTTTGGTTTCGGAACAGACTTCTGGAACGGATTAATTTTGCGAACCATGGTACCACAGTACTTCAGTATGCCTCCGAATGACAGTTCATAGCTGTCAAGTTCTCCCTTTTTAAAAAAAGGGAAATTCCCTTATGCTGAATAGGCTTCCTCGCGAGAAAAGGGAAAACCTGACAGCTATGTGCCATTTGCTGGGAATCACAAGTGCTCAGGTCCTGACTTGTAAGTTTCTCGTGGGCATCTGGTTGGCCACTGTGAGAACAGAAAGTGGAAACAGATGAGCCACTGGCCTGATCCAGAAGCCAGGCTCTTCTTTATGTTCTAACTTCCTCAACTAGCAGAGAGGACCACAGCAATGCAGAATTCCTTTGGAGAAACAGGCCAGGTAAATTCCCAGCCTGCTTTGACTTTCTCTTTTAATGAGTGTTTAAATCTGACCAGAAGCAGCTAAGGAAGCATATGGAAGGGCTTCTCCATCCAGATGCCTTGGCAGGCATCCTCCATCCTGGAGGCAAACCCGTCTTTTTTCTGCTCTGTTTGCACACAAGTGCTATCATTAAGTGCAAAGCACGTGCGGTTAATCTTTGGCTCCTTACGAAATTGAGAAAAGGTTGAGCTTGCCTCTAAGGCCATGAGTGTAGATCTCTGGATTTTAAGAAGTTAACAAGCATGGAGACTACATTTAATAAGAAAATGAAGGAAGGTGTGTGGGGCAGGGAGGAAGGCCAGGTACAGTTGGAACCTTTTTATGGATGCAAGTTCTGTACAGTTAACAGACACAGAAGGCAACTGTCGAAGCTTCTCCAGGCATAGAGATAAAGCGGTGAGAAGAGGCTTGCCTCTTGCTGTTAAAGGCACAGAGCCTCTGTCTGTATAACAAAAAAGGTAGCAATGTAGCAGGGGCGTAGGAAGGGAGGGGTGATGGGGGCGCTCCGCCCTGGGCAGCACGACCCCGAGGGCGCCATGGCGGCTGCTCCCCGCCCGCGCTGGGTGCCCCGCCCCCGCAAGTGGCGGTCCCCGCCGCCAGAATGCGCACCACGCCCCCAGAACATGTACCACGCCCCTAAGGGCGGTGCGCCACACCCCCAGAACACACATCAGTCCCGCCATGCCTGCACTCTGCCCCTGGTGCCGGAGTATGAATTTCGCCACTGCAATGTAGTGACCACCCAGTACCAGGAATACCGCGTATTTTTCCCAGGCCTGTTCTCGTGACTTGAACTGCAGCCAAACACACTAAGTGACACCGCATTAGGGCCCCACAGGCATCATGGGATATTAAAATGGCTGTTGTGCCCATCCGTCTAATGGGACTAGGTGGGTCACTGGCCTGATCCAGCAGGCTCTTCCTCTGTTTGTTTGAGACTCCTCAGCAGAGAAATTGTTATGAAGGCAAAGGTCAGGTAAGCTGAAGGTAAAAAGTTTGGAAACTTGGCAAGGCACTCCCAGTCCTACCTAGTAGATAGCAACCACATCTGCATAAAATAACTCCCTCATTACCTATTTTCTAATTATGCAGAAACCCAATTCCCTGAAGATTTATTCTGTAATTTGTGCCATTAATATTTCTTTTACATATCCACAGGATTATTGTGAGGGTAGTTAGTTTTTACCAAATATTAATCCAGCCAGTGAATCAGAGTGGGTAATGAGATTGAACTGAGCTGTATTTATCATTATCACTGGCAGACTAAAAGGGTAATTTAATGTTTTAAAAGGTTGATTTTGAAAACTTTACGTCTGGGGAATACTTTGCCAAAACTGGCATAATAACAGCATAATTAAGAAGCGAATATAATCTTTATTTAAATTCACTTTCATCTATTCTTGTCAGTAAAGTATGGAGACATGCATTAAATAAGTCTTTAATCCTTCCAAATTTGCAGGAAAACCTTTGAACTGTGTTAGCCACAAAATGGCTCTGTGGGCTCGATTGTCCTATTTTCTTTAAATTCCTTAATTTCCTTGGTTTCCCTCTGTTATGGGCATGTGAAGTTGGTGTCAGGAGGCTGTGATGGGTGACTTTAAAAGAGAATTGAAAAAATTCATGGAGGATAAGGCTCCCAGTGGCTACAAGTCATGATGGCTATGCTCTGCCTCCATGATTAGAGGTATGAGTGCTTCTGAGGACCAGTTGCTAGAAACTGTGTTTGTGTCCTGCTCAGAACTATCACTACTCAGTTTGGGGGCACAGCCAACATATCCAAACCTCCAGATAATCCCATCCAGCAGTTTCATGTAGATGTTAAACAACATAGGGGAAAGGATTCAGCCCTGTGGAACCCCACATTGAAGGTTCCATGGGGCTGAAAAGCATTCCCCAAGCAACACTCTCTGGGAATGACCATCCTAACTGCCTGTGCTGTGTGCCCCTTACCCGATCTGACCCTCTTCCCATGCCATACCTCCCCCTACCCAGAACCACTGTAATTGGGTCTCTCCCACTCCTCTCGTTCCAGGCATATTCTACAAAATGTCCTTACAACTCAGTTAAAACACTAAGAAAACAATTTAAAATGATATAAAAAAGCAATTTAAAAGAAGAAGCCATCTCTGCTGAGCGGGAGCAGTCCTTTATAAACCTGTCAGGCCCTGCCCTGGGCCAGGTGGAGAGAGGCAGGAGCAGGGCCCTCAGGCTCTCAGCAGGGTGGTCATTCCCAGTGGAAGGTGTCCCATTTTCATTAAATCCCTTAAGAAATGAATGAACAAACAAACAAAAGCAGTTCTTGTCTTTTATAAAGACATAGGCATCGATGTCGTGGTCATGTGTTTCATCTGGGGACATTAGAATCAACTACTGTAATCTATTTGCAACAGACTATCTGCCTACTATCAAAGGCTACATTGACTTCAAAAGGCAATTTTCTTCTTCTGAATACCAAACTTGTAATGATTTGGTGTGTGTGTTGGGGGGGGTAGTGTTGCTCTTTTGTATTTTTCTTGAAACTGCAGATAGACTTACTGAAACCAATTTGGAAAACTGTTCCTCATGGGCAAACGGGTGTATGACAGGTTTATTTAACAGAAACCAAGTTTCCGAAACCATTTAGGAAATCCTACAGGTTTGACAACAGAAAACGAGACCTCTATATTCAATCTCTCAGACATAATAAAATAGTCGCTTTTCTTATATTTATAACACAAACATGCTGGCAGCACCAATATGATTGCTAAGTTTGTATTGTACATCAATTCATAATTCATGTTCTAAGCACAGTCAGACTTTAAGCAGCGAATGGCGACGACTGCATATGGTCTCTGAACTGCCACACCATCACTGGGTTTCTCTGACTTTGCTAGGTCAAACTTAATATAAATGTTTAAACTGCTGTCTACGGATACCTCTTATATATCACTGGGATACATTATTTTGAAGGATAATTTTGGAAGGCTCCCCATTTCTCTCAAAGGCATCACTGAGACCAAGGAGAAGGAGGAGACTGACAGCTAGTGTCACTCTCTTGGAGAGGTTGTAGACAGCCAAGTAAGCAGTTGGGAGGGAGTGGAAACAGAGCTTGGCTGGGCAGTGCCCCATTTGTCCTACATGATTGGCCTCAACTAGCTGATAAGGATGAACCATACCTAATAATAATAATAATAATAATAATAATAATAATAATTTATTATTTATACCCCGCCCATCTGGCTGGGTTCCCCCAGCCACTCTGGGCGGCTTTCAACAAAATATTAAAATACAGAAATCCATCAAACATTAAAAGCTTCCCTAAACAGGGCTGCCTTGAGATGCCTTCTAAAGGTCTGGTAATTGTTGTTCTCTTTGACCTCTGGTGGGAGGGCATTCCACAGGGTGGGTGCCACTACCGAGAAGGCCCTCTGTCTGGTTCCCTGTAACTTGGCTTCTCATAGTGAGGGAACCGCCAGAAGGCCCTCGGTGCTGAAGGCCCTCAGTGTCCGGGCAGAATGATGGGGGTGGAGAGGCTCCTTCAGGTATACTGGACCGAGGCCGTTTAGGGTTTTAAAGGTCAGCACCAACACTTTGAATTGTGCTCGGAAACGTACTGGGAGCCAATGTAGGTCTTTCAGGACCGGTGTTATGTGGTGTCGGCGGCCGCTCCCAGTCACCACAAACGGGGAGCTGACAGCATGGACGAGTTGAGCAACATGTTGCATTCGCAGCTGATGGTTCCAGACAACTCAAGCAAGGGAAGGAATCAAAGACTAAACTGATACAGCATAGGTATCAAATCTCTGCTCAGGAAACCATCTCCTGGCCCCCATATATACAGCTCCAAAATTTTTCTCCCTTCCCCATTATTCAGCGATGGCTACAATTTGAACATTCAGCCATGAGCCTGCTGGGCTTCTCTTACTCCCTCAAGTTGATCTGGCCAACTGAAATCTAATCAGAATATTTAACACATTTGGAGATAGATAGATAGATAGATAGATAGATAGATAGATGCAATTTGTCTTTTCTTTGGTAGTTCAGCTGGGCTAAAGATGTTTGCAAGGTTTGCGTCTTGTTGGGTTTGTTTGTGTGTAAATTCCCCCTCTGCTGGAGACAGTCTCAACCCTTCAGGCTGTCAATTCAGTAAACTGTGAGGAATTTGCAAAGTCCCTCATTATGGGGCTGTCAAGTGGAGCTCCAGTGGAGAGGCAGGAGGGTTTCTGTTTCTGTTGCTGTGATGGACCCTGCTGCCGGTGGATTTAAAAATACACACTAGTACTCTAGAAAGAAAGGAGAGGGGGAAAGTTGCACTGAAGAGAGAGAGAGAGAGAGCAAGCGAGCGAGCACAGGATTACTTAAATTTTAACCTCTCTCCTGAACAGACAAAGGGGCTTGATAATGTTTAGCTGATCATGCCATTCTGACTCTTATTGCTTTTGGACAGGGCCTGAGAGCTGCATTTAAATTGACTCTTTTTCCCCTCTCTATTTTTTAAGAAACAGAGCGAGAATGAATTCAGGTGAAGAAGGAGGGGTGAGGGTAGGTAGGAAGAGGAAAGGCAAAATAGCCTGGAGCTCTGCAATTCCACTCCTTAATAATAGGGTCTATTTTTCCTTCTCTTAATCATTGTTTTGTGTGTATCAAGCACATATAAAAATATGTAATAATCAGCTTCTTCAAAATTGCCTTGGAGGGAAGACAATAAGGTATTGGCTCTATTTTTATGTCCAGGGACATTATTGAAGGATGCTGGGCTACAGAGGAGGTTTGTTAATGCTCAAAATGTCATTTCCCTGCCAAAAGCTTATCTCTCGGTCCAGGTAAAAATGGTCCTATTTGGTACACCCAAGGAAGTGAGTTGCCAGGTTACTGTCTGCTGCTCCCTCCTTTTGTGATCTCAGGTATAACGGCTCTCTCCTTGCAAGAACTACAGAAGTGCAGCTATCTTTCTCCCAGAAGCTCAAAACACCTGCCACAACCGTGTGACATTCATGGGCCACCAGATCTTGAAGGAGGGGGTGGTTTGATTTTGCACAATAAAAAGGGGTGAGGTTTTTTTTAGAGGCAGTCAAGAGGAGAGCAGGAGAGTGCCTTGTCTGACTTGACTGAACAAACAAAGTAAGAGAGGGGGCAAAGAGGACCTTCGTGTTGCAAAGAGAGGAAGACAGTCCGGCTGTCATTCCGAAGCTGGGTGTCTGGAGGATGCTGTCTCTTTTGCCTTTGCTTCACATGCACAAACTCCTCTTTCAGCTGAGTTCATCATTTGCCATCGGGACTGCAAACCTTGTCACCAGATGGCAGTTAATGCCTTTGTAATGAAAACCCCTGGCTGGGTGGGTGGGTGGCGGCGGAGGCTGATGGGGAGACAGGCATAGCAGGGAGTGTGATCTCTTCAATCAAAAGTAAAGGCATAGCAGTAGCTGCAGATAGTAGAGCTTCCAGCTTTTCACCTAGCAACAGCACCCAGAAAGATGCTGGAAAGGGACAAGAGCTGTCTGCATGCACATGCTGCCTTTGACTTCCCAAAGGGGCTAAAAACCACAGGGAAAGAAAAGCATCAGAGTGATCAAAGACTGCCGTGGGGACTTTAGAAGAACAGGCAAGCAGGGGACATCTTGACCGTTGATAATAATGTCACAGTGACCATAGCTCCAGGCTCAGAAATACAAGTCCAAGGGGCTCCTAACAGTTCTTTTCTGAATTCTTCTCTGAATTAGATTTCAACCTGAGTCAGAGAAGAATTCCCATCCCATCCCCGCATTGCTCCTTCAAAAGCTCTCACCTGCCTTCTCTCCTAGCCCAGTTGTGGAAAGGCTGTGGAAAGTGGTGGCAAGCCATAGCCAGTAACAGGAAGGTAGGAAGGTAGGTCTCATCTCCTCACCTGCAAATAGCCCATGGGAAAGCCCATGGGAAGCCCCCGAAGGGTTACTTCAATGTCAGTAGAGGCATGGGGTGGAAGCAAGAGGGATTGGAGGCTCACAAGGATGGTGGAGGGGAGGGAGAGGGTTCCAATTCATATTGTCCTGGAAATAAGCTGGGTCATTTCTCTATTATTTGGACTCAGGTTAAGCCTAAGGACATAAGAAGAGTCTGCTGGATCAGGCCCATGGACTATCTGGTTGAGTATCCTGTTCTCACATTGGCCAACAAGATGGCTGTGGGAAACCAGCCAGCATGACTCAAGCACAAGAAATTAGTTCTGGGGGAAATCTGATCTGAGCAGGCAAAAGTCACCAACTAATTGGCCCTGGCAGACCACTCATAAACTGTGGGAACCTGGTGGGTTAAGAATACAGTAAGCTGCCCTCCAAACTCCTCCTTTTGTCAGAGGGTCATGAGTGGCACCTAATGCGAACTCTAGCTACACCATTTAACACCCCATGTGCTACTTTAGAAAACAACTGCTAGCATGACCTTTCCCTGTAATTGTTGAGCGTTCCCTGTAATTGCTATGCATTTGCTTGTTTTGCACAGAACTATAACTTCACTTGATTAGATGAAAACAAACCACCAGAAGCACAGCATTTCTTGTGACTCTGTTCTGATTTCAACATGTGGTCAGATATTTACAAGAAATCAGCTGGAGTCAAAAGGGCCAGTTCAGATATGGCACATATGTAGCTCAATGACTTGCACCTGAATGTCTGAACTGACTCTCTTAAAGACGCCCTGTGTTCTGAGATCATGCGAGGGTGGCATGAGCAGGCTAGCTATTGAGTTGGATATGCCTTCCACCTATTCACATTCATGCGTCATCCCTGGCTGTTGCAATAATCAGTTAAAATACAACATGTCCATTCTGTAAATGGTTAAACCACAGAGCCTAGGGCTTGCTGATCAGAAGGTCGGCGGTTCGAATCCCTGTGACGGGGTGAGCTCCCGTTGCTTGGTCCCAGCTCCTGCCAACCTAGCAGTTCGAAAGCACGTCAAAGTGCAAGTAGATAAATAGGAACCGCTACAGCGGGAAGGTAAACGGCGTTTCCATGTGCTGCTCTGGTTCGCCAGAAGCGGCTTTGTCATGCTGGCCACATGACCGGGAAGCTATACGCCGGCTCCCTCGACCAATAATGCGAGATGAGCGCGCAACCCCAGAGTCGGTCACGACTGGACCTAATGGTCAGGGGTCCCTTTACCTTTTATTCTGTAAATGACAGAAGTTCTATTCCAAAAATAGCACAAGGCGACTGATATTAAAGTCACATTTTCCAGCTGGCGTCTTGCCTTCAATGTTGATCAAAAGGTATTTCCAAAACATATCTAAACAAATTCTTATCTCATTATACATGATAAGCGATCTTCAGCCATCTCAACCCTTGCTTTTTCATGCAAAACCATTTGCAGTCGTTTTCGGTCATCAACAGCTATCAGTCAGTCAATCACCCACTTCCACCACCCTTCTGAGTGATCCCCCCTCCCCTCCCCATCCCCACCCCCTCCCCACCCCTTCTCTACATAAGTGCCTGGGGACTTCTATTTCACTGTATCTGAAGAAGTGTGCATGCACACGAAAGCTCATACCAAAATAAAAACTTAGTTGGTCTTTAAGGTGCTACTGAAGGAATTTTTTTACTAAACAAATAAAATATGTTTAAAAAGAAAAACCTAACCTGGAGCTTCCCACATATCTTTTGTTTAGGCCTGCAAGTCCTGTGGCCCACTGAGTTGAAATGCAGACCATTAGCCATGTGTGGTGCCCTATCAGGGTCTCAATAAATCCATAGCTGCCAAGTTATCCCTTTTCTCGCGAGGAAGCCTATTCAGCATAAGGGAAAATCCCTTAAAATAAGGGATAACTTGGCAGCTATGATAAATCACATTTGCTTGCTTGGGAGGGTTTTGGAGGGTCTCTAGGACCTGCCATACTCTGATTCATAGCTGGTAAGTTGCATATCGCTCAATGGAATCACAAACCGTGAAACTTCTTGTTTGATATGTGTCTAATTGGACTTAAGGTAAATGGTTTTATTCTTTTATTCGTTGTAGCAGCAGATCAGGGTGTTTAAACCCCTCTCATTCCACCTCATCACAACCCCCCTGTTCCAACCATTGCCGAGTCTGATTCTGGAAGCGAGTGAAAGGGGCAACAAAGGAGGACAGTGGGGCAGGACTGAGCTTCCCTTACCTACCCATTACTGGACCTTCTGCTCATTAAAGCCAAGGACTAGCTGCTTTCTGCCGGATGGTGGCAGATCAGGGCTTCAATGCACATAGATTCTGCTGTCAAATCTAACTTGGCCCCAAGAGAGAGAAAGAGAGAGAGAGAGAGAGAGAGAGAGAGAGAGAGAGAGAGAGAGAGAGAGAGAGAGAGAGAAGGAGAAAGCTTTCCAGGGCGAAGTCACTTGGCATGTGCATCAGGTGAACAAGAGATTTAATTAAACCCAGTAGAAAATTTTAGCACTGGGGGGGGGAGGGGTGATAAGTAATAAAATGTACTTGGCCAACCAAAACCAGGAAGGAGGAAATGATATGTAGAAACATGAGGCACTGGGAATTTGGGTGAAAAGATACCTGTCAGGATTTATAGCGGCGATGATGGAGTGGAGAGATGCAAGGCGTTCTGGACTTTGGATTCTGAGATTTGATGGATAGTGAGTGGTGGCTGGGTTTTATGAAACTGTCACCAGTGAATAAAGCAAAAGAAGGAAAGAGGCCAGCATTAGCAGAGCACCCTGCATGCATGACACTTAGCAGCTCACTCTGTCTGGACGGGACACATTAAGCAAGGATGAGGGGGGTGCCAAGGCCCTTGAGGCAGGGGAGCTACGATGTAAGGGTTGGGGAGAAGAAGCCTTGCAATTTTTCAAAGCATTCCAGTAGAGGGCAGTGGAGATAAAGAGGCAGTTTTGAGACAGGGGCCAAAATCAAGGTCCTTTGAGGCCAAACTCCCCCATTCATCTGGGGTTCTGCGGTCCTGGGGGGATGGTGACAAGGCAAGACCCTCCCTTCTCACCTTCAGGGTGTGACCAAGGCAGGTTGCCCAATGGCTATAGTTATACAGTTAAGTCAGTTCCTGCCCTATAGTCACCCCTCTCTGCTGATTATAAGTATCAGGGCCCCAAAACAAGTGCAGGTCCATCTGTAGAGCTAAAGCCAGGACTAATACTTCCGTTTTACCAGCTAAATCTCTTCTGAGGTCTTAGAGCTGAGGGGTAGGCAGAAAGTATGGAGGCCAGAATTGTAGGAGAGACTATAAACAAGATTTTTACATGCGCACACACCTTTGATTTGCAAACAAACACTTTCATTATTTTCACTTATCAGTTTTGAATTTACTACCTTCTATCACTGGGTGCCCTCTTTCTTTTCTAAGGCGAGCCAAATAAGTCTTCTCAGCGTACTTTTAATAACGTACTCTTTCTCTCATCCACCTTCCTTCCAAAAGTAAACAATCCCAGTCTTGCTTCTTGCGAAGAACTTCACCCCTATCGTAATCATTTAATTAAATCACATAATTGCACTCCTGCTTCTCTATATGCCCTTGAATTTTGCAGCATCATATGATCTGCATCTCTTGTTTCCTTCCTGAAACGGAGACCCTCCTTGTACCAGCTCAATAACAGGCTTTTATTTTTATTAAGAAATGAGCTTGCTGCAATTTACTGGTAGATACAGCAGTACCTCTGTGGTCCGGATTAACTGGCATGCTAGCTAAACTAAAGTGTAAAGCAGGGGTGGGGAACTTCTAGCCAATGGGCGATACCTGGCCTCTGTGAAGCCTCTCCTTTTGGCCTGCAAGGTCATTGTCTTTAAACCATGCTCACCTGCAATCATACATGATGCTAAGGGTGGGGTGGGCACCAACGTGGCTATGAAAGAACAATCTGGAGCTTCAAGTGAGCTCCTGATTTTCCTACCGTGTTTCCCCTTTTTTAAGACACCGTCTTATAACTTTTTTCCCTCAAAAAAACACACAGTGGCTTATTTTCAGGGGGTGTCTTTTTTTTTAAAAAAAAGTGCTGGTACAACTGGGACCCACTGGCTCAGGATGCTCGGTGCTCTCTTCTGCACATTGCTGGGCGCGTTGTTGGCGCTGCCAGTTCCGAGCGCCTGCAGGGTGGGGTGGGGGTGGCAGTGCTTTAAACCCCCAACCCTGTAGAAAGCAATGGAAGTTATGGACTGTAACAATCCTTAAGAGGCGCAGGTCTTAAAAAACCCCTGGTATCACCCTTGAAGCACAGCCTTCCAAAGTCAGGGGGGAATAGGTCTGTTTAGACAAAGGAAAGGATCGGGGGTGATTCTGTGCCCTGGGACCCACAGAACTACTTTAAAAATCCCAACCTGGGGGGGGGGGTCAAATAGTGAAGCCCCATAGCCCTGTAGCAACAGAAGGCACATTCTGAAGCACCCGAGCTGTTCGGTTCCATAAAAAATCCAGGAATTGTAAAATTAACAACAATAATGGGGGGGCACTCTATCCAAAGAGTTAAGAAGGAATGGGAAAGTGTTGAGTTATATATGGAAAAATATGGAAAGGAAAGTTAGTTAAAGATAAAAAATAAATAATTATCGCAAGGGAAAAAATAACATCATAAAGGGTAATAATATTAAATATAAAATAGACAACACAACAGAAAAAGCAAGTATATGACTAAATGAGATCGCACAGGAGTGAGGGAAGTGGGGAGAGAGGGAGGGGGGTAAGGAATGGAAGGAGGCAATGGTTGGAGGAGGGTATAGGGGGATGAATTAAAGGAAAATTAAGACTGAGAAGCGCATGGTTTTTGTTTTTTAAAGATGCAAAGGCTTGCAATCAGCCAAAGTATAGAGCCCAACTTCTAGGAGACTGCGATCTACTTGCGGATTTATAAACTGGAGGTGATCTACCCCCGTTATATTGGTGTTCAGGTCAGAGTTGTTTTTAGAGAGAGGAAATATCCCATTTTTGAGGTTAAAGTAAAAGTTCCTGACCTTTTTTTTATAATGAGGAAATGCTGCTAAAACTCCGTTCTTCATTCCACGAAGGGGAGAGGGGGCGGGGCCGGGTGCTCAAAGACAAAAGAAATGGAAAAGGAGATAGCGATCAAATCCAGCCTCGCATTCATGCAGCCGTCGGGAGAGGCAGGGGCTGCAGCCGAGTGCTGCTTCACAAACAAACGGGGGAAAGTGCTTAGAACCCAGAGAATCCAGCTGAAAAACACGAAGCAGCAACAGCAATTGCACACACACCATCCCAAGCCAGCACAGTAACCAAGTCCCAAAAGCAAGAAAGGACTCAGCAAACACTGCTGCGGCCGGCGTTGCTGCTGCTGACTCGGGGAGCTCAGTGATCTCTTCCGCACAGCGCCTATCACTATGGCTTATTTTCGGGGTACGGTTTATATTTCTCAAATGCTTAGAAATGCTGCTATGGCTTATTTTATGACTACGCCTTAAAAAGGGGGAAACACGGTATGTTGGAGCAAGGTACCCCCCCGCCTCTCAACAGCTGATGGAGGGATATGTGTTGCTTCAATAGCGCCAAGCATTGAAACTGCTGCTAAAATGGAGAGGGAAAAGCTCTAATTTAGCAGCGGTTTACGTGCAAACCACTTAGCAACACTAGAGCAGCAAAGCCCCTTGCACTGTAATTCCCAAGCACCCAACAACCAGCTGGCTGCCAGGCACTTGAAAAATGCTTCGGAAACAGACTTTGACAGATAGGCAGGAAAACCCACCTGTCAGTCACTTGAAATAATGTTGTCAGGTGATTGACAGGTGGGTTGCCCTGCCCACCTGTCAAAGCTGACCTACAAGGTGGAGCCAGATAAGAATCTAGCCTGTGGGGCCAGAAATGTGCCCCCATTGCTGAGTAAGATTCCTGTTATAACTTGCCAGGTGATCACAGGGGAGAGAGGTGCACAGTCTTTAGAACAGCCTCCCTTGAGAGATCTGTGAAGTGCTAAAAAACTTTCTAGATGATTTGGCATAACATTCGGTTTGATTGATATATATATGTGTATAATTTGAAATAATGAATGTGATATAATTGGTTTTAATTGGAAAATTAATAAAAATATATTTTTTTTAAAAAAAGAGAGATCTGTGAAGTGCATATATATCCTCATATTCTATCTCATTGCAAGCTCATAGATTGCAATGTCTCATAGAATCAACTCATAGAGCTGGAAAAGACCCTGAGGATTATCTAGTCCAGGGGTCAGCAAACTTTTTCAGCAGGGAGCTGGCCCACTGTCCCTCAGACCTTTTTTGGGGGGTGGGCTATATTTTGAAGGGAAAAAAATGAATGAATTCAAAAAATGAACAAATAACCCAGCATGCGTTGTCAGGTGCACGGCAATTTGCCACCCCGGGTGTCGCGGCACCTCGCTATGCCCCTGCGTCCGCAGGCCAGATTTAGAAGGCAATTGGGCCGGATCTGGCCCCCAGGCCTTAGTTTGCCTACCCATGATCTAGTCCAATCCTCTGCAGTGCAGGAATATTCAGCTGTCCCTCATGGGGATTGAACCCGCAACCTTGTTGTCAGCACCACGCTCTAACCATCTCTCTCTCTCTCTCTCTCTCTCTCTCTCTCTCTCTCTCTCTCTCTCTCTCATTTCCTGCTTTTCTCCTCTACTAAGGAATTGCTTAAAGCGGCTTACAAATAAAAAGCAGGCACCCATCTATCAGACTGCCAAGCTTACAACATTGGAAAACGCAGAGAGCTGCACCATCAATCAATACGTTAAGCAGCAACAGAAGCTTGTTTAAAAAGGAAAACATTATTATCCTTCAGGCGCCAGGTTTGCATTACTCTCCTTCCTGTGCCAGGTTAAGGCTTCTTCATTCGCCGAGGCTTTTAGCAGAATTGTTTCTGCTTCATTTCATGGATTTTATGGACTGCTGTTTTATTAATCCTGTCTCCTGCTTCTTGTTCATTTTATCGACCTTTGTGGCTTTATGGTTTTAATTTTTTTTATAAAAAAAATATTGTCACACCACTTTGGAGATTTTGTATCAAGAAACAATCCATTCATTCTTCATAGCATAAAGTCAATAATTAACCAACAGCTTCCAGGCATGGAAATGATGGCTGCGAGGAAACTTATTTTGTCCTGGTATGTAGAAGATCCCAAGTCCAATCTTCAGTATTGCCACATAGGGTTCCAGTAGAAGGTTGTTGTCCCCCCCGCCCCAAGCATTATGGTGGTGGGGCACACTTTCTGGAAATTGCACCTGAGTGCGGAAGGTTACTTCTTGCCTCCCTTGATTCACTCATTGGGAAGATGACCCCATCACTCTCCATTAGAATAGAATAGAATAGAATAGAATAGATAAGATAAGATAAGATACTTTATTGTCATTGTACAAAGTACAACGAAATTGAATGTCATCCCATAAAAAACAATATAAAAACACAATTACAGCCACACACACACAGTTTAAGTACTCTGCGGACCCATCTGGAACGGATTAATCCACTTTCTATTACTTTCAATGGGAAAGTTCGCTTCAGGTTAAGTACGCTTCAGGTTAAGTACAGACTTCCGGAACCAATTGTGTACTTAAACCGAGCTACCACTGTATACCCATCACAACTCCCCAGGATCATATTATTCCCATATTATTAGGTTTGGGAGGAAAACAAATTTTCAAGTCTAACTGCTGATAAGAGAGGAAGTGAGAGAGATTGTGTTTGCTGTGTGTGTGAATGCATGGATGTGGGGGTGTGGGGGGGGTGCATGGAAAATGTGCCCCAAAGGTTTGCAAGCCCTGGTGTGCACAAAAGAGAACATCTGAAGAGGTGCTGAAATGAAATTTAAAACTGCAAACATCAGGTTTGGCATCTTTACCATGCCCTGCAGAATGCACAAATTCCTGATCTGGCCTACAGAGAAGTAGGAGCTGTTTCTGTGTCAATTCTACTGGGTTGAAGCATGCTAATGTCTTAGCCTGGCCTCACTGCAGCATCCGTACTGAATTGTACTGGTTGGTAGCCCCTGCTCAAGAGCTCGCCGCAGAGCATGTGACGTGCGGAGCGAGGGGCAAAGCATTTGGAGCTGCCAGGTAGAGATTCCAAGGCTGCCAGCACATTCCTAATTGGTTAATTCCATTTATATGGAGCAAAATTTTGGGCACGTTTGCAGGGACCCTGTGGAAAGGGGAAAAACAACAACAACAATGGAATCAGGCACATTTTGAACAAGCTTGTTTTCATCAGGCCAGATAACTTGTGGATATTCTCCCTTTACCGGAAGGATTAGAGCCGCATGCCTGATTTATTTGTTATGGGAGGCTTAGAGCACATTCTAGCCAGGAAGCTAGACAAGGTTGCTGTCTTTCAGCAACAGAAAACTCCTGACTCCATCCAGGTTCAACTAAGTCCCGTGCCACCCTTTCTGGGATGGCAGTGGGCGCCAAGGAGTGCATCCACATGAAAGTGACAGGTAGATGGTGGAAGGACCCTGAGAGGCAGGAAAGTGAAGATCTCCCAGGATGCAAGACTGGGAGAAGAAAGGTAAGCTCCCAGGTGAAAGCTGGAGAGGTCTGTCATTTTCTATGGGTGGCCAGGATTAAGAGCTACACTTGAGAGAAGATTCTGTGTGAAGACTCTTTGTGCCTTTCTGATTTTATATTTTAGATACACTGCTGCCGATTTTCTCCCCATTCATTTGTATGATATTACTGTTACAAGGAGGGACCCAGGTGGCGCTGTGGGTTAAACCACTGAGCCTAGGGCTTGCTGATCAGAAGGTCAGCGGTTCGAATCCCTGTGACGGGGTGAGCTCCCGCTGCTCGGTCCCAGCTCCTGCCAACCTAGCAGTTCGAAAGCACGTCAAAGTGCAAGTAGATAAATAGGAACCGCTACAGAGGGAAGGTAAACGGCGTTTCCGTGTGCTGCTCTGTGTAATGGACAGGGCTGGCTTGCGACAGAAACCCTCAGGAATGGAACGTGTCACTCAACAAGGAGGTTGGGATTAACACTTTCCACTCTGGTTCGCCAGAAGTGGCTTTGTCATGCTGGCCACATGACCTGGAAGCTATACGCCGGCTCCCTCGGCCAATAATGCGAAATGAGCGTGCAACCCCAGAGTTGGTCACAACTGGACCCAATGGTCAGGGGTCCCTTTACCTTACTGTTACAAGAATGTGTATTTTATTATCCAATTATGTTTAGACTTGTATTGTTTCAGTTTTTAGGATGTATATGTATTAGGTCATGCAGTGACCTTTTGGTTGCATGTTAGAAACTGCTTATTGATCTTCTGATAAGGGTAGGATATAATTTAATAAATCAGCATCCTCTGATCTATAGCATGAGACTATCCAGACAGTGGTGGATGGAAAGACTATATGTTAATTTTTCCATGCTATCCTTCCCTTAGCTACCAAAAGTTTGGAATTTAAGTCTTACAATGTTTTTTGGAGGATGCATTTAGTGAGCCTTTGGAGGAAGAGAATTCCAGCGCTGATGCAAAACCAATGAGAACGTCACCATCTGCATATACTTGCAATTCTGACTCAGTGAATTAATTTATGGGAGTGTCCCTGCTCAATCTTAATAACCATGGTTTAAATTAAGTGTGTGCGTGTAGAACCACAGAGTTGACATGGGGCCCTTCTACAGTAGGTAATCTAGTAGGAAATCCAGAGCTACCACACATCCCAACAGATGTCTATCCAACTTCTGGTTGAAGACTCCACAAGAGCCTACTACTCTTCTAGCTCACATACACACAATACATTTGAAGCATGTGGCTTTCCCTAAAATCATCCTAGAAAGTCATTTGAGTGTGCTGGGAACTGTAGCTATGTGAGGGGTACATCACAGTTCCCAGAATTCTTTGCGGGAAGCCATGCACTTTAGATTAGTTTTAAATGTGACCCTAGTCAGCTGATTCCACTGTCAAGTTGCTCTTCCCATCCAGTGGTTTCTCCTAATGGCCAACCAAAAGCTACTCTCCTGAAAATTAAGCGTATAACTTAAGCATCTATTCCTGCCCTCTGGAACAGCAGAGAACAAGGGCTTTATCCAGCAACATCATACCATTAGCAGGATGTCCACTTGCACAATTGGACTTCTTTCCCTGTATGCCCCCTCCCCAATCTATTATCAGGCTTTCCCCCAACTTTTCAGGACAGATCTGGGGGTCTTGGGGTGTGAGGAGAGGGAGAGGAAGTCCTAAGCAGATGACTTTGTTGTCTACACAACCCCAAGTTTTTGCCCTCATGTGTAACAGCCCCTTATATTTTGGAAGAACACGTCAGGGTCCTTTCAGGTATAATAGGCACAGGCCCTTTAGGGCTTACCCTCCCGCTTGCCACCCCCAACCCCCAGTATCATAGAACTATGCTTCAAGTTGCTGCCATACAAGTCTTTGATTTCTGCAGGAAACAAGAACAAGTGTGTCACGTCGGCCCGCCTTGCTCTTTAACAAACAAACTGAGGTACAAAGCAGAGAAGAACACAGAGGACACCTTTTTTTTTTCAAGCCCTGAACCGAAATCCTAGTGACACCGAGGATATTAGGAACAGCACGATTCAAAGTGTTAGCAAACAAGATGAAAGGGAAGCGGGGGACACATGATGCTAGAAATGGAACAATCCCAGAATTAAGTGCAGGCAAGCACAGAGCAGATAACAGCAATTGTAATGCAGAGGAGGGTGGCAGGATTAGACGGGGAGCCAACTCTCTCTCTGGGTTAGGTTTTTTTTCAAAAAAAAAGCACAGCAACCCCTCCCCTGCAGTCATACTTGTCTCATAAAGTGGAGGTTGAGTGGAGGTTCTTGTGAGTGAATTACATCCCACGGCATTTATTGTGATGCTTCTTAAAAGAGGATATTGAATTAGTTACATTAATCCATTGGGGAACTGGATCAGGTTTGCCGCGATAAGCTTAATTAAACAAGATCCACAAGGCTGTTCTTTGCGTTGTAAATAATCCCACGTTTACGTTGATTAGCAGAATAAAGTCATGGTTCAGATCATTAAATCCCTCCCCGCCCCCGATAAGACTCCCACCTATCAGAGAGATGATCCCAAACATTCTGCTGCCAAGGCTGATTAAAGCAGAAGGGCAAGAATTGGAATGATGGTTTCAGGCATTGGGGGGGGTGCTACTGGTGAAAGTTCTGCCAGTAGATAGAGAAGAATCCCCCCCCAAAAAAAACTCAGGAACTCAGAGACATCCAATGAATCCGAATGCTGGAAATTCTGGACAAAAGAAAACACTTTTGAGAATCAGAGAATTGTAGAGTTAGAATTGAGCCTCAGGTCCCTCTTTTCCTACCCCCAGCAATGCAGGAATCTCAGTTAAAGCATTCCCGACAGATGACCACCCAACCTCTGCTTAAAAACCTCCAATTTTATGCAAATTTCGTCAGGGGCCCAACACTGCCCCTACAGAGCACTGTGTGTTCTGTGCCCCGGATTGCTGTGAGATATTTCGTCACGCTTGTCTTTCCGCAAGCACGTTGGGAAGGGAAATGAAAGTCCCAGTAGACGGGAGTTGTGACTTTGGCAAAAAGAAGAAGAAAAAGAAAAAGGAACAGGCCTGCAGATGCCCCTGAAAGGCATCAACACAGTTTCTCATCATCAATTGCTCCTATGATGATTATCGGTTTCACTCTCTCTGCTCAGCCAAGCCTTTTGTGTTTCTTTAACACAATCAGATTAGAAAATGAATAATAAGGCGGGTGGGGGAGAGAGAAATGAATTATATTTACTGCCCGCCTGCTGTTTTCTCACCGCATTTGGTATCCTAGAAATTGCCCTTTAACTGGGTAATGATGATTGTGTGGGACCAGCTATTACCTTGAAACCTCACATTTTGCGACACCCAGTGCTGCTCTCTGATATAAATAACACCTATTACTGCAAAGTGGTCCCCCCTCCCATCTCCTGCTCTCTACTTCCAAAGTGCTCCTGCAGGAGAAGGCAACAAAAATAGGTGCCGTCAATATTACATTTAAGCCTTGTTGTTGTGTGCTCTAACTTCCACAATTAATCTTCTAACGTGTCTTTAAACATATGTCATTTATTCTGGGCTTTTTGGCTTCCAGCTCCTCTGTAACATTCCTTTCCACTCCTGCCCCCCCCATCCCTCTCCCCAAGAATGCTGAATACCTGCATCAGTCCTGTGACAAATCAGTCGGGGGGGGGGCAGCGAGTCAGAGACAGGATGATACTACCATTATTTTCCAAACTGTTTACAAAGTATTTAAAAGAAAGAACAGATGTGTATGGAGCCAAATGTTGGAAGATTCAGGAGAGATAGAAGAAAGCACAGAAACTACGGAACTCACTCCTGCCGGAGGCAGGAATAACTACCAACTTGGATGGCTTGAAAAGAGGATTGGACAAATTCCCAGAGGAGAAGGTTATCAATAGCTATTAGCCATAGTGGATATGCTCTGTATCTGTGGTCAGAAGCAGGAAAGCTTTTGAATATCAGGTCCTGGAAGTCACTGAAGGGGAGAGGGCTCTTGGGGTTGGGCCCTGCTTGAGGGTTGGCCATAGTGAGAACAGGATGCTGAACTAGATGGGCCATTGATCCAGCAAGCTCATCTTATGAACTTCTGAGTTTCAGGACTCTTGTGTTTTATTGCCATTCGTCTTGCATTTCATTTGCTTTTAACATTTTTGTCTTTGGGCGGGGGGCAGTTTTATAGGAAAGAGCAGCGTTCAACTCCACTTTATCACCATCGCTGTATACTAAAAGGAAATGTGGTGGTGTCAGGGACCATGCGGAGGAGGGCTGCACTGAGGAAGAATGTTGGGAGCCACCCCCTCCCCCTCAATCTGAATCTTCCCAGGAGGACAGTATAGATTTGGAACAGTGGTTTGCAGAGGGGCATAGTTCAGAAGGCAGAAGCTGGGAAATACTGGATGGGGAACAGCTAGGAGAAGAAACACTGGAAGAGTGATTCACAGTCTCTGGACAGCATTAACCCCCCTTCTCCAAAGACACGGAGAGCTCAGAAAGTGTTAGAACAGAAAGCGCAAACGGTACAAGCTCAGATTACAAAATGTAGGACTGACGTAGATTAATAGGGATGGGGGTGGGGAGTGAGCCTTAATTGGGAGCACCGCCATTTCTAGGGAGACGTGTTCTTTTCTCTCTTACTGTGATTATTAAAGAATCTAACTGGTAAGACGTTCCTTTCATTTGATCTTTTTATTTACTGCCACGGGGGAGGAAGCTGATTCCCCGAAGCCTGACAGGTAGTCTGGTTCCTGTCAACCAGGTGGTGAAACAGGCCCACTCACAGACAAGGAGGGTGCGTCTGAGTATGCAGAGAACCCCCCCCCCCAGTTATGCATGAAATGTTGTTTGTAAATCTGGAACAAGAAGAGCCTCCCTAGCCCAAGAGTTTGACCGGAACGGAATATATTTTTTTGCCTTGAAAGAACCATGTCAATGGCAGCTGAAGCTCACTTTGGGGAGGATGAAATTTGTGGACGAAACTTGTGCTTGAACCCTTGAAAGGGAGATGGGTTGGGAGTCAGGGCAAGGATTCCCAGGCTGAAAACCTTCCCTCATTCTAGGATGCTATAAGCTTCCAAGAGCTGTAATTTATGTGAAGCTAAAACATTACTGGGGATGGCAGATTTATTTGGATCAGGGAGAAAAAATATTGCTTGAGGATTTTCCACCTGGGAGAAAGCCCCTCTGCATGTCACATCCCCATGAGAACAGCAGTAAGTAAAAGGGTCTCTCTGGGCAGCTAATAGACAAATCATGCCCCTCCCAGTTCCACACTTTTCATGTCTGAATATTCCATGCTCTAGCTATAGCAAGCTGGGTCACACAGCAGAATTCAAATATTCCTGCCACTTTAGGAGGTCTCTCACAGATTAATAATAATTGTCCTAGTTTGCAAAAAGAGAAAGAACATAGACAGGCTTTGTGTAAACAGTACATTCTAATATTCAAAGGGTTTCACCATCATGCAGACGGGACAAGATAAGATCTGGGAGCAAATTATCTCTTCGGGGAGAGCATTTCAGCCCCACAGGAATGTACAAATTAGTGTTTTGGGGGTGGAGGACTTGAAGTAGACCAGGACCAAAATGGTGCATGAATGGCATGCAAATCTGAATTCCTGAAATTTCATTTTTCACTCAGATTCTGAGTGATGCTCTTACAACGTGTGAGTATATATTTTAAAGCAATGAAGTATTCACTTAAGCACAATACTTTCCATTTCCCTTTTCCTCCTACAATACCCCAAATTCCCTACAGTTACTTCTGTTAGGAGGAAACAAACGGGAAAGGAATAGGGATGCTATGAATGTCTGAATACTCATGAGAGTCCTACTCTGGAGTTGTAAGCCATGTATTGCAAAGAGATTTCCAACACAGGAAAACCAGTGGGATCATGCAAGGCACCATACCATTAACTCAGTTGCGCAGAGTGAGAAAAGATGCTTGACAGCCACAATTGGTTGACAGCCTTCAAACCACGATTCAGAACGATATGCCATAACAAGCTGAAAGGGGCTCTGGAAGGAAACAGTGCAAGTTCATGCCAGGATGCAAAGCAACCAGTTTGAAAATGCAACCCCTATGAAAATGACACAGCCAGTTTTGCTGACAAGGGTTCCAAACAAGTATTTCAGCAAACTGAAACAAGAGAGCATATCCCTAGAGAGGAAGACTGAACCATTTGTACTCAGATGACTCAATCACTTCCTATATCTAGCATACTGTAGATTACAGATAGGCAGGTCTCTATGCCGCAAGTGCTGGGGGTTGGCCCAAACCCATGTGACATAGACCTCTCTAGGATGAAAGATTAATGGCTGACCTTCAAGAGCCGCTGATTGCTACAAAGTGTTTACAGAAGTGAATAATAACAACAATAAACATTGCCAAGTGACTATGGTTCCTGCAACATCTGTCACAAAACCTCAGGAAGCAGCTAAACATTTTATCTGTGTCTCTTCCAATCTTGACTTAATTGTGAGCTGACAGAAAGGCAGATGAAAAAGCTGATCAGACAATAGCCCTTCAGCATTCACCTTGTTGACATCCTGCCATGCTATTGAGCATATTGGCTGAAAAGCCATCCTCAAAAACTCTAATTAATGGTTCTTTGGGGAATAGCCAATAATTACTAGGAAAACAATTAGTTACAAGAGGCCTGACATCGCTTTAATAAATCAAACAAATAAAGCAAGACTCTTCGTAGACAGATCACATCTGAGCAACCATTTCTGTCAAAGCAGAGACCTAAAAAGAAAAGAAAAGAAAACCCGAAGAAAATATTGAAGTATTAATAGAAATGCCAAAACAATTATTATTCTAGATCAATTTGGTCCATCCAGATGGAGCTGACCCATTTGATTGAAAACAGCCATGGCTGAAATATCTGGGGACATTTAGATATTTGAGGCTGTAATTAAAAGGAGAGGTGGCAACCATGCTCCATGGTTTGTTTGTTTTTTGCAAATAATTGTGAGAAGTGCCAAATAGATAGAGTTGCCAGACTTCCGGGGCCGACCTGATGTCTCCAGGTTTGCCTGACCCCCTCCAGGTGACAGGTTGGGGGCTTAAAATTCCAGGTGAATGTGATTTTATTTTTTATTTTTTAAAATTAAGCAGACTATGTGCACAGCTTGCAAGTTTCAGCTGGGCAGGAGCTGACTGCAAATAATTGCATAGACTCTCCTCTGCACCTTCTGCCCCTCTCCCAATTAATCTCCATCTCCAGGGCTCAGTGGAAAGAGGGAGCACACAGAAAGAATCATGGGGGTCACCCCAGGACATCACCAGGTGTGTCTCCTGTCTCAGGTTTGGGCCCTGAAATCTCTGGGTCTGGGATGCTCCTGACCTGCCAACCCTACAAACAGATGTCATACCTGATTTAGAGATGCCATGAACTTCAAGAGGGAGGCACCAGATTTTAAGTGTTGACCCCCCAACAGATCTACTTCAGATCAACTGCTAAATCATCTGTGGCTTGACCAAAATGGATCTGACGCATCCCTGATGCCTGCATGGCTGGAGGCAGAGGAATGTGTGCTATTGATAACATACACCAGAAAGGAAGAGGAATGTATAGAGTGAATAATTATTTTGCCTGGAGTTTAGAAAAGAAGCATCAGAGAGCCAATGCACTGCAGCTAACTAAATTAATGGAATGTCTGGAGCTGATTCGTGTGTGGATGAATATTCTTCAGTGATTTGCATCTGAATGTGTGAAATGCCAGCTCTGAAAAGCAATTGTGTTGGTGGAAATATAAAAGTTCTCTCCTGCACCCCTTGCATGTCTTCACTTGAGGCCGGGCCGCAGGAGCAAATTGGGAAACAAGTGTGTATGAGCGTTCCCTTGAATTTTCTGAGAATGGCCTCTTCTGGGTTCCAATTGTCCTTCCCCCATGTAGCACTTATAAAGTGGACGGTCTCGAGAAAGCTGGTGGCTCTTTGCCATCAGGTGTTATTAGATGGATGAATTGGTGATTTACAATCTTCTCCTTTTCTCCTGCTGCTTAGAGTGCTGAATCGATGGCAGCAGAGGCACTTTGGCAAGAAATCAGAACTACTTTGTTCTTCTCTCAGCTTCTGCCGAGCTCCCAACCTATGGATTCCAGATCCAGGAATATAATATTACATCCCCCTTTCTCATTCATTTTGCATCTGTTCATATATATATATATATATATATATATATATATATATATATATACCCAGACCCTGCCAGTTCCATTATTTGGTCTTTGGAACATGTTTCTGCTAAGCTGTTCCACTCTATCAAAATCCAACCTGAGTTTGCAAAATGTTTGGCCATAAGCTTGTTGTCCCTGATTAAATATCTAATGAGGGAACAGAATCACTGAAATCGGTGTGCCAGATGTCTGTGCCCAACAAATTGATACTCAGACGAGTCTTGCTTGCTTTCCCAGTCATAGAGCTACCTGGACCCAGACCCTGTGCCTTCAAAGGCCACCCACCCTACAGTTTTAAACTGATTTTACAATTACTGCGTTCCCCCTCCCCAGGGAATCCCAGGGCATCTTACCCTGTGATAATTCTCAGCTCCTGCAACAAACAGCAACTGACAGAATTACTTTTGTGTGGGGGAGGATATCAAATTCAAACTATTATAAAACCAAAATAGGCTTGCATATATTGCATAGGGGGAGAGAATATTGCCAGGTACAATTTGGTCCATCGTGGCTGCGTCAATGGTAGGAAAAGACACTGCTGGTTTTCTTTTCCCTTCTGTGCATCTCTGAAAGTTGCCAGAGCCCTTAGTGCAGGTGTGGAGAACCCTGGGCCCTCCATTGGTTGCTGAACTACAACTCCCATCATTCTAGGTCACTGGCCATGCTTGCCAGGTCATATGGGAATTGTAGTTCAGCAAACGTCCAAAGATCCCATTCCTGTCTAGACATTCCCGTCTTACCTAGTTACAATCCACCCAGTTTCTCTTCTCTTCTTCAGCCAACTAAGGTTTAATCAATATTACCAGAGACTGACTGATTGATTCATCTATTCAGGGCTGTCTTTCTAATTAAAAGCCTTCAGAGTGACTCACAACAAAAGCAACAATCAATGTGGTTCTGCAGCATCCTCCCAAAAACCAATTCCCCATGGTCTGAGCCCATGTCACTTCATTAACATATGAAGTTCTGATTGGGAAAGTGCCTGGAATTTATAATTCTTTTCTACTCCAGCTGACCAATTTAACCAATGTGGGAAGGAACATGACTTCACATGATCACAGAAGCAGTCATCTTGAGATGTGATAGGTCCAGCAAAGGAACCCTTAGAGGATGTTGCAAAATAAAATAAAATATGAACAACCCATGAAAAAAGCCATGCTGACCCATTGGGAAAGACAAGATGAAATGATTTTTCCTCTCAAATTTTTTTGATCTTCAAATATACTTAATCATTCAGCAAATGTTTGCTATCTGTATTTGAAATCTGAAGATATTTGATTTCAGTATGTGACACATTATGGAGCATTTCATAGCAGACATGCAGCAGCATTTTTTATTTGGCAGTGCCTGGTGGTTTGCCATGAAATAGCATTTATTTGTTTTTAATAGGCTTCTTGTCATTGTGATCTTGTAAATTGCCAGGAGAATCCACTGGGCCATTTGTTGGGATGTAAATCTATTAACCAAACAATTTGGTAATTGATATGCAGTGGCATTTAGTAGTTGACAGAGTACAGCAGCTTTTTTCAGCTTTCATAATTTGATGCCAGCCAAAACAAGGCAGAAATGCCAACAAAGCCTGAAGCATTTAAAATTTGAGATTAAAAAATAATAATTCATAGTCAAAATGCAAATTCAAACATTGAGGTAGAAACTGCATGTTTGAAATTGGACTGGCAAAACTCTTAAGTTTTGGCAAATTTAAAGTACAGTGTTTGTTTCATCTGAAAGGAAAAAGAGAAATTGAGCACCTGATATTCTCATGTTGCCCTATTCCTAATGCAGTGCTAGGCTCTGAACCAATCAAACCACAATCTGTAGTTCACCTAACCTGGCACAGGCTGAAAAAGCTTTAAATCAATTAGTATGGCTATTAAGCGCTTACACTGTAAGGCACCCACAGAGTGGCTCATTTTCTAAATAGAAAATTGCTCAGAAGGTCCAGATGTCCAATGGCAAAACAGCCATTCCTGAACTGCCATTATATCTGCTCATTCTTTGGAGATGACCAATATTTATGGGCTTTAGACAGCAGCCAAGACCAACTGGGAAAGGCTGTTTTCAATGTCTGCCCGATGTTCAGGGAAGAAGTACAGTTCTGCCATTCACACAATCCCTATTCAGGGGTTTGCTTGTTTTTAAACTGACTCTTCTTGGACTGTATGAAGGGAAAGCAATGGCCAGAATAAGGGTCCAGCCCATAGCTGCCAAGTCTCCCATTTTCCCCGGGAAACCCCCATTTTTCCGGCTGTCCCCAGCCGAAAAAACGGATTTTTTTGTTTTTCCCCAGTTTATTCTGGGGCGGTGGCCATTTTGGAACTGGGCGGAGCATGCTCAGAAGCGACTTTTGATGCTGCTCTGCCCAGTTCCAAAATGGCTGCAGCGCGACTTCTGGTGCGGCGGCCATTTTGGAACTGGGCACAGCAGCATCAAAAGTCACTTCTGAGCATGCTCCGCCCAGTTCCAAAATGGTAGCAGCGCTACTTCTGGTCTGCTACTTCCGGTCCGATCTCTTATTTTTCAGAGAGGAACTTGGCAGGTATGGTCCAGCCCAAGAACCACAGATCCCCTCTGGGGATATTCCTCAGGGGCAAGCATGTGCTTTGTGTTATAAATGCTGAATCTTCACATCATCTTCACATCAGTCCAGGAAAGGCCCCTCTATGGATTCCCGGAGAGCAACTGCCTACTGTGTGCAGACCTGGCTATTTATCTTGTCTTTTATTTAACAAAATTTGTATACGGAAAAACTCTTTAAGCATTAATATAAAATATTAATAAGAAAATATCAATTAAAAACACACATAGTGAACATAGCAAAAGTATCCAAGCATAGATGAAATCAACAGTTTTTAAAACAAACATCCACTACATATTTCAGCAAATCATTTGTTCTCTATGCATTTGGGCACCTATTATGGTATCATAACCAAATTTAGCATAGCAGTTTCCAAGATCAAAGAGCAGGTTTTCGCCCACGTTTGGATATAATCAGATGCCATTGTGAATCAAGATGGCAGATTGAGCCTTTCAAAACTGAACTGATTTTAATCAAAATTTGCATGATTGTTTTTTGAGATCAAGGAGCAGGTTTTTAGTCCATGTTTGGATATGACTGGGCATCACTAATGGTGGCCTGAACCTTTCACAACTGTACTGATTTTAACCACTGATTTCAAAATTGAACTAGGTGTGTGTGTGTGTGTGTGTGTGTGTGTGTTTTCTTTCTCAGAATTCCTGAGCACTGCTGGATACAAGATTGCTAGTACATAATGACATTATATGGCTGGGTAGGCTTGCCTAAACACAAATTTTTATAAGTCATTGAAAACAATGCAACAAAAGATCAAAAGGCAAGGAGTTTCAGGCGATAGGTGCTACCACACGAAAAGATCAACTTCTCACAAGATAAACCCATGGTTTCACTTGGTGGCCTATGTAAACTTTGACAAGGCCTGAGGGTCCAAACTACATCCAGCAAACCTGTCTTTATCTGTGTCTCTTTGCAAGGTTTACCCCAGAACAGATGCCAGCAAAAGGCTGCTGGTGTTGGCTGGCACAGATTGGAAGTGAATCTGGTGTTTTGGATGTGCAAGGCAGGCTCTGAGCAGGATTATAGCGCTATTCTTCCATCAAAGCCCAGTTGGCATATTACAGCCTTGCTTCAATAGCTCTGATCAGGAAAAAGGCCCGTAAATCCTCAAGGTTTGCTCATCAGCACATATTGGAGCATTTCTCTGGAGTCAAAGTAAACTCCATAGCCTTATTCATTTCAATAATTCTTTGGTTTGGCCTGTAAGGAGAGGACTTAGCAAAGGCATGTTCAGATCTCCTGGGGTGGGGAGCAGGGAAATCAGATTTGCGTTCTGGAGATATAGTTGTCCAACCTTTGATTTAAAAACTTGTTGGACTTGGAAGTCAAAACAAAGATGAGAACCCAGGGCAAGTTTGATGGATTTTGGATAGGGCCTAGAAGACTGTCAAGCTTACTTACATATGTATCAAAGTGACATACATAAAACCCCATAGAAAATCTAATGAATGCAAAATTCAAAAGGTGGCCTATAAATTATTTTATTCTGAAGAAAAAAACCATTGCATAAAAATAAACAAACCTAGCAACCCACAACCCCCTGTGCTTCAGCCATCATGAAAGGCTGGATGTCCTTCTGCCCTGGACATCTCACAAGCTCACAAAGATGGAACCTGAAATGCCATCTTCACAGTGGGTGCCAGCACTTCACTGATGCTCTGATAGATCTCTGCTCCTCCAGCAGTTTTCACGGAAATAGCTTGCTGCTGAGCAGGTGTAATGCTTGTAATTTTATTTCCTGCATGTATTTAATTACAGCCTTGAATATATATTGCTTATTTTAAAAAATGGTGACCTCTACGGTTCAGAATAGCGGATAGGGCTCTGTCATGGGCACTGGAACGTATCAGTGTGATTTTTCTTTATTAAAAAGGCAGCTCTGCCAAGCAAAGGTGATACTCAACAGCATAAGGATGTCACTTTTGAATGTGTCTGGGGGGAGCACCGTTTTGCGGTTGCCTTTCGGTTCCATAAGGTCATGCATGAAGCGGCATGCTTTATAATCTTAGAAGAAAAAGGAAGTAAAAAGAGAAGACCCATTGCCTATTTTCAAGGTGAGTCATCTTCCCTGATTTCACCACCCTCATCTCATCTCAGTGCTATTAGCCACCCAAAGATTCCTTACCAAAGGAATCAACATGGAAGGGTTGCCTCAAGAAAGGGCGTCTGAGAACTTTTGCCATATTCCCAGATTCTTGGGCATTGTTGATTCCAAACACAGGAACCCAAAATCAATGGCTCTGAACATTGTTACACTAGCAATCGACTAACTGAGGCTGCAACATGAATAACAGCCTTTTATTGCCTCATTTTTAAGAAAGCAGAAAACGAATAGCATCTGTTCATCATTGTTGGCTTCAACAGTTGTGTCTAGACAGATACATAAAATATAAAACATATCACATCAGGTTTCATTCAGAATTTCATAGAATGCTATTTCAAGGGCAGATAATACAATTTCAGCCTAGGGTTGGTTTGATAAATGAGCTTTCCAGGAATAAGGTCCACACAAGTTTCTCTTTTTCATTGATCTTCCAATGGAGCACTTTGTCCTAAACAAACCCCTCTTTCTGAGTTACTGTATCCATTTTACATATGAGGAGGGCAGAGGAACACAAGCACAAATTCTGCAGGACCAATGATTCAGATCCCAGCCATTGTTATATGCATGCATTCCAAAGTTTATCATTCTGCAACAGTAAACCTTGGGAGAATCAGATTTTTGGAATGAAAGTCATATTACTTAGGGCCTGATCAGCAGGGTGACTTCATGCCTGCTTTCTGCATGGGTCAACTCCACAATCAAATTCCCCACAGTGAACATATGACATCAGGTGAGTGGCAGGTGAGCATGGTTTGGGCACAATTCTGTACTCAGGATCTGCCAGCTGAGAGGCCAAAGGATTTGGCAGAAACCCTGGTATGCCAGAGGCTACTAGCCACAATGGCTAAGCTCTGCCTCCACAGTGGGAGGCAGTAACATTTCTGAACACCCTTTGTTGGAAATCACAGGAGGGCTCTTGTGCTTGGGCATTTCCCATAGGCATCTGGGCAGCCACTGTGAGAATGAGCACTCACACTTTACATTGTGGGTGATCTATGCGGGGTCGCGCATGGTACTACAGTTCCCAGGGAGCTTACTGGCAAACAGGGGCTGGCTTGCCTCTCAGTGTTAATTTTAATCAAGTTTCTTGCTAGGAGGTGGGGCCAGCCCCATTTATAAATAGGGGGTGGAGCCAACAGTAGCCAGGCAGTCGGCTCTGGAGATTCACCCTCCCTCTGTTTAATGTTTCTTGTTTGCAGGTTAACTTTTTCTTCCTGTTTGGTGGGCGCTGCTACAGTCTTTGACTGGTGGCTGTTGAAGGACCGGGAAGAAATTTCCCTGCATTGGCAGGTTTTGTCTTCCCTGTAGTAATTCATCGCAACTTTGGTGGTTATGACCTTGGCTGGAATCCTTTAGTCTTTTCTTCCCTATATTGTGTTTGTGTGTGTTGTGTGTGTGTGTGTGTGTGTGTGTGTAGTGGTGACTCAACCCCCTGTGGCAGCGATTCCATGGTTCCCCTCTTAAAGGGGTTATATATATGGGTTTCACTGGCCATACACTAAAAGGTTGTCAGTGAAGTACCCTGCGTTTGGCTGCCTGCTACACTTACGTCTTGCAGAGCACCCCCATATCCCATTTACCCTGATGAGCTCCAGTTCCCCCCCCCCCCCGGCTGGGAGCGATACATACCCAAGGCCTAAGCCAAGGTCTTCCTACATTCAGAAGTTTAATAAAGTTGTGGCCTAATTTTAATTCCATATAACATTGTCAGAGTCTTTATTCCTTTCTTATGATCCCTGGGGGCTGGGGCTGTCACCGCCTGGTCATGCAACAGGATGCTGGACTAGAAGGGCTATTGGCCTAATCCAGCAGATACTCTGGCAGAACACCCCAGACATGCTGGCAGAGCTACTTCATTGATGAAAAACTGCTGTCTAAAATGATGACTGGCTAAAGTGGGGCACGATGTTGGCAACACAGAGGAAAGGAACATTTGCTCCATATCTTATACATCTCGATTCCATGGCCACAGGACTGGTGTAAGACATTTCAATTTATTCCAATGGGGAGGTTAAATAAAACAAAAGCACCCCTGCACTGTTGATCATCCTAAACTTAGGGCTGCAAAGTTTAATAAATTCATTTGATTCATTTTTTAAAAAAACACTTTCGATTGGTAGACATGTCCTAATTCATTGGGCAGCAGATTTGCTTTCCAAAATGGTCAATTATATTCAATGCAAATAGTTACACAGTCCATGGTTGGAGCATAGCTGCCAAGTTTTCCCTTTTCTCGCGAGGAAGCCTATTCAGCATAATGGAAAATCCCTTTAAAAAAGGGAGAACTTGGCAGCTATGGGTTGGAGAGCCCCATATTAGAAGAGGCATCCTCTCCTGAGCAAGAGGGAATATCCCCTCTAAGCTGGAAGCTGCTGTGACATGAAGATGCATTTAAAAAAGAAGAATTAGTAAGAATGGGGGTGTTTTGTTTTTGCTTCAGAACTGCTCTTTTATTCACATGCAGATTTAATCCGCACAAAGTCCCACTCCAAACCCATATTTTGTAGCCCCCTTTGCCAATCCAGCAATTCTGCTTGCAAGAACCAAGGGATAATAGTATATGGCTGCCATCCCTACTGCAAACTCTGCTTCCTGGCTCCAATTGCTTCCAGACAGTTGCCGGCTGCTCCTCCATATGTTCCGCATTTCTGCAGATCGGTGGCAGTGTTTTGTTTGCACTACCACCATCCATTGGATGCCACCCGCTGGCCTCGCGGCTTGTATCATGGCCCTTGGATGCAGTCTCCCTATCTTGCCAAAACTCCCATTGACAACCTGCTCTTCTTTCCCCTGCTCCAGGCAGGGCATCATCAATCCAAATCCACTTGATCAAGTGCTGGGATGAGGAACGGCAACATCCAAAGTGCTGCATGGAACATCTGCCTCCTGACACAAAGATAATCACCACCGTTGCCTCAAGGGCTATCCAGAACTTCATCCATAACGAGAATTTTGAGGAGGTGGGTAAGAGAGGGATACTTTCCTTCACTTGCCTTCACATTTGGGGTGGCAAGTTGAGGGGGGAAAGCATTGAATCCAATGTAGCGTTAAGTGAAAATCGCTCAGTACTAGACCTGTTGTGCGGGTGATTTTTTTTTGCACCTGCAGAACATTGTTCCACAACAGAATGCATAAGGAGGTTGCTAGTAACTTTCTTGCACAAACTGTTGCCCATTGACTGAGTTTCCACTAATGCAACTGATGCACTGGATTTCTCTGTTGCCCAATATTGAAACTTACCTGTCTGTTGCACATTAGCCCTTGAGCTAGCAGCTGGAGAATGTTGGCTACAACCCCAAGGTCACAAGTCTACCTATATTTCTCTTTCAAGCTCTCCTTTCCTTCTGTAGCTGTTCAATCAATCGTAAGAGTACCTTCCCCATTATTGCTGCAAACTCCACCCACTTATGGTTCTGGCCCTACCTACTGCCAGCATGCAGCCACCAACAGATGACCTTCAAATGAATGTGACCTTTGACAAAATAAAAGGATTATGTACTATACCTGCTATGGTGCATGCATGGCACCATTTTGGATTACAGAAGGGTAGACTCTTTTGTTAACTGATGGATCCATTGGCTATGACCCTTAGTATTTATATTGCGCCATCAATGCAGACAACAGTCCCCTGCCCCCAAGGAGCCTACAATAAGAAGTTGTCATCAGGGTTCCAAGTTTCTGAAGACAGAGTGGATGTGACCTAACACAATGCAGGGAAGAAGACATCACACACACAAAAACACCCACCCAGGATTTCTGCCATGCTTTGAAAGCATCTCTTGATTGGTCCATCTTTCCCAAACCCCATACCTGCACGGCAGCTCCTACGAGCCTTTCAGACACAGCTCCATGCCAGGTTATATATTTTACAATAAGCAAGACAAACAATAATGTAGCATTTCACACTCCAGGCACAGCCACCGCTAATGAGCTCCTGTTTACAATGAAACGGGGACATTCTGACAATAATTTTTAATGGGTTGCTTTATTGCCTGATGGAGTCCCCCCATATGCTGCCCCTTCAGATGGCGAGTAGGGGGGGGGGGGAGAGAGAGAAGAAAGAAAGAAAGACAGAGAGATGTAAAGGATAGTGCTGCTGTTGTGCAGCTCCCCCTCCTTCTCTCTTGAATGTTCCATCAGATATATAGATTATTCTCAACAAAACCTAAACCATTTGAGTGTTTCGTCTCCGCGATCTAATTCCTCTGCCAATTTGCTCAGCTTAAAAATTCTCACCCTGGGTTATTTCCTTTGCTTCTGCTCTCTACGCGAGTCCCATTTCCATAGTCCCCGGGGCAACACCAATATAGATTACGTGCTACTTTTATTCAACCATTTTGCTTCGCTTTTCCCTTTTCTTGGCCAAAAAAGAGAGAGACAAATGTAAATAGCGAGAGAACCCGTTTCTAGAATAAGAATTAGCTATACTGAAGAGGGGTGAGAGCTGTTGAACAGCAAGGATTTTTAGAGTGAACTGTGTATTGTCTGAAGTTTCCCTGGTATATAATTTAAAGGTGTATTAAAAAGGCCTACTGGGTCAAGCCACCTAGACCCATCTAGACCAGCATCCTGTTGGCCAACCAGATACCGCTAGGAAGTTCATATGCTGGATATGAGAGCTACAGCCCTCTCCCCAACTCCAGTTCCCAGAAAGTAGCATTCAGAGGCATGCTGCTCTCACATGGGAGTTGCTCCAGCCCCCTGATCATTTTGCTTGCCCTTTTCTGAACCTTCTCCAGATCCACTGTATTCTTTTTGGGGTGAGGTGACCAGAACTGGACACAGTATTCCAAGCACAGTCACACCATAGATTTATATAACAGCATTATGATATTGGAAGTTTTATTTTCAATGTCTTTCCTAATGATCTCTATCATGGCATTTGCCCTTTCCATTATGACTCCTCTCTTCCCCCAAACTCCTTCATGCAGCCACTGTGGTATCTGGGATTTTGCCCATGTTCCTCTTCCCTCTTCATTCATTTTCCTTTTTGTGTCACATGTGAATCACCTTGAGCACGTTGACAGAAAAGACCATCTAAATGACAGACTGGTCACATAAAAACGGTTTTGCCCCATCATGGAACTATTTAATGCAGTCCTGTGTTCTATGAACACTTGCCATTAATGAAGGCAGAGCAAAACAGAACCTGCCTTTGGTATCTTATACCTGTACAGCAGCCTAAAAACAAAAACAACCACAAACCCATAAATTAACAATAGGCTAAAACTTTGCCGTAGGTTGAGTTTTATCCAAAGAACTAAAGCAAAGTCAGAGTTATCAAAGTCATGAACAAAATGAAGTTTGCTAACATTCTTAAAGAGCAGAGATCCCAGTCGTGCAAATTTGCAAAGGTGACTTAGTTTTCCCCCAACAGATCTATCAGCCTTGTAAATTTTCTGACTTCAGTTGCTAGAGCAAATGAAGCAATATATCATGCCGACTGCTATAGCGAGCAACCAAGAATACCTATATCTCATGGGAAGGAAGGAAAAAGTTATGAATGGCAACCTCTGATCACCTCTGCTGGCACCATAGGTGACAGAAAATGGGTCAGCTTGTCCTAGCCAAGTTCTAATTCTATCATTCTGCCTCATAACCCTCAAATCTCTCAATACAATTTCATATTTCTCCTGCAACTCTTTCAGTTACCTCCCTAAACTCTCATTGTCATAAATCCTATTAAGGGGGGGCATAAAAAGTTGGCAATGTCTTTGTAAAAACAAATAAATGATAACCCCAGGAAATAATAAGATCCCCTCCCCTGACATTGAGATAAACCTAGATGTGGATGAGCAGCATTAGGACATCCTAGCAAATGAGGCAATGCCCTAGAGAGTCCTAAAGGAAATGGTAGAGAGAGCTCTAGAGGATCAAGAGGATGTCCTAGAGTGGCACTAGGATGTCAGACAGATGATGTCATGAGGGATGAGTTGTACTGCTGCTCCAGTAATTAGCACTTTATGTCACAGTTACTCTAGAAAGGGTTTCTATAGGTGGATGACTCAAGGTGGTCCCTTTTTAGCTTCAATAGACCCAATGCTCACTAGAGTTGGGCAACCAACCACTCTTGAAGGGAAACCAATTAACTGGATACTCCAGAGGTGGCCTGTCCATACTATGTCCTAGAGTGGTTTGGATGACATGAAACAGAGGACAGAAGCAACAAGAGGATTCCTAAAGAAACCTCTATTTTTCCTTAAGCATGGCCATCAAAGTGCCATGATCCTTTGGGGCCATGGATCAAAGCAGGGATGCGGAACCTGTGATCCTCCAGATCTCATTGGACTTGTACAGTCTCATCAGTCTCAGTCTCAGTCTCAGTATGACCAATGGTCAGACTCACTGATGATGGGAGCTGAGTATACCCACAGCTGGAAGACCAGAGGTTCTCCCCATTGCTGGATTAAGAAGACAGCCATGGGATGAAGAGTGCTGGAAACCCTGATGAGAAGACTAAAACACAACATCTCACCCAAGGATGTCTTCTATCCCAATTTGGAAAGAGCCTGTCAAATTTCAGATGTAAAATGCTTGGCAGTCAGGAATCAGGTTCCGATTACGAAGAAACATAAAAATCTGTTTTATATTGAGTGAAGCTGTTTGAATTACATGCTCACAACGTTCTGGCCCAGTTAAGAATCTTGCAGCCATATTCTGTACCGACAAAAGTCTCAAAGGGAGCCTCCTGAAATTGGATGTTACCAAGGCATAGCTCACTGAAGGAGGGTAATCCCTGTCCAGGCATACCAGCCTCAGCTAGGAGAAGGAACTTGGAGCCGGAGAAGCAATTTGTGCCTCTAATCTCTCTCTCATCTCTCTCATCTCTCTCTCTCTCTCTCTCTCTCTCTCTCTCTCTCTCTCACACACACACACACACACACACACACACACACACCAATGAGCATACCCCTCACCCTGCCCACAAACTATGGATGTGCAGAGCAGCTCACTAGCAGCAGTTGTCTCTTGCCTAGAATGAACCTCAATTTACTGGGTAAGGATTAGAGTCCCATACTACCACGGTGTATTTATTTATCCCACTTTTTCCTCCAGTTATGGTCAAGGTGGGATACATGGTTCTTCCCATCATTTAATCTCCACAACAACCTAGTCACACCCAGTGAGCTTCATGGCAGAGTGGGGATTTGAACCCTGGTCTCCCAGGTCCTAGTCCAACACTCTAACCACTATACCATACAAGAAACATGCAGGACCTACAAGCAGGGCTGAAGCAGACCGTTGGGATGGTATGGCTTTCACTGGTTGGGTCCAAGTCCCTTCCAAACTCCAGGAAACATTTCCCTCACATTGAGTGCAATGGAAATCGTTCTCATTGATTTGTTGTTATTATTGTTATTTTATTTATTATATTTATTGGATGCTTTTTCTTGCTGCAGGCAACTCAAAGCAGCTTTACAAAAACAAAGCACAAACATCACCACAAACAAAAAAACTCATCCATTCCATTAAAAGCAAATGGGGGGGGGGGCATTAAAAACATCTCCTCTAACAAATGGCAGAGGTGCTGATTAATTTGAATTAATCACCCTCCAGAGCTCAGAAGTCCCCAAATGCTTATAACATCATGGGCTCAAATTTATAACTGTAACTTTATATTAAAGTATGTCTCCCCTCTTCGCCCACACATTGCTGCTTTAATCTAAGTTTAGTTTAACTTCCCTTGTACATATGAGGGAATTTCAGTGTTTGTTTAAGTAGTATTTCCCCCCCCCCCCTATTATTACATTAAGTGGCTCGGCACTCCTTGCCGGAGAAAATTTTATTAAGAAGGGAATTTTAAAAGCCCTGCTGGTCAGCTTTGGTTTGCAGAACAATCTTCATTTGAAGGCTCGTTCCCAAGACCAGATGTTGGATCCCCCCCCCACAACAAAACCACACTGCCCTATAATTATTGTGTTTTCATATTTCCTCTCTATTGCCAGGCAGCTGCTCTGCTTTGCTCTATTGAATTTGCAGTTTTTCTGAGTAACCCAAAATGACGTCAGCATGCCTCTTAACCAAGTTTTTCTCCTGTAGCTAATGGATCATTGGCCCTTCCGTTGACCTCTCCCGTCAGTGTCAGCTCCAGAGCGAAATGCTGGAATAGGACGCCACACATATTGTCTTTATCTCAAGGTATAGACATCCCAGTTTGAATGTACAAGCTATGAACCCAGACTGAAGCTGAAACCCACTGCCAGTATCCTGGGTGCGACGGAGAAGGGACTCTGAGCTTGTTCTCATCAGAATAACCTGGAGAACCATCTAGAGCAGGATAATGCTTGCTGTCGTGGTCAACCAGGATTCCTCCAAGAGTTCAAAAGAAGCCCTTAAAGGCTTTCTCATGTTGCTACCCCCTCCCCAGTGTCTTATATTCAACAGATGTAGTTCCACAGATTGAAATGAAGGCTTGGGCAGACCTAACAACAATTTTCAGAAGATTTGGGAGCAAGATACAGGCCGCAACCCCCTACTCCAGATTTCATTTCCTCTGTGGTGTGAAATGGCCTGGGCAGGGTTGGGGTCGGGGTGGGAATCTCTGCCTGTAGACCGGCACATTCACTGTCTTAAGAGCTATGGTGGAAGTGAACACAAACAAGCAGGGGGATTTTAAAAAGACAAACAGCTAGAACAGCCCCCACCCCCATACAAAGAAACAGGGAGAAGGTTGCACAGTTTGACGTTCACAAGAGATTTCAATCATATATATTTTTAAAAACCAACAAGGGGAAATGCTTCCTATGATTTACCCCTTCATGAAAACATCTCAAAAACGCTACGTGTTGCAGCTGCCTTAAGAAGATTATGGTTACCCAGGGCAAGTGTGATGTGGTAGTAGTTAAAGTGTCAGATTAGGACCTGGGAGACCCAGATTTCCAAGCCCCACTCAGTCATGAAGCTCACCTGATAACCTTGGGCCAGGCATTGCCTCTCAGATTAATTTACCTCACGGAGGCATTCAGGGGGGGAAAAGGGAACCATGTACTCTAACTTGAGCTCCTTGGAGAGAAGGGGAAATATAATTGTCACAACTAAACAATGGGGGTGGGGTGGCTATCAATGGCCGACAGCCATGATGGCTATGCTCTGCATCCATGGTTGGAGGCAGTAATGCTTCTGAATACCAGTTGCTGGAAACCACATGAGGGGTTTCCCCACAGGCATCTGGGCAGTCACTGGGAGAACAGAATGCTGGACTAGGTGGGCCATTGGCTTAATCCAAACCCTCCAAGTGTCCCTATTTTCCAGGGACAGTCCCAGATTTACAGAAGCCATCCTGGTTTCTGATTGGATCTCGGAATGTCCTGCTTTTCCTTAGTAAAGGTAAAGGAACCCCTGACTGTTAGGTCCAGTTGCGAACGACTCTGGGGTTGCGGTGCTCATCTCGCATTATTGGCCGAGGGAGCCAGCATGCAGCTTCCAGATGATGTAGCCAGCATGACTAAGCCACTTCTGGCGAACCAGAGCAGCACATGGAAACGCTGTTTACCTTCCCACCAGAGCGGTGCCTATTTATCTACTTGCACTTTGACGTGCTTTTGAACTGCTAGGTTGGCAGGAGCTGGGACAGAGCAATGGGAACTCACCCCATTGCAGGGATTTGAACTGCCAACCTTCTGATCAGCAAGCCCTAGGCTCTGTGGTTTAGACCACAGCGCCACCCGCATCCTTAGGATGTTCCTATTTTCATTGGAGAAATGTTGGAGAATATGGAGTCATGCAACCCCCAGAGCCAAGGAGATAAGTAACTATACAACCTTTAGAAGACATCCGAAGGCAGCCCTGTATAGAGAAGATTTTTATGTTTTTATGTTTAATGTTTTACATAACATAAAAAAATATTAAAAATATAACATAAAAATGTTATTTTTTATGTTTAATGTTGGTACCTCGGGTTACAAACATTTTGTTTGTACTAATCCAGAAGTAGTACCTCAGGTTAAGAACTTTGCCCCAGGATGAGAACCGAAATTGCATGCTGGAGGCGTGGCAGAAGCAAGAGGCCCCATTAGTGAAAGCATGCCTCAGGTTAAGAATGGTTTCGGGTTAAGAACGGACCTCTGGAACAAATTCAGTTCATAACCCAAGGTACCACTGTATTATGTTTTTTTTATTTATGTTGGAAGAAGGCCAGAGTGGCTGGGGCAATCCAGTCAGATGGGCAGGGAATAAATAATAGCATTATTATTATTATTATTATTATTATTATTATTATTATTATTATTATTATTATTACAGTCATACCTCGGTTTAAGTACGCTTCGGTTTGAGTACTTTCAGTTTAAGTACTCTGTGGACCCGTCTGGAATGGATTAATCCACTTTCCATTACTTTCAATGGGAAAGTTCGCTTCATGTTAAGTACAGACTTCCGGAACCAATTGTGTACTTAAACCGAGGTACCACTGTATTATTATTAGACATCCCTAATTTCAACAGAGAAATGTTGGAGGGTATAGACTCTTATTATGTTCTTAAACAAACTGCAGCTTGCTTGTCACAAAGGACAGTCATTAAAGGATCAGAAAAGAAGATTAAGATATACTTGAAGCATATTAGGAATTTACCAATCCGCACAGCTGTTGGGCTGAGTTTCTTTGTCTCTACACAGAATGCCCAGTCACTACATCTCGGATGTATTTACCTCACATGTGAGAACCATGTACAGTGGAACCTTGACTTACGTACATCTCTACTTACGTATGATTCCAGTTACGACCTTCAGTAGGTGCTTCAACTTATGAACTTTCCTCTAGATACGAACAGAAGCCTTGCCAGTAGCCCGGAGCTTGCCCGGCTGGCTGCAGAGCAGCGCTGGAGCCTCCGCCACTGGGGAGAGGCCTCCAGTTTGCCGGAGCTCAACCTGCCAGCTTCAGAGTGGCGCTGAGGCCTCCGCTGCTGGGAGAGGGCCCCCATCCCACCCCCGAAGCTGTGGAAGAGGTGCCGCCTGCAAGAGGCACAGCAGGGCGCACTGCAGCCCCAAACCTCGCCGAGGAACTAACCTGAGGAAGTGCAGAGAAGAACCTGGCCTGGCAAGAAAAAAAAGTGACCCTGGCCGAAGTGAATCAGCTCTTTACTGACCCTTGCCCCACCCCCAGCCTGTAGCCAGGTAAGCCCACCCACCTTCAGTGCACGTAAGGAAAAATAAATGTTAATTTTTTTCATCTACAATACTGTCTTATTTATTTTATAGGACAGAACATTATTGCCTTCATTTTATGGATCTATGGCTCGTTAGACAGTAAAATCCATGTTCAATTGCTGTTTTAGGGGGTTGTTTTTCATCGTCTAGAACAGATCAATTCACTTTTCCATTACTTTCTATGGAAAAGTGCGCCTCTACTTATGTACATTTCTAGTTATGACAGGACCTCCAGAACGGATTATGGTTGTAAGTAGAGGTTCCATTGTATCTCACTTGGACATAAGACAGGGTATAAATGTACTGAGTTTCAGCTTTCCTGAGAATTTCCAATTTGGTCATTTTAGCAAAACATGGCCCCCAAAGAATTTCTCTACTGCGAGGGGCAGGTGGAAGGACACTCCTCCCTTGGGCTGGGATATCGGCTAGTTGTCAGCTTGCAGCAGGTGCATCATGTGCCACCCCAAACAATCACACACACTGTGGCTCATATCTGCGTAAGCATTTTATCCATTGCCACCTAATCTACTGAGGCTTGTACAGATTTGGTCAAGATCAAAGCGCAAAGTTGTCTGCTTAGATTTCGAAGGGATGGCTCCTGTCTGCTGCAAAGCAGAGCAGGCAGCCAGGCTGAGCGTTAAGCGCCTGGGCAAGTCATGTATATCCAGGAACGCAAGGCAAGGAGAAGACGGCAGCCACCAATGTCAGCCGCGGGGGAAATCCAGCCTGAGAGAGAAAGAGAGAGTGCACACACCTGTCATTGCGATCTGGGTTGAGTTTCATTCCAGCACTTCGGTGCAGCAACAGATTATATATATTCTTTTTTTTATTTATTGCAAAAACCATTCAGATGGCTATGGATAGTTTCCCTACCAGAGGCAAAGGAAATCAGTGAGTTAACCACCATTCCTGCCTCTGACCCAGCTTAATGCAGCAGCTCAAGTTTCCCAATGTACCCCCAGAATGAACGTTTCGCCTCTCCCTCCCTCTCTTGTTTATCTGCATCTCTGTTGCAGCTATGAATATTTGATGCTTGAAGAGTCAAGGTTGCCTCTCCAATACGGAGGGCCTTGCTGCAGTATTTATCAGGGCACTGGCATCCTTCACACTGAGCTTATGGCTCCAGGGGGCCCAGATTTAGCCTTTGCAATCTGCCAAAGGCTGAGATCTCCTCATTAAGAAATGCTGACCTTCCCCAAAGGATCAAGGGAGCGGCCACCAAAAGTGCTGAGGCAGCTGTTTTTCCCGCCATAATAGTTTGTGGCCTGCTTTATATGTGTGGAGATCTAATGATCTGACGTTGGAAGAGTCAAGTGGATCAAAAAAAGCACTTCTTCACACAGTGCATTGTTAAACTATGGAACTTGCTCCCACAAGAGGCAGGAATGGCCAATTTGGATGGCTTAGACCGGGCATCCGCAAACTTTGGCCCTCCAGATGTTTTGGCCTATAACTCCCATGATCCCTAGCTAACAGGACCAGTGGTCAGGGATTATGGGAATTGTAGTCCAAAACATCTGGAGGGCCGAAGTTTGGGGATGCCTGGCTTAGAGAAATCCATGGATGATAAAGCTATCAATGGCTACTAGTCACAATGGCTATGCTCTGCCTCCATGGTCAGAGCCAGTAATGCTTCTGAAAGCCAGTTGCTGGAAACCACAGGAGGGGAGAGTGTTCTTGTGCTTGGGTCCTGCTTACCGGCTTTGTATAGGGGCATCTGGTAGGCCACTGTGAGGATACTGGACTAGATGGGCCACTGGCCTGAGCCAGCAGGCTCTTCTTCTGCTCTTATATTCTTATGCCAACAGTTGCAATCCACAAGAAGAAAAAGGCCACTATGGTGTGATGAAAGCTTCTACAGACCCATGGGAAGTCAACATGAAACCCATGTGGTATGGTGGTTGTCAGTGTAGGCCCAGGGAGGCTTGGGTTCAAATCTCCATTCAGTCATGATGAAGCTCACTGGGTTACCTTGGGCTGGATTCTGCCTCTCAGACTAACTTATCTCACAGGGTTGTTGTGGCAACAAGAGGGAAGGAATGAGAACCATGCATGTTCCTGAGCTCAAAGAAGAACAAGGTAGGAATGTAGTTAATAAAGACACACATGAACTATGCAGCCTTTGTACTTTTAGGTATTTATGTTGACTGTGAATTGGGCATAAATTGCTTTCTACTGTAGTCCTTAAAGCTATGTGCTTATGCAATTACCCAATAGGAAAAACCAAGCAGTGTCTTTATGTCATGAGTATGGGGAAAGTGAAGAATGGGGTACATGCTACAGAATTCAGGTTCTTGAGAATTTCAGCCTTCATTTCTTAGGAAAGTGAATTCCCAGGCCTCAGGATTGTGAATATATGCTTGAAAGATGATAATGTGGAGTTGCTTAATATTTTTTCTTGCGGTCAGCAGCAGTTTCTATGTCTTGCCTTGCTCATTGCCCCTACCCCAGGAGAATAAATTATGCAAAATATCAAAAGTTGAATAAATTACGCAAATATGACATCTTTATGCAAACCTCCCAGGGAAGCTCACCTGAACTATGAAGTTACCTTTTCTATCATTTCCTCCAAAAAAAAACCTCCTTATGTCAACCAATTCCTATCAAAATGCATACCATACCTGCTGAAGCACTCAATCTAATGTGTTTCTCATCAGTTCTGTCCTGCTCCTTATTCAGTCTCAGGTGGATTTATCATCCATCAGCAGTTACCAAAGTGTGGGATAACCAGCCTCATATAACCAACATGTTTAAGTCTAATTAATGCATGAAGGGGTTAATGCCATAGAGTAAGCTGTCTTATTTAGTTAAGTCATCCTCCCCAATCACCTTGGGAGGAAGGAAGTCAAGTCTATCGTTTCTCTCAGTGAACTCCGGTGTGTAAAGAGTTCTGAGCTGGTTGCTCCAAGCTCAGTCCACGTGGTTTTTCAACAAAGCAATTCTTGTGTTCCTGTACCAAATAATCTGGGAACTTTAACTACTTTGGAACCAACCTAAATTTTGTTTCCTATGTTTTTTGAATGCTGTATGGAAAAGCACATGAATCTGACCTTTGAAGAGTCAACCATTTTTAACATATCAAACGTATGAACTTTTTCTAGCCTAGGGAAGTAGGAAACTTTGGAAGGAACATAGAAGGGCATATTTTAAAAGCTGAACAGCTTATGGTATATTTCCATGTGCTACTTTGCTTCATGTATTGTGATTTTAAATTTCTGCTGGGGTTCTCTCACCAAATAGTACTTGTTCCAAACTTGGATCTTGGCAACCAGGAATTCTCTTTTTATACCTGTTTTTTTTCTTTCCCAACCAACACAAAGCAACCAACTGTTCTTACCACGAATTAATTTGCTTGATTGCTTGCTTGTGGCATTTATATACCACATTTTCCTCCAAGGAGATCAAAATGGCTTACATGGTTCCCCCGCTCCTCATTTAAGCCCCACAACAACCCCATAAGGTAAGTTGGTCTAAGAGGCAGTGGTTGGCCAAGGAGACACCAAAAGCTTCATGGCTAAGTGGGGATTTGAACCCTAGTCTCTCAGGTCCTCATTTGACACTCTAACCACACTGGCTTTCTGAAATTTAACCAGTTCTGGCTATCCACATCTTTCCATGCCTGTGCATTCCAGCTGTGTCCCTTCTGGATTAATTTAAGGTTATTCATGCAGGATAAGGCTAGCAATGGTTATTAGCCATGATGCTCTTCCTCTACGGTTTAAGGCAGTGATGCTTCTGAATACTAGTTGTTGGAAATTGAAAGATGGGAGAGTGCTCTTGCGCTCAGGTGTACTTCCCACAGACATCTGGTTGGGCACTGTGACAGCAGGATGCTGGACCAGATGGGCCATTGGCCCAAACCAGCAGTGCTCTTCTTATGCTCTTATTTCCTGGTCAGATGGCGTTGAGCACCTCATTCCTCAGTGTGCTCCATCACCCGTGGTGATCAATCTCTGTTGTGCTCCATCCACTTTTGAAGGATTAATAGTGTGGAACTGAACTACACATGGCTACCTGCTGGATACAAGGTTCATCTGATGGGTTGCGTGCCTGGGGCTTACGGGTGCTCACAAAGGAGTTGATTCCACCACCACCCCTTTGAAGTGACTCACTTTAAAGAATCAAGTCTTGGTTTATAGTGAGGTCAGACTCCATGCCGGCTCTCTTCTGTTCTTCTGCAGTGAGATAATTAAGAGCTTGAGTCGAATGGCTTGAGGCTGAGCTTGTCAAATTATATCACTGTGAGCTTCCCTAATTCAAGGGATAAAACAACAACAGCAACAAAAACCCAACTCAGCTATTCACATTTCACCTAGCACACTCTGATCCAGCAACAAAAAGTTAACTTTTAAATGGTTAACTGGAAAGAAAAGAAATTATAAAAGGAAGGCGCAGAAAAGACACAGAGAACATGGAGCATTGTTCTCTTGGGTCTAAACCAGGCATCCCCAAACTTAGGCCCTCCAGATGTTTTGGACTACAATTCCCATCATCCCTGACCACTGGTCCTCTTAGCTAGGGATCATGGGAGTTGTAGGCCAAAACAACTGGAGGGCCGCAGTTTGGGGACCATTAAGTGACATCAGAGGAAGCAGATAGACACATAGGCACCATTAAGGCCACATCCACACCCTACATTCAAACCACTATGATAGCATTTTAAACAGTCGTGGCTTCCCCCAAAGAATTCTGGGAGCTGTGGTTTATTAAGGGTGCTGAGAGTTTTGAAAAAGCCTCTATTCCCCTCACAGAGCTACAATCCACAGGTAGAATAATGGCTGGTCAAAACTTTAGAAACAGAAGAACTCGACCAACTACAATATATTGTCAGAGGGAGAAATGGACTTATTCATATTCTAAATAATGGACCATTGTTAGTTAATTATTGGAACAAATATTGTAACTACATTGTGTTCAACTGGATATTTTGCTCTTTGCTTTAGAAACCTTATTTAGTTCAGATTTAACTACTGCTGGGAAAATAAAAAGGTAAAGGTAAAGGGACCCCTGACCATTAGGTCCAGTCGTGACCGACTCTGGGGTTGCGCACTCATCTCGCATTATTGGCCGAGGGAGCCGGCGTATAGCTTCCAGGTCATACGTTTTCACAACCAAAAGTCTAGTCTCTGCAGACTTGACATATAGGGATGTTCGGCCTTCATGTATTCCAAATAAATCTGCACCATGGTATTAGCAGTTCACAGCTGCAACCAATTCTATTCAGGAGGTCTACAAATATGCCCATGTACTGTGGTTTTTACAAGTCGAATGCTGGAATCCAGGTGCCAAAAGGGGGTTCTCATTTCCCCCAACTTTAGGCTGTGGGATTTGATTGCAAGAGAATTCCCCCCGTTCAAACTGCTAGCTTGCAGCAAACATCAACCAAATGCAATTAACCTTTGGAAGATCTCATTGCTTTCAGCAACCGCAAATGGATTCTGTCCTCCAGAACCTTTCAAAGATTTCCCCAGAGGAGACAGTGGGTATCTTGCAGGGGAAGACAGAGCTGGCCCCACTCCAAGCACCACCAATTTAGAAATAAGGAAAAGACAAGCTTCAAGAGGCAATTTATTTGCTGCCCAGGTGAAAGCCTCCATCAGATCTGTTTGAAGATTTGAAGTCATTTTCCCAAGATGATCTCTGAACGAGAGGATAGGTCACCACACCAGGGTCTGCATTAGCAGCCTTTGTACACAAATTAGAAGAAATTCTGCAGGAATTTCTCCCCTGCTATGGTCCTGAAGAGAATCAATCAGCCCTCAGAAATCACCCCTCTGAAACTCTTATTTTCATTGGGAGGAAAGTTCCCATTGCCAGTGGGGTTTTCTTCCCAATGCAAATTGCAGCTGGAGTGGAGGGATTTTCCTTGGGACTACAGCATGTTAACCCAGTTACTGAGCCCTGCCCTTTGCGGGAGCCAACCTTGTTTTCTTGTCATGTATGTTCACAACCCAGACAATGCATGCTGCCCTGGCAATTCAAGGCAGGTATGATGCCAAGTGCACAATGATGAGCCTAATGCAACTGCCAGAAGTTTGGAGTGATTGTTGCAGTTATGGCATTGAACGCTCTGCACTCTGAGCCTCGCTCACTGTTGCTCAAGCCATCAGTTGGTGCATTGATTCAATCTGTCAGGTCAACCAGCAGTGGTTCCCGGTAGACTGAAAACATAAACTCACTTGTCTTTTTTTTTCTGTCCCAGAGGACTGTCACGACCTATCTCCAAGCACTGCATCTATATGTCCACAAAGTTCTTTTTTAAAAAAGTTAAGAAATGTGAGTGTTCCCATTTGCACACAAAAAAAATTTCTGCACCTTTTCTTTTCTCATGTGAACTACATACCCAAACCTGTAGAGGAGGACCAGAGGTAATATTTCATTAGCATTTGGTCAAGTATAGGCTACAGATGAATGAGCTCCTGCCTGCATCTTGCTGGATCATCACAGAAATGAGCTGAGCATTTATTCACCCAATGAGGAAACACCTTGTTTATTGTTGTACTAATCCACATTTTTCCTGATGGGAAGAGCAGTCCCCAAGAAAATCTGGATTAACCCTGGGACTAAAATGACCTCTGGGGGAATTGACATTTGCCTCCTACCTGCCTGTGGTTTTGGGGGGATTTTTTTTTAAAGGCTATTAAAAGCAACACCCAAACAACACAGGGAGATTTTCTCCTGCGCTTTCTTAGAGAAATGCCTCGAAGAGCTGACTTTGGCCACATTTACACCATATATTTAAAGCACTATGACATCAGTTTAAATGGTCAGAGCTTCCCAACAAAGAATTTTGAGAGCTATAGTTTCTCGATGATGCTCGGAGTCCTGAGGATGCCCCCTCCTATTCACCCCACAGAGCTACAATTCCCAATGTTCCCTTTGAAAAGGGATTGATTGCTAAACCGCTCTAGGATTGGAGCTCTGGGAGGGGACTAGGGGCCTCTGATTCTGGACTTGTGTGGCAATGTGCCTCCTTCCCGTCCACTGGGTGGTAGGTAGGGGCAGCTCAGTTGAAGAGCTTACGCTTTGCATGAAGAAGGTCCAATGTTCACCCCCAGGTAGCGGGAGATGGAAAAGACCCTCTGCCTGGGACCCCCAAAAAGAGTCGTGATCAGTCAGAGTGTAAACACTACTGGGCTAGATGGACCAATGGTGCCCAGGATACAAATTATGGAAGGAAATATGAAAATTCATAATTCTAAAAGCTATTCATCATTCACGTTAAAGTTACAGATCTATCAAGGCTTGCCATCACATGTTAAGTCACTGTTAGACGCCGAGATCATCAAAGCAAGAACATGTCAGTGTGAATTGCCCCGAGGGCTCATTCATGCCAGCATCTTACAACTGGGGTGGGGAGCACAGATCATATATAAATATAAATTTTATTTTACAGAGCAATCTCTTCCTGGGCACTTTCTTACCTAGAGATGACTGTATTTCCTTGCAACAGTTTCAGATTTGCTATCTGTCTATTTCACCTCCTCTAGAAGGGGAGATTAGTGGGGAGCAAGTGACACCTCAGCTACAGATTAACCATGCCAATTTGGTCAGGCGAGGAAGAGCTGCACGAAGCTTAAATATATTTAAACACCTTAAAAGAGCCGTTTTAATACCTATAGGAAAAAGAAAACACCCAGGTGAAAGATATTACCAGAAGCATGACAAGTTATTAAGTAGAGAGAGGGAGATCCAAAGTTGGGGGGGGGGGGACACCGCTCGGTTTATTCCCTTCTCTCTGCACCGTGAAGGATGAGAGGATAAGTGCTGCCAAGGAGGTGTTTATTTTATTACATTACTGTATTAGCCAGCTCTTCCCATAGAAGGCTCAAAGCAGCTTAGATGAGGATTCGAGGCTGCCTGGCCTAGGGCTTGCCGATCAGAAGGTCGGCGGTTCGAATCCCTGTGACGGGGTGAGCTCCCGTTGCTTGGTCCCAGTTCCTGCCAACCCAGCAGTTCGAAAGCACGTCAAAAATGCAAGTAGATAAATAGGAACCGCTACAGTGGGAAGGTAAACGGCGTTTCCATGTGCTGCTCTGGTTTGCCAGAAGCAGCTTTGTCATGCTGGCCACATGACCTGGAAGCTATACGCCGGCTCCCTCGGCCAATAATGCGAGATGAGCGCGCAACCCCAGAGTCGGTCACGACTGGACCTAATGGTCAGGGGTCCCTTTACCTTTACCCTTTAGGTTTTACTTACTTTTCTTATTTATATAAAAAAATACTTATATACTGCTGTTGCATAAGAAACATCAAAGTAGTTTACAAATGTACAAGCGCGCACACTTCTTAAAACCACACAAAAATGAAAATCACAAATCACCAGCTAGCTATTGCAGAAATTGTCCTTCTCAGTTGTCTGAATAGGCCTGGTGGCATAAAATGTTTTAAAACTTTAAAAAGATACCTCCTTAATCTCAGCTGGGAAAGCATTCCACAAGACTTGGCACTGAAGGTTTGGTTTAAAAAACATTTTTATTGAAAATTCAAAAAGTACATAATTACATGTGCACTAAACATGGTGAGATGTAAATAAGAAAGAGAGAGAGAGAGAAGAAGAAGAAGAGAAACAGGTTTGGTTTCATATCAGAGCAGCTTGGGTATACAAACTTGACAAATGCACTGTAGACCCGTGGGATTCGCATTCACCTCAGTGTGTATGGCAAACCTAAATAACACCCCCTTCCCCAAATGACCACAGCCAAAGCAGCATCGGATGACAAAAGTGTCCTTAACCCAATACTGCCATATTTGATTTCCCCACAACTCTGAACTTGTCTTTCCACCAACCACCTGTCTCCTTGACCCTTGCCCATTGTGGCTTATAAAAGCTAGGCGGGAAGGGCTGGGTGATGGGCTTCGCGGGTTGGTGAATGCTTCTCTCTGTGGGAGAGCCTTCCTAGACCCGCTGAAAGAAGCGGTTATTAAACCGCTTCTTTAAAAACCGTATTTAGATGCGGCCAATATGGCCAACTATCACCCAGTCTCAAATCTTCCATTCTTGGGCAAGGTGATTGAGCGAGTGGTTGCCGAACAACTCCAGGCACACCTGGAGGAAGCGGACCATTTGGATCCCTTCCAGTTGGGATTCAGGCCTCATCATGGGACTGAAACTGCCTTGGTCGCACTGGTCGATGATCTCTGGAGGGCTAGGGACAAAGGTGAGAGCTGTTTCCTAGTTCTGCTGGATCTCTCAGCGGCTTTTGACACCATCGACCATAACATCCTTCTGGACCGTCTAGAGGGCTTGGGAGCTGGGGGCACTGTCATGAAGTGGTTCCGCTCCTTCCTCCTGGGCCGTGTTCAGAAAGTGGTGGTGGGGTGCCTCAGGGTTCTGTCCTCTCCCCCATGCTTTTTAACATCTACATGCAGCTGCTGGGAGAGATCATCAGGGGGTTTGGGCTGGGTGTTCATCAGTATGCGGATGATACCCAGCTCTACCTCTCTTTCAAATCAGAACCAGTGAAGGCGGTGAAGGTCCTATGTGAGTGCCTGGAGGTGGTTGGAGGATGGATGGCGGCTAACAGATTGAGGTTGAATCCCAACAAGACAGAAGTACTGTTTGTGCAGGACAGGAGGCGGGCAGGTGTGCAGGACTCCCTGGTCCTGAATGGGGTAACTGTGCCCCTGAAGGACCAGGTGCACAGCCTGGGAGTCATTTTGGACTCACAGCTGTCCATGGAGGCGCAGGTCAATTCTGTGTCCAGGGCAGCTGTTTATCAGCTCCATCTGGTACGCAGGCTGAGACCCTACCTGCCTGCGGACTGTCTCACCAGAGTGGTGCATTAGGGCGTGTTGAATTTTTCATCTTTAAAAATCCTGATTTGAGGGGTGTTAAAAAGTTGTGGTATGATGAGGTAATTTGAAATATATTTTGGTTCCTTGTAAATATTGAGGTCTTGCTTGGTAAATCTCTATGTGAAAAGTTCCTACTTTTTAACATTTTTTTAAATTTTCCTGTCATTTATAAACATATAGGTTATTCCCCAATTTTGAAGAAAACAGATGTTGATAAGTGCCTAAAATTGATGACAAGATACAGTGGTACCTTGCAAGATGAAATTAATTTGTTCTGCAAGTCGCTTCATATAGCAAAAAACTCATCTTGCAAAGCATGGTTTAAAATTTTCTCGGTTTACCCGGTCTACCCATTTAGTTAATGCATTCCTATTTGTCTTGCGAAGCGTGGTCATAGGAAACTTTGTCTTGCGAGTCACCTCGCGCAACGCAAAATGCTTTCATCTTGTGAGTTTTTCGTTGCATGAGGCATTCGTCTTGTGGGGTACCACTGTATTGTAGTTCTCTTATATATGTATTGCAGTTATCTGTACTATTAATATTAATATTAAACAACAGTATGTGATATTTTTTTTGCTTTCTACCACCAGTCCAGCCGAAATGCTCTGACAAGTAGATTTCTCATCTATCCAAGATAGACAGAATGGGGTGTCATGAGGACATCTAACCAGCCCTAGCAATTGTCTTCTGTGTTGCATTGGAGACTGGGGGCTGGGGTCTTGCTTGAATATGTTACAGAGCATCTCTGGTACCAGAACAATTGTGTGGTCATCAAAGGATCTGGGATCTTCACCCACCAACATCATTTTATTATACCATACTATATTCTCTCTCTCTCTATATATATATATACTATATTCAGCAGAGAATTGTGTCCTTTTGTTGCTCACTCCCACCCTTTGCAAACAGAATTTTATTCCCATGAAGGAGAAAAGCATGTTTTCTTTGAAGAATAGCTATGATGATAAACACGATAAGGAAGTCTATGCAGAGGACTGGATAAACTACTTGGAGGTGTTAAAAATACACTGTAAAGTAGAGCTACCAAAGTTCGGTCGAGTGACGGTCTTTCCTTATTGGATAAATTGGGGGTGCAAAAACAGCATTCTGATAGTGTAGGATTAAGGCTGTTGGGCAGGCACCCAATCTTAAGATAAGGATTGCCACATTTTAAGAAAGACAAGATTTTAGTTCCTTCAATAGTAGCATGGATAATAAGCATTATAGTAACCCTTCTATCACAGTGATGGAAGGATGTAAATACTATATATTCTCCTGCTTCAGAACCATTAAATGAACAGAAGTCTTGACCTGCATGGAATATAGTTTCTCTAAGTCTGACACCATCTTTGTGAGGATCAAGAGCAGGCCTTTAGATTCTACAGGAATCAAATTTTAACAGTGTACACTTCTTTTGAAGAGCATGGTCCAGGGGGCTTCTGCCAGTGGCTCTCCTACTCAGATGTGGGCCCTCAGCAGATACATGATCATGTGACACCAGCCCTTGAAGTTGTTAATTTATTATTCTTTTTTTACTATAATATGACGTTATAAGATAAAACAGGCATCCCCAAACTTCAGCCCTCCAGATGTTTTGGACTACAATCCCCATCATCCCTGATCATTGGTCCTGTTAGCTAGGGATCATGGGAGTTGTAGGCAAAACATCTGGAGGGCCGCAGTTTGGGGATGCCTAAGATAAAGTAATGATATGTTGTTACAGCTGGAAACAAAATTTCTTTATATTTTCACTTGTATAAAATGATTAAAAACTTTAACTTCGCTTCAAAATGCGAGTTTTCGGCTTTTTTTTAGTGTATTTCAAACAGATCTCAATTTACCAAGCTAAACATCAACCAATCATAAAAATAATTGCAGATTTGGATTCCTCATGTGCAATAACATATTTTTAGAACCCCTCATTGAGCAAATTTTTTAAAAAAATTGTCCTTAAATGACACGCCCTAGTGGTGCATGCTCTAGTTATTTCTCACTTGGACTACTGTAATGCGCTCTACGTGGGGCTACCTTTGAAGGTGACCCGGAAACTACAACTAATCCAGAATGTGTCTGCTAGACTGGTGACTGGGAGCAGCCGTCAAGACCACATAACACCAGTCCTGAAAGAGCTACATTGGCTCCCAGTACGTTTCCGAGCACAGTTCAAAGTGTTGGTGCTGACCTTTAAAGCCCTTAACGGCCTCGGTCCAGTATACCTGAAGGAGCCTCTCCACCCCCATCATTCTGCCCGGACACTGAGGGCCTTCAGCGCCGAGGGCCTTCTGGCGGTTCCCTCGCTACGAGAAGCCAAGTTACAGGGAACCAGGCAGAGGGCCTTCTTGGTAGTGGCACCCACCCTGTGGAATGCCCTTCCACCAGAGGTCAAAGAGAATAACAATTACCAGACCTTTAGAAGGAATCTTAAGGCAGCCCTGTTCAGGGAAGCTTTTAATGTTTGATGGATTTCTGTATTTTAATATTTTGTTGGAAGCCACCCAGAGTGGCTGGGGGAACCCGGCCAGATGGGCGGGGTATAAATAAATTATTATTATCATTATCATTATCATTATCATTATTATTTCCTATCCAGACCAACAGCCAATTCAACCAATCAAAGCTACGCTACTCCAAACACATGACTCCAATGAGTATGAAATAGGCTCCCCTGCTCCAAATTCCCCCAAACAGGTGACTAGCAAAGCCCATACTACGTAGTGAGGGATGGAAAGAACTGCAAGAAGCAGACTAAGCTGTTTGGGGAGGAGCAAGCTTATATAGCTTATATACTCCTCCTCCTTCTGATTGGCTCCAAGAAGGAGCACATGGCCAGACCAACTCCTCCCACACAGAACAAGCCATCTGCATCTTTTTGGAAGGGAAGTTGGGGTGTGGCAAATTTGCCACCCCCACTGACAGGTGGGAGCAGCAGTCTCCATGATGGCCCATTGACCCAAGCTAGCCATCCTCTGACAATGCAGTCCTGCGGTCATGGGAACATATCTTTGAACCTGGCAAATTCAAAGCCACTGAGACCACTTTCTTAGCTCGTTAAGTGAGATTGTTTTCCCATCACTGACACGCATCACCATTAAATCCCCTCACATCGAGGTTACTTCCCTCAATTCATACATATTTTATGTTTTTATCATATTTAATATTGCTTTCTCCGGTCCCTTTGAAAGCCTCTAATGTAGCTGCAACCAAAGATGGAGACGAAACAGAAGAGACCCACGCTACATCTAAATGGCATCATCTCCACCATGTCAGTCAGGACAAAGTCTGGGCAGAAGTGGCTTCCAGAGAACAGGAAGCCTGTTCTCTTTGGCACTGAAAGGCTGCCCTCTTTGAGCAGGTTATCTAGCCCCATGATCTCTGTAAGGAAGATGGGAAGGTATAAAGAGGAGATGAAAAGCTCTGGAGCCTCTATAGTATTCTGTCCTAAAACCTTGGTGCAAATACTTGGTTCTTGCTTTCTGTTTTTTTTCCTGTGACAATGAGGAATGTTCTATCAGTTGCCTGACCAGCCAATTACTGTTTAATCAGTAGTGTCCCCAAGTGGCAGAATGACATGCAGTAAGGTGGATCTGCAAAAGACAAATCACTTCGCTTTAATGCTACAAGAAATGTGTTCCCTCTCTGTCTAGAGTCTGGGGGGGGGGACTCTATCTTCTGGCTTGCAACTGCACATGCCAGTTGCCAGTGTTAATAAGATTTTGCCATCCAGTTAGGCTGCTGGACAAGGTTCACACATAGCACTAAGCCATACAAACCTGCCCACCTTATGAATTGAATAGCTGGGGAGAGAGGAACCTCTGTTAAGGTTGCGCTTTCCATCCACAGTTTTCCTAAGCAACTGTATTAATAGTAATTCTTTTAAGAAATCTGCTGATTCAAAAAGGTGGGCCTTTTTGATCAGTTAAAACTTTTCTAAATTGATTAATTCACAAAATGTTGCAGCCGTAGCAATTATTCGTTCACACATGCCAGGCTTCCGCAGATGTTACTTTCAAGGAGGGATGGACACGTGCGCTTAATTGGCCCATGCTGTTTGGACAAGATGCCACCAATGCGCCCATTCTTACAGTGAAATAAAGCAGTAAACCTATTAAAGTCTTAATTATAATCCAAAAATGCATGCAGTTTTTGAAAAGAGAGAGAGAGAGAGCCCCAACAGGTAAGGCAAATTGGATCTCGGAATCTGCTGTGTTGGGATTTTCTCTGCCACAGAGCAGAATTAGAATGGGATGGCCCAGACCCAATTCTATTATTAATTACAGTGTTAATAATTCAGAAGCACTTGGCCTGGATAGACATAGCAGTTTGTGTGGTCCAGAGAGAGAGAAGGGGGGGTTGCATCCAGACAACCCCTCAGTGCATTCCCCCCGCCAACATTAGGGTTTCATCCTTGACTGTATATTAATCTTTGTACACTTGCCATATGAATAAGGGCACCTGTTTCCTGCATTTGGGAGCTTTTAAATAAAAATACCTCTTCTTAAAAAAAAATTTGAATGTGCAACGTTTTACACATAATTCCACATAGGAAACTGGAGAAGTTGCCTGATTCCAAGTCACAAGATTGGCCCATGTACCTTAGAATTGTCTGCACTGATGAGCAGCAGGTCTCTAAGGTCACAGAGGGGTGGGGGTGTTTCCTAGCCTTACCTGGAGATGACAGCAAGGGCACATGGGAACTTCTGCCTGCAATGTTCGTGTTCTGCTACTGAGCTATGGCCCCTGCCTGAAAATACGCAAATATATTGGAGGAAGAGGGGAGGCATCTTGAAATGGGAACATGAAGAAGGTCGGGGCTGAGATTTGGAAGGAGGTGGGCATGCAGTAGAAATAAGAATGCAGTGAATGCAGGGGGTAGTGGTGAACGGGTTGTGTGCTGAATCGAAGTATTTCCATTTGGGGTGTGTGAAAATGCCCCCCCTCCAAAGATTGGACTAATTGGGTGGTTGGGCGGCTCTAAGGCTTCTTAGATGGGGTGGGCTTTCCTTTGAATATAAGGTAGCCAAATGCTTTCTTCGGCAGCACAAATACTAATTTAGGTAGCCAAGGGTTTTTATTTCTTTTAATGAGGAGGGGGTGGTTTCCTTGTAATTTGAGACACAACGTCCTATGGAAACAACAGCACATGGTGTTGCATCATATCCATTGGCATTCTTGGGCGGGGAAAGCGAGCTGTCTCCTCCGTTGCTGACTATAATGTCTAACTAGCAATTTAATATCTCCATACTGCATTTCGACTAGTCTGCCATCACACAGCCTCCAATAGAGGATTTGTTTAACCTCACAACTCCATAATAGCCACATGTAAGCTGGTAGTCAGAATGGCTTCATTTGTCAGGAGCAATAAACCTTACATTTCTTTATTCTTTCAACCAGCAGTCTTACCACAGTGTCATGGATCATGACACTTACTCAAGGGCACAACACACACACACACACACACACACACACACACACACACACACACACTATACACCAAATTCCAACACTCTTAAGGAGTTCAAAGCTAATTGGGGTGACAAGTGTAAGTGGATCATGACACTTACTCAAGGGCACAACAGGGTCTGAACGAGGCTGCATTATTTTCTGAGTTGGAAGATAATCCATTTTAGTCAAGACTGTGTTGACAGCCCAGTTGGCTAGAATGTGGTGCTGATAACACCAAAGTTGCAGGTTTGACTTGTTGTGACGGATTAGGCTGGCTTGAGTAGAACTCCAGGGTGTTAAGTGTTAAACCCAGCCTCTTAGTTGATTGACGACATTCCATTCCATGAGGGGCGGGACAGCCATGGGTTTAAAGAGGATGGGTAGCCGTTAAATCGGGAGAGAGGGTTTTGGGAGCGGGAGCATGTGGGAGGTTGTGGAGTAGGTTACTAGAGTAAGTGTACATGAGGAATTGGTTAGGTCTGTAACTATATGATTAACAAGAACAGTTCTATTGAAACCACATGCTTGTACACATGAAACTTGAACGCAACCGTTAAGATTTTAAGACATTAAATGTTAAGTTAAAGTGCCATTTAAACTACCGTAGGTGTGATCTTTCCAGCAGAGGTATCTATTGCTCATCTGGTGGGGATACTCATTAAAAGGACAAAACCCCTATCCAAGGCAGAAAGGATAGTTTGTTGTCCCTTGAGTGCACCGAGAGGGGGAGGAAGAGGGAGACTGGTTCAAGGGTGACACAAAGTTTCCTCGGGAGGGAGGAAAGCTTCACAGTGGGGAAAGCTCAAGTGAGGAGAACCCCTTATTGGTGTGTACACTAAGAATAGTCTCATATTCACCCCAGAGCTTCAGAAGATACCGGGCCATGTTTGGGCTGGAAGAGTACTCTCATTTTATTTGTAAAACCCACAAGGGATAGGGGGATTACAACAAGGCTATAGGGAAGAGTGGAAAGGTTTAGTGTTACCTTAGAAATCCCTATTAGTGCTTTTTATAATTTGAGAGGTTTGGAAACAAAAGGCGTAAGGTGGGGACCTCGTACGTCGCACCTGTCATGTGACAAAGGCCTTTGAGAGCAGAAGCAGTAAAGTGTAGAAAGTGTTGGAAAGTGCTGAAAAGTGCAGACTTATTCAGCTAGCTGACTCACTCTGACTCATCCTCTATTCTAGATGACTTATTCCTCGTACACAGGAAGACACACGGAGCCAGAAAGGATAAATACAAATGAACTCAGTGCAGTGGTGGAGGTTCATGCTCCGGCACTGGGGGGCAGAGAGCAAGCGGGGGCGGGGCGTGCCACCTGCAGGGGCGTGGCACACGTCCTGGGGTGTGGCACGTCGCCTGTGAGGGCGTGGCACCCAGCGTGGGCAGAGAGGCAGCCGTGATGGCATCCCACTGGCATTGCGCTGCCAGGGGCTGTGCGCTCCCCCCCCACACTCCTCTTCCTCCTCCAGTGGCTCAGTGTGCTCCTCTAGCCTAGCCTAATCTTCTGTTTTACCTTGCTCTCCTACATTACGCGTTTGTAAAGAAGTATGTTTTGCCTCAGTAAAGTTTTATTCATTTACTGTGAAGACTGTGTTTTGACTTCGCTGCGCAACATGATGCCCATATGGAATACCTGCCTGTTCCTGCATTGCAGGGGGTTGGACTAGATGATCCTCAGGGTTCCTTCTAACTCTACAATTCTATGATTATATTATCTGTTCTGTGCATAGCTGCCAAGTCTCCTGTATTCCCCGGGAAACCCCCGTTTTTCCAGCCGTTCCCTGCTGGCAGCCCGGATTTTAAAAAACCCTGTAAATCCCCCAGATTCTTTCCAGCCCGGGGAGGCTCCTTCTGCGCATGTCTGGAGTCTCTGGACATGCGCAGAAGCAATCTCTGGCACTGCGGCCATTTTGGAAATGGGCAGAGCATGCGTAGAAGTGACTTCCGGTGCAGCTCTGCCCAGTTCCAAAATGGCCGCAGCACGACTTCAGGGGCTGTGGCCATTTTGGAACTAGGCAGAGCATGCGTAGAAGCAACTTCCGGTGCTGTTCTGCCCAGTTCCAAAATGGCCGCAGCGCGACTTCCGGTCGCAGCGCGACTTCCGATCCCGGATTTTTCAATCTGGGAGTTGGCACCTATGGTTCTGAGGTGGTGACTTCTTGAAGACCAGTTCTGAGCTCTTCTGGTGATGTTCTTCCCATCTCTAGCCTTCTCCTGCTGTTCTTCCTGTCTGGATGCAGATACTGCTTTGCCCCATCGTATCTCTCCAAAGTATCCCTTTGTATATGTATTTGTTGTTGCCTTTTCCTCTAAAAGTATTCAAAGTGACTTATAATCAAAAGGATCAGAACATGGAGCAGTAAATCGCAATATAAAAATCAATACAAATATGCTGTAAAGCTAGAAGATAAAAAATTCAGCGGTTACTGAGAAACAAACCATCCATCAACATAAGAAAAGCCTGGCAAGATCAGACCAAAGACCCATCTAGAGCAGCAGCTTATTTCCAGCAGTGAGCAATGGAATACCTATGGAAAGCCCACAAGCAGGGTGTGGAAGCAAAAGCTATCTCTTGCTTTTGCCTCCCCTAGGAACTGGTATTCAGAAGCATACAGCCTCCTGAACATAGCCATCATGACTACAGTAGTATCCATTGAGTCCACTCTCCACCCCAAATTTGTCTAACCTCCTTTTAAAGCCATCTAAGCTGGTGGTCATTGTACCCTGTGGCAGTGAATCCCATAGTTTATCTAGGGAAGTCCTCCTGACTCTTCCAACATGCAGCTTCACTGGGTGACCTTGGCTTCTACTATTATGAGAGAGGGAGTCAAACCTCTTTGTCCATTTTCTCCACATACAGTGGTACCTCAGTTTACAACCACAATTGGTTCCTGAAGTCTGTACTTAAACTGAATCATACTTAACCTGAAGCGAACTTTCCCATTGAAAGTACAGTGGTGCCTCACTTAACGAATGCCCTGTTTAACAAAATTTCCGCTTAACGAAAGGATTTTTCGAGCGGAGGTTGCCTCGCTAGACGAATTCGTTTTATGAAAAATCCGTCTAGCGAATCGCGGTTTCCCATAGGAATGCATTGAAATTCAATTAATGCGTTCCTATGGGCAAAAAAATAATAATCAATACATTCCTATGGGATTCGCTAGACGAATTTTTCGTTATAAGAAAAGACCCGTGGAACGAATTAAATTCGTCTAGCGAGGCACCACTGTAATGGAAAGTGGATTAATCCGTTCCAGACGATGAAAAACACCCCCTAAAACAGCAATTTAACATGAATTTTACTGTCTAATGAGGCCATTGATCCATAAAACGAAGGCAATAATCAATGTACTGTACTATAAAATAAATCAGACAGTATTTTAGGTGAAAAAAATTAACATTTATTTCTTACCTGGGGTGATGATAGTCATTGTTTGGATGGGGACTCAGGGTCCTCTTCCACAAACGCAATGCCTTCGCAGAGGCTGGGCCTTCACTCCGGGCCTCTGCAAAGGCATCAGAGCGTCCGATGCCTTCGCAGAGGCCGGGCCTTCACTACGGGCCTTCGCGGAGCCATGGGAGCGCCTCCACAGCTGCGGCCCAGTCTTCAGGCCTTCGCGGAGGCCTCCGTAGGCCTCGGAAACCTCGGTTTACTTGCTTCTGGGTTACAATCGCTCGTAAACTGAAAATTCGTAAACCAAGGTGTTCGTAAACCGAGGTTCCACTGTAATACATAAGTCTAACCTATTCCTCCTTTACTTGCAGAGCTTCTTCTACCTACCTACGGGACCACCTCTCCTGGTATGCACCACGGAGGACCTTAAGGTCCACAAACAACAATATTCTGGAGATCCCGAGCCATAAGATGGCTAGATTGGCCTCTACTAGAGCCAGGGCCTTTTCAGTACTGGCCCCAACTTGGTGGAACGCTCTTTCCCAGGAGACCAGGGCCCTGCGGGATTTGTCATCTTTCCGCAGGGCCTGCAAGACAGAGCTGTTCCGCCTGGCCTTTGGGTTAGACTCAGCTTGACCCCTGTGTTTTCCTCCCTCATGGCTTGGATTTATGGACTACTTGAAATGAGGCTGCACTTTAAATTTTAATACTGTATTTTAATCTGTATTTTAATTAATTGTTTTTATGTTTTATTGTAATTCTGTTGGTGTCAGCCGCCCTGAGCCCGGTTGTGACTGGGGAGGGCGGGGTATAAATAAAAATTTATTATTATTATTATTGTTGTTGTTGTTGTTGTTGTTGATACACACAAGTCAGTAAATAAGGCTAAACTGCTTTATTTACATGTAAACTGGGAGCTCTACATTATGGCTCCCTCTCTCTAGCTTCCCAGCCAGTAAAGAGAAGGAACAAAGGAAGCAAAAGTTCCACTTAGGAAGACAGTAAGACAAACATCCTGTCTACGTCACATCCACTCTGTGGAATGCAAACGCATACAGTCGTATGATACACAATAAACCTATGACTGCAGACAGGGAATGAATCTCCCAACAGATGCTAGGGCTACACCTACCCACTGTAGACTTTGTTCTATACAAGGGGTGAGGGCATTCCTACTGCTACCATACTGCAGCTTCTTAATCTTTTTGCTTCCCTTCCTCTCCATCTGCCTGCCTGTCTAAGCCAGATGTGAAGAGAGGAATGGAGGGGCTGGGTGCGGGGAACAAGGGAGGGTGTTAAGGGCTGGATAAGGAAAGGGGTTTGCCTTGGAAAGTTCATTGCCTTGGAAAGTTCATTGGATAATGCTGGGCTAGTCACTACCACTCACCCTAGTCACTATCACTCACCCCCACAGGGATGTTGTGAGGATAACATAAAGACACCCACCTCACTTCTGCTGAGCTGCTTGAGAGAAAAGTGGGATAGAAATTGAAGGTTGCACCCAGCTATGTTCTATTCAGTGTAGACCCCCTAAAATGAATGCACCTACGGTAACCATGTTGATTAATTTCAACGTGTCTGCTCAATCAATGGATGCAAAGCCAAATGAATGCATAAAGGTGACTTGTGGGAAATGTGGCTCTCATTCTTGTCCTGTAATTGGCTCAAAAAGGGATGGTGACACATGGGCTGGTAGACTTTTTCCCCCCTGGCCAGTGGGCACCCTTACTGTACCACATGACTTAAAAAGACCATGCATTTTGTAGATCAGTCCCTTAATTCCAAGTCAATGCATTTAGGGCTGGAGGGAGAGGCTCTGAAAAGGCCCAGCTGTTGGAAAATTGAATTATGGGTTGCCGGGTGGACTTGAATGCAAAAGACAGTATACAGAGGTGGCAGGAACCTTGCAGCCCTCTGGGAGAGATTATTATTTTTTCTCCAGAAGCCAATGTCACTGAGCAAACACACATTCAAGCCCCTCCAATCCGGGGCTTTGTTTGAGTTTTGTTTGCATGGTGCCTGGCAGAGAGAGATTAAGAAATTAGCTTTCTTTGCAGCATTAAACGCTCCTCTCTTTGATAAGGTAAAAGACACCAGCACAAACAATGGAGAAACAACAAAAAACGGTCCCTCCTCCCCCCTTTTGCTCAGGCTCAAAACAAGCCAAAGATAGAATAGCAGCTTTTCACATCCCCCATACACCTGGGACATCCACAGTTTACCTTCTTGGATGCTTGAAAGCCCTGGTCCACAGTGAGCGATGCCAGGCAGTCATTCTGAATGCCAGGCCAGAGTGTCAAGCAACAATCCCTTCCTCCCCTTAAAAAAAAAAAGTCTTGTTGCCATAGCTGCTGCTTGCACTGAGACACCCTCTTACCTCTGAGTTGGCAAGTATGGAAGGCAAGCTGTCCACCCCAGCCATGAGACCAGACTGGGCATAAGGACCATTACTAAGCTGGCCTCTCCTTTAGAGTTTGCTGTGCACACCTGCAGTCCTCAGAGCAAGATCTTCACAAAAGCAGCTTTTCTATTTATTCAGGACCATTGCTAAAATTAAAGTCAGCTTGCACATATGGAGTGGGTATAAAGTATTTATTGCACTGCTAGGATTATTTCTCTGTTGTTGGTTTTTATATATATATACACAAACATGCACAGACAATTTATGTTGCAAAGTACCGCTACCGTTACCCGAGGCTAAACGATTTAGAATATAAGAGCAGCCCTGGTGGACTGGAAAATGGACCTGTTCTGCTGCCCACAGTGGCTCTGGAAGGGGCACAAGGGGTCATTGAAATCAATAGTCCTCCCCAATCACATCCCAGCAACTGGTGATCAGAGATGTACTTCCTCTGAATGTGACGGTTGCATGTTGCCAGCATGGCTAATAGCCATTGGAAGACTTGTCCTCTAGGAATGTGTCCAATTGCTTTTCAAACTCAGCTAAGCCAGTGGCCATCATCACATTTTTGTAGGGAAACTGGAAGTCTAGGAATTCTATCTGGCCCCAAAAGCTTCCCAGCTGTCCATAAAATTTAGCCGCTAATCCTTACTCTCCTCTCATTAGCACTCCTCTGCTATTTTCACCAGCACAAATGAAGGCTGAAAAGCAAAGGACACATTATCTCACCCCATCAAGGGTGAAGAGCATCAGAGGTGACCTACCAAAATAACATGAACCAAAGTCACTGGTCTCATGTCCCATGGAGTTTGATGATCAATGCTGACAGCAAGTGATGGAGTTAATCCAAAGGTTGTACATAAAAAGTAGGCTTTGATCTGGGGGAGCTGGGGTGCAAATGGCACCAGAGGGGTATCCTGGAAAAAACTTCAGGGAGGAAGGGACATAGCTCAGTGGTAGCACATCAGCCTTGCATGCAGAAGGTCCCAGGTTCAATTCCTGGGAAGGACTCCTGCCTGAAACCCTGGAGCACTACTGCCGGTTAGCATAGACAACACCAAGCTAGAGGATCAATGGCCTGAGTCAGTATATGGCAGTTTCCTTTGTTCCTCTGGGGTGTGTGAGAGGATGGCAATACTGTATAGTGATTTGAAGAAGAACATGGAGCCCACCCTTCCCTTGGAAATCAACCAAAGAAGTAACAATACTAATATTAGAAATTCATTAGCTTTTTCCAGTTTTACCACTTTGATTTTGAATATAAAATTCAAATCTGCATTCTGAACACAACATTTTAAACTCAAAGTCCAAGTTCATTAAAAAAATATATCTGGCATTTCTCGACTACTTTGGCAGGCATGGAACGTGAAATCTCACAAGCAGTCAACACTAAATGCCATTAATGTATCATCTGTCTAATTCTGGCAAATGACAAATGCTGAAAAACACTGAAAAGCCGAATACCAAGTATTGACATTGGACATCATCAGAAGATGTCAAGTGCAGATACCAAATGTACGGTAAACATATGAGTAGCCAGCTAATATGTGGAGAATATTCAGCATCTGCTGAGGACAATTCTGGGAAGCAAATTCTAACTTTCTGGGCATCCTCCTGCAATCGGAGAGAAGAGGATGTAGCTCAGTGGTTGAGCACATGCTTTGCATGAAAAAGTCCCCAATTCAATCTTTGGTATCTCTAAATCCTGCCTTTGCTTGCAACCCTGGAGAATTGTTGCAAGTCAGAATAGACCATGGATTTCCAGCATGGCGCCTGCAGGTGCCAGTGAGCCTGCCAGAACTTTCTATGGCACTCATGAAAAGTCTCCGTAAATATCCCCCCTCCCCAAACCCACAATACACTCAGGATTGTTTGCTGTTCCAGTTCTTGTTTGAACTGAGTCAGCCTCACCACACTGAAAATATCATGCCATGCTGCCAGGTTCCCCTCACAAAACACAACAACAGCAACTCTTACTCTTCAAGTAAGTAAGGAAGAGATCTTTATTCAGGCTAATAGTGGCGCAGGCTCAGCAGCAAGCATAGGGCCAGAAGTCAAGATCCCAAGGTCCATGAGCAAGGGAAGAAATGCATAACCAAACAGAAGCCAAGAAGACGTCCCAATAGTTGACACCACCCCTTCTGCCAAGCTTTTAAAAGCATGATGCGGTAAGCTCACAAATGCGACTCTCCCCACCCCGATTCTGCCATGCACATGTATGTGCACTCCTTCTGGGTGAACATGTCTGTGCCCACCTCCAAAGGTGGTGCTGGAACTTAGGGACACTGTGTCCTGCCCTACTGCCTTCAGCTCCACTGCTGGTGCCTCCTGTTCAACTCCATCTTCTTGAGACTCAAAGTCCTTCCTCTCACTTGATTAAGCTCTGTACTCTGCCAGAGTGTTGGTGGCAAGAGCCGACAGATCTGCCTCGCCTTCTCTGGCATCTAGAGTCACAGCTTCATCCTCCATCTGCTTCTTCTCCTTCGTTCTGCTTCTCCTCTCCCCTTCTGTCTGGGGCTGCCACATCCCATGTGGGGCCCATGACACACATGCCCTAGCAGCAGCTTTTTTGTGTTATGCCACGGTCCCTCGTGGCAGTCATTTTACATTGTGCCACACACCCCATGTCAAAATTCCAGGTGTGCCCAATGGCCCCCAAAGATTGGCAACCACTAGGATAGATAATCCTGGTCTAGGTGAATGAAAGGTCTGACCATGGCAGCTTCTTGTGTTAAACTCCAACAAAATTCCAGTTCCTGCTCTGCAATCTGCAGCCCCAAATAGGTACGATAAGTTGTTCCCACCCACACTGTCCTTTAACTCTTCACCTCAGCGAATCAGTGCATCCTGTGCCAACTCACAACCTTTTCATTGTGGCTCAGTACAATTCACCAGTGGCTCAGTACAATTCACCAGTGGCCTTGCTCAATTTGATTGGCCTGGGCCTATGACTGCCTAGGTTATTAATCTAGTCTGCATCCGGCTATAGGAACAAAAAAGAAAGAAAGAAATGTACCATCAACTGCTTAGCTGGCTGTTCGCCCAAAATGCTCTATGGGCCCTCTCCGCTCCTTTCAACACAGACGCACGAAAACCCTCATGCACACCTCGCTGCACAGAGAGATGGTGTCAGACGACCTGCTCTTGAGGTTAATTGGCCCTCAGCATCTCCAGAGCCACTTTCTTCCTTTAATAGCCAATTTGATCTTGTTAGCTGCATTGTCATTTGCATCCAAAGTCCCAGCAGCAAACTTAAAAGGGAGAATGAATACAGAAAGAGGTCGGTGAAAGCTCCATCCAGGAGCACCTGCTGTTGTTCTTGACAGAGCACTTTTCTCCTCAACAATGGTGAGGCAAGACCAAGACCAAGACCATACCCCAGTGTAGATTAACGGTCAGTTCTTCTTCCTAGGGAACTCTGGGAATTGTAGCTCTGAGAGGGGAACAGGGGACTCCTAATAGCTTTCAATACTCTACCAAACTACATTTCCAGGATTCTTTGGGAAAAATATGAGAGTTTTAGAAGACCCCTATTCCCCACCCAGAACTACAATTCTCAGAGTTCCCTAGGAAGAGGGATTGATTGTTAAACCACTCTAGGAATATTAGCTCAGCAAGTGGAATAGAAGTCTCCTAACAACTTTGGGCACCCTTAACAAACTTCCATTCTGAGTGCTTCCTATTGCACACTTTCTGTTGTTGTTGTTTAGTCGTTCAGTCGTGTCCGACTCTTCGTGATCCCATGGACCATAGCACGCCAGGCACTTTCTATGCACACAGAATTCTAGGCCCCATCTGCACCACACATATATCACACTATTATGCCACTAACGGGGACCCAGGTGGCGCTGTGGGTTAAACCACAGAGTCTAGGGCTTGCTGATCAGAAGGTCGGTGGTTCAAATCCCTGCAACGGGGTGAGCTCCCATTGCTCGGTCCCAGCTCCTGCCCACCTAGCAGTTCGAAAGCACATCAAAGTGCAAGTAGATAAATAGGGACCGCTCCGGTGGGAAGGTAAACAGCGTTTCCGTGTGCTGCTCTGGTTCACCAGAAGCAGTTTTGTCATGCTGGCCACATGACCCGGAAGCTGTCTGCGGACAAACACTGGCTCCCTCGGCCTATAGAGCGAGATGAGCGCCGCAACCCCAGAGTCGGACACGACTGGACCTGATGGTCAGGGGCCCCTTTACCTATGCCACATAAACAGCTATGGGTTCCCTCAAAGATTTCTGGGAACTGCAGTTTGGTAAGGGTGCTGAAAGTTGTTAGGAGACCCTTAACCCCCCCCCCCCGGGTGCTGCAATTCCCAGAGTGGCTTAACAGTCAATCACTTCTCCCATGGACCTCAGGAAATAGGAGGCCTGTGAAGGAAATAGGGGTCCCCTAACAACTCGAAGCACCCTTATCAAACTACAGTTCCTGGGATTCTTTGGGGGAAGCCATGACTGTGTGTAATGTGCTGATTCTGTATAGTGCTGAGGAGCCCTGAGACTATCACTGTGAGCAACCAAAGGCGATGGAGAGTGAGAATGTGGGTTCTCCTTCATGGAGAGCATGTGTTGCGGTGGGGCCTAGAAAACTACCCCTGAGTTGCTGGGGTGGGGGCTCTGAGTGGCCACTGTTCTGATTGGACCCAGGCTGTTGTTGGGGGGGGAAGCATGTTTACCCCAGGGGTATAAAAGGCAGGCACGTGGTTTATTCCTCCTCTTTGGCTGCGTACTTCGGATCACCCTCCCTCCCTATGTTTAGGCCTCTGTGTTGACCTTGCTGTGCCTGTCACGGGGTCGTCTGCTTGGCAGGGGCCCGGTAGGAATTTTTCCATTTGGCTGATTGGCTGGTGCCATCTGGTTTTTGCCTACTGCATAGCAAATAGTCACAACTTGCAAGGTTGGCGGTTAGGCATTGGTTATTTTGTTGTATGAGGGGTTATGTTGACTGTGTTGGCCCCTCAAGTTGATGCCGGTGTGTAGGGGAAATTCCGTTCAGGAATACAGAGGCTCGATAGGCAATGCCCGTACCCCCGGTCGTGGGCCAGGGCCGCGTGAAAGCCCCTGGGAGCCTGAAGGGGGAGGGGAGGGCTAGCACACCCAACTCCCTGTCTCTCCCTGTAGGGTTTCCCCTTGCTGACTTAAGGCTAGTTCGGTCCTTAGGGGACAGTTGGTGAACCAATGCCTATGCAACCACTCACATATTTTGTACTTTAATAAAGTTGTGGCCAAATTCATGCCAAAAACCCAAAACAAAACTTGTGTCTGTGGTGTGAAGTATTTGAGGGGTGGTTTGGGGTCCTTGACACGCAACGAAGTATGCATATACTGTAAACAAATGGATTTTCTCATTAAGTACTAAAGCAGTGACTGGAAAGGGATGATGGATTTAGGCAGTGTCAAAAATATTTGCAAAAGGGGGGCAACCCTGCAACCTGCAACCCTGGAGTCTCCATCTCCATGCTACAGCCGTATGGGCTGTTTCAACAAATTTGCTAACAAACCCAACCAGCATCCTCGTTAGTCTTTCCCTGCCTCGTGTTGTCTCCTCCTGGCATGAATATGGCTGGAGCTTAGGGCATTGCTCTTCTGACCTGCAGAAAGGGGATGATGCATGAATCTCTGTCACAAGTGACCTCCGATCTGAGAAGCTGACATCTTTGGCCTTGCTGTTGAAGCCTTCCTGATGAGAGTACAGAGTGGATGTCCTGCACTGGGGAGAGCCAAGTGAAAGTCCCACTTTCAAAGAAACATGATGCTATGAAGAAAATGTTCACCTCCCAGGAACTGCTGCATGCAAAAAACCAACCAGCCAAGGAACAAAAAGCTAGACAGAGATTCACAGGGAGAGAAAGAAACTAGGATCAAGAAAATGGCAACTGTATTTGTTGTTCATAGCAGAAACACCAAAGTAAGCCACACCATGACAGGGGGTGGGGGGGGTCACCTGGGGGATGCAGAGAGATAGTGTCAAGGGCTTTGGAGATGTGGAAGGGGAAGAAGGAGAATTGGAATCAGTCTGTTGAGTCCTGGTGCTTAAAAAAAAGAAAGAAAACCAGACGTCTGATAGCACTCTAAAGACTCCTTGCCAGCTTCTAGTTTTGCTGGAGTTACTAAATTAATTTCCTCATTTTGGGGAAATGGAGGTGGAAAAGCACCACACTGAGGGTTCTGATACCATGGCCACATTCACACTCTACATTTAAAGCTCTGTGATACCGCTTCAAACAGTCATGGCTTCACCCAAAGAATCCTGGGAGCTGTGGTTTGTTAAGGGTGCTGAAAGTTTTTAGGAGACCCTTAATCACCTCCCATAGCTTCAGTTCTCAGAATGGTTTAACAATCAATCCATCTTCATAGAGAAAGAGGGCAAGTCAAGTCAAGTTACTTGCAAGTTTCTGCATATTACAAAATTCACATTTTCTTGTTGGAAAATTTGAGCTTGTTTGGTACAGATGTTTTGTTTTGTTTTAGAGGGGGTCTGTTTACTGTAATAGGCATCCTGGCCTATTGCTTATAAGAGTAAAAATACACACAGCCAGCCTCTATTTGTGACAGCTCTTGGTGTGGGAGATTTAGCAACAAAGCGTACTTCTTTTAGATGAGATTCACATGGGGCACCAGAGGCAAAACCCTGAAGCCATCATCCCTTTAAAGGCTGCCTTTCCCATGATGCACTCAGGACGCCGCTTTGAACAACACTTTTCTTGACAGGAATGCAGAGTTCCAGCTCAAATGCTGCCCAGCAAGCTGGAGTTTTCACCTTCTCCAGCAGATCCTTCAGAAGCTGAGACATCCTTTGCAGGTTCCTCTGACCTATCTTGACCTCTGGTGGCATTTGAAATCCATCAGTATCACAGTGCAAGAGAGATTGCTTAAGGCAAAACTATGTCCATGCCTCCAGAATAGGAGAATGTTGGTTTTACAAGCAGCCCTTACTTTATATAACCATGGCAAATGTTTGGGACCAAGCGAATATTTCATCAGTGACAGAATGCAGGGAATCTTAGTTTGCTAATCATTGAGGAGTGTTTATTATGGGGGCAAACATTTCTGAAGGGGCAGTTTGTGAAGCACTCTGCTCACTCCCAGATTTCTATAAGGAAATTGAATACAGAGGTATGCTGAGGGGTGAGATCCACGGGAGGGCAGTAAAAATGATGGAATGAATTAGATTATGCAATTTATTGGCAGAATTTAAGGGATGTGATGCATAGAGCTTAGTGGGGCAGTAAACAACAGCATAGAGGTAAACCATCACCCTCTGTAGGACAAGCAAAGCTGGATGTTAGGGGAGCAAAGCGGAATTTTGCCAGAGCATCCTTGTTAGCGGGAGAACTCTTCTGTCTCTAAAAAAAGAAAGAGGGAAAAACATTTGAATTTGAGTGGGAGAAGAGTTAGCTGGACAGAGTTCTGAAATTCAAAGAGAAAGTGTTAACGGGGCTTGTTGGTATGCCAACAAGAGAAGAAAGTCTCTCCCATCTCCTAAGGAAAAGAACAGAGCCAATTTCATAGGAGCAAGTCTTTGGCTAATGCTACTTCTCCTTCACTTTAGGCTGCTTCAGCCTTTCCTGGCCAGCTTTTTATGATTGGCGTGTCTGGAGAAAGCCTCAGGTGCTCACAAGCAGACGAGAAACGGGGTGAAAAACGATGAGGGGGCCAGGAAAGCGATCATTTATTAAGGCAGTGGATGGGGGTAGCTTAGAGTTCAAGCTCCTGTTCGGTGGAAGAAGGCCAAAGACAGGCAAAATGAGCTCCATCTATGCGTGCTTGTTCTCCAAACTCCACAAGCATTAATGCACGCAGAGCTCCTGAGCCTTGGGAGCCAAGGATGTGGCACCTACCCTGAGCTGATATGGTGTTTCATCTCGTTTCTTTTTAATCCTATGTGCTATGTAGCATTCTATGCATTAAAACCAAGGCCATGTGGATCTACATGGAATTCCCATGAACTCATTTAACATTTTTTCTTTGGAGTGTGTGTGGGGGGGGGGAGACGTTCTGAACATAACTGGGAAGGCTTGAAGACTTTTCAAGGCAGGTATCTCTTCCTCTCCCATGGCCCCCAAGTCCCTGGTAGGAACTTGGTTCCTGTCTCACTGGGAGGAACTTTGCAGCCTGGTGTGGCTGGTTGCAGGTGGGGAGTGGCCAGCTTCAATGCGGTGCTGAGTGCTTCATGAGCTTTTTTGCCATACTGGGCAGGATGGGGTGGCAGGGGCTGGGAGCAAGGAGCAAGGAGCCAATCCGCATCATTGCAGAGCTCCTAGGGGGCAGGGCTCCAGTCCAGTCCATCCTTGGCGCATACACTGGCTGTCAAATGACATCTCAACAACCAGCAGGTGGGCTGTCTGATCGCATGCATCCATGCCCAATGCCTATGCCAAACCTGTTTGCACTGTAACGGATAAAGCTGTGGCCTGATTTAATCCAACTCCAGCTTGTGTCTGTCATTACTTCCACACGTCCCCCACACCCCGCTGGCTCCACTGTACCTGGGTCCACAACTCTGCCTTGCCTCCTCTCTGCTGCTGTTATGGACACGGAGGGTGTGGTTTGCAACAACCATGGCAGGGAAATCATGACAAAGAGAGAAATATATGGAGATCTTGGCTCGCTAACTCTGCTCCTTGTCGCCATACACTCAGTGCACAAAGTTCCTCGTCAGAGTCGAGGCATGAAATTCTTGACTGACATCTCTAGGTCCCACTTAGAAGCTGATGGATTGTTTTCCACTGTCGTGCCTGACTCCATACTGGGCTGTCTCTTCGGCAACACAATTTGTTTGCCGGAGATCAGAGTGCGGCAGTTCACTCCCCTCCGGGATTAATGCTCTGACAAAATCATTAGAAACCTGATGGAGTATTGGAGGCCTCTTGCATCTGACGCATTCCTCAGCTTAATGAATGCCTACCTTCCAGGCAGACTTTCATACCTCCATCTGGTTTCCAAAGTCCCTCCTGACTATCCATGCACAGATATATTACCTGTGGGGCACACCTCTCTCCACGATACCCTCACAGAATACACACTTTCTTTCATGAGGTTCAAAAATAAAATTCATTTCCCTTGTCATTCATGCAATATAGCATTTTTCACACTTCCTGTGCTCAGGGATCCCTGATGCCAGAGAAACATTTGTGTCCCGCAGAAGTTATTGGGGAAAGTTATGAACTCAGTTCAACCTGCACTTTGGGTTTGGCATCTGTCTCGGGAGACAATGGAAGAGTGTGCCTTCAAGGGTGAAGTTACAGCGCCTGCTGTGGGTGTAGAGCCCAATATGGGAGGGACATGTTTTGTTGCAGCTGGGGCAGAGGGTTGTGCTGATATGGGTGTACCATGGCATTTCTTCTTTCTGCACTCTTCCCAGCAGTCATTCTTCCTCTGGCCACTGGTGTGGATAAATGACCTGATTGATTGTCTCCAGGCACTGTTGTCATCTGCAAGGGATTCCCACACAGTGGGGTTGATGTTGCTATCCTTCATGTCATGTTTGCAGACATCTTTTAATTCAGAGAGGGTCTGCCAATGAACCTGGTGCCTGAAGCCAGCATGTCCTAGGGATCCTGCTATCTTCCATTCTGTGGACATAACCAAACCAGCATAGACGTCACTGAGACAGGAATAAGAACCTGCTGAGAATGTCAGGTTGGGAGAGCGGATTCCTGTATTGCAGAGGATTGGATTAGATGACCTTCTTGGTCCATTCCAACTCTACAATTTTATGATTCTATGTGATGTCCAAAATCTTCCTGACGCAGTACATGTGGAAGATGTTGAGGTGTCACTCCTGGCAGTTGTAACTTTGCCCACATTCCACTACCATAAAACAACATACTCAACATGCAAGTTTGGTGAGCCTTCATCTTGGTATTGGTCATCAGAATCACATTCTCCCATACCCTTTTGGAGAGGTGAGCCACTGTCATAGCTGCCTTGCTAATATGCTTGCCCATGAAGAGGTTGCTGGTTACCAATGCTGATGTGTAGAGTGCTGAACACCTGAACACAGAACTGTAAACACATCCAGCACTCAAACCCCCAACCTGTTGTTTGTGGGAGACTGGCCGTCAAATAGACTGGGTATCTTCTCAGGGGAAATCATCCACCTCTATTGATCTTCCAAGCTTCCAAGGAACTCCAGTGGAGCTTGTGCATGAGATGTAGTTCTTTTTAAAAAATCAGATACCTGTATACCACCCTTCATACAGTCTTTTCATATGGCAGTAATACTTCTGCATACCAGCTGCTAGAAACCACAGGAGAGGAGAGTGCTGTTGCACTCAGGTTCTGCTTGTGGGTTCCCAGAAGAGGCATGTGGTTGACCAGAACAAGATGCTGGATACGATGGGCTATTGGGCTGATCCTGCAGGCTCTTCTTATATATTTGTTGTTGTTTAGTCATTTAGTCATGTCCGATTCTTCGTGACCCCATGGACCAGAGCACGCCAGGCACTCCACTCTTCCACTGCCTCCCGCAGTTTGGTCAGACTCATGTTGATAGCTTCGAGAACACTGTCCAACCATCTCGTCCTCTGTCATCCTCTTCTCCTTGTGCCCTCAATCTTTCCCAATATCAGGGTATTTTCCAGGGAGTCTTCTCTTCTCATGAGGTGGCCAAAGTATTGGAGCCTCAGCTTCACGATCTGTCCTTCCAGTGAGCACCCAGGGCTGATTTTCCTTAAGAATGGATAGGTTTGATCTTCTTGCAGTCCATGGGACTCTCAAGAGTCTCCTCCAGCACCATAATTCAAAAGCATCAATTCTTTGGCGACCAGCCTTCTTTATGGTCCAGCTCTCACTTCCATAACTCACTACTGGGAAAACCATAGCTTTAACTATACGGACCTTTGTTGGCAAGGTGATGTCTCTGCTTTTTAAGATGCTGTCTAGGTTTGTCATTGCTTTTCTCCCAAGAAGCAATATTTATATATACCAATTCTTATATATACCACATCTCATACAATTTCCTGACTTGAACCTCCAGTTTTGATTGTTGTTCTAACTGTCCTGCTGTTTTAATGGGCGTGTTTAATTTGCATTTTAATTATGGATGCTCTAATGTTTGTGATGAATTGTTTTTTCATCATTTACCATTGCAATTATGGGTAGCTATAGTGTTTTTTTATATAATAGGGTTGGTACTTGTTATCTTGATGCTGGCTTTTATTTGTTCATAAACCACCTTGGTATTTCTCCTCAGAATGAAAGGCAGTTTATTCTTTCTTTTAACAACTACAACAGTCATAATCGTATTCATAATATACCTCCGGGCAGTTCGCAAGAAGAAATTACACTAAAGTACAACTACGTAACTAGGACACAATGTAAAATGCACAGTTACAACAAAACACGCTTTGCAGATTCACAACTTTCAAAACCAATTCAGGCAGCAGATTGGAAGACTCAATTACAACATTTAATACATATATCCCTATTCTTTCATATCTAAGAAATTAATTTCATCTAAAATGCATGGAGACTAAAACCAGCACCTAGCCGAGTGCCAAACATTCCAACAGCAACATAGGCACTAGACAAACTTTCCTGTGGAACAAATTCCATTACTGTGGTTCCACTTGTACAAAAGCCTGGTAGGTTTGGGGGCTGGTTTTTTTTTTTTTTAGCTTTCCCTCTTGGTGTGCTTTTATACATATGTAGATATTTTCTTCCCCAGTGCCCAACAGAGACAAGTCATCCTTTCGGAAAAGCAACTTCACTGCCGAGCGATATTATCACCATGAAGGAAATCGTTCTTAATTTTTATAAATTATCTCATCAGCTGCAGCTAATTAGCAGCTGCCAAATGATGGGAAATCATTCAGTTCTCCCCGGTGGGTGGCACGTTGGCTCAGAGCTACCTTATATTCCCACCCAGCTTCCCGAGGTCAAGGATATGGCTGCAGGAATCTAAGGTGGGGTAATGTAGCTGCTGACTCTGCTGAATTTTCCAGTTAAGGGTGTGTGTGCGTGTGTCAAATTCAAACCAGAGAGCCGCACAAACATCTATGATGCTGAGGCTAATGTACGGGGAAGTATAAACAGGCTCCAGAATGGGCCCCACTTAAAAAGCATCTGAGCAAGACTCTCAACCTCCTTGGGAAGAAAACCTAAATGATTCTGCAGATCATCAGTTTATTTTTGTATAGGCTGTACTCAGAAATAGTCCCCCCCCCAAACATACACTCATTGAATGCTCAACCCTATTTCCCAATGAATGCACACCTCACAACAAACTTGTGCAGTTTTCGTGACAGACTAACATAACAATTGTGCATGCTGGATCAGATCAGGGTCTATCAAGTTCAGCACTGGTCATCCAGATGTTCCCCAAAAACTCATAGTGAAGCAAGGAGAGCTAGACAACCCCTCATGTTTGTCGCTGGTATCTAGTAACAAGAAGCATCCTCTTTCTGAAGAGGGAAGATGCATTTAGCTGTCATACTTAATAGCTGCTGACAGACCTCTCTTGTCTCTGAATATGTCAGATCCTGTATATAAAAACCCCATCTAAAGCCAATGGTTCCCACATTCCCCTCACCCACAGGACCACTTGAAAATTCCTAAGGGTCTCTTGGTGGAGCACTTAATTGATTTTTCTGCCTGCTGTAGCAACTGTAATGTGCTGTGTTATATGCTGCACGATTTTTAATTGTATTCGTGTTGCTTCTTTTATTTCTTCGATATTGTATTCTATTGCATTACAATTTCAATTCCATAGAATCCCGAATTGCAATACAATAAAATACAAAAGAAGAAATAAAAGAAGCAATGAAAAGACAACTTAAAGTCAATGTGACAATTTCATGCAATGGATGTGCCATTTCCCAGCTTCAACCACAAACCCCCTGGCATGCCACAGACCTCCTGAATAAAGCTTGCAGACCACAGCTTGGGAACCCCAAATCTAAGCCAAAGGAACCATCACCATCTCTTGTGACCTGTTAGCATGCATTTAAAGAAGCAAAACTTTATTTTGGCCTCGAACCTGTTGCCAGTCAGTTCTGTGAAAGGAGTTCTAGTATCATCAGGTTACAGATGGATAGATGGATGGACGGACGGACGGATAGACAGATAATCTCTCAACACCAGTCTTTATTTTATAAATCTCTTATCATATTCTATTCTTTTCTGGGTCATCATTTTGTCTAAACTTCTTTAGCAGTGGAGACTGGGCACTGTCCCACCAACCTCACTCTGCACTCAGCCAGCTCCTATCTCCCTGCCCTCCTACGTAGAAGCAGTCTAGGTTTGTGGCACTGCCTGTCATCTTCCTCCTCCTTAGTGGAAAACACAGCAGGGAGGAGAGTGGGGACAAAACTATGATGAGTTGGCTGGTTTGTAGTTGGCTCTGGTTTCACCTACAGTTGGGTTCCCTGCCTTCTACCCTATCAATGGGCATCATCCTGAAAATTTATTACTTGATAGGGTAGAAGGCAAGGAGCCCAACAGGTCCCAGGGTACGCTACAACAATTTAAAACAAACACAGATGAAACTGATTACAATCCCATGCATAGGGTGGCCATTGAAAACACACATCTCATGTTTCAAAGACCAGGGTAAAGACATGCATCTTCAGCAGGCATCCCCAAACTTCAGCCCTCCAGATGTTTTGGACTACAATGCCCATCACCCCTGACCACTGGTCCTGTTAGCTAGGGATCATGGGTGTTGTAGGCCAAAACATCTGGAGGGCCGCAGTTTGGGGATGTCTGATATTCAGCATTCACGAAAAGTTGTATAGGGAAGAAGCCAGACATATCCCCGTCAAAGGGAATGCCTTCTCCCAGGCCATCACCACCTCAAATTTCTGAGGGCAGTGGAAGTACCAAGAACTCCCCCTCTGCTGATTTAACACCCAGGAGGGTCTGTAGGGAAGGAGGGAGCTGGTCAGGTATTGGGGGCTCAAGTCAAAGAATCAAAGAACTGTAGAGTTGTAAGGGACCCTGAGGATCATCTAGTCCAAGCCCCTGCAATGCAGGAATATGCAGCTGTCCCATATGGGGATTGAACTTGCAACCTTGGCATTATCAGTGTCACGCTCTAACCAACGGAGCTATCCAGGCAAGAGTCTTGTTAGCACAAAGATGGAAGAATGGGGAATTACCAATGAAAGAACAATGGCAAGAAAAACCTTATGAATTATGCGGAGCTGGCAAAGTTAACATACAAATTGCGGGAGAAGGACAATCGTGATTTCAAGGAAGAATGGGAACTTTTTACAAATTATTTAAATAGACAACAAAAGGATTTGGACTCCTTGGCAGGTTTTGAATAAGCATCCACAAATTTATTAGTAGAACACATGATAGATAAGGTAATGATATGTACAATTTTACAACATGCAGAGAACAATATGTATAAACAAACCAGAGAGGGGAGCTGAGGGAAGTCCTTGGAGGGTAGGAGAGGGAGGGATGGGAGGGAACAAAAGGGGGGGAATGTAATTGGGTAAATTGTTTTGTTAAATTTGTTTCAATAAAAATATTTTTTAAAAAACATCACCACCAATGCAAGCACCCTGAATTGAACTGACAGCCACTGCAGCTGTTTTAGGAGAGGGCTTATATGCATTCTAAAGGCAATCCCAGCCAGTGATGCTTTCCCCTACCAAATGGATCCTCTCACATCTCATTTTCAACCATCTCCCCTTATAATGGCTTAAGGTATAAAAGCCCAACTTATACAGTGGTACCTCGGTTTACAAACACAATTGGTTCTGGAAGTCTGTACTTAACCTGAAGCGTACTTAACCTGAAGCGAACTTTCCCATTGAAAGTAATGGAAAGTGGATTAATCCGTTCCAGATGGGTCCGCGGAGTACTTAAACTGAAAATACTCAAACTGAGGCATACTTAAACTGAGGTATGACTGTACTTAATTAGACAATTCGTCCACTTAAGTCCAGTAGTGCCTGTGTCAGCTACCATGATCTTTCCATGGTCTTGGGCAAAGGTTTTTCCCATCTCAACAACCTGAAGATCCTTTGGCAAGAGAGGTCGAAACTTATGAGCTTGCCAGTGTGACAGATGTCAAGACCTCCCTTCATCTGACCTTTAGACCACCTTACATCAATTTCTTCTTCTTCTGGAATGAGCAGAGACAATGCAGATTAAGGACCCAGTGCCCCATCACCATTACTCTGAATGGATACACCTTATCTGAAAACTTCATTAAAATCCATTCTAATCAGAAGGTCGCCGTTCCTCCTGCTCGTTCCACCCTCCTTCCATCACCCTCCCTCTTTCCGGCTCTCCTCTCTCAATCTGTTCCTGGGTAGAAGAGTCTATAAAAATCAAATGAGCAAGCAGGCCAACAGCTAAATGACACTTAATCAGAAGAGAATGTATGCCCCCAGTGGGAAGTAAACAGCTATTAGGCTGTGGTGGTTGTAGGGGGGGGTGGAGAGGGGAGGGAGAAAAAAAGTTCACAGGGAGTGGGGAGAATCAGAAGCTGAAAATGGATGGCTAAATAAATTGATTGTCCCTTCGAGCCAAGCACATCTGCTCAGGTGCCACTTCCCTTGAGTTGCGAGCAAAACATTTATTTGTCACGAAGTGCTGCTGGCACCTGGCAGGAAAAAGTGGAGGTATTGGTGGTAGACATATATAAATTTTGAGGGGGTGGGGGGAATGACAGTGAAGGGATTTCAGCTCTGAGCTATATTGCTGCCCCTACTTCTTTGAGCTGTGCCCCCTCGGAGGGAAAAGCAAAAGGTGAGTTTGGCCTTTCCACATGCAACAAAATCCAATCTGAAATGTCTGACCTTTAAAAGGCTTGGTTTTTACAGGCTCCGCACAATTACACACGGTGCAGAAGGGGTCTCCGTCACCATACGCTCACGTCAGAGTGATATGGGATACCAGAGCCCTGAGACTGTAGAGACAGGTTGCATTGGAGCCAGCATGATCAGTGAACAACCAGAAAGCACAATTCCTATAGTCCTGTGCAGCCAGGCATGCTGAGTTGCCACACACACACACCCCGGCCTCAAACCATGCCTGCCGAAACACTCTGGTGTCCCTTTGAGGATTGCCAGAGTGCTTTGCTGGAAGGCGCACGGGTGATCGTGGCGAGCAAAAATTGCCCTCTGTGCCTCCCGCCACCGATTGGTGCATTGGCACTCACTGGGGGGGGCAGGGGATGGCAACCCCCTCAATATTGTAGGGTTAAGCCCCCTGCTTCAAAATATGGAGGGAGCTGAAGCACCTTCCGCCCCCTATAGCCAGCACCCTTGTGTGCAGCTAAGCAGGTGCGAATCTGGTTGAAAGGCAGCACAAACTGCTTGGAACTCTCTAAAGAAAGTGAAGGGTATCATTTTGCTACAACTATCATAATCATTTCCCCTACGTTGACATGAACTGCTGCAGGCACCTATGAGGTGTGTGTGTGTGTGTGTGTGTGTTTGTGTGTGTGTGTGTGTGAGAGAGAGAGAGAGAGAGAGAGAGAGAGAGAGAGAGAGAGAGAGAGAGAGTGAACTGGCAAGCTTGCAGTCTTGTCACTGCTTCCCCGTGTACAGTACATACGTCCTGCTATTTACACACAGGTGTAATAATAATAATAATAATAATAATAATAATAATAATAATAATAATAATAATTTTTTATTTATACCCCGCCCATCTGGCTGGGTTTCCCTAGCCACTCTGGGTGGCTTCCAACAGAAAAATAAAACACAGTAATCTATTAAACATTAAAAGCCTCCCTGAACAGGGCTGCCTTCAGATGTCTTCTAAAAGTCTGGTAGTTGTTTTCCTCTTTGACATCTGTTGGGAGGGCGTTCCACAGGGCAGGCGCCACCACCGATCTTTATGTGTAAGATATTTATGCGTTCCAATCTATACACAGGCTGCAGGTTCATTCTAATAAGTAAATACTTTGTGTTAGGAAGGGGACTTGGAATTTCACACTCTCTTCCCCCTAACCTCTCAGATCTTTGTTCGTATCAACCATGGTTAGCACCAGTGAAAATACAAGGGAAAGACATGAGGTGTTACTGATGGTCATAAATGTCAAAAGGCTTTCAAAGAGGATTAGACAAAATTCATGGAGGAGAAGGCTATCAATGGCTAATAGCTGTGATGGCTATGCTCTGCCTCCATGGCTGGAGGCAATATGCTTCTGAATACCAGTTCGTTGGAAACCACAGAAAGGGAGACTGCTCTTGTTCTCAGGTCCTGCTTGTGGGTTTCCCTCAGGCAACTGGTTGGTGGCTGCAAGAGCAAGATGTTGGATTAGATAGAATCATAGGATTGCAGAGTTAGAAGGGACCCTGGGGATCATCCAATCCAACTTCCTGCATATGCAGCTGTCCCATAAGGGGGTTGAACCTGCAACCTTGGTGTTATCAGCACCAGACTCTAATCAACTGAGCTACCCAGCTGATGGGTCGTTGGGCAGATCCAGCAGGCTCTTCTTATGTTCCCGTGTTAAGCTACAGGCCATCAACTCTACAGACTACAAAGGAGGGAAAGGCAATGCGAGTGGCCAAGGCATCACTGCTTGTGCCGCTGAGCAAATGAGAGGTGATATATTTATAATTTAATAACGGCTGTATTTATACAACAGCTGGTAATGACTCCATCCGTTCTGTCAGTTCTATGACTTGGTCGGCCAGCATAGATCTAAGTAGCTTTATTCCCCTGCCTTCAGTTTTTATTGCCCTTTGTAAAGCAAATCACGGTGGCTAAGGAACAAACGTGCCTGCAATATATCTTTGTTCTCACTTTGACTACAGACTCAATATCACTTGACAATGGGGTGAAGAGGAGGTGACTCGTCACAAACCACTCTATAAGTATCCCAAATATCAGGAGTGTACCGGTGTCTTTGCAAATCGTTCCAAGGGTTATTTGGACCCACTGGAGTGCATTCGATCTCTAGCAGACGCTGAGAGCATCGCCCATTTGCTTGCTGCTGAAATCAGAGGAGGAAATAACTGGAAGGATGGGTCTGCCTGAGTTTGCTTTGCACCGACTGCCCTTTTGCTCAATGAATCTAAAATGTAGTCTCTCGTCTTGTCTGTGATTTGAACATCTTGGCCAAAACACTAGAGAGTTTTAGGCAGGGAGATGCACCAAGTTATACAGTTCAGCTTAGACGGAACTAGGGAAATACAAAGGACTTCTCATATTTCTTCCACCACAGCCTCCCCTTAATTCCCTTCAGCAATGGTTTTGTTTAAAACAACGAAGAAGAAAATATGAGACCAGGGATAATTATCAGAAGCAAAAGGGCCCCAATGATCAGAGACCTGTTTTGGATAAATGGATTATTTGCATAGTAAACAGCCATCATTTGGGTGACTGGGACACCTATACTAGAGTTTCTTGCATTTTTAACAGGAAAGATGTTACACCTATATGCTTTGCCCATGCGCAGAAGCACTCTATCATGCTTTCATGCATGCGCCGCTCAGGTTGCAGACTTTTCAGGGTGCGAACGGCACCCCGGAACAGATTGGGTCCGCAATCCAAGGTACCACTGCAGAATCCTGGTTGCAAAGACTGGATCCCCCCCCCTTACTAATAACATCAGCTTGCTTTTTCGGGGGGGTGAAGGACAGGGGCAGAGGAAGGGGTGTGTGGTGAGGCAGTCCGCCCTGGGTGTCACCACTAAGGGGGTGACAAAATGCTGGGTGGCACTCACACATGGCGCTTGAGCCACGTGTCTCTCCTGGGAGTGACGCGGTGTCCCGTAGGCTCCATTCTGCCCCAAACGGTCCGCCCGCTGCCTCCCCCCCCCCAGCTGTAGGGCAGCTGAGTGGGAGGAGGCAGGCAGACTCCTCGGAGGCCTCACAGACCATCCTGTCCCAGCTCGCCTGCCCCACAGGTGGGTGGCCCTGCCCCTGGGTGTAGGGCACGCATACCGCCCCAGGTGCCCAATCGTCTGGCTCCGCCGCTGGGGTGGGAATCTTGTTTTGGAGTTGTTTTTGCGTAGATTCTGCAGGTCATTGTTGATTGTGGGAAGACGTCCTACGAGAAACCTCTTGCTCACCAATGTATCAAGTAAAAATGGGTTGTAGAATTCCACTGCCTGTCGCTTTCAATTCACCCCAGTGTGGGCTGCATCTGTTTAGCTAACCACAAATGACGAACTGCCAGGTGCCGTAATAGAAAGAAATGCTATAAAGTTGTTACACACCTGGATTGCCTGTTACGTCTGGATTCAGCAAAGCAGAGACAAGAATGTTAGGAGCTTCTGGCACTGTAATAAATTTCTACATTACTTAATACAGACTAACCCAAGCACGGGAAAGTAAACCACCAACCTCAATGGCTCAGCACTCAAAAAATCCCCAGGAGAAACAGTTGGGCTTGGTATGCCAGCCAGAAGCAACTGAAATTCACAGAAGAAAGATTAGACTGGGGACTCAGAAGGTGAGAGAAAGGCGAAGGGTGCCAAATGTCCAGAGCTCCAAGGAGGGCTGTGGGAGAAATTGGTTTCAGTTTGCATTCCAAAGCAAACCTACCTAATCCACAGCTTCCAATACAATACGCAAACCATAACACAGCCATTCTTCAAAATTCTCCAAATTTGCAGTGCCAAGTAATGTGAAGGAAAATGCACAGACTAGGGTAAAGTGATCACACAAAAATCCATATATTAGTGGAAATATCATACATGCATTGTATGAGGGGAAAATGTGCTTGTTAGGCAAAATTGAATACAAGGCACACGGGGAATTGTTGCTCCATATAGGGAATTCTAACAGCTCTCAGTGCACCCTTAACAGGCTACAGTTCGTAGGGTGCTTTGGGAGAAACCATGACTGTTTAAAGTGCTACCATGCTGCTTTGAATGCACAGTGCAGATGGGCCAGAGCTATGGTGCCAATGATTAAATGCTCTCATGGCAAAATTACATTGTTTTAAGACAAACAAACAGCAGCGCATCCGCAGAGGATCTGCTCTATCCTGACATAAAGAAACCTAGATTTCTGACCATAATTTAACCGAAGGGAAATCAATGAAATGCTGGAATCACAAACTATCGCAGAGCAGAAATGTTCCATTTGGCCCACACATGGTAATTAGTCAGCTGAAAGTTCTTTCATCAGAAGTGAGCCCTGGAAATTGCACTTGTATAATGTTCTGACATAATCTTCTCCCTTTTATTTTCAACAATGAAATGCTGATGGCCAAGAAAAGAAAAGGGAATTAGAAATTAAAGACTGGGAGATTTATTGGGTTATCATATTTGGTTTCTTATTAGGCAGGTTGACAAGACTCCCATATATTGAGCTCGTAATGCAAATTTTACCTACACATATTATTTGTTTTTTATTGTGAGGCAGGCACCCCCACTCTGATTCTTTTACTCTATTTTGTAATTAATAATGAAGCATTTTTTCAACTTGATGTCTCCTTTTTGCACCTGCATGGTTCACATTTACCAGGTGAGGCTGGTGATTAAATTTTATCAGGTGAGGCTGCTGAATAAGACTTTCTTTTTAGATTTTTTTTCCCCTGTCTCATATCCTGTTGGTTTTAACATGTGTGCTGTTTATTTATTTATTGCTGTAAGTTGGCTTTGAATTACTTTTGTTAAGAAAACAACTAAATTATTATTATTATTATTATTATTATTATTATTATTATTATTATTATTTCCTAGCTACTAGAATAATCTTGCAGAGCTGGTAACGGTCACAGAAGTTGGCATGAGTTGAAATCCAGGGTTATACCAGATAAAAGCAGGCTGGTCCTCCTCCAGCCCCCTAAGCCGCCTACTTAGTCCTATTTCAATCTCTGCAGCAATCACAATTGCACAGCATCACACCTAGACACAAAAGACAAGATGCACATGCAGGGTAGGAAGACAAGACCACACCATCATCTTTCATTGCCTCTTTTGGGGGGAGAAAAGGGGGGGAGAGACAGCAGTGACAGGCTGCAGATGGTGGTTCACATAAACAAATTTGCAAGGAGATCACAGAGGTGGGAAAAAGCCATGCGATCCTGTGGCTGCAAAATTAAGTTTCTCCCAGGTATCTCCCATCCAGACTTGATGCCAGAAGAAGCCTGCCAAGAAGCGGTAACATCTGTAGACCACAGCATCCCCTGCCTCGGCAGGTAGCTTGCTGGTGATTATAAATCACTCTAAGCAGCAGGAACAGGAGAAACCAGTTTGCAGAGAGATCAGCCACTTCATTGTGTGCGGAAAGAACACAGGATCTAGCCCTAGAAAGGCTTATGTGGGCGGTTGGAAGAGAGCAGCAAAAATAAAATGTGTTGCATTAATGGAAAACAAATATCATAGTTTCTTGGCAGCGGATGGGTTGTTTACAAGAGGGTCTATTTTTAAATGTGAAACAGAAACATTTCTACATTTCTTGATTTGTTTTATTTCCAATTTGTGGGACAGATCACGCCAATCCATCAAGTACAACACCTCATAAAACACAACTAAATATCTAAAACTAGATTTAAAACACAATGAAGCATAACACAAGAATCAACCTTACACAATTGGTCCATCGAGACAGAGAGTGCATAAACTAACTAGCAATGGACCACCCTTGCATTCAAACAGAAGACATACCCAGGCCTGCTAGGATCCCCGAAACTGAGCCTGGGTCCCCTTGCATGCAGAGCCTGTGCTTGCTCTATGACTGACATATGGGCTAGGGGTGAGAGAGAAATACGACCCAGCTTGCATTTCATGGCAAACTTACCTAAATTCACACTTATGCAAACTGGGGGAGTCCTTCAAAAGTCGCACTTCTCTGAATTTTGTAATGCAGTTTTCCAGCCAAGTTAAAAAGCAGCGACAAACACTGTTGTAAAGTGTGCATAAAATGCATGCATTGTTGAAAAATAACATTTACAGATTCATTGTATTAGGAGAAACTGCTTTTGCAAAAATGTGCTTATCAGGCAGAATTTCATATGGGAATATTTATGAGAAATTCACAGTGAGATGCTGGTGAATATTCACGAGGTCTTTTAAAATAAAATAAAGCAAAACTAGAAATGCTAAGAACTGAACTTCATGTTGGAAAAATGAAAAACTGAGAGAAACGGAAATTGGCAGACCTGTCCATTCTTACCTACAGCCCTTCCCAAAAGTCAAGCATCGGAAGCTACCTTACTGAAGTCAGGCCTTTGGTCCATCTAGCTCAGCGTCATTCACATTAATTGGCAGTGGCTCCATAGCTGCCAAGTTTTCCCTTTTCTCACAAGGAAGCCTATTCAGCATAAGGGAATATCCCTTAAAAAAAGGGATAACTTGGCAGCTATGAGTGGCTCACCAGAACTTCAAAGAGGAGCATTTCCCAGCCCTGTCTTGAGATTCCAAGGACTGAACTTCAGACCCTCTGTATACAGAGCAGGTGCTCTACCATCCTTCCCCAGTAACTTTCTGTATAGAAGAAAAAATAATCATCACCTGTGGGTGAAAGGTTCATTGCATTTTCAAATATGGGCTTTATGATTGCTGGTTTATAAAAGATGTTCTCTGAAGGTCAGAAGGATCACATAGGAATTTCTGAAAGAATCAACGAATTTAAGTGTGAAGTGACAATTGATGAGCAATCAAGTAAAATAAGAACGGGCTCTTCTCCAGTTTCTTAATGCTTTCAAATGTCACTGGGATGCTAATGAATAAAGGCTGTGGACCATTCCCTGATGTTCACCCCAAACATCTCATGAACAGACTCCTGAACATGGAAGCTCCATTTAACAGCGCCAGAGGTTTTCTCTAACAACTACAGATAAACCTATTCTCTATTCCTTCACAAAATTCATTTCAAAAGCTATGTATTTCAGTTAGTCAGCACATCTTATGAAATATATCAGAAGTACGAGACTGTAAGTTTAGACGCATGGTAACTTTAGATGGAAAGCCAGGATCTAAACATACGAAGGTAAGATGAGCCTGCTGGATCAAGCCAATGACCCATCTGGTTCAGCACCTTCTTTTAGTGGCTGACCAGGTGCCCTTAGGAAGTCGAGGAGCAGGACCTGAGCAAAATGGTACTCTTCCCACCTGCAATTCCCAGCAACTGGTATTGAGAGAAGCACACTTCCTCTGACAGTGAAGATAGAACATAGCCATAGCAGCCATTAATAGCCTTGACTGCCATGATTTTGTCTAATCCTCTCTTAAAGCCATCAAAGATGGCAGCCATTACTGCTTCCTGTGGGAGTGCTTGAACCTCTTACAAACACTTGTGCCAAGGAGCTCTTCACACATATTTTCTGGAATAGTTTTGCTGGACTACAATAGTTTCATGGAGACTTGATATACCATAGTTATTACCTTCTGTTTAGTAAAAACAACCTTGAGCAATATGCCATGTTAAGTTTGCATATTGGGTAAAAACATCGGCATTCCACCACCCAAAGTAATTGAATTGAAACATTTCATTAGGGGGAGGGTGGAAATCAATGAAGTGTACTTGGTGAGGTTTAAATATTGCATTCAAACAAATTCAAAGCTTTGCTTGAAAATTATTTTTATTGGAGCAAATATTTTCAGATATGACAACTCAATAGCATATACTTCCCATACATTACTTAAGAATTTAAGGGAGTAAAATGAAGTCACTGAAAACTACTAACATATTAATCTTCTTAAACACATGCCCAAAGAGCTGTTTGCATAAGAAATAGCCACCTGAAAAAAAAGTTATTTGCAACTTTGATTTTAGTTCTGGCTAGCATTGTATCGATTCCAGTTTACCTATTTGACTTGTTTCACATTCATTTGTTACCAATGAATCTTATGAAACAAATGTGTTTGTAAAAGAGGGAACCTATCTACGGAGGTAAACATCAGTAGGAAAAACTCCCTCCCATGTCATTGTATTCATAAGCACACCAGTGAGGAAACTGAGTTCAGCTGAAGTTCTTTGTGCAGTTTATGTGTTACGGGAAAACTGAATTTGCCTTGTGTGATGTGTGAATGGCTAACACAGTCTTTCTGAAGAGGAAGAGGAAGAGGAAGAGGAAGAGGAAGTTTGGATTTGATATCCCGCTTTATCACTACCCGAAGGAGTCTCAAAGCAGCTAACATTCTCCTTTCCCCTCCTCCCCCACAACAAACACTCTGTGAGGTGAGTGGGGCTGAGAGACTTCAGAGAAGTGTGACTAGCCCAAGGTCACCCAGCAGCTGCATGTGGAGGAGCGGAGAACTGAACCCGGTTCCCCAGATTACGAGTCTACCGCTCTTAACCACTATACCACACTGAAGCCATTAGTGTGGGTTGTTGGACTCCAACTTTACCATCTCTGACCATGGACTATGCTGGCTGTGGCTGATGGGAGTTGGAGTCTAACAACAACTGGAGGACCATGGGTTCTCTGCCACTGCATTGTTATCAAGTCATATGACTTGGTAAAGGACAAAAAAGAGGAAGAGCTCAGGAGGGCAAAGCCTGTTGTAGATGAACATCAAATGCATCAGCATGTAATCAAGGACTGGCCCAAAGATGCTTCATGATACTGCTTCATGATACATCCCAAACACTCAACCTTAGCCAAGTACAGAAATAAATATTTGGAAAGTATTGGGGAGGGCCATAGATCAGTAATAGCAGACCCTCCAAGTGTCCCTATTTTCCAGGGACAGTCCTAGATTTCAGAAGCTGTCTTGGTTTCTGATTTGATCCCAGAATGTCCCGCTTTTCCTTAGGACATCCCTATTTTCATCGAAGAAATGTTGCAGGGTATGTGATAGAGCATCTGCTTTGCACGCAAAAGGTCCCAGATTCAATCCCTGGTAATTTCGGGTGGGGGGTGGGGTTTGGGAGAGATCCCTGTCTGAAATCCCAGAGAGCTGCTGTGGACAATACTGAGCTATGTGGAGCAAGGGCCTAACTCGGTTTAAGGCAACTTTCTCCTTCACCGCTTACTGTAACTGTCTGAAATCCCCAGATGGCAAGAACAGAGTCTGAGAATGCCAACTTGGTTTCAGCCAGACCCCATGCTCACTAAAGTGGCAGGCAATAAGCGAGCAGACCGCTAAATCAATTTGATAAAGCATTGCTCATTACACATTCTCTTTGCAGGATCCACTTCCGCACTCCATGCAATGTCAGCTGGTTTTAAATTTCTTCAACATTGCATAATTCCACCTGGTGTGACTAAGCTACCAGAAAAGTAATTGGCTTTTTATTGTCTGTCGGCCTGGTTTTTGTGCCAAATATAGAGACATACACACACACACACACACACACACACACACACAGAAGGGCTGGTATTTGCCTGTAGATTCAAAAAGATCGGATGCTTGTGTCTTGGAGCCTCTTGGCTAGAAAATGGACAGCCCATGTGGCAAGACTGAAAGAGGGGCATAAGAGCTACACTTTTAATCCCATAGAACTGAAAAGCTCAGGGCCAAGAGCTGTGCCCAGTTTTGCTGGGTCTTTGGGTAATGGAGAATCATCACCCCCTGAGAAAACCTGGCGCCAGTACCCAGTATACTTGGACAAATACTGGTCAGTGCAGACAGTACTGAACTGGATGGGCCAACAATCTGAATCAGGATAAAGCAGCTTCTTATGCACTTAAAATCCAAGAGCTGCACCAGAAATTCTCCACTATTGATTTTTAGGTAGAAACCAGTGAGTTCAGTGTTGTAGATTATTACCTCTCCACCCACCCCACATAACCCCACTTGTGTCAGCTGTGTCAATAAATAGTGTCAACCCAGTTTAGTGTCTCTGGTTTCACTGGCTGCTGGTTTGCCACCATTCCCCTGCGCTGGCTTTTGTGTCTTGTCAAACTAGCCCCAGGGACAATCAGAGATGATGCAGTGAATGGGAAGACCTCAGGGAGGAAAAATAACCAATATGAAGGAGAAGGAGAAGGAGAAGGAGAAGGAGAAGGAGAAGGAGAAGGAGAAGGAGAAGGAGAAGGAGAAGGAGAAGAAGAAGAAGAAGAAGAAGAAGAAGAAGAAGAAGAAGAAGAAGAAGAAGAAGAAGAAGAAGAAGAAGAAGAAGAATTAGTCCTTTTTTTGCATTGTTGAATATGTTCAAAAATTGTGTGCCAATTCAGCTCAGCTCTACTGCAGGCAGCCTGGGATTTATGATATCCGAATTGTCCTTGCCTCTGTGGCACTCCATAGACCCAGCCTGGCCTTGCTGATCCTCCCCAGCATGAGAGAGTTTCAGTTTGTTGTCAACATTCTTGTTTTCCAGCTGTTCTTGTTTCCTTGATGCAGGATTTGCATTTTCCCTGGCACAGAACAGTTGTTTTTCTTCATTGCAGAGAACGCACATCCCAAAAGGCAAGCTTTTACAAAGAGAACAGGTCCCAGATCTGTCACTTAACATGGCATGTTCAAGGCATTCCATCCAAATCCCCAGAGAAGGGACTCACCTTGTGCTCTGAACCCAAATAATCCCTTCAAAATTATGTTTTAAACTAGTGTATTTCAGCCCGTTCAATAACGGGCACTAGAACATCCTGGGGTTCGGAGAAGCGCTTGCGCGGCGCTTCTCCGAACCCTGGGATCTGTCCTTACTGTCGGCAGCAGGAGGACAGGAACGAAGGAGGAGAAAGTGCTGCTTTCTTCTCCTCCGTTCCTCTCCCGCAGCCGCCGACAGCAAGGAGACATCCCAGGGTTCGGAGAAGCGTTTGCGCAGCGCTTCTCCGAACCCTGGGACCTGTCCTTGCTGTCGGCGGCAGGAGGACAGGAACAGAGGAGGAGAAAGCGCTGCTTTCTCCTCCTTCCTTCCTCTCCCGCACCCACCGACAGGAAGGACGCCGGACACAAACCCCTACTTCGCCGCCGCTGCTTCGCGGCCTCCCGCCGCTCCTCTCATGGGCCAGGGAGGGTTGTGAGGAGGAGGTCTCCGCCGGCCTCCACCCTCGCTTCCCTGACGTTCTGGCCGGGAGCGGCGGTTGGAGGAGGCGGGGGGGGGATAGTGTGTGCGTGCAGTCTCTGCTGTCCAATCCCTGTGTCCCTGGCGTACATGCGCAGTAACCCAGGGACACACGGGACAACTTGGACTTTATAATATAGGATAGGCAAGTTCAGCTAACTACGCGCACCTGCCTAGGGCTCAGTGAGCAGGCGTCAGGTCAGCAGGAACCTGGCACAAGGCTCCATGCAACTGTCAAAACAAAGGTCCCAGTTGAGCTTCACTGCTGGGCAAATGAGCTCCATGCTTCAAGGGTCTGCAGTGCTGGTGCTACCATTGGATGGAGCAAGGGAGCCACCTCAGGGGGCAGATTTGAAGTAACAGGGGCATATCTTTCTTGTCTGTTCGTTTGGGGATTATAGAGAACTCAACAGCCTGACTTCCCAGGCCACAGGGATCCCAGGCTAATGGGTGACTTCCCCAGCTTGAGCTGCCCGCAGTTCTCTTCTCCGATCAGAACATGGCATGGGGAGCAGGGAAATGGTGCCTGATCCCCAGGGCTAAGAGGGTTTTGTTGTGTGTTTTTTTGCTCCGCAGCAGGGCTGGTGTGCAGGCATTATATGAGTGAAGGATGCTACCAGAAAAGTGCAATTATAAACTTCAGGCAGCCCCAAGGCACTGTTAGCTAATATACATGATTCCCTTTTAATCAGTTTCATCCTCCAATGAGAATGCACTGCTGCCTTCCAGAAAATAGCTCAGGCACAAATAGGGAAAGCTGATGAAAATCGACGATTTAAATCAGGGCTCTCTCGCTGGCTGATTGGAAATCATGATTCAAATGGCTGGTTTAAATCACCTTGATTTAAATCCAATCCATCTTGCCTTCTGTACTGTGAAAAAGCACAGTGTGTGTGTGTGTGTGTGTGTGATGTCTCTTTTAAAGGGTTTCCTTCAACGCAGCTGTTGCAACTGAAAGCCCTGCCGATCTGGTTTGCGGACTGACCAGGAGATGTGGGAACAGCCTTGCCTCCTCTTCTGTCTCTCAGAGGCCTTTCCACAGCACAGAGACAAACATGAGCACCTGATTACATCCTCTTCAGAGCACAGCACAGTGGCTGGTTGAAAAACAGGTATCAAAAAGGCATAGCTGCCAAGTTTTCCCTTTTCTCGCGAGGAAGCCTATTCAGCATAAGGGAAAATCCCTTTAAAAAAGGGATAACTTGGCAGCTATGCAAAAAGGATGCTGTAGAGTTGGAAAAAGTTTGAAAGAAGGCAAACAAAATGGTCAAGAAGACGGAGTGATTTGCCTAGAAGGAAAGGCTCAGTGTTTGGGATTCTTTAGCTTGGAGAAAAGGTAAGTAACATGTAAAAAAAATTATTAAACGATGCAAAGCATGGAAAAAATGAATAGAGAAAAGTTTTTCTCCCCCTCTCACAACAGTAGAACTCATGGATATCCAATGAAGTTGAATGTAGAAAGATCCAGGGCAGGAAAAAGAAATAAAAACCAAATAGCAAAATTCCTTCCAGTAGCACTTTAGAGACCAGCTAACTTTGTCATTGGTATGAGCTTTTGTGTGCATGCACACTTCAGGTACTGGGAGGAATTTTGCTATTTTATTTTTATTTTGTTTCGATGGCAGACCAACATGGCTACCTACCTGTAACTAGGAAAAAGGAAGTACTTCTTCACACAGTGATATATAAAAACATAATAAACCATATTTTGTTTATGTTGGAAGCTGCCCATAGTGGCTGGGGCAACCCCTTCTTTGGGGTACTTCCTGCATGCTTTCTCCAGAGTGACCCTAGGAACCGATCCTAACTCACCTTCTCTCGCTCTGATCAGCTTCAAACAGCACAAAAGGTGAGAAGTCTTCTTCTTGGTGGCTAAGAAGCTGACTGGGCAGCTCTAGGCAGTGGCGGAGGAAGCCTCTCTGGCACCCGGGGCGGGGCGAACCGCATGGCAGTGCACGTGCAGCACCCATAAGGACTGTGCATGCGTGGCGCCCGTACGGACGGCATGCTTGCGGCAGCCCATATGGACACTGCACTCACGACCTCAACCGCTCTACACAGCTGGGGGGAGAGGCAGCGGGCCATCTTGTCACCTCCCAGGGGGCACCCATGGCGCAGCGCCCCCCTGCCCCCTTCGTACGCCCCTGGTTCTAGGTTGCTAGAGACAGGGACCTCGCCGCAGAAGTAGTAATACGTCTTTGACACACACACACACCCAACCACAGACCACTGTACAACTATGCATCACCTATACAACTAAAGTCTTTGGAAGAAGTAGCACATGCAAGTCCTACATCTGCTCAGTATGTGTGAGTGGCGAGAGCTTGGACATTCCTGGTTTCTTTCCAAGATGACTGTCTGCAGATTCAAAATGAAAGCATTGCATAATGTGCCTGGCTAACAGCTCAGTAACGCAGAACATTGTTTTGAATATTATTTTGAAAGCACCACAATGCATGTCCTGCCTTTCATTAGCCAAACGGAGGTGGTGTCGAATTCTGCCCTGGGGACCTTTCCCTTGATTTATGTATTCATTTAAAAATATTCCTGCACTGCCCCTCTAAAACTCAACGTAGCTTTCAGCAAATCTGAGAAATAAATACAGCAATAAAACAAAAGTAATCATTAATTAGTAAAGGGTCAACAGCTGCAGCTGCACAAGGCCACAAGGCCCACTCAGCAGCCCTAGTATTATTTAAAACGTGCATTAAGTACAGGTCAACCTGGTTAAAATTATATTTTAATGCAAATCAGTGGGAGAGGGATGAATATGAACAAATTAGTTGTGCTTCTTGAGGCTTCCTTTGAGTGAGCCGCAAGCGCTAAAGGTTCCCCGTATTTCACACTATAAACAGGACAGGGTGGAAGTGACTATGAACAGGCCAAACTCTTTAAATACCTCATCAGTATGGACCATGATGGGCACTTGTTTTTCCTACATCTCAGCTTCCCACCAGATCTGAATTTCGTACATTTTAAAGGGTAGAGTAAAAATGTGACCAATGGGAGCAGCCATCTTCCCCACTCCCTGGGAAGAATGACCTTGGTAATTTATTATTGTTATTGTTTCTTTTTTACATGACACCTTCACCTGCCCCAGCTGCAACAAAACCTGTTTCTCCCACATTGGTCTCTACAGCCACAGCAGGAGCTGCAACCGGTCAAGCAGCTTGGCCTCACCCCCAATAGCGCACTCCTCCATTGTCTCCTGAAATAGACGGATGCCAACCAACATTTATATACAGTGGTACCTCTACTTACGAATAACTCTACTTACGAATGTAGCTCCGTCTGCCATCCTGGATGCGGTTTAGATAGGATTTTTTCTACTTACGAATTTTTAGATAGGGTTGCTTCTACTTACGAATTTTTTCTCCCAATGCATTCCTATGGGATTCGACTTACAATTTTTTTCGACTTACAATGTGTGTTCGGAACGCATTAAATTCGTAAGTAGAGGTACCACTGTACCACCTTTTCCTCCAAGGAGCTCAAGTGCACACATGATAACGAGAAGCTTAGTGACAAAAGCTGAAGCCAGAGAGAGGTTCCCTTCCTCTCTGCTGTGGTAGAGGGAAAGGACTTGGCCTTCTGGAATTGCATATCAATTTTGTATGGTTGCAGAAGGGTGTAATCAAAGCCTGCTTCATCCCTTATTCAACTATTTTGTTTTCTTCTCTTTTATTGGTAAGAACGTGAAAATGTAACTAATGATTTCCCCACAAAATAGGCATTTGGCTGTGTTTTCGCTCAGGTAGCCATGAGACATTGACCGGAGCCATGTTTGTTTGGACAAAAATGGCCAAAATACATAACTGGGGGAGGGGGTGTCCATAGGCTTGAAAGCTTACCAAGGGACTAGATCAGGAGCCACCATGAGCCATATTTAACACCTAGACCAACACACGTCTATATCAGCATTAATCATGTGATAACCATGTTTCTAGACCTGTAATTTTGACATGCAAAAACTTCTGGGCTTTCCATTGGGGCATCTGGTAAGTCACTGTGAACAGAAGCCTGGACTCGATGGACCTATGTTCTAATCGAGTACTGCTTTTCTTATATTCTTGTGAAATTTCATCTGTTTATTTTGCGAATGTCAGGTGTGCTTTTTCAGTGCGCCACCTCTCCACATGCCTTGGAAGCTGGGACTGGAATTATGGGTTACGGGGGGGGGGAATATCTATGCAAATCAACAATTTCCATATATTCTGACTGCAGGGCTTGAATTCTCAGCTGCAGTTACCAGTGTGCTTCAGAATTGATTATAGTTACAAAGACAACAGCCTGGGGAGCCTGAGCTTTGACATTTGGCATGATCAGGCATCCACCAGGGCTCATCTTGTGGTGGGAGCATTGCCTACCTGTTGACTACAGCTCTGTGCACTTCCATTCTGCTTAGCTCCATATGTGTATGCCGAGATGTGCATAAGGCTACCCAACTTATCAGTCATTAGAACCATTCTTAGGACATCTCCATCCATTAATATTCCCCTCCCTTGGATAGAGTCCTTCCTCTCTTGGGATTGGCCAATGTCATAGCTGTCAAGTTTTCCCTTTTCTCGCGAGGAAGCCTATTCAGCATAAGGGAAAATCCCTTAAAAAAAGGGATAACTTTGCAGCTATGGCCAATGTTTGGCTCAGGGGCAGGCCCAACTCCAGTTCCATTAGCTGACCCACCCATAGCTTACTAGCTGACAGACAAGTTAGCTGCCTGCCAAGCACCACTGGGGCATTGAGCAAAACCCTGGGCATGCCTAGACTTGCTGGATCCGCCATCTTAATTATGTCAGCCTCTTTCTCACACACGTACTGTGCACATTCAGGGATGAGGGGCCACACATTTACTCAGCCGCATCACTAGGCCTCCTCTTTTAATTCATTAATATTTTGTACCTTCATCTTTTTTCTTTTTTCTTTTTGGCCTAACCTTCAGGTTGCTTTTTAATCAGGCTTACAGTTCGTATACGATGTAATTTAAATGTTAAGATTAAGTGATTAATCATAAAACTATCCTTGCTTGGGAAACCAGGACACATAGGAAAGATGGGCCATGGATTTAATCCTCTCATGATATCTGGAGAGAAATAACTGTTTGTGTTAGTGATGATCTTGGTAGAAAGGACCTAACACAAGTCACAATTTGAGAAAGCAGCCTCCAGTGTTTAGTCCTCCTGGAACTACTTTCCAGTGCCAGGGCACATCTGTCACGTGTGTGTGTGTGTGTGTGTGTGTGTGTGTGTCTGTCTGTCTCTCTCTCTCTCTCTCTCTCTCTGTGTGTGTGTGTACTTATATACCTATCTATCTTTAAGCATGTGCAGAGTGCAAATAAGCACCTTGGTGCTCTAAGACCAACACAAATTCATTGTGTTTCGATGCCAAACACAGCTCCATTGATTAACCCAAGAGGGCCCTCTTACAGGGCTGGATATTGGACAGTGTTGAGGAGCACCATTTAAGAATCTGCAGCTGTGCAGATGAGAACGAGCTTTTCTAAACAACAACAAGAAGTATTTGTAATCAATGACCTGATGTTTTAGGATGTTTCTGAAGGATATTTTAGTATGGCTGCCTTTCAATGTTTTAATTATTGTAGTATTATTGATATGTCATTTCTTTTTTTCTTTTCTCTTTTAAAGAATACATTATATTAAGGCATTTGGGGCTGTATCCAGCATTCCTTGTTCACTAGTGCAAAGGCTCTTGCACTAGCAGATGGATGAGTTTTCATGTTGTGTGCAACAGAGGAATCTAATGCAACAGCAGCAACTCATTTTGCAACAGATGCCTCAATCTCTCGTGCAGCCCATTTAGCAGCAACCTGCTTGTGCATTTTCTTGTGCAACAACAGGCTACTGGTACAAAACATGCCACCGTTTTTGAGCAAATGCAAGGCAACTCTACAGTTCACAAAGAGCACGACTCACTTTCTTCCCTCAGCCCCAGCTGTGTGGCCCCCAGACTCATGCCAGCACCTGCCATCCTACCAGAGATACAACCCTGATTTTTCCTAGATTTCAACTTTTTAATACTTTAATGCCATGCCATATGCTGCTGTTCAGTTTGGCCAGTGAGGAAAGACTCATCCACCACCACCAAGGACCTGATTTCCATAAATTATTCTGATCGTGTGCAAATGAATTATGCGAATTAATCCTGCCCCTCTGACTCCCAAAGCATGCTGGCCTTGGAGAGGCAGGAGAGCCTCCTTGCTGTAGCATTATGGGATGGCTAGTAATTGGTCTATGCACTTGCAAAAAACACATCCAGACCATTTCCTGCTGCTGATGCCAGGCTGCCCAGGAAGAGGCAGACTCTTTCCTCCAGGAATGCTTGCAGCAGATTAAGCCTCAAGTTTATTAAATAAAGCAGTGCTCTAACAAGGGTAATCCACAGATAATTTCACTCATTTAAACCCTATTTCATCTTCACCAAGTAGACTTTCTTTCCATTTAACTGTCTTAATTCTTTTAGCACTTTCTGCTTCCCAAATTGGCTTCGATAAAGGAATTGACATTCAGCCATCATTTCCAGATAAAGTTTCATTTAGCCTTTTGAAACACCCACAGATTCAGGAGCGGGGGGGGGGAGCACACTCAGAATTCATTAGCAGTGTCCTTGGGATCCCTGCGGCCACAAACTCACAGTCAGTCCCTCTGGCTGGAGTGAGGCTGAGCATCAACTGGCCCACAGGTAGCCTAAATTCACCCTCAAGCTGATCTTGCATGTAGATACCAACACAAACCCCAATCGGAAAATCCACAAGCCTCCTGCTCGAAGCTGGCAGTTGAATGGCATCCTGACATCACAGCAGAGGCAACAGATTACTAGATTTTTGTGGGGGGTGTGACACAGATTTCACCTGCAAGTTACAGAGCTAGTGCACCTTAGGAATGGGGTGACAATTTGGGGCAGAGATGATCAAGGCGGGGATGCTCAAATGTGCAAATATTACAGGGATCCCAAGTTTAGGCAGGCATTTGCTCCTATCCTTCTGCTGAGCACTTCAATGGGATGGGATGGGTTGCAATTAGCTACATCTAGGTGAGAACGAACCCAAAGGGCAATGAGGTGGGATGAGCTAGGGCAGGCATATCCAAACTTCGGCCCTCCACATGTTTTGGACTACAATTCCCATCTTCCCTGACCACTAGTCCTGCTAGCTAGGGATCATGGGAGTTGTAGGCCAAAACATCTGGACGGCCGCAGTTTGGGGATGCCTGAGCTAGGGGGTTGCTTTGGCGAGTGAGCTGGAAGCTGGGAGGGAGATGCTGCAAGAACTGGGGGGCAGAGTCATAGCATCATAGAATTGTAGAGTTGGAAAGGACCCTGAGGTTCATCTGCTTTCACCACCGGCAGTGCAGGAACAACAGCTGAAGTATCCCTGAAATGCCTTGCTCTGTTCTGGATGCAAAGCTGTGACTAATGGAGATACAAGAACTTTTGGGGTGTCCATGCTGCGAGCCCCTCCACCCTATGCTCAGGTTGCATAGATGTGTAAATAAAACCATTTATCCTAAATACACCTTGTTCTCTGCTGACCTTCCTTTCAACAAAACCAAAACCAGGTTAGTGCCAAACTTCAACCAAAATCCTGCCAGTCCAGCATCCCAGCCCTTGAGCCTCTCATCACTTGGAGATTGGGAGGGGATGGGACATGACCTAGTATGTTTCTGGGCCTTTGGGCAAGGGCAGTAAAGCGGCCTCTATAATCCAGGTGAGCCCACATTTGCCTTGCTCAAAGCTGGCTGTGAGCAGGTCTGGTCTTATGTCAGCTCTGTTCAGGAGCATTTGAGCAAGAGTGCTCAGTCTTGCAAATGTTCCTCTTCTCAAATGCACGTGACACATTTAACCCAAATTCGATGATGAGCACACATATGTATGCAGGAGGATATTCACGGGTTGCTGTTTTTTAGGAGAATTAGCTTATGGTTTTATTATTTCCCTCCCCAATGCAGTGGCAGCTCTAACTGGAAATGAAAAAAGAGGCAGCAAAGGAAAAGGAATGATCTGACATATTTCAAGGTAGGGTCTGCATGGAATGCCAACACCTTTACCCAGCAAGAGAAAACAACTGCCAGAGGAAGAAGTCAATTAAAAGAGTGTGTTATAATGTAAAGAAAGTGCTTGGCCAAATAGTTCTTAGGCACTGCTGGCAGCATTGCCTGAAGCTCCAACGCTGCTGCAAAGCTCTCTTTGCCCCGACACATTAGTTGCCTCTGCATTATTTAAAGACACTGTTGGCTGGGAAGCATCAGTGAATCCTTTGGGAGAGGAGATGCGACATGAAAATAAAAAGCTGACTTCCCTGTTCTCCTCTTGCCATTGGATTTGGTGGAGGGACCTGGCTGTAGGGCTTCAAGATACATCGAAAGAAATCATTTCAGCATGAGGAGTGCTTTGGGGATTGGAAAAAGCTCCAAGAGGATTTTGTGGTCATGTAGAACTGGCTAAGCGAACGTAAGAGCTGCACTGGATGAGAGCCAAGGCCCTGTAGCCTAGTATCCTGTTCCAGACAGTGGACAGCCAGGTGTCTACAGGAAGGCGACAAGCAGGGCATGGAAACCACAACTTCACTGCTTGTCCCCAAAATCTGATAACTGGAGATATATTGCAGCTGGTTATGGTGTTGCTATTTCTCCCCGAGGCAAGTTCATCTCTTTATGCTCATTAATTGAATCTGCAGTTGCTTTTGGCAGTTCTCATAGTTGTCTCACTGATCGACAACTATCTAACTATTTTAAAAGAGTTCCAGCTGGAATTTAGAGCAATAGAATTTTAGAACTGGAAGGTGCCTTTGAGGACATTTAGTCCAACCCCTGGCTCAACTACAGCATCCTTGACCATCCGTATACCACCATTCTGTCCAACTGTCATGTTTTCCCCAACATGAGTGTTGAAGGACATATACTGATGGAGACCATGGGTCAATCTAGTGCAGTCCTACCTTGAGATACCATTGGGTATTAAATCTGGGGCCTTCTGCATGCAGAGCAGGTCCTCTATGACTGTGATGCAACTTTCCCCCAAAAAAGTCTCACTGATGGAACAGGAAATGCTCTGTACCAGTATAGAGTAGCCTTGCAGTTCTGCTAAAGCAGCATTTTCAGAACAGTTCCTGCTGCAAATCCCTCTGCCAGTCCACCTTATCTTGCAACCTGTCTAGGAGGTGTCACGGCACAGAGTTTCTGCAGGAGGTGAAGCCGTCGCCCATTTGTGGGTGGCTGCACTCTGCTTCCATTGCAGCAGGCAATTTCTTAAACCTCCACAAAAGACAGGATTATCCCTATCGCTGCCTGCATGATTACAATAGTTATTAACCGTTGTAAAAATTATCCCAACACCTTTTAGAAAATCCGGTTTCATCAACTGAATCAATGACCTTTTGGGGCAGCAAATCTCACAGCGTGACAATAGGAAAAGAGACAGTGTCGCTGTAATGAAAGCTAAACATAGAGGCAAAAGGCTTAATGGAGAAATCTGCCTTTCTGAAGGCCCATAGTCAACAGACAATTGGCACAGCAGCTCTGTGCTGACAGAACTTAGCGTTGAGTCAGACAGTCATCCAGTTAAAAAGTTGATCAAATTAGTTTTAAATCAATCCATCACTTACATTGGCATATTAATACATTGAAGAAAGGAATGTGCTTGCAGCTCTCTCATTGCATGAAGATTAGGGAGGGTTTGGATTGTGAAAGGTGAATCAGTGGGAAGGTGGTGCCTCTCAGGATCCTGGTGACTTGCTCTTGAAGCACATCCTTAAAAAGAGCAGGTACATAGCTTGGGGGACTTCTGTATCCATCACTGTCACTTGAGGCTCAGATGGCCTCTGTGGCGAGAAGTACTTTCCATCCGCTTTGGCTGGTGGCCTATCTGGACAGGGACTGCCTAACACCTGCTATCTATGCCTTGGCAACCTCTAGGTAGCTCATACATGGGGATGCCTTTGAAAGTGATTGAGAAACTGCAGTTGGTGCAGAATTCAGCAGCCAGGTTGCTCACCCCAGCAAGACGGTCTGAGCATGTAACACCAATAGTGACCCAACTACACTGACTACCAATTAGTTTCTGGGCCCAATTAAAAGGGCTGGTTTTGACCTAGAAAACCTTATGCAACTCAGGACCCCAGGACCTCAAGGACCGCCTCTCCCCATATGAACCGACCCAGACCTTGTGATCTTCTGTGGCCTCTGCATGCCCCCTCCTTGGGAGGTCCAGAGGGTGGCAACATGAGAACGGGCCTTTTCAGTGGTGTCTCCCCACTTGTGGAATGCTCTCCCTAGGGAGGCTCACCGGGCACCATTATTACAGGGCATTAGGCACCAGGCAAGAAATCTTTCATTTTGTTCAGGCTCTTGATTATCTGTGGCCTCTTTGCATGGGTGGGATTTTTTAATCGTCCCTTTTTAAAATAGGGTTGTCTTTTAGATTGTTCTTTGTTTTGTTTTGTTTTGAAATGCTGGTTTCAGAGTATGTGTTTGCTTGCTTATATATTGCAAATCACTTTAAGTTACTTTGGTTTAAAAAAAGGCAACAATAAATTTAAGAAATGATGATGGTGATGATGCAGGGGGCTGGACACAGAACAAGGCAAATGCACTGCACCTGGTCAGACACTCTGCCCACCTAGACCAACAATGTCTACTCTGACTGGCAGCTGATCTCCAGGGTCTCAGGCAGAGAGAAAGCCAATCAATTACTACTTAAATCTTTTAAATGTATAATTGGTTAAAAGAAGCTGGGTTGAACCTGGGACCGTTGGGTTGCAAAGCCTGTGCCTCATCACTGAGCTACAGTCCCACTCCCTCCTTTAGGTAAAGGGTAAAGGGGCCCCTGACCATCAGGTCCAGTCGTGTCCGACTCTGGGGTTGCGGTGCTCATCTCGCTCTATAGGCCGAGGGAGCCAGCGTTTGTCCGCAGACAGCTTCTGGGTCACATGGCCAGCATGACAAAGCTGCTTCTGGTGAACCAGAGCAGCGCACAGAAACGCCGTTTACCTTCCCGCCAGAGCGGTCCCTATTTATCTACTTGTACTTTGATGTGCTTTCAAACTGCTAGGTGGGCAGGAGCTGGGACCGAGCAACGGGAGCTCACCCCGTTGCAGGGATTCGAACCGCCGACCTTCCGATCAGCAAGCCCTAGACTCTGTGGTTTAACTCACAGCGCCACCTGGGTCCCATAATTCCACAAATGAATGATATACTTGGGTGCCCTTTGAACAGGACCAGAATCAGCGCCTCTGCTTCATCATTTGCCATTCTCATCTCAGATAGTTGCTCACTGGTATACAAAGCAACTTTGAGGATTGATCTGGTATACAGATCAAGATGAGGAAAAGTAGCAAGAGGGCATTTCAGGATGATGGGAAGCTTGAAGAAGGTCTGACATATATTTGTGGGTGCTGGTGCTGGGTTTATTCATGTGTCACATAGAACATAAAATAAAAGATCACTCCCTTGGCACTGCCTCAAAAGAAAGTTAAGAGGGGCAAAGAGCTTACAAATGACTGTCACGTTTGTGCCTCACACCTTCCTTTCACACTCCGGTAACATAAATAAAAACAATGAATTTATTCCAGCATGATGGGTTTGACTTGGGTTTGTACGGGGGGAAATGGAAACATTTATAATGTCACAACCGGGCAAATTTGCCAAGACATGCATCAGCGAGGATTTTTATTTACATGAGGAAATGCCTCCCCTCAGCTGCCTCTTCTCATCCATTTGCTCCTTTCAGAATTCAAGCTGACTGCAGTAATATACTGAGGCTGGAGGAGAGCAGTAGCGCAAGTAAAGGCTGGTGCTGTGCAGGGATGGGAGCTGAGAGATCAGTTCAGGTGTTTAGGGAAGCTAGAGAGCAGAGATGGGAAGCAGATGCTGTCAGACTCCAACTCCCATCAGCCCCTGCCAGCACGGACAATGGTCGTCAATGATGGGAATTGAAGTCCAGCATCTGGACAGTAGCAGCCAGCCTTCTTCTCAATGGTGTGCATTATTCCTGGTCATCAGGAAGGGAAGAGACTAGTTTAGTGGCAAATTCAGCCACGAGAGATTTCCTGTTGCACTCAGGACCTGCTTGTAGGTTTCCCACAGTCATCTGCTTGGCCACTGTGAGAACAGGGTGCTGGACTAGGCAGGGCAGGGTTGATCCAGTAGGTTTTTCTTATGTTCTTATAGTGTGATATGAACAGCCCCTTAAAACCACAGCACTGTCCTTGTGTATCCTTTTCTTCCTCAGCATGTTGCCTGTGGGGAGGGGGGGAAGCCACGGATGGGTGTTCACAGTTGTAAATATCGAGAGTTTTGCAGACTTCTTTTTCCCTTTGTCAACACCCCCCACAACTTCCGCTCATTATATGCTAGGCTTCCTGAGAAAGAGACTGCCCTTTGCAAAGCATGTGTGGGTGACTTCTCCAAAGCAATTAAGCAATTTATGAACACAAAATCCCACAGAGTTTCAAGGGGACGCTGCGTCGCATAAGTGATTGCCTAAGAATAGTTTACGTGCTGGCAAGAATTAAGCCTGTCTCCGTAGTTTTGCTAACTGACAGGTAGAGCAGGCGCCAGGCTGGGTGGGTGGGGGGGAGGGAGGGAGGGAGACACAGGCCACATTCGCACCATATATTTAGAGCACTATGGTGCCACTTTAAACAGGTCATGGCTTCCCCCAAAGAATGATGTGAGCTGCAGATTGTTAAGGCTGCTGACAGTTATTAGGACACCCCTATTTTCCTCCCAGAGCTACAGTCCTCAGAGTTCCCTACAGAGGACGGTGAATTGTAGAACCACACTCTGCCCTTCGCACAGCTGGGACCCTCCCCAAAGTCAGAGCCCTCCTGAGGGCCTTCATCATGACCTCGCAGCCCACTGGGCTCCTTCCCAGATTCAAAGTCCTCCAGCTTCCTGAGCTCCCACACTCCTCCTTCTCCTCCCCATTCAACCAATCCTGCCAATACATCTCCATGGGGCTCAAGACACCAGGGTTTCAGGCAGAATTAGGTCTTTCCCATCACCTGCAACTTGAGATGTCAGTGAGTGTTTGAAGCTGGGACCTTCTCTACACAAAGCATCCACTCAGAAGGTGTCGGAGGCAGCAATGCTTCTGAATACCGATTGTTGTAAACCAGAGTGGAAGAGAATGCTCTTCTGCTCAGGCTCTGCTTGCAGACTCCCAAGGGCATCTGGTTGGCCACTGTGAGAACAGGATGCTGGACTAGATGGGCCATTGGCCTCATCCAGCAGGCTCTCCTTATTTGCTCTATCATATTCCTCAGGGCTGTAAGCCAACTAAGTTCTAAGTTCTAGAGTAGACCCAGTGAAATTAATGAACCTAAGGGAGTCATGCGTATTAACTTCAGTGGGCCTACTTTGAGTAGAACTAGTATTCTCTGCAAGGGACGCGGGTGGCGCTGTGGTCTAAACCACAGAGCCTAGGGCTTGCCGATCAGAAGGTCGGCGGTTTGAATCCCTGCGACGGCGTGAGCTCTTGTTGCTCGGTCCCTGCTCCTACCCACCTAGCAGTTCGAAAGCACGTCAAAGTGCAAGTAGATAAATAGGTACTGCTCCAGCGGGAAGGTAAACTGTGTTTCCGTGCGCTGCTCTGGTTCACCAGAAGCGGCTTAGTCATGCTGGCCACATGGCCCGGAAGTTGTCTGCGGACAAACACTGGCTCCCTCGGCCTATAGAGTGAGATGAGTGCCGCAACCCCAGAGTTGTCTGTGACTGGACCTAACGGTCAGGGGTACCTTTACCTTAGTATTCTCTGCAAAGCATGTTCTTCTGCAGATCCACACTTCTCAGGCCTGCATGCTACATCCTAGCATTTTCAAACTCAGATATAGGAATGCTACAAAGAGCAGTGGCTTTCTGCTCCCAAAGTTGGCAACTGTGATAAGAATGTTCCCACGAGATTAGCAGTGGGAAAAGCAGCAACCTATCTATACAGGGCAGACAAATTATTAAGCTGCTGAATACTTCTGCATGGGGGACATGTGCCACTTAGCCAACTTGCCCATGTAACAATAACTATTCAGTAATTCACAGAATCATAGAATGGTAGAGTTGGAAGGGATCCCAGGGGTCATCTAGTCCAACCCTCTGCAATACAGGAATATTTTGTTCAGTGTGAGGCTCAAACCCATGACCCTGAGATCTCCTGTTCTACCGATTCAATTCTAAACAGGGAATCCAATTGCAAAGGGAACAATGCTTAGTTGAGCCTATTCCACCTGCGATTTGTAACGCCGATCCAGAAATTGCAAAAAAAAAGTGGGGGGGGGACGGACCACACACACACTTTTGCTTTTTGTATGTGAAGAGGAAGTATCCTGCATATGAGGCGGAAATATTCAGGATGGCAGAAATATCCACAGAAATAAACAAAATCGTGTTGCACATCATTAAAGTAGATGGTTTGCGCACTTGCCATAAATTCCACAAGAACATTTATCCACAGGTGGTGGCTGGATCTGGTAGAGAAATGAGGACATGGGAGATGGGAGAGGCCTTGAGGTGGACCAACAAGGAGAGCAATAGCTGGCCTTGCTGTCTGAGTAGCATTTCTAAGACACAGAGGTAGTTCCCAGAGGGGTGTTCCATTTTGACGCACAAATATCCACAAAGGCATGAAATTGGGCCACAGCAGGGGCTCACAGCCTTGAAAGTCTCTGCTCACCTTTCTATCATCTGCAGGGACCATTTTTGACCATTTTTGAGCCTTTAACCATTCCTAGAGAGCTCTGCAGCCTTCTCTGTACAGTCAGCTAATCACACCCTAATGTGTCTTATTGACCTACTTCTCCCTCAGTTCGCCTGTTCGCCACTCTTCTCCATTTCCCCCTCCGGCTAGGAGTAATTAGCTCTCCCCGCTCTGGAGTAAGCAGACCCTTGATCCTGCCATGCCCAAAATAGGTAAGATCAGTAGCCAAGAGGTGCTCTAATTACTGCTAGCCAGAGGAGGAGAGCTTGTCTGCATGGCCTCCAGGGAAGATTGTTTTCCTAAATGACAGTCATGTTTCTAAACGGAAAGGTTTAAGGGAAGGGGAGGAGGAGAGAGACACACCCACACACCCAAAAAACCCACGGCCTCAGCATTCTCTAAAGACAAAATAGGTTTTAGTATTAAAACAGCCCAAAGTCCAATGTATAAGAATCTCTAAGCAGAAGTAAAAGGCTGTTATGTAAGGACACAGGAAATGAACTGGGAAAACACAAGGTGTGGAGTTAAACTAAAGCAATGTTATTAAATACAACCTGCAAACATGTGGTCTGCATAGGAGGAAGTCTACACTACAAACCTAAAGCACCACAACAGTGGTTTATTTGTCTTTTTTTATAATATTTATTAGTTTTCTGTTTCAACACAAAAACAGCAGCATATTCTTATCATTACATATATTCTGACTCTTTCGACTACTTCCCCCCTTCCCCCTAGTTAGCTTTCAAATTTCCTTACCTATCTTCTTAGCATTTCCACTTCCTCTAATTTACCTTATTTTAATTAATTCAAAATACTATATAATTGTACACAAGTAGCTATTTCTATTTGCAAGGAACTTTTGGTCAGTCCTGTTAGAGTTATCAAATTTTTACCATGTTCTTTCAAATCTATCTATATATAAATGTTCCCACTGTGTATGCGGAGGTCATAGCCTTGCTCCGTAACCGCTGAACCAAATTGCATCAAAGTAGGACAAAGCGTACCTTGCCCATCAGGGAGGGATCTGGCATAATTTTTTTTCAAAAAACCACACCTTTCACACCTAAAATAATGATTAAACACAAAAAGTGGCGCTCAAATTAGACATCACCAGCAGAAGGTCTGAAGACTCCAGCAGCATCCAATAGAAAGACAGATGACACACCACCAGATGACATCACAAAATTCCACAGCAACCAACTGAAAACAGGCCTTTTGCAGCAACAAGGCCCAACATTGCCCAGCAGACTGAATAGGCCGCAGCAGACTAGGCCGCTTTCCAGACTAGGCCATGTGGAGGTAGGGGGCCTGCCAGGGTGGGGGATGGGGGGCCCGAATAGGTCATAGGTTGGGACAGGGTGGGCCCAATCACAGGGATGAACCAGGGGATGGGGGGAGGGACAGAACAGGGTGGGGGGGAGACACAGGGATGCACCTATGCAGGGGCGGAGCAAGTGGGGTGGGGCGGTCCGCCCCGAGCAATGCCCTGGGGGGGTGACAGATACTCGACCTCCCTGGCCTGCCCCTCGCCTCCGCTCGCAAATGCAGAGTCCTATTGGGGTGCTGATGGCATGCGGCGGCTCCACGGTGTTCCGTGTGTGCTCGCCGGCACCCCTTAATGGGCCGTCGTGTGCGAGTGGCGCTCCATGGAGCTGCCGCAGGCCAGCGGCACCCCAATCTGACTGTGCAAGCGCCAGATCCAGCGCGTGCGCAGTCAGCACGGGTTACCGTGCCCCCCATGCATGGCAATTTTTCTCCCCGGGTGTCGCGGCATCTCCCTATGCCCCTGCTCCTATGTAAACATAACACACGAAAAACAGGGGGACTCTGAAGGTGAGGGGAGTCTGAAGTGGGACTCTGAGGCTCCATTTAACAAACTGAGCCACTGCAATGCATGTCAGGGCCAACTAGTATGATATAAATTTATTCCAGTCTCTTTCGAACAGTTGGTCTCGCTGGTTTCGGATCTTCCCGGACAGTCTTGCCAGTTCTGCATATTCCATCATCTTGGTATTCCATTCTCCTAGTGTTGGTATTTCTAGTTGTTTCCATTTCTACCACAAAAGTGGTTTATTTGTCAATACATTTTGTGCGAATGTTAAGAATCCCTTTATACACCCCCAGATGTTTCACAATCAAGCTACAGTTCTCAGGTTTTATCTTAGTTTTTTTGTCTGGGAAACATGGTAATTCCACTAGTTTGAAACTGGTTTATAGTAGTGCATTTTCACATGAAACACGTTTCAATTGCCAAAAAAGATGGACTCTGACTGACTAATGCAAATGAGGCCACTTTTGAAACAGAACACAAGGACTGCAGGTGTGACAGCTCAGAGGGGTGGCAGAAAGAGGCAAGCCTCAAAGTGCTACTGGAAAATACTGGAACTTTAATAAAATAGTAAACTTCCCAACACATTCCAGCAGAAGCTTAAGAACCTTCCTTGGGCTAATTCAACAAATACAATTCTTATGTCCCTGAAGAAATTCTCCAGCAAAATGGTCAAGACTATTTATTAAAGTTCTCTACGTTTTCCAGTTCCATTTTGAGGCTTGCCTCTTCCTCCTTTTGTATTGGTGTTGCCTTTTCTTCTTCTTCCATGAAAACGTAAGATATCTCATTGGATTTGATCTTGCAGTGGGTTGAGAATTCTTCCACTCCTTATTAAAAGGTGCTATAAAAATAGGTGTTGCCTGCCTACATCAGGAGAGGGAAGATTAGGTGAGATGTCAATGCAATGAAAGAGAGCTGCTGTCCTTCTTTTCTAATCCACCCAAGCAGTGAATAAATGCCATAAAAGTGGGCAGTCCCCTTCCCCTGACCTCTCTGAATAAAAAGCACAAGTCTGCATCCCCTCCTACACAAAGTACCAAGACATCATTAGCAGTTTGGTGGCACCACCAACCAGCATCAAAGGCAATTTTAAAGAACAGAGAAGAAATATGCATACATTTTTACCTGCAACACTAAGAATGAAGCACGCCACCTCAAAGTTACCAGAACTAACTGTGCCTTTCCTCAGTGCTGAACCCAAATGACTTCGACTGCAAATTTAGATACAAAAGACTCCCTATAAGATGGTATCATCGTGATGGGAACCAAGTCATGATGCCCTCTTGCTTTTGATTTAGGAGACAAGAAGTTCCTGCAGCAAGCAAGGGAACCTTACAGCTTCTCTACATAGGAAGTCAAGAGTGCATTTCACTAGAAACTTACATTGGTTGCAAGCTGGCATAGCTTGCGCATAAGGAATCTTCAAAACGGCAATTTGTTGAGGTCATTGAAAATTCTGCTAACAGATCCTTAGAACCTTGCAGAGCAAAAAAGCTAGTCCGTTGCGCTTCGATGCTACAGAGACCTGATAAAGGGTTCTCTGGTGAGAAGGGGTGGGATCAGTCCAAGCCATTCATGGTCAGAAAGGAAGCATACTGTATATCACAGGCATCCCCAAACTGCGGCCCTCCAGATGTTTTGGCCTACAACTCCCATGATCCCTAGCTAACAGGACAAGTGGTCAGGGATGATGGGAATTGTAGTCCAAAACATCTGGAGGGCCGAAGTTTGGGGATGCCTGGTATATCAGTATTGGGTCTGCAGCAGAAGCCAAGGACAGAGCAGTGGTAGAGAGGCAGAAAGAAGGGAGGCATCATCTTTATGTGTCCCCTAATCCTCATTTCCCTGATGCTTCTGCTCGAATCTCAACTTCCCTTATCCCATCCTTAGTGCTTATTATACAATCAAAAGTCTATGGGAATCAAAAGTCATTTTCATTGTTACATATTGCATTCATTTAATTTAGATATTATTGGCATTGCATTAACTCATTAGTTCATTCATCGTCCCACTGACTTCAATAGAAGCCCCAACTAGTCTTCCACTGCCTGTAACTTCTGTGTTTTTGATCCAAGTGGCAAGAAATTTGTAGACATTCTACACCCTTCCCCCTTACCCTGGGAAATGATCTGCCATAGATATGACAAAGGGTCCATATCTATACATAACTGAAAGGGCATTCAGCCATCCTCTGTCATCTAAAGTAAACACAGTTTTCCGCTCTTATCAATTCCACTGCTCTATTTCTCTGCTCTGTTTCTCTTCCTCTCTCTCTTTCCACATATCTTGTAAACCGTAATGTACACCATGTCCTAGCTTGTTTCTTCAGTGCTAAACAATTCCTCCAATGCAAAACAGTTAGAAACAAATGAACATATGAGCAAATAAATGCATCTTCATTCTTTCCTTGACATTCATTCACATTCACATTTGCTGATTCTGCCAGCAAGGAACAAATGAATGGGCTCATTCATTCATTTTCTAGATTAATTTCTAAAATAAGTGCACACTAAGTCAAACTGATTTCTCCTTACACCAGACTTACGCCTCATTTATTCCATCTAGATTATATAAGCCTTCCAGAGGAGGCTGTGCATCCTTCGGGGGCCTTCGATTACTGATGCAGTGGTCCAGGGAGGAAAAAAAAAACATGTTTCATCCTCCTAAACCAAAACCCTCTCTTATGATAAAGCTGGCAGTCCAGGATCTGCACTGGTGAAGGACTCTGCCATAGCTGGGACCTTGCATATGAATCCCCAATGACAATGGTAACACTGTAGTGTGGATTCTTTCAAATTTAGAGGGGTATCCAGGGGAGAGATAATACCGGGGTTGGATCTAGTTTTGCAGGTCACCCATTGGCCTTTCCTGTTATTCTGAAGCAGGTCCTTGGTTTCCCCAGGGAATGGAGTGCAATAGCCAGGGTGTGTGGTTAAATCCATGGTAGCTGCTTAATTTCCTTTACTCACCAATCCTCAGAGAGTGGGGACTGGCAGCAATCTCCATTAGCCACACCAAAAGGAGCACCAGAGGCGCCAAGATCCCGGGCATCTTCTATAAATCCTCATGGAGCCCTGCGGTGGTCTGGGCATGACATAACTCTGTGAAAGAGAGAGAAAGAGAAAAATGTTGCTATGAAAACTCCTCCTGTCAATCACGAGAATGCCCTCTAGGCTTGCAGTTCTACGCTAACATTGCCATATGTCTGGAATTTCCCAGACATAGTCTGTATTCAGCCCATGCAAACCTCTAGGTGAAAATCATATGGCAGCCCATGTTGGTAGTGTAGATTTTGGCTGGAAAACTCCCCAAAAAGCATAAGAACTTTTGTGTCCCGATTTTCACTTTTTGAAATATGACAACCCTATTCTACCCTGAATGCAGCTGATCCCACAGGCCAATAGGGGCACATGAAGCCTTAGAAAACCCTCAAATCCAAGGCAATACCTCAGTCTGAGCAATTTATATCTCACTGAGAAGCCATGCAGGCTGCCTTGTCTCCAATGGAAATGGATCCCCAGCATGCCTTTGACTATATCAACCACCTATGGACCTGTGGATTGTTCCTTGCTTGTCACAATCCCCTCTCAAACAAATATACGCACAGACACAAACTGCTAGCCATAAAGTGTAGCCAAAGCCTGACACAAATTTAGAAATGAGGCATACTCTCATGATTTGCTAAAATGATTTTTTTCCCACCCAAGTATTTTCAGAGTAGTGATGTTCTGGCTAGTGCAAAGGTATGGGATTCGGTTTTGTGCCATTTTTACATTGTTCTATTATGTACTGCATGCTTTTTATTCTTTTGTACAGCGCTCTGTGATTTTCATATATCCTAGACATATGAAGTCTCCTGCCAACCTAGCAGTTCGAAAGCACGTCAAAATGCAAGTAGATAAATAGGAACCGCTACAGCGGGAAGGTAAACGGCGTTTCCATGTGCTGCTCTGGTTTGCCAGAAGTGGCTTTGTCATGCTGGCCACATGACCTGGAAGCTATACGCCGGCTCCATCGGCCAATAATGCGAGATGAGCGCGCAACCCCAGAGTCGGTCACGACTGGACCTAATGGTCAGGGGTCCCTTTACCTTTTAGATATATGAAGTATCCTAGAGTGACCTTGTAAAGTAAGGGATGGAGGTCCTCATGGACATCCAGATGTTGTTGGGCGCCAACTCCCAACATCCCTCTGGGAGGGGCAACATTTGGAGGGTCACAGGCTTTCCAACCTCTGCTTTAAACCTTCCTATCTCTCCACTCGGGGATGCGGGTGGCGCTGTGGGTTAAACCACAGAGCCTAGGGCTTGCTGATCAGAAGGTCGGTGGTTCGAATCCCCACGACGGGGTGAGCTCCCATTGCTCGGTCCCAGCTCCTGCCAACCTAGCAGTTCGAAAGCACGTCAAAATGCAAGTAGATAAATAGGTACCGCTCCAAGCAGGAAGGTAAATGGCATTTCCGTGTGCTGCTCTGCTTCGCCAGAAGCGGCTTTGTCATGCTGGCCACATGACCCGGAAGCTGTACGCCGGCTCCCTCGGCCAATAACGCAAGATGAGGTCCAGAGTCACGACTGGACCTAATGGTCAGGGGTCCCTTTACCTTTACCCTTTATATCTCCAATCACCCTCAAATCTGAAATGGCGCCCTTGAATTCAAGCCATTGGTCAAGCTACCGGAATTTGCAAGAGATTGTAAACTGCCTTGTGATCTTCGGATGAGGTGTGGCATAAAAATTTAATAAATAATATTCATCAGATATTAAGCCAGCACCACAGGAGACATCTTTTGACCAAAGCATAGGCCACTCCAGCCCAAGATTGATGGGCAGGTGGAGGGAGGTGCTAATTATATCTCACATTGTGCTGGCAATTGTTGGGCTGGGCTGGAGCACAGGGTGGCACTTGTGTAATTATTAAGATCTATTTTCTTCCATTTCAGAGATGCAGCTGCAAAACTGAATAAAAGATCACAGAAAGAACTGGGGGAGGGAGAATTTGAAGAAGGGTGGTTCAGAGCCATGAAAAATAAAAATTGTCATATCCAGCAAATGGCAGCACAGCGAGGATGAATTATTTCCCCCATATTGGCCCCCTGGGGCATCGTATAGAATTTATCGGTCCTTCTCCACTCTTTTAAGTCATATAAACAAATTAAGAGTAATTCACACATTCTGCATATGTAAGAGTGTGGCAAAACAAAACAGACATCAAGCTCATGTTATTTTATTTGCATTTCTATCGCCTGGGTTTCTTTCTTTTTTTTAAGAAAAAAATGAGGAAGGAGTGGAGATTGCTGTATGTTTTGAGTTTTTAAAAGCTCTAAGTTACTAGGTCTGTACAAACCTTCCCGAGTGTATTTTTAAAGGGTTTTATTCTTGCAAAATTTACTGGCTTCTTTTGAGATCCTGCTGATGTTTTGACTGAATGACACATCTACAAATCCATCACAAAATCCAATTAAGGCTAGGGGGTACCCAACCCCCCTCAACCCAAGATCTTTTAAGGTTGCAGTGCTTAAATTGTTATCCAAAACACAACTACACCTCCAAATTCACTCTTCTCTGAATTTTGCAATGTAGTTCTCCAACTGAAAAATATGTACCAAAAAAAAATCACATATTGGGGAAAACATGCACAGAAATGCTTATATGCATGAAAATAATGTACAGCGTGTGTTCTGTTGTGGGAGAATGCTTGCAGAAATGTGTATACGAGGCAAAACTGCTTACAGATCTGTGTATATTAGATGTAGGAATGGCGAGAACTGAACTGAATGTTGGAAAAATGAGAAATGGACAGAAACCATAATGGACAGATCGGTCCTTTAGTGTGATGCTGAACTGGCAAACACTTAGAAATATGGGAGTGGGAATGAGCATAGTAGACTGAGTTCAGAGGGAAAGGAAATTCAAAAGGAACAGACAGTGGCAATTACCTGAAAAGAAAATAGTTATAGTGGCCAATTTACAAGGCAGCATTAGTGAGACCATGTTGCTGTAGTAATATAACCAATCATAAAATCAGAACCTTGCCGGGGATTTAGCTTTAATAAGGTAAGTATGGAGACATGTTGCAAGGACCAGTGGTCAGGGATGATGGGATTTGTAGTCCAAAACATCTGGAGGGCCGAAGTTTGGGGGTGCCTGGCCTAGGGTACTGTGTGCCTTTAGCCATGAGGCTAAAGAGTGCTGTCATGCTGGAGATGGAGCTTGAATTTCATAAAATGATTTGCACTAACAAAACGACTGTTTGATCGCAGGCCTCCAGCGACAGAGATCCCATAAATAAATACACCCTTTGGGCACGTTTCACAGTGAGCTTTATAAATGGGAGAAGTGCATGCTGGACAGAAAATCGGGAGCAGGAGACTGAATTAAGGATGTAAAGGTACCAAATGGATGGTTTGGAAGAGGCGGACAGAAGAGAGTCTGTGCGAGCAGGCACCAGGAGTTGCCTGACAGCCAGAAAAACCCCTCAGATGCCGACTTTAGCTGCGAGAGCCCGAGAACAGCTGTGCTATCCTGGGGCAGCAGTGATGATAAATGAGGCAGAAGGAGGAGAGAGAAATCCAAGAGGACCCTGGAAGGTGTCGGTAATTGCAGCTGAGCAGCCAGCCAGTGTACAGCCGAGGAAATGCAGAAGGAAAGATCTCCAATTCAGCAGTTGATTAGTGTCTTACCTACTCAGGGCTGAACCTGTACCTGCCAAATCACCTTTGGCTTAATGGCAGTCATTCAGCTCCACCAGCCAAAATAGAAATACTGTATATGCAAAAGCTTAATTTTTTTAAAGTGTGTGCACCTTACACATGCACGGAAGTTGTGTTCTCAAACCCTTACCTTCCAAGTCCCGGACTGCAGAATCCGGGACCGGCAGCCGTGTGACACCGGAAGTTGCGTCAACGTAACTTCCGGTGTCGCTTTGCCCTTCTATGGGCACCAAAAATGGCCGCCGCCGGCTTCAAAAGTAGCTTCTACGCATGACCGGAAGTGCGTCGGCGCAACTTCCGGTGTCGCCCCGCCCATCTATGGGCATCAAAAATGGCCGCCGCCAACACTGGAAGTCGCGTCTACACACTTCCGGTCATGCGTAGATGCGACTTTTGAAGCCGCCGGCGGCCATTTTTGGTGCCCATAGAAGGGCAAATCAGGAAAAAAAATGGCCGCCGGCAGGAGAAAATAATGGAGAAAAATGGGAGACGAAGTGATACGGGGGACCACCAGGAAAAGGTAAGTAAAAATGGGGGGTTTCCCGGGGAAAACGGGGTACTTGGCAGCTATGTTCAAACCACAAAGTCATTTTCTCAGATCCAGGAAGTCTGATTTATCATTACCATTGCCCAATCTTCTCTCTCTCACACACAAACACACACACACATGCAGTCTCTCACACTCAAAACATCAAACACTACTGAAGCCCACCATTGCAGACTTAATAGCCAAGAGGGTGTTTGTTCTTTGCCTGAGAATACAAATGAAAAACATAATAGCCCTACAATAAGCCCAACGGTTCAAAACATATCAGAGTATCTGCAGCCTGAGAAATATCAGGGTGTGCACTGCACGAGGCCTTAGTGTTTATGCATAACCTTGTGAAGTAGGTTAGTCGCAGAAAGAATGACTTGTTTCAGATATCTAGAGGAATAAGATGGGATTAGACACTCTAGCCACTACCACCCAGGTTCAAATAGAGATTTGGAAGGAACATTTATGCCTCTTAGCTGCCCAGTTAGTGAAAGTGATTGTTTGATGGTCACTCAACAATTCAATTATCCTTCCTGCTCTTCCAAGGCAAGATATGCACTGCCTTTCAGTACACAAGGGACTGTACGGCTGCTTTGTGCTCCAGCAGCAACTAAGTCCATATATGAACCACTGTAACAATGCATCTGATTCCCTAGATGAGAATCATGCAGACACATCCACCCCAAGAGAGTCATGAAATACTCTCTCTTACCGGAGTTGTGAGCTGTTCTGAAGCTCTGCATTTTTTCCTTTCTTTCTTCTTTTTTTTACCAAATCTTGTGAGATTTCTTTGGCAGACATGAAATCAAAGCATAAGAATCTATTCTCACTTTCCTGCTTTAAACATCCAGACCTGGGGATTTATTGCAAAGTTGTAAAGCTCCTTACAGGAGTTGGTTCAATAAAAGAGACACAATTTCATCTGTTCGATGCGGCCAATCCCCAATGTTAGCTGAATTTCCTCTCCCACCCCCATGCCCCAGCATTACAGTGTAATTAAGGGGTGGGTAAATTGTTAAGCACAGAGAGTGAAATGTGTGTTGGGAGGGGCTATTCTGCTAATTTGCATGTTTTAATTACATGTAATTAACTTAATATGCATATAATTTTCAGGACTGTGGTGGGTGCCAAGCCACAGCTGGTTATCGCTTTATGCTTACTCTTAAACTGTGAAACCCAGTAATGAAAAACCCCTTTTTATTCTTTGTAGAGGAAAGCAAGGCTTTCAAAAATAATGAGCCTTCAAAAAGGTAATCGATGTGGATTTTGACTTATCTCTTCCAAATTGTTGCTTCATCATCTAAGTTGGATGGTGCCTGGGAAGAGGGCTTTCTTGGTTGAGGGTGCTACCGTACTTGTGGAATTCACTCTTTAGTGAGGCTTCCTAAATTGTTATGTGTGTTTTTTCCAGGCAAAGACTGTCTTTCTTTTTTATTCTGCCAGGTTTTTTAAAGATTAAAACTGTTTTAATTCCTCAGAACTTCAGGGAGAGACAGTGCCTGTTTGGAAAACCGATACCTTTCACCCCAAGCAACACAAGGAAGCCTCTGAAGCAGCCTATTCCATTTGCAATTTTGCAGGTGGAAGATTCTGAGATCTGTGAGGAGGAACCCAAAGTTCAGCCTGAAATACCATTTGGACTACAGACTTTTATTGGTCTCTTACACAGCTGCAGAAAAAGTTCTTGGTGAGGAAGTGGGGGAGCTGACACTCTAGGGCAGAGATTTTCAACCTTTTTGAGTCCACGGCTCCCTTAACCAACTACATTATTTCTGTGGCAGCCCTGTGGGGCTCAGGAGCCCAGTTGTGTCACCCCTTGCCTGCAGAGCTGGCAGCCTCTCACCCTTTTTCAAACACCCTCCCTTGGGGAGGGCTCCTCTCCTCACCCCTCTCCTTGGGAGTCCCTGGTCTCTGAGCTGCCCCCACCCCACCACAAAGAGAGGTGCCTCCCAGAGGCAGCATTCACCGGCGGAGCTTATAGCCAGGGCTGCTACAATAAACAGCTGCACAAGTCTTTGGGAGGCAGAGATGCAAGATAGCATCAGAGGAGGGAGGGAAGGAAAGAGGGACAGGGGGCAGGGTTGCCTGTGACATCCCTGACCATCATTCAAGGCACCCCAGGGTGCCACGGCACACTGGTTGAAAACTACTGCCCTAGGGAGTTGGTGGAGCAGCAGGGGCTGTCACAAAGTGGCTCAGTTGGGCCTTCCAATTGCTTGTGCAACATCTCATCCAGCCCTATTCTCAGCAGATTCTTAGCTGGACAGCTCCTCTGTTGCCTCAACCACCTTAGTCCCTGACCTACTGAGCAGCTCCTTGGCCTTGCTGGTAAAAGGTGCAACGGAACCACTTGGCAAAAGTGATAGAAACAGAACGCTTGTCTTACGCTGTGTATGCGCTATACCTTTAAAGGACATTTGAAGCACATTTGTTCCCTCAAATAATTCTGGGCACTGGGGTTGGTTACCGGTTGCTGGGAATTTTGAAGGCTTGGAAAGAATGCGATTCAAATGTGCTTTAAAGGTGCAGTGCATACACAGCCTTAGATTCTCTCATATGGCCTCTATATCCTCACCTTCTGCTTCTGTGCATCTTCTGCTGTGATGCCTCTTCCCTATGCTTAAAAAAATAAATAAAACCTCTGAAATTCTCCAGAGAGTCTTGTTGTTTTTTAAAGGAACACAGTCAAGAAAACTACCGCTTTTTGATCAACCTGGCATAGTTTTATGACATAAGCAACATTAATAGAACATGGTTATAGGCCTCCGGGGACACATGGCAACTTGTGGAGAGATACCTTTGTTTAAAGCTGAAATGATTTAAAAGTTAAATGTAATTAAATAGGCATTTTGTGCTGCTGCTGGGTGTGGGTGGGATTTCTGAATGTTGATTGTTGCTCCTTGTATAAATAAGTGAAAGCAATGAAATATTTGGGGTGGGGGAGTACCGATGAAGCCACAAAAAATGGAAGTGGCGTTGAGAATTACTTAGTTAATTGCATTCATATCCTGCCTTTTCTCCAGGGAGGTAAAGGTGGTAGGTGAGGTTCTCCCCCCCCCCCCAAATCATTTAGTTGAATAATTAGGTGGTTCTAATTGCAAAACATTGGATTCTTAGGTTACTGGATCTAGATTACAGGAGTGTGAGCATGCAGGCTCCTATGAAAGGGCACGGTGGGCTCAGAAACTTCAAGTTCACAGAAAGTTGGTTACTGCCAAGTGCTTGCAAAGCTGAATCAAGTTGTGGAACAACATATCATTTGACGGCTTTGAGCAGTTATTTCAGAACTTTCCGCGTTATTGACAAAACAGCAGGATCGAGTCAGAATTTACTGGCGCTGGCATGATGGCAAGAGACACACAGAGCTAGCTATCACAGTGCATGCACACACATACACACAAAATCGATTTCTAACACCCTCTCAGGAGAGCAATTTTACAATCCCTGATACCCACTGACAGTCATGCATTAACTCTCTCTAATGTCCTTAGGGGCCTCTGTGCACCTTCTCAGAGACATCTAGCCACTGAGTTGTATCCAATGCTCATCCTCCTCGGAGCAGACCTATTGACATTAATAGACAGGGCTAACTTAGGTCTATTAATTTCAATAGGGACCACTCTAAATGATTTGGAGATAATCCACTGAAAACAGAGGCAAAGCTCCACTCTTCATGGATTTGCTGGTTGCATGAAATACCTGGGGGTGGTGATGTGGTTCCTTTAGCTACTATTTAAAAATCAGACTACAGGGAAGATCACAATTTGGCTAAAATGAGATTAAGTCACCAATCAGGGTGTGTGCATTTAATTACACATTAAACGGATGTTACATCCTGCCTTTCCTAAACAAAAAAGCAAAAAAACAAAGACAATGAAATTCTGTTTAACACCGTGTGGAAGCTGAGACAAAACCCCATTCAAATAAAAGCGTTTTCACAAAACAGTAGAAGGAAAAGCACTTTAGCCAATTGAAAATCAGGTGGGGGAATAGGGGCTCCCCTACCTCTTTCCCCCATAACTCAGACATTGATCTGCTGTTCTGTGGTTTCCACTGTTGCACATTTTAAGTGGGCAAGCTGCTCTCCTGTCCTTATTTATCCTACATCTCTATGACGGACAAGCAGAATATAAAATCAATTTTTATCTGCATGTAAAAATCTCTTCCATACTTCACTTTGAATATTATTGTCATTATTAATCACATGTATTGCAGCTTTAAGGCACTATTTATTTATATATAAAGCTTCTTCTTAAGTTCTGTGTACAATATCCGAAGTGGCGTACCATAAAACCAAGAATTAAAATGACTTAGGGCAGCATTCAGGCGGCAGCAGCAGCACTAAAACTCCCATTTAAAATCTTGCATGACTCACTCATGAAGATGTACTATCTTAAAATCCTACTTCAGCTAGTTCAGTGTTGTCTACAGTGTCTGGCAGTGGCTCTCCAGGGTTTCAAATTGGTGGGGAGGTGTCTCTCCTAGCCCTACCATGAGATGCCCAGGAATTGAATCTGGGACCTTCTGCTTGTAAGACAGATGCTCTACCACTGAGCAAACAGCCCTTTCTCCTTGGAGCAGTGGGCATTTTTTAATTGCCTGGATTCCAACTCCACCCAGTCTCCTCTTCTAAAATCCTTTCTTCACCTCCCGTCTGATTCTCGTCACCCGTCTGTGACACCTTTTAAGTAATGCCAGCAGCTCCTTGTAGCAGGACCAAGTCGCCCAGAAAAGATGTCACGATTGCCACCATGTGCCAAATGTTTTTTGGGGGGTGGGATGGAATCAAAAGCGCTGATTGTTGTAAGAACAGTCCTGCCAAAGGAAGATAATGAAATGCAGAGAGACAAGTGCCTCTATCCCCAGCAGATCCAACAGAAGGAACTGGGAAAGAGGAATCCAATCCCATTGCGTTGTCAGGACTCGCCAGTGTCCACCTCTTTAATATCTTCCTTTCCTAATGTCCCAGCCAGCCTTAATGGCATAACTACGTTTCCATAATGACTTACAGACCCCTGCTCAGAGCATATGATTGCTATGCTGTCTTGACCCCTAAGGCCAATAAACTAGCAACTGCCCTACTTGGCTCAATCACAAAGAAGTGCAACATGGGTGGAAGAAACTTTCTATTAAATTCAGTAGGGATTTCATTAGCAGATTCCACCTGACTTTACAATAAATATCACATCTTTTTTTATAATAAAAAAAAGGATAAGGAACTAATCCCACTCTGGGCAGGATTGTCATTCTACCTGCTGTGCCAACTGAAAAAGACAGCAGTGGAGATATATGGGCAAAATCAGAGGCACTGACCCCAGAGAGAGAGGCCTCAATGCCTTCCAGTTAAGATGCCTTTCCAGTGGTTAAAAAAAATGCTGGGGAATTTAGAAGGGGGGCGGGCAGGGAAGGAGATGGTGCTTAAGTGCTGGCAGGCCAAAGTAGCACAAAAATGATGGAACATCAGCCTCCTGGAGGGGAACAGCAGGTTTATGATTAACCAGAACATGGAGCACAGGAGGAAAGCTACATTCACCTAACACAGCCTCCTCCTCCTCCATGACGAGAAAACAGCCCCCTGACACTTTGCCTTATGTATGAACCAAAAGGGGGGGAAATAAAGAAATCCTGAAACATCAGAGAGAGAATGCGTTTCACTTAAAGCACTGGCCTTCAGCTGGAGAATGCTCTCCTGTTTTATTTTATTGTGATTATTAGAAGCAAGTCAGGGAAATATAAACAAAAGAATACAATTCTAAAGCATCCTCCAATGGCTTGATTCATGTTCTGTTTCATAATCACCGCCATCACATGCATTAACATATTTTAAGTAGGTCATTATATCTGCCAGCCAGCCAGCTTTTAAAAACTATATTTTAAATATATATAGTTTATGCTGGTGTGTTTTTGTTTAGGCTGCTTATTGCCTTGCGATGTTTTGCACAGCAGAAGGCAATTTTCTAAAAATAAATAAATATTGTTCCCATTTTTCAGGGCAGAGAAGGTGAGGCTGAGAACAGAAGTGGTTTGCTGAAAGAGTGAATTCATGACAGAAGGAAATTCGAAGCGACTTCCTGATTTGTAGTTGATTTTTTTCCCAGTCTACCAGGCTGTACACATCAGCTGTCATTTTAGAGCTGGTGCAGATACCCACCTCATGCTTCCACAGCTGAGTCCTGGATTAAGATAGGCCCTATCACTGGGCAGAGTAAAGCAGCCACCTCAGGCATCCACTGTCATGAAAGGTCAGGAAATGGTTAATTATTTAATGTATTATTATTATTATTATGCTTTTACTTTCATTGGGGGGATGAGAAATAGCTGAGGGATTTTCAGACTCTGCTGCCAAAATAACATGATTGGCCTTAGGCACTACACACCTTGGCTTGGGGGGAGTAGGGAGGTGGGGCCTAATTTGCCAATTTGCCTCAGGTAGGGAGAAAAAAAACACCTCACGAGCCAGCTTTGCTGTGCATACTTTGAAGATCCTAGCACAAGAACACCAGTTTTGCCTAAATCAGGCATCCCCAAACTTTGGCCCTCCAGATGTTTTGGACTACAATTCCCATCTTCCCTGACCACTGGTCCTGCTAGCTAGGGATCATGGGAGTTGTAGGTCAAAACATCTGGAGGGCCACAGTTTGGGGATGCCTGGCCTAAATGAAAAAGGTTATTAATTCTTCTAGAACTTTTGTTTGATTGAAGCTGTCTCCTCAATCTACTACCCAAACCTACCTAGAAGAAACTCCAAGTAATAGACAAACATGCACATACATGATAGGCACTCGGTGATAACAAATTGCCAGAAGGCTTAGGGTGCTGGTCAGTGGTCCAGTTTTGCTAGAGGAAGCCCTTGAGAAGGAAACATGCAAGTCCTCATCCCCTCAGTACGCTTATTTTGGTTCAGGGTTGGCAATTTGGTGGTCAGGCATCCTGTCTCTAGAGCCTGGACTGGCTCTAGCTGCTCATCCATAACTGAGAGTCCATGGTCTTCTTGGTTGCAGCTATGTCATGCTACTCCTTTGACCTGCATCCCAATTAAGACAAAGATGGAGAAGAAGGCGCTTTCCCGGCCATCACCCGTAACTTCTTAAGACAGCTTTGAGAACTACCACATGGCGGCATGATCTGACAGAGGCTTCTCTCATCATGGCAGCGTTAGCCGTTAAAAGGCTTTTTTTTCATGTGCTTAGCTATGGAAAATACAAAGGAATGGGAGAAGATATAAAATGAGGAGGCAACAGACTCTCCCTCACTTTGCAGCATGAAATAATTTTGATGGCATGTTTAGACATTTTTAAAGCGAGATTTGCTTCCTCGGGGGGGAGAGGCTGCTTTGAGGAAGAAGGAGGAAAATACTGCTGCATATTTAACGTGATCCGCTTTGTTGTGCTACAGAACATTCTTCCCAATTTATGCTGTAGCTACTTTGTGAGATCTTGAGATATTTGTGGGGAAGTTGTTATTCATTTCGGCAGAAGCTAACGATGGAAGATGCTGTTAAGGTGGGGAAATGGGGCATGCGCTAATGCTAATGTTGATGCTTCAGCCTGTGTTCCTGAAAGCATCCCTGAACACCAGATACATCGTCTTATGCCTTGCTGGCTGCTCTTTGCAACAATAATATTCCTAGAAAATAGGCCTCCCGCTCTCTCTTGCAGAATTATTTGGACTGTGCAACTATGCAAGCACTTTCCAATAGCCTTATTGTGGGGCGGGGTGGTGGCAAATCAAAACATTACCTTCATTCTATAAAGCCCTTAATTGTCTGGGACCTGCTAGGAATATAGGAAAATGGTCATATACAGCATAGACAGAGCACTGGCCCAACAAGCTCAGTATCACCTACAATGACTGGTAGCAGAGTTTCATACAGAGGTTCTTCTCAGCTTGCTCAGATATACCAGAAATTGAATGTGGGGATTCTGCATGCAGAACACGTGCTCTACCACTTCTTATTTTTAGCAGGAACTCACAAGGGGAAGGAGGTGAGGTAGTACCATGGACAGTATCATGGAGCTGAAGTGAACTCTTACAAATTTCTTCCTGTGGTCCACTTTGCCAAAGCTCCATCCTTGACCTAAAGACTGTGGCCCTGGCCTGCAGACAAGGTCTTCTTTGTCTCCCTGTTTCCTGCTGCCTGGCATGCTCCCTGTCTCATTGGATAGGTGTGATGGCACAAGAAGCACTCGATTCCTCTCATGAGGCAGGCTCAGGTGATGGGATCCAGTGGAGTCCTGACTCAAGCCACTGGCCTCAGGTTGCATGAGCTACAGAGCTACAAAGCAGGGCATTTCAAGAATGTCCACATTGATCTGCCTCATAACTTCACTGTGATGGGACATCTGTTGTGCCTCTCCCTTCTGCTCTGACATTACAATTTTTGCTGCTCTGCTTGATTATTGCAGTTTAAAACTTTAATGTATTTTATACTTCTTGATTGTGAGATGCCTTGAACTTTTATAAAGAAAGGTGTAGTAGATATATTTTTAAAGAAATAAAGCTTTCTGAGGCCTTCAGGTCTGCCTGCTGCACTGTTGGGACATTCAGCAGATAAGTATGAGAGGGAATATTGAGGTACTCAGATTGCGGAATGGCATTTTGCCCCTCCCCGGTCCTATCGGAGAAGAGCGCAGAAAATAATGTTGTTTCAGCTGCCACTCTTAAGCAAAGGTCTTGGAATATGACTTATGCTATGCTTTTACTATAGCTTCCCTTTTTGTTGCTTTGGTTACTGAGTACATGTTCATGTAGAAAAATCATATAAATAAATGCATAAATATCCATCCTCCAGCATTTAGTCTAAAAGTTCCCCCTGAGAACTTTTCTGCAATAGCATTTGTATACCAAGTTTTGGAGGAAAGGGGCAGATCTAGAGGCATTCTAAAATTCCATTTGAACATTCATTTTTTGAGATAGATTTCCAACCCAGAGATGAGAATGAATCCCCGAGATAATGCATTCCAAGCACTCTGAACATTTGAAGTGTGTTATATAAAACTTAATTGTTGTTATTAAAACATATACAGTATAGCATGCTCGGCCGTGCATATCTTCAATCTTTATTTTTTTCAACTTCTTCTTGTTGCAATCTATTCCTCACTCCACATTATTTTCCATGTTGCAGACCAGGACCTGGAAACTTTAGCATCAGAAGAAAAAACATACTTTGATAGGATGCCGTGGACTCCTGGCAAGGACAGGGGAGACCTTTGACCATCTCAGCAACTGAGGCAACCCTTTCACCTGGCTTCTTCAGAGGGAGAGGAGAGTCGAATAACTCTTTCCATCAGCTCAACAGGGACCAGCTGCCATTCTGCTCCTCCCTTCCTAGCCTCATGTAGAGAGGCCAAGTTACCTAGATTTATTTTCCTCTACCCAGCCTGACACTTTTCAGTTGTGTCTACTAATTTGTAAAGCTATCATTTTAAACAGTGAACCATCTTGAGCACTTTGGCAGAAAGACAGCATGCAAATGCAGCAAATGAGCGCCCCAAGGGACAAAGAATATTCCATTTATCAACATCTTCAAATATTGACGATTTCTCCCTGGAAATTCCATCCACTCCTCTGACATACAGCCTTGGCCATCACACCAGTCCCAGAGGCAGCAGGAGACATTCCAGTCTCACTGAGAAAATGCCTCCGAAGCAAAACACTAGTCCTTTATCAGACGATTACCCACCCCCATTTTTAGTTGAACGCTAAGCTATTTTTTTTCTTATTCTTGATGGACTATGCTATATAACAATACTGAACTTTTCTTTTTGGAATTTGAAAGGTGGACTGTAAATCATCAAATAAATTCTAGGTGTCAGGGCCTTGAATGCATACCCCCCAAAGTATATTTTAGCCCTCAGCACATTCATACCAGCTCTGGAGCCAACACACTAGGTTATTTTCATTTACTTAGTTATTTATATCATTTGAACTAGGTAGGCAAAGGTAGTGATGTATGGAAGTGAGAGCTGGACCATAAAGAAGGCTGATCGTCGAAGAATTGATGCTTTTGAATTATGGTGCTGGAGGAGATTCTTGAGAGTCCCATGGACTGCAAGAAGATCAAACCTATCCATTCTGAAGGAAATCAGCCCTGAGTGCTCACTGGAAGGGCAGATCCTGAAGCTGAGGCTCCAATACTTTGGCCACCTCATGGGAAGAGAAGACTCCCTGGAAAAGACCCTGATGCTGGGAAAGATGTAGGGCACAAGGAGAAGGAGACGACAGAAGACGAGATGGTTGGACAGTGTTCTCGAAGCTACCAACGTGAGTCTGACCAAACTGCGGGAGGCAGTGGAAGACAGGAGTGCCTGGCGTGCTCTGGTCCATGGGGTCACAAAGAGTTGGACACGACTAAACGACTAAACAACAACAACAGGCAAAGGTGCAGAGACAGCTTCAGCACCAGGGACAGCTCACTGTTGTAAGCCAAAGCAACACTAGGCCGAACAAGCAGGCCTTGGGTATTTTTCCAGAATTAGTCCCAGGGACAGCTCACTGTGGGACTAATTCTGGAAAAATACCCAAGGCCTGCTTGTTAGGCCTAGTGTTGCTTTGGCTTACAACAGTGAGCTGTCCCTTGTTCTGAAGCTGTCCATGGTACTGAAGCTGAACTAATGCTACATTTTCTTCTCTGCACCTTTGCCTACCTAGTTCTTGTACATAAGAATCCTCGCCCACCTTGCTTCCTCCCAGCTTCTGATTTAGAGTGGCAGGATGCTCCCGAACATGGATGTTTCAAACTTCCCACAATTTATTTATTTAAACTATTTACCAGCTGGCTTTTCTGAACTATGGTGGCAAACAAGGAAACCAAAGCAACACAATTGTTGTTGATGCTGCTGCTTTTTCCATGTATGCTTGGAAGACCTCTCACTTTTGTATGACTGAACTAAGTTAAGAGGCACATTGGCTGCCTCACCTACCACTACCACACAGCACCCAGAAGGCTATCCATGAGTGAATGTGGCTCTTGGGTTGATAATATATCCACATCCCAGTTCTTGTCTCTGCTAGATGCATGGCTAACAGCCAATGATGGAAGCATCTTCCATGAGTTTGTGTAATACCTCCACTGTCAGTGGCAGTAATACTTCTGAATACCAGTTTGCTAGAAACCACAGGAGGGGAGAGCGCTCTTGTACTCATGCACCGCATGTGGGCTTCCCATTGGCATCTGGTTGGCCACAGTGAAAATAAGATGCTGGACTAGAAGAGCCACTGACCTTATTCCACTCGTCTCTTCTTATGTTCTCATTTAAAACCATCTAGACTAATGGCCACCCCCCACATTTCATGGCATCAAAGTTCCATGTTGATTGTGATTGTATGAAGAGTACTGCAAAATACATATGCCCCACTCCTACAGGCTTTTCACTGGGTGCTTTGATGAGGCCTCAGACATCCTATTGAGATTCAGGAGGGAAAATACCAGACACAGGCACTTGATGTTGATGGATTGCAAGAGGAAGTGTAAGCAAGAAAATGCAGTTCGAGCAAAGATGGTAACTCTCTCACCGCTGAAACAACAAATTTAACAACTGCAGTGTGGAAAGGATTCCAGCTAAACTGTCAGGAAAAATCAGTAAATACCTTTTAAAGAGCTTCTCCCCCTCCTCCCCCTCAGCCTCCAGGTGGATGTAATGAATGATTTCTCTTTGCAAAATCTTGTCTGGAGATAAGGTTGGATTTAAGTAAGACTGGGAAGAGGGGAAAGGAAACGAATGAACAAAAAGCAAATACTGGATGGGTTGTTTCCAAACTATTTATTTCTGGAGATGGGTGGCAACATTAGACAGACAGAGTTAAAGAACATAACAACAGCCTGCTGAATCAGGCCATCTCACCCTGCATCCTTTTCTTGCAGTGGCTAACCAGCTGCCTCCAAAAAAAGAGCAAAAATCAGGACCTGGATGCAACAGCAATCTCCCCTTCTGTGTTATCCAGAAACTGGTATACAGAAGCATTACTGCCTCCGACTGTGGAGGCAGAGAAAAGCCATTGTGGCTGGTACCCATTGATGGCTTTCTCCTTGATACTTAACTTTGAGAGGATACGGAAGATGCTAAAGTTGGCCTTCAGGAACTAATGACGGGCATAAAATGACTTGAAACTCCTCTCTACCTTCTTGTGCCCTAACATGACCAAGTCACAGAACCCAGAGTTGGATGGATAGTATTTTGCAGATAGGAGAAAGCATGTGTCTCAACAGCTCCCACAAAATTGTGTGGCATGCAATGAATGTATTGCAAAGTGGCAAGAATATTGACAGCACAAAAATCTATTTCTCCCATCCACCCAGTAATTTTTGCCGCTTCTGGAAATTGTTTTGCTAAAAACCAAAATGCTGCATGTATAGGTCAATCATCTCGCCCCCCCCCTCACACACAACATGTGGTTCCCACTGCTCCACAGGAAGACAGTCCACTCTGCACCTGAGTAGATTCATGGACAAATTCGTGGAGGATAAGGCTACAAACATCTACTAACCAGGATGGCTATGTTCTACCTCCATTGCCTCTAAATGCTGGTTACTGGGAACCACACCTGTGGAGACTGCTGTGGCAATCAGGTCCTGGTATCAGGCTTCTTTTCCACAGAAACCTGGTTGGCTGCTGTGAGAACAGGGTGCTGGACCAAATGGGCCACTGACCTGACCCAATAGATTCTTTTTATGTTCATCCTGTACAATATGCAGATCCTCTCACCATCCCTCTTATTCAAAGGGAACATGTTTTAGTATCCAAAAAAAAGTCTACCCAGGAAGGTGGCACATGTGTCTACTGGGCACCTATGACCAAGAAAGAACTTTTGAGAATAACACATTGAGCAAGAATCACGCCTTCTCTTACAGCCACCTCTGGCGCGGACCAAAGCAACACACACTCCTAAAACAACACCAGATGTTGACAAAAGCTCTTGACTAGGAAGCTCGAGGTGAAGGAGAATGTTCCATAACAAATTAGGATTGGTTTTAATCCATGCCAGGAATGGGTTTAAAAACTAGGCTGTGGAACTCACTGCCACAAAAGCGCAGAACAGAACACTGGCCTTCATCAGAATTAGGTAGTGGCAGGATCTGTGCATCTCCAAACTAATGTATATCCTAGAAGGCATCTATATTGGATTTGAATTGATTTTGTGTTGTTGGTGTTTTATTTATTTTTAAAATGGTTCTCATATATGTAATTGTTTAAACTATTTTTTAAATATATGCAGTCATTCTATATATGTTTATATGTATACACATACATATATCCTATCCTATATATGTTTATATAGAATATTGTAAATTGCTTTAGGATATGTAAAGGGAAACCCTTTCTCTGGTTCATTTTAATCACCTTTTTACTTAGAATACTGGGTGCAATCTTCCTCAGGCAAAGAGTTCCAGTTAATTAGTCCCACTTACCACCTGCATGGAGAGTCTGCTGCAAGATTGCTCAAGGTCACAGTGACTGTGCAGAAATCCAATCATTAGCAGCATGGTCTCCCAGTGTACACACCCTCTAGTGCTGGGGAAAATAAGCCTTATGCCAGGGGTCTCCAAACTAAGGCCCGGGGGCCGGATGCGGCCCAATCGCCTTCTCAATCCAGCCCGCGGACGGTCCGGGAATCAGCATGTTTTTACGTGAGTAGAATGTGTCCTTTTATTTAAAATGCATCTCTGGGTTATTTGTGGGGCATAGGGATTCATTCATATTTTTTTTCCAAAATATAGTCCGTCCGTTTCAATACAGGGTGCAACATGGGAAGTGATTTATAAATGAAAATTGTCATTGTTGTCCTTATTGTCTACTACTATTTCATGAAATAAACAGGGGTTCCCAGCCCAAAGTAAGACTGTTCCTATTCACCAGAGATTGGGGAGAGGGAGAGAGAGAAACAGAGAGAGAGAGAGAGAGAGAGAGAGAGAGAGAGAGAGAGAGAGAGAGGCGAAGAAAGAAAGAAAAAGAAAGAAAGAAAGAAAGAAAGAAAGAAAGAAAGAAAGAAAGAAAGAAAGAAAGAAAGGAAGGAAGGAAGGAAGGAAGGAAGAAATAAAAAGAAATGCTTATATGCACACAAACACACACTATATACATTACTCATCCCTGGTACTATTTGTCACTTCCTCCTCCCCATTTGCCTTTTGGGGGTGCTGTGTAAAAAATAATAAAATGCTAATCTGAATTTCTAGAACTGTCATTCTTCAGGGTTTAGTGCCCTCCCCTGGGATCTCTCAAAGTCACATCTCTAAGTAAATATATCTTATCTTATTTTATTTATTTTTGCAAGATTGATTTCAATAAAACCTCACAGCCATTTACTAAAAAGAATAAAACAATAAAATCATCATAAAAAGTTACAAACTGGTATTTATAACATTTTTTAAAAAAATCCAAAACAACAGTAAGCTAAAAATAAAAAATAAAAAATCATATTAAAACACGTCGGCATTCTGCATGTCTGGATAAGATTGTCTAAGCAAAAAAAAAAAAAGTTTTTTCAGCAGATGCCAAAAACAGTACAACGAAAGCGGCTGCCTGATGTCAATAAGCGGGCAGTTTGAAAGCATGGGTGCTGCCACACTAGAAGATCAATTTCTTACAAAAGCAGAACAGATATTATATGGCACCTGAAACAGTACTGGTTCCATAGATCAAAGGGGTTGAGAGGGCATATATATGGGGTCAGGTGATCTCACGAGTAAGCATCTGCAGGGGTCAGCAAACATTTTCTGCAGGGGGCCGGCCCACTGTCCCTCAGACCTTGTGGGGGGCCGGACTATATTTTGGGGAAAAAATATGAACGAATTCCTGTGCCCCACAAATAACCCAGAGATGCATTTTAAATAAAAGGACACATTCTACTCATGTAAAAACACTAGGCAGGTCCCACAAATAACCCAGAGATGCATTTTAAATAAAAGGACGCATTCTACTTATGTAGAAACACACTGATTCCCGGACCATCCGCGGGCCGGATTTAGAAGGCGATTGGGCCGCATCCGGCCCCCGGGCCTTAGTTTGGGAACCCTCATCTAATGCATGTGCATGAACACTAAAGCATCAGGCAATGCTCAACCTTCCATTTCACAAACTCCTGTTACTCAGAGTTTGTCGGGCATATTGCCAGACAATATGTTTTCCATATATTGCCCTCATACCATCAGATACACAAACATACACAAATATACACACAAACATACTGTATATATACAGTGGTACCTCGGTTTATGAACACAATTGGTTCCGGAAGTCTGTTCATAAACTGAAGCGTTCATAAACTGAAGCGAAATTTCCCATTGAAAGTAATGGAAAGTGGATTAATCCGTTCTAGACGGTCCGCGGAGTACTTAAACTGAAGCGTTCATAAACTGAAGCGAACTTTTCCATTGAAAGTAATGGAAAGTGGATTAATCCGTTCCAGACGGGTCCGCGAAGTACTTAAACTGAAGCGTTCATAAACTGAAACATGGGTGTAATTGGTTCCGGAAGTCTGTTCATAAACTGAAGCGCTCATAAACTGAAGCGAACTTTCCCATTAAAAGTAATGGAAAGTGAATTAATCCGTTCCAGATGGGTCCGCGGCGTTCATAAACCGAAAATTCATAAACCGAGGTGTTCATAAACCGAGGTCCCACTGTACTGTATTTTTCCGTGTATAAGACTAGGGGTTTTTTTAAACCAAAAAAATAGGTTTAAAATTGGGGCTCGTCTTATCCACGGGTAGTGCTGAGCGGTGTTTTCTTAATTTGGAGTCCAAAAAAAAGGGGGCGCCTTATACATGGGGACGTCTTATACACAGGAAAATACAGTAAATTGAATATCCTCATGGCTTTGATTTAGCAGAGTAAATGAATTCTACATACTTCATGCTGGTGGCTGGTGTGTGTACATTTGATGAGTGTGTAAATCCGACTCTGAAAGGCTGGTATCACAGGATGAAGTTCATATTTCTTTTTTCTTTTTAAATATATATTTATTGATTTTATAAAAACAAAACAGAAAAAACCCACAAAATATACACAACCAAACAAAAAACCAACATAACAATAAAAAAGATATCAAATCAATCTTATATCGCAAATCGACTTTATCGACTTCCTCCATTCCCTCCCAACTACGTTTCATCATATTACTTCCTTAGTACTTTTCAAATCTTGGTTCCAATCTTTTTAATAATTATCTAAACCTGTTAATATTCTTAATGACGTATCAATACTATAAATATCTTATACTTATCTCAGAATACAATTCTATTCTAGTTAGATCTTAAAATTCAATATAATAATAACACTTAACTGAATCTTAATACAAAGAATAACTTAACTAACACTCTTCTACAACCTCCTTTTACTTCCAAATCTGAAGTTCATATTTCTTGTTGAATTAGACTAAATCAGGGGTAGGCAACCTAAGGCCCATGCGCCCATGCACCACAAGCGGCCTACGGGGGTCGTTTAGCTGGCCCATGAGCTACCCCCGAACTAAGTCACCCTCTCAGGAAGTCCCCACACGCTGCGCTAAACCAGCGCGGTGCAGCATGGAGACTCACTTCCTCAGTGCTAAAAATTGCATCTGTGCATGCGCAGATGCCAAAAATCATGTCTGCACAGACGCAGACACCAGATATCGCATCTGTGCAGACACCAGAAATCATGGGTGCATGTGCAATCTGGCCCACAGAGGGATATCCACTGGAGTGAACCGGCCCAGGCGAGGTAAACCTTGCCGACTCTGGACTAAATAGTTTTAATTGGCTTTTAAATAAATATGCAATTAGCCATTGCTATTTTGAATTTGATTTGTGATAGCTTCCTTAGCGGGTCATGCAAAGTCTGTTCTGAACAATGCTTTTTGTAGGGTAGAGTGGAAGGCAGTGGAGGTGAATTTAAGGAACTAAGGGGGTGCCCCCCAAACTTTGGGGACCACTGCTCTAGATTAGATTAGAGCAGTGGTCCCCAAACTTTGGGTGAGGGACCCCCCCCCCTTAGTTCCATAAATTCATCTCCAGTCCCTTCCACTCTTCCCTACAAACCATGGATGTTTATTTTAAAAGACTGACTCATTGTGTAGTTCTGTTAAACTTGGGGATGGGGAAAGAAAAGCAGCCTTTCCCACATTGCCACATCAGCCTTGTTGTTAAATGTCCTGGTAATGTCCTTTGCCTGGAGTGAACTCATCCAAGGTGAGATACAAGCCGGCAATATGTCACTTCCCTAGGTGTCCCCGAGAATGAAAAGACTCTTTGTTTCTGCGTAGGGTGGCAAAGGCGCAGCTGTAGGAAGGAGTCATTCAGTTAGCACCACTCAGCGCCAAAGCAACAGGAGGCGATAATAGAGATAAAGCCTGTTGGCATGAAACAGATTACTTCTTCCTACCCTCTGTGTTATTTTGACTGTCCCCATCACCCCCACCACATGCATGCACACACATACACACACTTCCTTGGAATCTTCTAGAAAAACACAGTTCTGGGGAGAAAGAGTTGTAGAATGGAGCAAAGTTGAAGGCACCAGAGGCCAGCTCCAATGTCAAAACTTTTAGAAGGGCTTTTGCCAGCGGATGACCATATGCAGCACAACCTCCATCCCCACCCAAAGGAAAGTTTAGAAGTGCATTCAGTTATGCAAGGCATGGGGAAAGGAGACAGAGAACAGCTTTTCTCCTTCTCTAACAACACTAGAACCTGTGGGAACGCAGTGAAGTGGAATGGTGGAAGATTCAGGACAAATCAAAGAAGGTTCTTCTTCGTGCAGTGTGTAGCTGAACTATGGAACTCTCTCCCGCAGGAGGCAGTGATGGTCAACAACTTGGCTTCTAAGTGGACAAATTCCTGGAGGAGAAAGCCATTGAGGGACACTAGTCTCCATGATCAGAGGCAGTAATGCTTCTTAATACCAGCTGCTGGAAACCACAGAAGGGGTGAGTGCTCTTGAGTACTCTTGGGTACGGCTTGAGGTTTTCCCCCATAGGCATCTGGGTGGTCTCTGTGAGAACAGGATGCTGGGCTAGTTGGACCACTAGCCTGATCCAGGAGGGATCTTCTTAAGTTCTTAAATAAGTAATGCAACCATTTGTCTTCATACAATACATAATTTAGGAATGGAATCCAGAACCATGTGATGCTCGGATAACCCAAAACATGGATAATTCCATATTAGGATGGAGGATAAGTCTAGCTTGGTTAGTGGCTATGATAGCCAAGTGGACTTTCCATGTTCAGCAACAATATACCCCAGGAAACAAAGAAAACTGCCCTAAACGGGGTCAAACACTTGGTCTGTCTGGTTCAGTACTGTCTACACTGACTGTCGGCAGTTCTCCAGAGACACCCAAGGGAAAAGGGACAGGGAGGGAAGAGAAAAAGAAAGACTCCAATGCAGTTACTAATTCTGAAACAGATATTCTTATAACAGTTGGCATGGGGGATCGAAATTAGCAGGGTGCCAGGTGCATTTTATAGCTAAAGATGACCCATTTGCGGGCACCTCAAAAAGTCTGGGTACAATTTTTTGCACCTGACTGACACTCAAGGATTACTGAAATGTTTGTGCTTTGAAGCCTCAAAGTACATGTTAGGGACAGACAATATGTTAAGGTGTTTATAACAATAAAGAACAGAGTGTTTTGAAAACTGAAGTACGGTACCAATTTTTTTATTGTCAACACCAAATTAAACATGTATTAACAATTTCTGCTAAAAACGTGATATTAACAATGTGTCACTGATGTGAATTGTGTATTAGTTCATGCTTATCAAAATAATAAATAAAAAGTGTTGCCCGCCAGCCCACCCCCACCACGCATGGAGACTAGACATTCTGTTTTGGCGCCCAAAACCCAGGTCCCAGAAGCCGTTTGGCTCCTAGCTTTTCTATCCCAGTTTCTAACACTGGTTGGCACAATCCAAGGGCAGGAGGTGCCTGATGAAGCTGGGCTTCCAGCGAAGCTGATGGAGTGAGCTTTCTGCTTCCTATGTCTCCCACTGAAGCAGCCTGATGGGATGGCTTCCCCCAGGTGACAGCTGAGGGAAGACAAGGCCTGGTGGCACTGGCCCGTCACACATATGCCTCACAAGCAGCACACCTGGAGGGCTGCGAAGAAGAAGGCTGGGAAGGATGCTGACAACATGTCCAGAGGCAGGATGGGAAGGAGAAGTGGAATGCCAAAAGAGGCCACTTCTCTTAAGTGTGAAGGGCAACGATCTGCTACAGAGCAGGAGGCATTGGTATCCGCTTCCTAAATGCTCCTCTTATTTAGAGAGCTATAAAAACTCAACACCGCTTTGAATATTTAACTGCTATAAATATGCCGGTAATGATAATTACCAGGCTGATGGCTGCATCATGGATAAATCCTGCCTGGTTCTATAAGAAATTTCCCTGAACCATACACACATGCCCTCTCTGTTAGTCCCTTAATCTTGTCTTTTGTTGCTGCCCATCCATTTACAGCCCCCTCCCCTCCGCCCAGCACAAGCTTTCCCCATCAGTCATTCTTCCAGCACAACAAGGCTCCTGCTGTCATTTTAATAAGACCTTTGGCATCCTCTGTTTAAAAAGAGCCCCACGATCCTTCACAGGTCACCACTTCAAGGTAACCACCTATGGAGGGGAAGCGAGAAAGCCGTCCTGAGGCAGTGAGACCACACAAAAATCTGGCGTGCAGTCAGAGAGGAGGGGAGGACGACAAAGTCAATTCCTGTTTGAAGGTATTGGGGCAGTCTGAGGGATGTGGAATGCAATTATGAGAAAATGTTCACTCGTATTAAAGCAAGGCACAGGTGCTAGGCTCTCTGCCCTTCTGCAGTAGCTCATTGTGGGATAGTTCACCCACACAGAATGAAAACCCCAGGAATGCACCAAAAGGATTCCACCCCAAATATGTGAGAGACCACCTGCTCCCTGACAAACCCTCCCAGGTGCTCAGGTCAGCAGAGGGAGCCCTCTTGGTAGTTCCTCCGAAATTCATGGTGGTGGTGCCCTGGGAGAGGTGATTTTCTGTGGAAGCCCCCAAATTGTGGAAATCTCTCCCCACAAAAGTGTGTGAATGCTGGAGATTATATCATTGTAGAGTTGGAAAGGACCATGGGGGTCATTTAGTCCAATCCCCTGTGATGCAGGAATCATTTTGCCGAACATGGGGCTCAGAGCCATGACCCTGAGATGAATAGTCCCATTCTCTACTGATTGAGCTATGCACTTCTTTTTCTTGGCCTTTGACACGATGCCTTATTCATGTGACGGTAATGTGTTATAACTGTAACCCACCCTGGGACCTACTGGTGTGGGCTAGGTAATAAATCATCATCATCATCACCATCACCATCACCACCACCACCACCACCACCACCATCATCTAAAACACCAAAGCATTGATCAGCACCATTCTTGGACAATGACCAACAGCGGGCATTGCTCTTACAACCGAAACCTATAGCATAGGCCAGTTCCAATAATTAACCTACCAAACGCACCTTTCCCGTGGTGTAGGCATAGCTGACAAGTCTCCCGTTTTTCGCGGGAAACCCCCGTATTTTAAACCGTTTCCCGCTGGCAGCCCGGATTGGGAAAAAATCCTGTAAATCCCCTGTATTTCCTACCTGCCAGGGAGGCTCCATTTTGGGTCCTGGCGCTGCCCTATTTCTGGTGCCCAGACATGGGTAGCATGGCACCGGAAGTTGCTTCTACGCATGTCCGGAAATGCGTAGAAGCGTCTTCCAGTGCTGCGCTACCCATGTATGGGCACCGGAAATCGGGCGGCGCCAGCACCGGAAGTTGCTTCTACGCATGTCCAGACATGCGTAGAAGCGACTTCCGGTGCCGGCACCACTGCTGATCCCCCATTTTTAGCGGGAGACTTGGCAGCTATGGGTGCAGGGGGTTGGCATATGCACCACTACCCATTCCCTAGGAAAGGTAGACTGTGGACATGGAGATTCCACACAACCCTCATGGATAATATTCATTGATAAACCTCACCTTCTCCATAAGTTTATCAATTGTCATTTTAAAGCCATTTAAAGCCAGTAGGCACCATATCCCATGGCAACAAATACCATAGATTGTGTCAAGAATCTCTCTCTCTCTCTCTCTCTCTCTCTCTCTCTCTCTCTCTCTCTCTCTCTCTCTCTCTCTCTCTCTCTGCCTGTTATTAATCTAGTGTCCGATTTCTCTGCACACTAGTCATAATTTTTCCAGGAGGTTTGTGTGGCAGCCCGTCCATGCATATCCAGCTTTTCTCCACCGAAGCAGCACTCAAAGTGACTTACAACCGCTAAACCAAATAAAACAATAAATGGCAATATGTAAACCATCTTTACAATCCACTACTGCTACTTTAAAGAAAAACCCTGGGGAAAAAATACAAAATGCACAATATAATGTTTTTAAAAACACAGAAACAGCAGTTGAATGGTAACGATGACAGAGTCTAAGAACAGTCTAACAACAGCAGCGGCAGTTGGCAGCAAGAACCACCAAAATATAATGTCAAACATAATCCTTCCTCACCTCCAAAAGTCATGGATAATTAAGACCTTTTAGTTGAACTTCTAAAAACCCAAAGGGGGGTTCAGCTTGGCAAGTCTGCTGTAAGGGGGGGGGGTTTGCAGAATGGGGGCAGTAGCAAGAAATCTATTGCTGCTCTTAACTGCAAATCCAGCCCAAAATCCACATGATAAAGAAAAGCGCTACTAGTCATAATTTTATTTATTTATCTTTGAAAAGGCATGCCCTCCTTTTCTTATGCATTAATTAACCAACAAAAATATTTAAACAAATACAAATTAAAACATTGCAGTAAGAATCTAAATAATAATAATAATAATACAAAAAAGCATGATGGCAGCAGGGCAGACAGAATCATTTCAGGAAGGCAAAAGCCAGTACAGTCATACTTCTCAAACGGAATTCGTTCCAGAAGTCTGTTCGACTTCCGGAAATGTTCAAAAACCAAGGCGCAGCTCCAATTGGCTGCAGGAACTCAATTGGAAGCTGCGGGAGCTGGGGGAGCCACTTCGGACGTTCGGCTTCCAAAAAAAAATGTCCGCAAACCGGAACAAACACTTCCAGGTTTGTGGCATTCGGGAGCCAAAACAGACAAGGACCAGGGCGTTCAGGATCCAAGGTACAACTGTAATAATTAGGCAAATAATCCATAGCAAAACAAAGAAACAAGCAAGATCAGTGGGCCTTGAAGGCCTTCTGATAGATCCAGGGTTTTGCCTGTTGTCAGACGGCACTGCTGAGACCAGGAAGACCTCCTTAGGAAGAACATCCTGCAGAGTGGGTACCAGTGCTGAAAAGACCCTGCTTCTGGGAGCCCCTTGCCAAAATTCAGTTGACAGGGGACATGGAGCAGAACCTCAGATTTTGAACAGAGGATATGAGGAGATTCATATGAGAGCAGGAGGTCCTGAAGGTCTCTGGGGGTCCCAAGTTGTTTGGGGCTTTAGAAGGGAAGAACTAGTCATTGGAATTGTACGTGTTCCCACGACAAACTGAGCTCCACAACACCTTCAATCACAAGAAAGGGAGATCTGGATTTTTCTGGTGGTTTTGCATAAGCATTTTCCATCAGAGCAATAGGCATTAGCAAAGGCTTCTGGGCTGCATGCAAGGCACCTAGCTGAGTAGGTAAACATTACATTGGGGGATATATATATATATATATATATATATATATATATATATATATATATATATAATCTCCTTTCTCCCATGTCTAGCTCCTTAGGCTCCTTACATCACAAAGCAGTTTCAAAACTTTCTCTTTTATCAGAAGACATAGAAATCCTCTTACTTTGGGGCTCACTTTGTGCAAAGCAATTTCTACCGGGGAGTGTGAACACACACAATTGCACTTGAAATGCATCACAATGTTCTCTGGGCAAAAGAAGGTGAACGGTGAGGGTGGGGGGAGAGATTAATCTATTTATTTCACTTACATCTCTGGCAGAGCTGGAGAAGAAGAAGAAGAAGAAGAAGAAGAAGAAGAAGAAGAAGAAGAAGAAGAAGAAGAAGAAAGGCAAGCAGTCCCTTCTGAGGCAGACCAGAAAGGCCATTTATGGCCAAAAGGCTGCTTTTGCTACTACATCTTCATCTTCTCTCTCTGCTCCCCGCCCCCCCCCTCCCCCAGCATGGCAAAGAGATGTAAGCGAAATAAATAGATTAATCTTCCACTTCTCATCCCGAGAGCATTTTGACTGATTTAAGAGCAGCTTTTTTGTTTGAGTTTCTCAAATCCTTTGGAACCCACTGAGGGTACTTAGGTCCCCCTTGGCTTAGCTGATTTGAATGTTGTATTTGAGCAGAAACAAATGTGTTGGAGGTGCTGTTCGCAATGAACGCAGGTGAAAAGTAAGTGAGATTTCTTGAGCGGTTCCTCTGCAATTACTTCCTTCCATGCTATTCAAACATTCTGTGGTTCTCCCTGCCATACCTCCTACTTCTGATGTTCTCTTGAGCCAGTTCTTCTCTAACACAGCTCCTGCCCTCAACAACAACACCTTGAGAAGCCAAGGATGGGGAATCTCAGGCACAGCAAAGGCTTTAGACTCTCAAGGAAATGTCTATTCACCTGGATCCTTAGTTTCACCTGTCTATGAATCGCATTTGAGTTCACTCTTGCAAGAGAGTCACTAGTAAGTATCCCACAGCTACTACTAACATACGGGTCACATCTACTAGAGTTTTACACTTTTTTTAAAGAGTAAAAGTAGATAAAATGTTGGGTGGGCACCCTGGCGAATCCAGGTAGCACGCACGTAATAAACAGGGGCACATGTGAATTTTATGAGCACAGACATGAACACACTAGTAGCGGCCTAAAACAAAACAAAACAGAATTTGCCTTGGGGAATGAGCTCAGACAATCTTCTTAAACACGAGTTTCCCCGGATGCTTCATTTGTGAGTGATTTATTTGCGTTGGAGGGGCTTTTAATTTGAGCTACAGCAGACTTTTGGGCACTCAACATATACACAGATTTCAAAGCCAGAACCCCTGCGTTTGATTAACAGTTTAACACCAGGCGTCATCCAATTAGCAGGACTGGAGTGCAGCTAAGTTGCTAAGATGAAATGCCAAAATCTTAAGGGGGGAGGGGAGGGAGACAATGGACAGCAGTAACACACGTCCCCTTCTTGCTTACTGTAAAAGACTAGCTCCAGAGAGTCTTGAGCAGCAGCGGGGTGGGAGGGAGCGCAGAGGCTGCCCGAGGCCAACAACAAATACCAGCAAGACAAATTGCAAAATGTAACTTTTCAGGAGGGGTGGGGTGGGGAAAACACGGACATCCCTCTAGCTGCAAAATCTTAAGAAACACATATTGTTTCTTCAATACAGGACGCAAAGAAGTCAGGCCGCTACCAGAAACAGAATTTTTATCTACATGTACCCCGTTCCTTGTATAGTATGATTTTACACATACCTGTACTCCATTGGCATAAGCTTCCTGATTGGATTGCTACAATGTACTCTACAGTGGTACCTCAGGTTACAAACACTTCGGGTTACAGACTCCACTAACCTGGAAGTAGTACCTCAGGTTAAGAACTTTACCTCAGGATGAGAACAGAAATTGTGCGCCGGCAACGGGAGGCCCCATTAGCTAAAGTGGTACCTCAGGTTAAGAACGGACCTCCGGAATGAATTAAGTTCGTAACCAGAGGTACCACTGCATATGGGGCTGCCCTTGAAGACGACACAGAAACTTCAACTGCTTCAAAGTGCAGAGGACAGATATTATTGCAGCTGGGGTTGCCTTCACAACTCATATAGTCAATGTCGCAAAACAGTCGCACTGGCTGCCAGTTCGTTTCTAGCACAATTCAAGGAGCTCCTTGGAGTAACTACTATATCAGAAGCCTGTGATGCAGTAACTCAAAGCAGGGCTTTCAATGTAGCTCCCCCAATTTTGGCGAACAGCATCCCTGTTGAGTGAGCAGCACCCACATTCTCTACTTTCCGGCAACAGTTGAGAAATATTTTTTTCTTTTGAGAAGCATTTCCAGCTGGATGGAAAGGTCTCTTCCTCTCATTTGCCCTAATGTACCAGGCTCCACTGAGAACATTGCAGGTGAAGACAGGAAGCAGCCAGGCCAGAGCACTAGCCAGCAATGGCTCAGGCAAGAGGTTTTTTTGCACCACTTGTTACCCGGTTGTTGTTGTTGTTGTTGTTGTTGTTGTTGTTGTTGTTGTTGTTGTTATAACTGGAGATGCTGGAGATTGCAAAAACAAGTTGCAGTGTGTTTTCCATCCTTGCACCATGGCTCCTCCCCAAATGTAAGGATCAGGAGAAAACAGGCACCATGTGAAATTATCTGGTGGGCCAGATGCAAATTGCAGTCTGTTTGTTTGCCATCACTGTAATATATACAGTACTGGTAATCAAGATTTTAAAAGAAAAAATCACAAAAGAAGCACCCAAACAACAAGCATTTTGTTTGTCAGCAGTTGTAGTTGTGTGTGTGTGTGTTGTGTGGTTGTGTGTGCGTGTGTGTTTTACAATAAGCTCTTAAATAATACACTGTTTTGTTTGTTTTTAAAGCAGGCAAGGTGATTTTGTTTTGTGACAAGGCAATTTGGAACGTTCAGAGTTCTAAACTTGTTCATTTATCACTGCACTGAATGATTTTTTTCCCCAAAATTATTTTTGCTTAACTTGTTTGGGGGAGGGGGCAAATTGGAGGAGGGGAATCCCTGTTATATTTCCCAAAGTGTATTTGAACACAAGTCTGTTCCTTGAAGAAGCTCATGCATTGACGGCTCAGCTGTTTTCCACTTATCTTCCATTATTTCACTAAGAACTGCCTCAGGCTGAAAAGGCCCTTGTCTGAGGGAGCCTGTTTCACAGTGTACCTGGATCTCATATGAGTACCTAAGATTCTCTAAGGTGCTCAAAAGCAGATTATTAATTTGTGAAGTGGTGCATGCACACTGAGCAAGCATATCCCAGGAATGTGAGGGCTGCTCACTCATTGGAACGGGATACTTCAACCTTCTTCCTTCTGCATGTCATCTGTGGGAACGTTAGCTGTGCAAAGCCCTTCATGCACAATAAATTTTCTTCTACATGACAGACCAAACTTTTGCAGCTTTCACTGTCATCAATGCAGCTCTGTGCCTAGAGAGGTGGCACAGATACAGATCTTTGCTAACAAATTAATGCAGTGGCAGGCTACTATTAACAATAGATGTGAGCAGTGCTTTTCTTCTAGAAAAAAGGTGTCAGTACACACCATGAAGTTGTGACAGTAAGTGCCATACTTTTAACTAGTGCTTTTCTTCTAGAAAAAAAGTGCCAGTACCAAGGACCCTTAAGTACCCCCAGAAGAAAAAGCACTGGGTGTGAGTTATTTTATTTCCCCAACCATGCCCACATGGAGAGCCGATTGCTTGAAAAGTGCTATGATTTTATACCACTTGGATCGATTGGTTTGTCTCCTGTACCAGTTGGATTGTCTCTACCTGTTGACCTTAGGGCCTGCCTTCCAAAGCATTTGGTCATATGTGCCATAGGGGAAATGCATGTCCAACGCCCGGCCACATAACAAATGCTCCATCACACCTACAGAGTTCCCAAGGTAGGCAAACTGCAAGAACCGAGGGCCCAAAATAGTCAGATCTCAACCTGGAAAACCCAGAATAGTTCTAGATATGGAAAAGGAAGAAGAAGCTACCCGTGTTTCTCCAAAAATAAGACACCGTCTTATATTTATTTTTCCTCACCAAAACACACTATGGCTTATTTTCAGGGGATGTCTTTTCCCCCCTCCTCCTCCTCCTGCAGTGGCCGGCATTGTTGCTGCGCCTATCACTATGTCTTATTTTCGGGGTATGGCTTATATTCCTTGAATGCTTAAAAATCCTGCTACAGCTGATTTTATGGCTACGTCTTATTTTCGGAGAAACAGGGTACTATGGTTCCTGATCTATTCCTCCACTACTCCCTTCCTCCAATCCTCCTTTCTTGTTATAGCAAGCAACCAGGGTGAGGTGGGGTATGTAGTTATGCCTTTAATAGTAGCCTAACACATAGAGTCATATTTAATTGACTCTCCTTCGGAGTAAACCCACTGAAAGAGAAAGTTAGCTCCATTAATTTCAACTGGTCTAATCCATAGCTGCCAAGTCTCCCGCTTTCCCAGGGAAACCTCCGTTTTTTAAGCCGTTTCCCGCTGTCATCCCGAATGGCTAAATATCCCATAATTCCCCCTGATATCTTCCGGTGCCGCTCTGCCCATGTCTGGGCACCAGAAATCGGGCAGCGCCAGCACTGGTAGTTGCTTCTACGCATGTCTGGACATGCGTAGAAGCGACTTCCGGTGCCAGAGCTGCTGATCCCGTATTTATCTAACTGGGACTTGGCAGCTATGCTAATCTGACAAAACTTAGTTGAATACCATGTAGCATTAGTGTAGTCCATGTTATTTGTTGTTGTTGTTTAGTCATATCCGACTCTTCATGACCCATGGACCAGAGCACGCCTGGCACTCCTGTCTTTCACTGCCTCCCGCAGTTTGGTCAAACTCATGTTCGTAGCTTCGAGAACACTGTCCAACCATCTCATCTTCTGTCGTCCCCTTCTCCTTGTGCCCTCAATCTTTCCCAACATCAAGGTCTTTTCCAGGGAGTCTTCTCTTCTCATGAGGTGGCCAAAGTATTGGAGCCTCAGCTTTGGGATCTGTCCTTCCAGTGAGCACTCAGAGCTGATTTCTTTCAGAATGGATAGGTTTGATCTTCTTGCAGTCCATGGGACTCTCAAGAATCTCCTCCAGCACCATAATTCAAAAGCATCAATTCTTCGGCGATCAGCCTTCTTTATGGTCCAGCTCTCACTTCCATACCTCACTACTGGAAAAACCATAGCTTTAACTATATGGACCTTTGTCAGCAAGGTATGTGTCTCTGCTTTTTAAGATGACGTCTAGGGTTGTCATTGCTTTTCTCCCAAGAAGCAGGCATCTTTCAATTTCATGACTGTTGTCACCATCTGCAGTGATCATGGAACCCAAGAATGTAAAATCTCTCACTGCCTCCATTTCTCCCCCTTCTATTTGCCAGGAGGTGATGGGACCAGTGGCCATGATCTTAGTAGGGGGTGAAAATTGTGGTAGTCCAAATTTATTCCTAGTTTTGGGGTAGAAGTGAAAGGAGGAAGGGCTGTAGCACAGTGGCAGAGTTTCTGAGGGTCACGGGTTCAGTCGCCAGCATCTCTACGAATGGTACACCTGAAAACTCAGTTTAGCTGATGCTAAACTAGCCTGACTCAGTATAAAGCATCTTCCTATGCTCCAAGTTTTGTGTCGATTTCCTAGGGACTCTGAGGCAGGAGCTAGTGGTTGGATTGAATGTTATTTGCGATAGTTCCTGCAGGACTGATATAATGCAACATATTGCTGAAGTTGGTGGGTTTGTAATTACTACTGCATTTGCAATCTGCTGATGAGATGTTGCAGAGTTCGGAATTCTAGCGGGGTGGGGTGGGGGTGTCAAATTACAGCTCTCCAGCACAATATTTTAGAAAAATATAGCTTGCAAGGATCATCCTTTGGGTGAAGTTATGTTAAGCGGATGGAAATTAAGAGTGTTTCAGGAAGAAAGAGAGGGAAGAAACTTCAGTATAATTTGATGGAATACTTTAATTAATTCAAAGTGCCCAAGAAAAAGGAGCAGTTAGGAGGATTTCATTTTGAGGGGAATCTCATCAAAGTGAAATTCTGTTTGCATGAGCCTTTGGAGCTGTAATATACTCAGTACGTCAGTTCAGAAGCAAAAGTGAATGCATAAATTATTGCCCCCCCCCCAAGACTCCCAAGAAGTCAAGTTCTGATTGAGTTCCTCCCTCCCCCAAGTCCACAACTATTAAAAAAAGCGGAGGGGGAGAGAGAGGGGGAGATTTCAACTTTAAAACCATTTATGCTGTCAACAAGCTTAAAGCAGATGGGTTGCTTCCTTAGCAGGTTCGGAACAGTTTAGGGTGCAACAACCTGACTTTGATCCTCTTAGGGATGATCCATGTTTGCTTTTACTGTTCGGTGACTCACAGTCTGGGCCTTGGGCTGCTGCACAAACCTGCTTGAGAATTAGGATCTAGACCCAAAGTCAGAGAAGATGGGAGTGAGGCAACAT